>NC_071577.1:23237500-23837500 GCF_024509145.1 Vidua macroura
CCCATCAAGAGAGTTACACAGCAGTTGCCCACAGCAGGGCAGATCACAGCGATGCTCCAGGGGAGTGAGGGGCTGTCCCTCTGCACCAGAGCACTGCTCTGCACCTCTGCACTGCCTGCCAGCCACAGGCACTCAAACTGCTCAAAGCAAGGTGCTCTCATTTTGAAGTTATTAGCATCTACTTTGTTCAGAGTCATCACTGAGCTACATGAACCACACCAATGTGGACAATTTAAAAGACAAAAAAGTGATATTTTATGACAAGGCAGTGTTTACTTCATTCTCCAGCATTCTTCAATTCATATAACTTTTCACCCTCCACCATCTGGAGACCACAAAGCAAGAGAACAACTTAGGCTTTCCTGTGGCTTGGTGGTAGATAACCTACAAACATGTCAAAATTAATTCTCACACAAAACTGCTTCACAACAAAAAGACAAGCTAAACTGTGCTGGGGAGGGCAACATTGTAGTAAGTAAAATTTTTAAAAAGTATTAAATATATTAAGCATGGTGAGGTCTTTTACAGAAAATAAATTAAATTAATAGCCTTTGCTGCAGCTACGGCTGTCTGGTGAAAACCCTTTCACCACGTGGCTAATGGCGTAGCTCCAGTCACTAGTGAACATAGTCCTGTGAATCAAAGCTTACTCTGTTGAATTGCCGACTGTTAAATATATGTACAGGAGTGACATCTTTTCTCTTGAACTAGTAAAATAAAGAGATGAAAGATTTAAACCAGAATTTACTGAGTTCTTCCTCTGTGGCTGCTCACCTTCTCACAAACACATTTCCTCGATGACAGAATCTGGCTCTTTACTTTCATGAATATACTTATGGCATTCCAGCTAAACCCACCAGCTTTCCAGTTTATCACCTTGAAAAAATGAAAATTGAAATAGTTTGTTTATATCTATGAAAAGGCACATGACTCATCTGCACGATCAGCTTTCCTGAAGAAGGAGACATTTTAAATTCAAAGAGAAGGCACCAAATTGCTTTCAGAAATTTATCTGTAGACATTTTCATACTTGTAATAATCTGGAGTTTACTATGAACAACTCTCTGCTCCCTGAGTGCATGAGGAGCCTTTTGTCTGCAATTCTCATAGAAGTAATTTGGGCTGATGGCTCTCAGTGCTTCCCAGAATCGCCCTCCAGTCCTTAGACCATATCTAGAAGTTGAGTAAGTTTTGGCTGAGGCATGTATGTGCCCACAAAGGGCAATGATCTGGTGTGGAAGAATCAGGTTTCCCTAAACCTGTGGAAGAATAAGGTGGCTTTTAGTATTGGATCTAATATACATCTAGGGCATATATTACTTCTAAATTCAAAACCAGTTCCACACAAATCCAAGATATAGGCTGTTTTGTTGAAATGCAAACCTGAATGGCTGGTAAATCCTACTCTGTAATTTTTCCTTTGTTGTAGGATTTTTTTTCTCATTTGTATTTTACATCTTCTTTAGTCATTTGTACAAATTCAATACAAAATAAGTAACAGTAAGCTTTTAACTTAAAACCTTGCCAGATGCCATATTTTATTCTTTTCTTTTTATATGGATATTACCTATTCTTCTAACAATTTAACTAGGCATTCCATTAACTCTCTGTAATTCAATTAATGTAGATGGAAACAAATTTTCCATGAACATGGAAATATCACATTTAGAATATTTAGTTTAAAACTGCCTGTAAATTGATGATAATATTGTTTACCTTCATTCAAACCTGTGATTATATCTTTATTCAGTAGTTTTGTGGGTTTAAAAAAGTTGAGTCTCTTTTCTCCTTTTCAGCTTGTTTTCAGAATTTGAAAAACGGAGATACAAAGGGAGCTGTGGCAGCTGAATTCTCTTTCATGTGTGTCCAGTCCAGGTGAAGCCCAGCATAATGTACTGTAATATGTGTCTTCAATTCTCTGATACAATGACCTGTGCATCCTCTAAATCCCCCACAGAATGCGCAGACACAGACTGATTGAGGTGAGTATGGACTTAAGTATAGATATTGTTCTTTGTAGCTCTGAGGAATTGGCACTTTTGCCAAATGTGAGATGATGTGGATTGTAATCTATTGAGATATGAATTCAGACTGGAGTTATACATTGTAAGAATAACTAAAGATTTGCCTGGAGTAAGTTTTGTGGTGGGTTTTTGTTAGTTTTTTTCTTTTCTTCCTCAAAACAAACCAACTAACAAAAAAAAAAAAATAAACAAAAACCAAAAAAACCCAAAAAAAAACCACAAAAAAAAAAAAAAAAAAACCCACAAAAAAAAACCACCCCCTTTTTGCAGTTTCTGATGCTTTGCAGTTCCACTAGCAACAGTAATCATAAAAGTACCTTTGTGGTAAGAGCCTCTTGGTGGAGGCTGGGGTAACATGATACCAGAAATCCCAGCCTCTTCCTCAGGCCTATGGATGTAACTGTGGAGAGAAACTGGTAAAAGGCCTGCAAATGGGATCCATGGATTTTTACACTTCCTGAGAGTACAGATTAAAAAAAATATATATATTCTGGCAAAGAAGAATGAATATTGAGCATAGATGCTCCCAGATCATAGCTCCTAGCTATTTCAACAAGATTACCTTTCTAGTGTAATTGGATGAGAATATTTTATTTTCTTTTGCCCCAGTAGGAAAGGAGTAGGGCAGCAGTTTGTCTTATAGGTCTTGGTGACAAAGGAGTATTTTAAATGCTTGGTCTTTTGTTCCATAATGAATGAGAAACAAGAGGTTTAACATTTTAATAGAGCTGGTAGTCACAGCAATTAAACAGCATATTTAATAATCTCCCAACCCTTCTGCTAGAATCAAAAACTTAATCCTGATCCTAAACTAATATGATTGTGTTGTGAATGTGTACCTCTCTCTGGCTTCCTATCTGGTGTACAGAACTCCCCTTGCTCCCCTTGTCTTGGCACTCCTAAGGAGCTCATTGCTGTCCTTACCTCTGGGTCAGCCTCCTTTGTAAAACACCCTAGCTACCAAACCAGGAAGGTTTTTTCTACTGCCACTTGTTGTCAGTAACACCATCTCTGGCCTCTCAGCTTCACTGGTCCTTGGGCTGCCCTGCCTTTGGCTGTGCTTGGCTGGGGCTGCTGGCAGAGCCCAGAGAGACCCCTCCAGTTCTCCCCAGGTGCCACAAGGTAGGGAGGCTGATATACCTGCTGCTTTCCTGCTTTCAACACTACAATCATAAGTACATAACCACAGGCAAATATATCAGGATCTTCAGTGGTTAAATGAATAAAATTATCACAGAAATTCTGTGGGTCAATAAAAGAAAGGATAGATTTGAACGTGTGGCTCTTAGGGAAGTTTTGGGACAGGAAAATTTGTCTAGGATTGCAAAGGCTCCAAGAGATACTTTCACTTATGAATTATGTTAAGTAAAATTAATTGGAATCTTCATGCCTAACTGAATTTAAGTTTTACTAAATTCCAGATTTTTATCTTAAATATAAAAACCACAGCTTAAGAATTTAACATTTAGATAACTGTTTTTATATTACAAGTTCAGAAAAAAAGAGACAGATTTACATGAATTTCCCACTAATGTATTTTACAGAAAACAAATTCTTACAATGTTTTCAGCTGCAACTTTTCCAATTTTAATCTACTTTAGTTAGGGTCATTCTGTAATCTAAATTTTTAGGCAATTTTTTTTTTTTCATTCAGCACTTAAAATGGAAATCTAGAACACTGACATCTTAGCAGAAACCCAGAAGAGATTGCTTGTTGATGTTTGGGCTAACGGGAATAAAACATCCAGAATGTTTTGCCCTAATTGGCTTGGTTTGTGTTAACACATGTGTGCTACAATGTTCTAAAATATCTTACCACAGTTCTTAAATACATTTCAACAAATCTGTTTGAACTCTACATTTCTGCTGCAGGCAGAATAATGTCTGTTGGTTTTATGTTTGATTCCAAACTTCTTGCCAGGCAGATTTCAGATTCATGAAAGAAGTGTCCTTCATGCAGATACCATCCACTCCAGGACCCAGCTTTGTGGAGGGTGGGACAATTCTCTGCTAACACACAGACAATCAAGGTATAGAACCCAATCCAGAAGGCTGAGGTGAACACCTGGACCTGTAATAGCCCATGTGCACTCATGTTGGCATGCCAGGGTACCTTTGTCTGTGGGTGACATTCACTGGTTACTTCATTAGCTAGCTCTGTTTTTGCAGAGAATTAGTGGGTTTATTTTTATGCCCTCGGAACTTTTTTTTTAAGAGTTCAGGGGTTGTGATGTAATGCAGGACTTTAAATACTTGAAGTTTCATTCAGCACTCAAAATTAAAGCTACTCACATGGTATAATTTTCTTTCAGTCACAATCTTAGCCTTTTTGGAGGATAAAATTAATTCAAACAAAGCTGGAGAAACCTGAGTGAGAGGGACCTGTTTTGCACAGCCAGTGATGTCCTCAAGCTAGGTAGCTTGTATAGCTGCTTTTTCCTTATGTAGATATTTTGAAAGAAGACTGTGTTTTCCTTCTGGCAGAATCCAGTTAGCAACCAGAGTATTTACAGTTTCAGCTTGTGAGAAACAAGGCTTACATCTATTAAATTTGTATCTCTCTTTACTCATGTGGTTTCCCCCTGAAATCTAATGAAAACATCCTTTAAAGTTTATTGTAAAGATTGAACTTTAATAGAGAGATGCTGAATTTGGGTCTTCATGTAGCAGAACTCAACACCTGGAGAGTAACATCACCAAATGTTCACAAAACTGATGAATATAAGTGCAGTAAAAACTATCAGTATTCAATTGAACACAGTAGCACAGCATTGTCTAATGCAATAAGAAGCCATTTGGGAAAATATATGTCCAATTTTTTTTGGTATTTGGATATAGACATGCAATGGTAAGAGCTGAGTTTCAAATATCTTTCTCAGCTTAAGAAAAGGAATGATAAAACAGGCTTGAGAAATCTCCTGCTGACTTTCAAATATAGGTGTACAGGGGAAATACATCTGCTTGACCAATGACCTTACCTCTCTATATACACTAAAAATTGATCCTGAGATATCAACACATATTCCCAAATTTGTCGAAAACAATTTCTGGAGCTTATATTTTACTCTTAAGGAGATATTAAAAATGTATGTTCCAAGCACTTCTGTAGCACTCAACCAGGATGTTGTCAATGCCATCATTTCATGGCTTAGGCCAGTCTTGTATGACTTGTCAATATTTCTGCTTCAAAGTCTCCTTCACTAAAAGTAGTTGCAGCTCTGGCAGGGGTTAGTAAGGCTGGATACCAATGTCTGGTGACAGGTAGTCAAGTGTCAAAATAGCCCATAACCACCACTGACTTCCATCAAAAGAAGACTGATGCCAGGCTGTAGCTCTGTTTTCCAGCTACCACTGGAAAGAGCTACCACTACTCAATTAGTGAGCAAATTGCAATCTGGTAGAAAAGAAAAAGAGTCAAGTTAATGGATCCTTCTTTGTTAGACTACTGCTGTGTCTCCACTTCTGCTTCCTGCTAAAACACATGCTTGAAAATTACAAGCCAACAAACACACACACTTCCTTAAAAGCTGAGCGTACTTTGTGCTGTGAATAGAATAAAAATTCCTCCTGCTTCTTGTCCCAACAGCCCTAAACAAACAAAAATTTTCCTCCTCCTTCAGCAGCCTCTATTGGCACTTGTGAGGGGAAAAAAGTTTGTACAAAATCAGTCGTAGGTTGCGAGAACATAGATATTTAACCTAAACCCCAAGTGTAAGATAGCCCAACCCAACTGCCAGCCAAGTGCTCCCTTTCCAAATCAAATGGCTAAATAAGATTAGTGAGAGGGGTTACAAATACATCGAGGATGAAGAAGTAATTGAGGGACTATAATTCCAGTATATAAGTAGGAGATGAAATCAAAAGCAATTTCAGAATATCTAGATATCTAGAATATTGCCATATTTTTTATAATATTTTTTAAGAGAATTTTTAAAGAGTAGTCCAGCTGAAGCATTATCATCCTTACTACTCACCCCACTCAAGGAGGTGAGAAGGAGAAGCTCTGGTACTTTTCCAGAGTCTAAAAGCTGTCCTGAGCTATATCTTCTGCAGCACTTTCAGAGGAGTGTGTTGACCAACAGAAGTCAGATGAAATAGTCGTGGGGTCCCTCTCAGTCTCTTCAGACTCAGTAGGTCAGCTGTGCAAAGCATTTACAAGCTTTCCTCCAACCCGTCATACACCTGGATAGTAGAAAACCACAATATTAAAAAAATATAAAAAGTAAAGCAAAAAATATATTGAAAATGTGGACAAATAAACTATCGCATGTGAATAATTTATCCCAAGGCACCTGCTAACATGGTGATTTTTCTTCACCAATCATAGAGCACCTGAAGGCAACAGAGCTTCTGTTTCATATAGGCACAGCATTTTTTTGAATCTGCTTTTTTCTGCATTTATTTTAGAGATTAGTTCTCCTGTTCCCATTGTCCTTTTGCTTGTAGGCAGCTTAACCACCAATGCCAACAGCTGCTGTGCAGGAAGGCTTCCCAAGCAGACTGTCCATAAGCAAAGCCAGAGGGGAGAGGTGGAGACGTGGATGAGGAATGGGGTTTGAGGGTCAGAGTGCACAGCGGGTAAAACCATTGCTGTGTGCAGGACACAGATGAGCATTTCCTTGTAGAAGCCAAAGCTGGGCCACAGCACCAAGTCAGGGCACACATCAGGAAATCAGGAAGTGGCAAAACTGACCTCGGGGCTGGTCTCAAGGCCACTGAGATGTGGCCCAGATGGCAGTAAAGCAAATGTAGTCTCAATCTTCTATAAAATTCAACATACTGGATAAGTTACACGTCCAAACTGGTTTGATCCAGAGGTGGCCTAAACCATGAACTGCTTCAAGTTTTGTGAGGTTCTGTAGTTGGGACAGTCTGAATATCTTCTTTCAAGAGACTGCTGTGTTTGAAGTTCTTCATTGGTTTGAAATGTTCCAACAGACTGATGGATTTTTTGGCAAATTTCTGCCAAAATGTACACGTGTAAGAAAAATGTAACTCCTTTGGGACTCTGCACACAGCATATTACTATGATCACTAGTGTGGGCTGCATCTCTGCAAGCTTGTCTGCAGGAATGCACTATTTTATTATCATATTGTTTTGTGCCTGGAAAAGGTATTTCTTCTCCCAAGGACTGTATTTAGCACCAGAAACTCATTTTACCACAGGGGAAGGGAACAGGTCAATTATTATATTTCCTGTGGTTAGTAAACTGATTTTGTTGCATTTTTGGTTCCTTATATTGAAATCCAAGTAGTGCTCACATGTGTGGGAGCTCCCATAAAGACAAGAACATATATTTACATATATGCCCCACTGGATCCATTTCCCAAATTCAACTCTATGTCATCTCTATTTCTTTTGTAAAAGTAATGTTTTTACTTCGATTTTACTGTCTCTCACTCTTGTACCAATACTACCACTTAGAGTAAAGCTCAGTATTTGGACATACAAATTCTGATATGTAATGTGTGTTGAAGACACATTTTGAATAAAAGAAAAAGAGGTCAGCTAATCATTTTAAGTCTCCTCCTGACATATATTCTCTTCTCATGACCACAGCATCTAAGTCTTCATTAAGGTAACAATTTGAAATGAGCTATATATTTTTACTAGATTTTCCTTATCATGAGCAAAAGGGAACAACATTGTACACCTTAGAAGTTAGTGAGCCTTTTCATTAACAGCAATAAAGAAATTGCAACTGTCTAAATATATTTATGAAAAATACACATAAAATTTTCCAGTGAAGTGAAGCAGAGTTGCATGATAAGGCACATCTCATTATATAAGACAAGTATTGAAATTAGCAAAACTTGTTTAGACGCTTGGGTGACCTCTGCGAAAATCTACCATTGCCATAAGACTTTCTAGCCTTGCTTGTTCCTAGAAAATAGGTGGTGTGGGGAAGGTGCCACAAAGGCAGACTTCCCAAAGAGCTCCCTTGCTGACGATTGAATTGAGGAGAGATGAGATGCAAGTTATGGTTTTACAAATGAAGAATGCAATTGGATGCATTTTGCCCACTTTGCAATCAGCCATTATGTATATGCTTAGATTGGAAAACTAATCTGGTAGTTTTCACATCCAATCATATTAATGAAGTAGCAGAATTACTTGTGTGATTCTGTACTACAGTCAATTTAGTAAATAGATATGAAGGAGAATAAAATACGTAAATTTTTATAATACTCTTATAATTCTGTAGGAATTAAACCAGTAAAAAATGTAGATTGAACTTTGTTTTAATTGGTTTATGTTTAAAGATTCTTTGATCAGCGATAACAGTAATATGTATTAACATGTTGCATTTTAAAGTGACGCTGCCTTTCATTAATCAAGTGTCTGTATGGTTGATTAATTTGAACAAGGTTTAAATTGCTATGAAAATTTATCATTCATAGCCATGATCTCCATTTACATATATGTTAATTATTGTAAATGTAATCTTTTTCTGAATCCTCTGGGCTGCATACTAAAAAGACACAGTGATCACAGGGAGTGACTACTTTTCTATTACAAAGTGAACTCTTACCAGTATTCAGTAAAGTCTGTTTCAGTTGTCAAAGATAGACTCAAAACATTAAAACATTTTATGCTAAAGGCAAGTTCAAATAGATGCTATTTCCTTTTCAAATTATTTCTTTATTCAATGGCTGGAACATTTAAGGAAATGAAACTAAGCACTACCAACCACTATAAAATTAAGTTCTGTCTCTATGGGCTTTTTTTCCTTGCTACTCTGAGAGTTTCTCATAGTAGCTACATTATTAATAATCATGAGAGTGGGGTTTTCCATATGTCTTTTGAAAAGAGTGACTTGAAGAAGTTACTAAGTCAAAAGAACTCTTTGTAGAACAATTAGAATGAGTTAAATTGCATAAGACAGACATCACCAAGGTTTGCAGTCTTTTAGCATGACATAGAAAACAATCTCTTCACACTGACTGTAAAATAGCTGTACCAGAGCTCCTCACACACACCACACTGATGCATGTGCTTAATGCAAATAAACACACTTGCTGTGCTCTCTTCAAACTCTCCTGCTCAAGGAGATGACAGTCATTTGTCTAAAACTTATTACATTTGACACAGTCAAGAATTTTATCAAGGTTTAAAGAGAGAAGGTGTTTCACAGAACATCTCCTGCAATATTACAGAGAAAAAAATGCATTGGCAGGAAATGGATTTCAGATACAAAGCATAAAATATTTCTCTTTCAACAAACAACTACTACAGCTTTTATTAAAAAATGCATATCAATAGAAGCTAATTATTGTCCATTAAATTACACTCCGGGTGTATTGCTATTAATTCCTTTTTTGCATTCACAGAAACTGACACTAGCTTAATTTCTTCTTCTTTTTTTTTCTTGAAATATCCAGGCAGATTTTATTCAGAAATGTCTTTAAAAATATCAGAATTGCAAGCAGAGATGTGACCAGACCCTGTTCCAGGAAATATTTCAGCATATGCTTATTTTCATCTTTGCTAAGACAGTATATCTTCCCTTATTTATCTTTAGTGTATGGCCTGGTTTCTTCTTCCAGAGGGTGTTAAATTGTTCCTTACACTTTCTTTACTTGTTTCCAAAGTGGTTTTCTTATTTTTAATTTTTTTAAATGAATCTTATATTACATAATTGAAAAAGGAACCACTCCTAGGTGCAAAATATAAAATTCCTTTATTTTCATTTTTTTTATAATTTTATGTTTAAATGGTTTGTATTTGCATAATATATGCACTGCAGGACCAGCCTCATTTCTTAGTCACAATTTAATGCAATTAAAATGTCTATGTGGAAGCCTTTGCAAGCATAGCACCTTTGTACTACCTGAGTGAGCAGTTTTAAAAATACTTAATTTGCAGTTTTCTGTTAGACAGTTTGATAATTAAATATGTTTTTGTGTTTTGTGTCCCAAGTCTGTAAATGGATAAGATTGATGTGAAAACCACATCAATCTTTTGGCATAAGCAAGCACACAGATTTTGGAGTGTTGCAGTCAATATCTGGAAGAAAGTATTTCTAAATACATTTCTTTATTTAGTGTTTTGATGTAGAATTTTGCAAGATCTGAATAGTGTGCTGAATTCTGACCAGAAAAAGGTCACTTTTTTTCCCCCGTGCAGTCATGGTGGCTATCCTGTCATTGTATCCTTTGGGACAAATTATTTGAAATTCATGGTTATCTGAATTGCTTTTTTTTCCCATAAATCTGAAATATGCACAGTATTCAAATTTTGAAGAGATTTTGGTGCTAATGGATGGAGCTGTGTATCTGCAATGGTACCCTGGATGTTGATACACTAATAGGGGATACACAGTTTGTACACACACACACACACACATAGACACACACACAGACACACATATATATATATATATATATATAGCAGCTGCTATATATAAGTCTGGGAAGAGGCATAAACTAGGGTTTGTTCACAGTACAGGAATAAGGATGCACACAAGAAAATAGTTCAGGCACAGAGGTAAAGAAAGTGACGAACAGAGATTTACCTTTTTATAAAGCATGTTATCACAACTCATTGCTATGGAATGTACAGAGGCCAAAAATTACAAGGGATTTAAAGAAAATTACATGAATTCATAGAAGAAAAGACAAAATCTCAGAAGTTGTTAGAAACATTTCTGGGATTTTTGGTTTAGCAAGCCTTTGAATAGTTGTTGGGGGCTGGAAAGATACACAGTTTGCTGAGTAAATTAAATCATTGGGTCTCTGCAGTTGTTAGTTGTGAATTTTATTAATATATTTACTAAATGAAGAATTTGGTTTGTATTTATTTGTTTAGATAATTTATGTTCAAAGGTGATGTTTGCGAAATTGTATTCAAACAAAGATACCTCTTTCTAGAAAACAAATTAAAATTATTTCAGCTGAAACTTTCTAAAATATGGGACTAAAATGTTAACAGGCTTGAGAAACTTCAGCTCATTTGGTAGAAGCCCAGTGAATTAAGAATAAGTTTAAGTAGGGACTTACAATAAAGCACCAGTTTTACTTGTAGTAATGTCTGACGGTCAATTTTGCTGACATGTTTTTGTGTGTGTATTTTAGAGGATACACTGTATGCTTTGGTTGATAAATCTGTAGTCAACTGAACGGACAAAAAAAAAGCACTCAGCATGTTTTAAATAGATGTACAGTAAAACCAAGGTCTGAGTTTGTTTTTTTTTTGTTGTTGTTTGTTTTTTTTTTGTGGAATAAGTCTGGGTTTTAGTTTATAGAGGTGGTGGGACAATGATATTGACTTACGTAGTTGAGCAAATGATTCCATTTCAAAGCCTGTATATGATTCTTTTTTTATCCTGCAGACAGAAGCTGATGGAAGTATCCTGGGTGATTGTTGAGTTTAAGGTAAATGAGTCCAAAACAGTTTTGTTATTTAGGATAATTTGTGGAAGTCTGTTTGGTGCCTAATACAGTCTCATAGCAAGGGTTGGTACAATGCAAAAATGAGTAAACAGTTCAGCTGGGTGTATATTCTGGCACAAAAATATTTCTCCAGTTAAAATACAGTCAACTTGAAATTTTCTGTATCTGCATTGCATAGATTTCATCTACAGCAGCCCTGATAACTTAGTCCAGACTGTGTTCTATGACAGAAGTTGCCATTTAAAGAGGGATTGGTATATTGGTGGTGGACTTGTAAAAAACTGAGCCTTAACTAAGGTGAAGGCGACCCCATCAAGTTTTTTTGTCTTTCTGTGCTAGAGAAGGAGAAGTTACTGGATGGAGAAAAAAATAAGTGATGTGAGGAATTAGGACATCTGCAACATCCTTTTTAATGAAAATAAGTAGAATAGGTCACACGTGCTTCTAGCAGAGAAAGGCAAGGTGCAGGGAGTAAGACGAAGTTTTACATGCGTTGCTAAATATATGGGGGTAAAGGACCCTATGAAAGATTCAACACATAAAAGGAACCTGCCAGACCTCATTGTAGCTTCAATACAGAAGTGTTAGTGTGAACTGGTGCCCATCTAATTGGTGAGAGTGACAGATAATCCTGTGAACTAGAACAAGAGGAAAACCAGGTTATTTATGGGAGCAGGTTAAAATTGACTATGTACAGCTGCATCACGCTGCAGTTCCATGCCTGCTTTACACCACTTCCTAAGCACTACCTGTAGCTGTGTGCTTCACCTTTCCCTAGTGCCCAGTGAGCAAGATTGGAGTTGTGGGAGGAGAAGAGGGAGAGGACAGTTGTGAAACCTGAAGGACCAGTAAACACTTGAGCAGCTGTAATATACTCTATTTGTTGGATAACAAGTATGGGAAGCAAGGAGGTATATTAATCTCCTGAACCTATTGGTTCTATATCTCCTGAGGCCTCCAAAGAACCCTTTGAATGTACTTACTTGAAAAGTACTGTGCTGAAGCAGTTACTATGTTAAAAGTGTATTTTTTTCTAGTTTTCTCTTTTTAAAAGAGAATCTACTTTAGCTCATATAAGAATTTGGGCCTTGTTTTAAAATCTAAATGCAATAAACCTAAGTAATCTGTTTATGTATATCCTTATAAAATGAGGAAAAAAAAGAAAAAAAAGGCCATCATCTGGATTCTAGATAACCAATGTAACTTTTAAAAATACATTACTTTCAAGACCATTTCTTTTGTTTAATAGAAAAGGATGCTACTTTCTGTGACTTAATCTGAATAAACATCTCCATTGTTTCTGTCAGTTAATGATCACTTCCAACATTTTCTTGTCCAATTTGCTTTTCCAAAGAGAAAAATAAAAAATACTTTGCAACAGAAATCAGCAGGATTACTTATTTCACCTCTCTAAAGCCCAGTTTCTCCTTTTGAAGGGTAATAGTCTCAGATTTCTAACACAACCTAAAAATTGGATTGCTTTGGCCTTCTACCAGACTCTGAAAGAGTTATCATCTGAGCTCGAGTGCACCCATGCTGCTGCCCATGCACCGCCCTATTGAATTTGGCTGGGGGAGGGGGCGGTTCTGCCATGCTGAGCAGCTGCAAAATTGGACCCTCACAAGAGAAATTATTCTGGTAGGCAGCCAGGAAGAACAAATATTGGGAGCTGCAGCTACAGACCCACAATCACACAATGCTTCACCCTCAGATCTGCTTTGCTTACTCAATGCCTGTGTGTGAGAGCCTGCCCTCCAATCACTTCAGCATCTTCTGTACCCCAGCGCCCTGGCTGTACTCAGGAATGATGGAGTCAGCACGCAGAGCAGAGGCAGGCATGCATGAACACCAAAACAAAGCCGGTTTGGTCTAGTTTTAGGCCAGATCACTTTGAGAGTACCCTTTCAATAAGGACTTGGAAGCTTTCAGATTTTTATTCAGATTATTTGTATTTGCAGGCAGTAATAAGAGAATTAGTTTTGTCTTCTGACAGTATTTCATTTTTTCCATATACCCACAATTTGCCAAGAAGATTCCCTTTCCCTCCCAAATAATAATAAAATCTCAGTACATTGTTCAACCCTACTTTACATATTTTTCTCTTCTAGGACATCTGTACTCTGCATACTTTTGCATTCTCTCCTCACCCTTTTCTTCTCAGCTGCTCCATGTTTTTATGTCTCTCAGGAGGGGTTAATTCTTTACAGCTGCGTCCTGCTAGCCAGGAGTCTCACATGTGCAAATTATTAATCTTTCCTATTGCTACAGTAACTCCCAAGGCTTTAAACACCCCCTACCTAAAACTGGCCCCTTTCCAAAAAACTTTTCATATTCCCTCACTGAAAGATAATTTGGTCCCCTGCAGGGTTTGCACTGTTGTTTAGCACAATTGCCTAACTAGAGTTCCATATTTCCACACAATAATTTACAAATTGGAATTTAATTTAAAAATTTAAACCCCGGAGTATTAAATTTCTCTAGTTGTTGTAAAATTGGTTTGTTAGTTTGTTTGTGTTTTTTTTTTTTTTTTTTTTTTTTTTTTTAGAATATGAGATATTGTTTTATTCTGTTTTGCTTTTAACCTTCAGTTTTGAATAATGTGTTTAGTTTAGTGATTGTAATGATAATGATGTGATATGCAATTTGTAATGTAAACTGATGTAGCTAGGCTTCCTTTCCATGAAACACAGAAGCTGGTTCTTAAATATGGAATGACTTAACTGACTAAGCACAGAATGTTCTAAATTTTTATTTAATAAGAGGTCTAGTTATTAACATCTGTTTAGCTCACTTATGTTTTCAATCTGTGATATTAATTCGATGCAGTTGCTCCGTGGTTTATATCAGCAATCAGATAAGGACATGTAAGTGCACATATTGTGTGATTCTCACCAGATACAGGTCTGTACAAATACAAATCCAGTGGTTGTGTGCACACTTCTCTGTGTCTATAGGTGTACACACACATTGTTTTGGCCTGGGATGACTGATGAGCTGGTATTTTTTCTTACCCTCTGTCTTTCTGATGTGTTCTCCTGATTTCATATTTATTTCTCAGCTATTGATTGGATATCATTATGACACTTCCAAGCTTCCAAATAAATAATTTATTTTGAAAGTTAGATATGTCATAATAAAGCATTAAGACACTCCAGGCAGTGTATTTCTGGCTGATTATATACCTCCAGTGGTATTATAAGGCACAGGCAGAGGACTGAGTGATTTTAAACACCTGACAAGTGCAATAATCCCCAAGAAGTGCATGGCCTGGAGCATCTTACTGCTGTTATGAAACAGAATTTATAAATAAAAATAAGAAGAACAGCCAAACCTATTTATTTGCGGGGCATTATGACTCTAGAATGACATCACTAAGGACCAATCAGTAACCTTGGTTTGCACTGATTAACGTAACAGTCATTTCCTAGTGTAAACAATAAACCCAAATATTCCTAAGAAAACATTAAACAGCTTTGAGTTTAACGTGTGCAAAGGAAATGTAAAGGTGGTTTAGTTGCAAGGCAGACACATGATCTGTTTAATATATACAGAAAGCCTCCCTGCAGGCCAATTAAAAAACCTTCCAAACAATGCTGACTATTAATTCACACAGTATTTAAAACTCAAGTGAGTTAAATTTTAGCATCTCAGTGAAGAGCTCTGTAAGGAGGAGAAGTAGATTTCATTAGGACAATAACTGATATGAATTGTGTTTTGTTCTGTGAAGTAAATTTTAAACAAACCTTTTAACAGCAAGGAGGTCATGGGAGATGTAAGAATGCTGCTCGTAGATTATTTTCTCATTAGGAATAAAAATCCTGATAAAGAAGTCTACTTCTGAAAACTTAATACATGTAGCTTATAAAACTGAAACGCTAAGATGCTGCAGCATGTAGTGGTATCATCAAAGCTGTAGTTGAACAAATACTATCATAAAGAGCAGTTATAAAGAAGTGTTTTGTTTTGTTTTTTTTCTGTTGCATATATAAAAATAGAACTTCAGAAATGTCATAGTTAACACATTTAACTGTTGGACATTGAAAATCTTCCTTGTGATTCACAGCCTGAGACTCAGTGTAATCAAGGGCTCTTATATTCTTGCGCATAAACACAAGCTGGAGTAACTTTCCTCCTTAACTGTGTAGCTGGGAACATATGCTCAGGTAAAGGGGATCACCCTTCAAAATATGGGATGTCTGTGATAGAGGTAAAGGTATGGAAAAGTTTCTGTGCTTCTGTGCTACAAATAACTTATATCCTGAAGAAAGAGAAATCTTTGTGCAACTGCTGGGGAGGAATCTTTTGGGTGGACTGTAACTGACAGTATCTCAGAATGGCTGAGGTTGGTAGATCTCACTTAGTCCTCCCTTCGCCTCAGGCAGGTTCACCTAGAGAAAGTTGCCAGGAGTCGTGCACAGCTGTGGGCCACAATACTCAAAACATGAGTATTTCCAAAGATGATGGTTCCCCAGCCTCTGTGAGCAACCTGCAAAAGTGTTCAACCTCCATTGTTAATATCAAGATTTCACAGAATCATGGAATGGTCTGATCCAGACCATTTGCCCAGCCACCACCATGTTCACTGCTAAACCACATCCCCAAGTGCCACATCCACATTCCTTTTGCACACTTCCAGGGGTGTGAGGTTATTTTGTCACGTCTACCTGTTGAACAGGTAGTGGGAGTAAATGCTGGTGCTCGTTCTACCCAGCACTGGGGTTTGCCTCATCCTGTGTCTGACTGTGCGGTGTCAGTGTGGGTGCAGTAGCGTTGTCCTCCTGTATTAGTCTCCCACCACACAGACACACATGCACACACAATTTCCTTAGCTTTTTCCAGTCCATATCATCCAATTAATTGCTTCACATGGTACATTCTTCATAATGAGAGTGGGCCACAAGGACAGTATGCTGGTAAGCTTTTCTGTTCTGAAAGGAAAGTCCATCACTCCCGCAGTGTACCAGTTCAGTGCTGTGAAATAATCCCTGGCTCTTGTTTTACCCTTCCCTTGGGGTATCTGCTCCATTGAATGACCCCATCATGCTTGGTGCATTGAGATTTTGAAACTAGCTGCTAACTACTGTGGATGCATTTCCTGACCTTACTGGTGGGAATTGAACCAAAGTCTCTCAAGTGCTGTAGGATCTAATTAATATGCATCTTATTCCAGGAAAGACTCATTACTTTATAGATATTTATATAAGGAGTATGTCTGCTATAATGGTTAATAACTATGAATAAAGTTTCATTTCTGATAGAGGAATAAAGCTTTTGTTTAGATATGGATTTTTAGTTTTATTTAAAAAATTAGAAAGTATGATTATGATAATTGGGTGAGAGTTCCAAATGGTCACACAAAGTTTTTATTCTTATCTTTAGTACTAGCCACAATCAACTTTCCTTCCTCACCTAAAATTTAAACAGGAGGCAGGGAAGAACTAATTTAAAAATTAATTCAAAGCATTAGCAAAGGATCCAGAGAGAGTCTTTGCTGGATATGGAAAACTTGTAGTGTATGAGAAAGTGAAGTGAGTATGGGTGACAAGGTATTGAAATAATAAGTGCAAGCAAAGTCCTGTCCGTTCTAAACTGAGAAAAGGCATAACATAGTAACAAAGGCTACCTATGGATCTGGTCTCCCCTGATGTTTGGGAAGTGTAAGTGTTTATTTAGAACCTTTGAAAAGCTACTCTGACACACAGCTTTTATTGTAGCTAAATCTTTTGGCAACACTATAAGGCCTTCAGTCCCCAAAGGAATTAATTGGTGCTGTGGAGGGGACAAACCCCAGTGGCTGGGCAGACCAGGCACTGTATTTATTCTCTCTCATGCTCTGCTCAACAGGTAGAAATGACAAAATAACTTCAATGCTTCAAAATCACATGACTTCAAAGGAAATTTGGAGGCTCAAGAATTTTGGACAACCAATTTTTAATGCTTAGTTATGCTGCACATAATGATTCAGTCTTATTCTCAAGCCAGAGGAACTGCAATACTTTAAACTGATCAAATGTGTTTTCATAGTAGCATTTTACCATGGATATAACTTACTGTACTTTAACATGCATATGACTTAAGGTTTCTATGAAGTTCAGTTTTACTGAACTACCTCTATAGAAAATAGTAAGAATCAGAGACAATGCAAATGTGGGGTGCAGTCCTGTAGTACTTGTCACCTTGGGACAGTGGTGACAGTTACCAGCAGTGTCATTCTGCTGCGATTGCAGGGGTTTGTTAATCACTGTATAAAAGATGCGTTTTTGACCACTTTGGAAGGCAGTGATAGTTCTTCCCCATCTTATTCCACAGTCCACAGGAGCATAAGAAGTCCCAGAGAGTCTTGGGCAGTTTTTTGCCATCTTTATCCTTGTGGAAAATCACAGCACACATGCAAAGATGATGTGTGAATTCATGAGGCACTCCATGGCATCTGTGAACACGTGTGTCAAGGTATGTTAATTTTAAAATGACAATTGCTCTATCTATCACTCAACAGCCCTTAGAGTTATGCAAAGGAGGGAGCGCTTAGGAAGAAGAAAAGCCAGGGAAATAAGTGAATGTTTAAGGGAGATTTTTATTTAAAAAAATGCATATCTTACAAAAAATAATCCTTGGAGTAACATGACATTCTTGCAGTGCAAGGTTTGATGAGGTAAGGGAAGCTTGAGACTTGGTTTTATAGGTAGCAGTTGATTGTGTACTTTGGAAGTGAGGCTTGGAGTACCTGTGTGTTTGCTCCAAGCCAGCAGTGCTGCTTTTTTGGCAAACTGTGTCAATGGCAAATTCACATTCTGAAGATGACTGTCCCAGAGGTTCTGTGGCTTTTACTGAGACATGCCACCCTGGGCTGCTGAAGACTTTCTCTTCATGGTCTCCTGTTCTTGTTTGCCCTTGTTCCAGTCTGTGCTGAAACCTTTTCCTGCCTCTGTTCATGCTAATCCACAGCAACAAGAGTAAATGGGAATGAGTCAGATCACTTGTGACCAGCTGAATGGGGGTGAAGTTGTGGGTTACCCCTCTACTCACCCCGATCCACACACATGCTCACATGCACATGCTTGAATTTCTGTGGGACACCCGATGTGGGTACGTATCAAGGTTTGCTTAAGAAGCATCACAGGGTTGAAGGACAGATATCGTAGTCAGTGCCAGCAGAGCTACCTGGTTTATAGCTTTATGTTATCTGAGCTCACTTATTGGAAATCTATAGCTGCATGCTGTGAGGTAAAGCCAGCAACATAAGAACATAGGAATGGTCCTACTGGGTTGGGTTAAGGTTCATCTAGTCCAGTGTCCTACTTCTGACAGTGGATGTCCAGTCAGACAAAGGCAGTATGTTGCTACCTCTTCTACTCTCCAATTCCAACAGTTTTCAGCTCAGGGTATTTCCTGAACTGGATGTTTCTTGCAGTAAACTCCACAGAATTCTTCTGTGTGTGTTGTCCCAGTCCTCCCTTGTGACCTCTGCAGTGAGTTCCACAAGTTTGCTTACTCATGCTCAAACTTTCCTTCTTGAATATTCTTGGATTTTTTTTTGTTGCTGCCTACATTTCTGAGAATTGGTGAACTGATGCTATGGGAATCAATGCCCTTTCACTCTTTCCTAACTGCTCATGGATAGACTCATGCATTTGCTCTTAGTTTGCTTTTTCAAGCTGAGGTGTTCTTGCATACCAGTCCTTTGCACTGATATACATTATCCTTACCGGCATTTTTTAATTTAACCATATCCTCCTGAAAAGAGACCAGAACTGCAGAAATATTAAAAATGCAGGTGAGGCATAGATTTATTCAAAGGTAGTGTTTCCTTCTGTTTTATTTCTATTCCTTCCTAAAAAATTTTAACAGTTTATTTGCTGCTTTGACTGATAATTCCCTAATTCTTTCTTAGATCTATAGTATATTCTTACTGTTGAATCACAATTGCCAGTTCAGAATTTATTTGCACATATTTGAAGTTCAGAGTTTTTCCAGTGTGTGTAGCATTTCTTTATTCCCAGGCATGCAGACTTGTAGGGTCCCTCCCTGCAATTCTTGGCAGTCAATCATTGTCTTGAATACCCTATATTTTGAAAATGCAGAACTGTGTTTTGCCTTGATGTAGGTAGTATAGAAGATATTTAAAGAAAATCTGTTGCTCTTGTCCTTCTTCCTAGATGTCAAATCATGTTCAACTAGGGTAGTTACAGCCTGCACTTTACAAGTGAGAAACTGCAGGAAGGGATTTGCCATATTCAATTATTTATTGAGTGAAAGATCTTTCTGTGGTCAGTCAGTACCTATGCATCGGCTGGGTATCATCTGGCATTTGCACTGCAGGATTATGTATTTGTTTTAAAAGCAAATCTTGGGTATTTTCAAGATGAAAGTACTGTTTCAGCCTTTTCTCTGATACTTATTTCTAGCACTTCCAGTCATTTTAGTTACTTGGAGATGACATCACTTGTTTAACAATAACAAATTGAAGACCATCCTGGGAGTATAACAAATCTATGGAAAGGAGGGGGAATTTCACCCCTAGGTGATCAAAGTTGATTAGATCTCATTACAGAGTGCCTTAAGTGGAATGCTTTGGAGCTTTGCATTTCTCAGTCTTCAATACCCTGAAATTTTTGTGCCACAAAACCCACTAGATTTGTGTAGGGACTAATACTCCCTCTACAGAGAGTGAAGCCTTAAAGGGACATTATGTTTGAATTATCTTTCCATCCCTAGTGCTAGTTGTCAGCACTTATAAGCAGTAATGTGGCTTGCTTTCCCTCATCATCCCTTTTTACAAGAATCCATAGAGGACTTTGGTTTTCAGTCTTGTCACTTTGGCACCTTTTGCTTGGTACTAAATTTACCTTAAAAAACCATGTCTACACATTATAGGTTCTATTCATGAATGACTAACACCTCATTTGCACTTGAATTTCATTCAGGTTAAATGGAAACACTGTGCAATGCTGTGGAATTTACACAAATTTTATATCCTTGAATACAGATTGCTGGTAATGAAACTGACACTTTGTTGTGCATATTAAAGATGCCCAGAAGCCAAAAGAGGATGGAGAATAGGAAAAAATGTCATCAGATCTGGCCTGAATGAGCAAAGTGCTCTTACAGAGGAGTGGGAAAAGGAAGGAGGAAATCAAAACAATTCTGCAATGAATAGGTGTCCCCTACAGCTCAGCCCCATGAGCAAATAAAACTTGGGCTTTTGATGCTGACTGTGTCTGCTTGGACACCTGAGGTTTTCACCTATCTGGGTGGTTACATTTGCCACCAGGTGGGAATTTGTACTCATCTAAACTAAGTTTCCTACTTCTCATTTGAATTTCGTCTCCCTAGGTGATTGCTGAAGGTGTTTTCCCCTACCAAGCTTTCTTTGTGTCTAAGTGTTTTGAGGGGGTGTCAGGGGAGAACAATTCATGAGCATGGAATTTGGAATTTGACTCAAAATCTGTCTTTACTTTCTTGTCCTTTGTGCATTTGGATGACTATGACTTTTCTGCTGAAAATATTAAGCAGAGAGGGCCACTGAATGATCTTTCTTTCATAGGATTTGTTTTCTTTTCCTTTGACTGGTATGATGCCAAGCCCAGTGGCTCACCTTTCTGACATGGACCCACATGTGTGACAGGAATATGAGGACTAATAACTACACAGTCCTGTTCTGAAATTTATTCAGAGTTGCAACTAGATGCACATGATCTGGAGGAAATTTCTGCATGACATACTGTGATACAGCCTTATCACAGCCCACAGAACCTTATGTGAAAGCATTTGTCAATAGCCTGTAGAAGGTAAAAGTCTAGTTGCTTGCAAGAACTTCTAAGGTCAGTAGAGATTCTGTGCTCAACAGAACCTCTGTCTAATGGTGTTACTGAGCAAGTTAAATTTTTTAAGAAGAGGTCTGAGCAGCAGTAAGGGAAGATGTTGGAAAAATTCTTTTAACTTTAGCTCAATAGTGCATGATCCCTATATTCACAGTTAATGCTTAGTTTTGTACCATACAGTGTTTATTACCAACAAACCTGAGATTTACGTGGCCTTGTTTTAACTCCCTACATCTAAGATTAATAAGTCTTATGCCAGCTAATACTTCCTTATTTATTTTAGTGATTAATATGTACTAATAAATATCTTTTGTTGTGAAAATGAGAATTGTGTGTCAGATCAAAGAATGATAAGAGAAGTACATTATGACCTGACCACATCTTTGAGGTACTCTCAAGGCGAAAAGATTCATCAGAAGATCCAGAACTATACTTGAATAAGTCCATGGGAACTATTAACATAAATGCATGTATTCAGGAATTGTGATGAATATGTATTAGTTTGAGGAATATAACCTGGTCTTTTAGGCTACTGGGCATGCATGCTTTGAGGAGAATTCTCCATGCATCAGTGCTGCTAATAAAGTAATGTCAACTTTCTAACCCAGCAAATTGGTTGGAGAGCTTATTTCACTGTTTTCAGTGACAATGGTATCTGCCTATGTGTCCAAATGTAATTTTGGGTAACAGCAGCCTTCAGGTACACTTTTCCTAGTAGATAGAGATCCTGGCTAAAAATTCAGAAATTTTCTGCTACTGGTTATTAAGCTTTTCTGGTAAGTATCTAAAATAACTCTTAACTTGCTGGAAAGAGGTGGTGACTGCTCATTAGTGTTCAAACTGAACTTCCTTGCAACACGTAGAAGTTTTATCATCTCAGAAACAAATCATTTTTATCATCTCAGAAACAAACTTTGAAGACAAAGTTTGTCTTCACGGGCACAAATATAAAATAACAAAAGAGAATTCAGGGAAATGTTTTAAAATCTTTTTACTCCCTTGAATACTTATGCCTTCTCTTCAGACTACACCAGGTCTTTTTTCCCTGATACACAATACATCCAATTTTCTCTCTTCACTGGTTAACACATGTGAGAATGATTGTGTGGGAAGAAAAAAAAAAATCTGCTATTTGAATACCAAGTCACAGTAGACAAAATCTATGCACCGAGTATCTACTCAGGGGACAGGTACTTTCTCCATCTTCCAGAGGTCAGCAATCAACAGTGTAAGTTTTAGGAGTATAAATGATTATGTATAAGAAATCCTCCTTTATTAATTTTTTTTCTTTTTGTTTCAATTTCCCTGCAGAAATTGATCTGGGTTGCAATTTTAATTTCAGCAGGGCTGCTTGGAAAAGCAAATCTGAAAAAGAGGCTGTCATAGGCTGCATATCATTATTACAAATTCATATGAGCGAGATTGGGGTTTGGAATTCTGGCTTCTACAGACTGCAGAGGTGATATTATTAGCTGCAATAATACCAAAGTGAGTTGTAGCCTGTGGAGGAAACATGTCAGGCATGTAATCCTGTTCTTCATTTAAAGTTTCTTTCTTCAGGAATACTAAGTAAATAAACTGTAAACTGTTGAAATTACCACGCACACTTGGGCAGCACCTTATATGCAAAACAAGCACTGAAGGACATATACGTGACCCCAGCAATCTCTAAAGTTCCTTTCTAAACAACCCTGAGGCATTTGGATCAGCTCCATTAAAAACAGAAAGCATAAGAAGGCTAGAAGAGCACATCAATACATACATTTTTCAATTATTTTTTTTTTTCCAAACAGAATTTGTTTGTATTCTTGTGAGTCCATCATGGTAACCGGCATTACCAGCTACTATAAAAATGATAACTTGATAAGCTATTCAAACCTGGTGGTCCTATACCAAAGAGTTTTAAGTTTCAAGGTACTTCTCTCTATTAAGGCAAAGAATCATAATCAGCCAAAGTCCAGTTATCAGCTTCCCCTGTTACCCAGTGTAGTGTGATTTTGCTCCATGGTGATGCAGTGTTGCAATGATTTATATTAAAGCAAGCAAACTTCAAGCTGAATCTGCAAAAAAATATAGGGAAGGTCAGAGATAGGAGCTGCTAACATGTTGCAGTTTCTATGAAGCTGCAGAAAAGCTCACTATGAACACTACAAAGCTGAGAACATTTCCCTAGTCTTTGATTTCTTATTTTTGAAAGGTTGTAATGGAGCCAGCAGGTAGCATAAGACAATCAGGAAACGTTTTAGCAGACAATACCATATATCTGAATATCGTCTATAGCTTTATACTATCTATACATTCCTTTGCTTTGTGGAAAGACAGAGAGCTGCTGCAAATAAAACTAAGGTCTCTAGAGGATAATCATGTAAGACAGCAGTTATGCTCTGCAGCACTTATTTACCTGTCTACAATCATAGGCAGGTATTAATGACAATGGAAAAAGCAGTCAATGATAACATTAGATTAAGAAAGTATATCAGCGTAAGTATTAAAATACCTGACTGGAATAATTTCGTTTTGTGTCAATTAGCAGAGGTGGAAGAGAAAGACATGCTCTTTTCTTCCTTATTTTGCCATGCTTTAAAAGTAGGACAAGTAAAATATTGCCCAGCCACCTGATCTTCTTAGGTGAATTCTGTTGTAAAGTTACACATTTGTGCCTGAAGACCAAAATGACCCTTAGTGCTGTGGATTAAAAGACACAAGACCAAAACCATTTTCTAAGTGCAGTTTCATGGCATGGGGTTCTTATTTCTGGTCTCTGCCTTAACTGAATCCGACCAGCAAAATGTGATGTTCCAAATACAACAGGCAGGAAAAGGACAGGAGTTGTGTGGCCTCCATTTCTTCCAGTCTACCCATGTGGACCAGTTCAGCTGTCAGGGATAGCCTCTCTATATCAATCCTTATTAGTCCCCTGACTATTTGAGATGTCAAGTTCCTTTTTACATTGCCTCAGTTTCCACGTTTACTGTGATTTACTACTCAGCCATTCTCTTTCTAACTTCATTTTCAAGGAAATATGTCTGAAACTCCTCTGACATCATCTTCTTGGAGGTATCTGAAACTTGGTGAAGCTCCAGTTTTATTTCTTGCCTAGCTGATCCAGTTCAGAGGTATTGTCTCTTAGCTTTTTTTCCCCTCTGAAATGATTCACTTATAAACTTCTTTCTCTCTGAATCAGTCATCAGACACTTGAGAGCCCAAGAAGTAGCAGTAAGCTGCTTTTTCTCATTCTTATACCACTATCTGTGTGGTATAAAATCAGACAGTAAAAAGGGCTGAGGCAGTGTAGGAGACCTTCATCATGTGCCCTAAAAATCTTTATACCAGAAAACAGAATGAGACTGCAGCACCTATTTATTGACACCTTGACTAACTGAATTTATGTTAACAGTGGATTTTTTGCAATGATTCCACCATAATCAGAATTTTTTGAAATGCTGATTTCATCTTTTCTTTTGCATTCAAAGGCATAAGAGAGAATTTTGTTGAACTCTAATAAAAAACATTCTTAGGGCTTGGTATTGCAATTATTGGGAACTGAGGCTGTTAAAAAATGAAATGACAGTTCTGTATTAGCTAATGGCATATTTTAGGAATAATTCCTTTTTATTCCATAAAAATCTCAATATTTACCTCTACTCAGTCTTTTAAATGACATGATAAATTATTGAAGCTGTGTTTTAAAAATATGACTTTTTTCATACCTTTTATCCTCTGTGGAGTCATTTGCCTTACAGGATTCCTATTATGACTTCTTCTATCTTCAATATAAACTGTTTCTACCAAGTTTCAAGCAATTGGTCCTGTCAATATTATTTCAGGGTTTGTTGGTTTCAGGAGACAGAGTTATCACTGTGAGAGCATTATTGGTATGTTCATTAGGAGAAAAAAAAAATGTGTTTTACATCTGTTTTTATAAATTATTCTTTGATCATCCTGTCAGTACTGTACACTTAGAACAGCATCAGAGCACTGAAATAGTAATAATAGGGGGAAATAGCAGTATCACCTTTATCCCTTCTAAAAACAGGGCTACCACAAACGTTAGAAAGGCAGGGCATGGGAAATACGGCTCATGCTGTGGCATCACAGCTCTTGGGAGAGGGGAGCAACAGCAGTGCTGGAAACACTGGGCTTAGGCTTGCAGTGCTCCTGCCTACAGTTACCTGGAAAAAGAAATAGCCCAGCTCAAAATCTGGTTTAAAAAGTCTGTGTTTAAAAACCAGTGAGAACAGGTCCAGTATCAGCACTGAAAAAAGTGTGAAAAGGCAGCAAAGTCAGTATGAGCAGATGAAGGGTTTCTGAAGGACCCAGCTAAAGCAAACTGAGAGGTGCATTTACCAACTCTTGACAGTTCTAACTAGAGAAATTTGGAGCAGATGACAAGGAGATATTTTTAATATGATTGAAATATATCACAACAGGAAGGATATGTTGGGAAAATCGAACTCTCCATGCTTCTTTGTCCCTGCAAGGTGGTTGACATCCTGGGGATAAAGGATGCTGATGAGTTGCAGAAAGAGTGAGGGATCAGTAATGTTTCTTCCTGGTGAAAAAGCAGGCAAAAGCAGTGCCACAGCCAGCCCATGTGATGCTCTCAGTTCACACCCCAAGCAAACACCTGCTGAGCAAGGCAGGACCTTCTTGGGAGTAGCATTTGCACTGAGCAACTCATGAGCTGATTGCTTGTGTGATGAGAACATGTGAGGGTTTTAATCACATCTAATAACAACCCAGCTGCCAAAGGCAAGCAAGGGGATGGGAATCTGATTCTTCTCCACCCAGCACTGTTGTGAAACTAACTGTCGACTTCCATGCTAGTAGAGCCAAAACCAGCAGACCCAGTTTTAAAATGTAGTTCTAAGACACAATAGTGTGTTTGTTTTTTGTTTCTTTAATAGCACAGCTAGGAAAGTTGATCCTTCATGGAATACTTTGCTAAAATGAAAAGAACATCAATATTTTTCTTCCAAATAAATACATATTTGCATTTCATCAGACAGGGTCCTTGTAAAAATAATTACAAAAATAGATATTAGCTGAGCATGAACCAGACTACTCCTTGTTTACCCAAATTAGAAAAAGGTGGTAGAAAAATGGTAATGAACGTGTTACATTACTCATTTGTCAAAAAAAGATCAATAATGTTAAATACCCCAGGAATGTCACAAAGCTGCCTCCAGTGTTGTGCAAGTTTTGTGCAAGAACAATTCTAGTGGAAAACTGTCTATCGAAGGGGCCACTCCACACACAGAGTTCTGCCTCCTGCTTCTCTCCTACCCTCCTGCTTGATGCTGAGGAATGACCCCTGCTAACAGGGGGAAAAATAAATCTAGAAAATAAGTATGGTAATTTTTTGCTTTTATTTGGTTATTTTGCAATTCAGATAATTTCATGGGGGCAGGTATAGTTACAAATATAGGCAAAGTGTTAATCCCCAGAAGGGGGATGGGGGAGGATGGGGGAACTCATCAGTGATGCCCCTGTGCAGTGGAAGGGACTGGGAGTTCCTGCTGGCAGGGCAGGTGCCCCTGCCAGCCCTGCTGCTGCTTGAGAAGAGCATGACACAGCCCAGGAGGAGAGGCCAGAGCATTGCTTGTGGCAACACTCTCTCCCTGTAGCTCTTCTGTAATTATTTCACAATTTTTATGTTTCTGTGTGATGCAATGCAAATTCCTGGAGGCAGCAATACTTGCCATGAAGGACCAATTAGTGGTCATCTCAGGAGAACTCACGTGGTTGTGTCCAGTTGTCACTGAGTCAGATCCAGAAGTGGATGAGCAGGGGTTGCTTTTCCCATTAAGAGTCTTGTAATACTGGGAAACAGCATTATGATAGAGCCTACATAGTAGTTTGAAACCAGATACTTAGAATTCATAGTAATTAAATGTACACTGACAGGTAATCTTCTGGACAACATTTTTAAAGTTACTATAACACTCACTCCGCAGATTTGAGGACAGATGCCCTTAGTTTGTACAGAGGAGTGGGATAGAGACACATATCATCTTCCTGATTTTTCACTGATTCCCCTTCTCATCCTGAGGGAGTTAATTTAACCTTCCCTTGGCTCACTTTTTCCACCTACAGATTATATACGTTGTTGTTTAAGTACCTCAGAGAGATATTTCAAATTTTAATTAGTGTTTGTAAAATGCTTTGGGTTATTTGGATCAAAGTGTGATTTATTATTCAGCAATGTATGTTATTGTGTGGTAGGTGTACACTGCATGTGCTGCAAAGTAGGGTGGCAGCAAATACACTCATTTTTACTTTGTTATCTGTTTGTATCCTGTGAGCTGTAAGATTCCCTTTTGTTGGTTTCATTTCCAACAAGTTTGATCAAAGGTGTTTTGATTTTTCACAGCCTTGCCCTTAATAGGTATTCTAGTGCATTTTTGCGTGAAAAAGACTTAATCATATGAAGGGAAGGGACAACTAATAACTTCGTATGCTAATGCTAATTGGACACCTCCATATACTTTTACTGAGCTCTTGTTCTATATGGACATGAATGTATGCATATCATATTGGCTGAAGGTCATGTGAGGTCTGAGTTCTAGGTTGTGATTTTAGGAGAATCCAGTTAGAATCCTGTCTGAAAATGTGCCAAAAAACTCTCCTCCCACACACCAGGCCCCAGAAACATGGAGTACATGGGGAACCTAGGACTGTGCAGGAATGGGAAATGAACCCTTCTAGTGAGATTTGCTTTAACTGATCCCTGTAAGGAAGACCCTGCAGACTGGAGCAAACTGGGGATTGTGTCTATTTTCTCAGAGAGGTAATTTGCCAGTCACAGTATCTCCAGATGAGGATATGAGCTCTGAATCAATCAACTTTGTTTACATTTTTCTTAATATGAATAGATTTCTCTGCAAGTTGTTTCAGCTATGGGTATTATTCCTCATGTCGGGAATGACAGACCAGGCCAGAAAGCCTTTCTGAAGTCCACTGAAGTACAAACCCAAACTTCCAAAGGTATCCTACCAACAACATCACTCCAGTCCATCTTATGCACTTGCACATTGATTTGTTTTCATCTCTGCCCTGTCCATTTGCAGGTTTGTTTCC
Source organism: Vidua macroura (assembly GCF_024509145.1). NCBI lineage: Eukaryota > Metazoa > Chordata > Aves > Passeriformes > Viduidae > Vidua > Vidua macroura. The sequence continues at coordinate 23,265,819 of NC_071577.1, forward strand.
TGTGATAATCCTTCTGAGCCCACTCCTTCCTTGTGGGGCAGCCAGTGAGAGAGAGCCGGGGGAAGACGATCCTATGCTTTTAGCTCTTAAAGGAAAACAAGCTGTTAGAAATGTGCATATTTTAAGGGCAGAATAGGATAGCCAGTTGTGGAAAATGCACAGCACAGTCCCTCCTGGAGGGAACAGAAAACAGACTGCTAAGAGTGAATTCTTCAGGAGAAAACCCAGGGCTTAGGGAAGCTGTGCAAAACCAAGTGGTGGGGGAAACAGCACTTCTGCTTTGCATGATACTGTGGGTGGATTTGCTTTCAGTTATGCTGAGGCATCAAACATCAAGTTCAGAAAAAGAAAAATAGTATCAAACTGGCAGGGTGCAAATATAAACTCTTTATAAGATCAAGCAGAAAGATGATAATATGACAGGCACAGGGAAGCTATGGAGAGGCCACAGAGACTTGCGGTGACGCTTGCAGGGGCTGCAACACCATACCCCCACCCCCCCATATTTTAGAGTGTTTAAAGTCTGTAGCAGTACAATTACAGCAAACTAAAACTCAAAGTAACTGCTTTGATTACAAGGAATTAGATCAACTGCACTGTTTTGACAGAATTTTAACTGAATGGATGACCTGCATAAAAAAAGAAAAGAAAAAGGACAAAATTACTGGATGGTGTTTACCACAAGATGGATTGGAACTCAAACACAGTTTCTTATAGATTAATTTTAATAACTATGAATTTATTGAAATACATATGTGTAAGTATGTAAGATGTACCCCCATGTGGCCCACAATACATTTAGAAATATCTGTCTCAACTTTGTAAAACACACAAAACTAAATGATGAACAGTGGTTTGAAACACAGCTGACACTGGCAAATTAGACTAGTAATTCACTATGTCTTAAGGCTTGAACTCAATTCTTCTACAAAGAGCTAATTCACTATATGGAGAAAAAGAAGAATCACTCAGGACAGCAGTGAGGTCTGTAATAACCTGTTGTCTCTTTCTTTCCTGTCTCCAAGGTTTCGCTTTTCCACATAGCCCTAAAGAGTGGACACAAAAGACATGCATTTGCTTGAAAGGTGAGAAATAAAATATATGTCTGGACTTTAAGTGGCTCCACACAGCACTGATTCTTGAGTTTGATTTTCTTACCTGTCTACATACAGCCCTCTCTCAGTTTCTCTGCTATTGTGCTCAGTGTCACTTTTGCTGAAGGAAAGTGGCTGAAATGTCCCTTTAACCAAATATCTTGAGATTTTGGAGACAGGTTCTGAAACTGAAAAGAGATTGATTCTCATGGGAAAATCCTGTTGTTGGACAAGGAAATGTAAATCACAGCTGGCTTACAAAACTAGCGAGAAAACAGATTTTCTTTTTTTTTTTTTTTTTTTTTTTTTTTTTTTTTTTTTTTTTTTTTTTTTTTTTTTTTTTTTTATTTTCCTAAATTGGCAAGCGGGGAGGCTAGGTTCTGTCAGGCTAAGGAATCCAGCTTTTCCAGAGCCTGGGCTCCACTGCTCACCTGAATGTATCTGGGAGAAATTCTACTGCTAGTACTTACCAAGCGCTAAATCTTTCATGTGTTTTTTTTTTCTCACATGCATCTTCCCAAGGTGTCTTTGACCTCCCTCAGTTCCCACCAGTATTGCACAACAACTCTCATTCTTATCATTACTTATTTTAAGCTTCTAAATAGTTTTCTTTTCCACTGTAGGAATTTCCCTGTGTGCAGCAAGGAAGCCATTCTGCACATTAGAAGGGCTAATGCTGAGCTGACAAGGGCTGATCCCACCAGGACCCATGTACAGAAATGAAACGGCCCATGTGGCTGCCTGCCTGCCATTTCCCATTGCTTCAGTGGCTCCAGAGACCGGCCCTGGGATGGAGTTACTGTTTTATATTTAGGGAGTTGGGTAAAAACTCTGAGAGAGAGTTGGGAATATTAAAGTGGTGTAGAAATCTAGTGCTCAAGAGAAGAATCAGAGGGACACAGAAGACAGCTCTTCCAGAGAGTCAGGGAATACAAGGTATCAGGCAAAGTGAAGCAGGGGCAAAGCAAGGGGAAATGTAAGGTCTCTGGACTGGGGACCAGCTGTGACTGCCAACAGCAATGTGCTGTCCTCACAGATCCTATTTCCACCTGAGTAGGAACCAGTGGTGGAGGAGGCTGGATCTCTGTGCCTTCTGCAGGAGGCAAAAGCTGCATTCTACTGTGGCCAAGACATGGCCAACTGAGTGGTGGAATAGACCAGATATACACACCAGAGGACAGAGTGTCCAGTGCCTGTACCTTCTCTTGGCTTACTCTTCAGTTTATATAATAGCTCTTTTTCTATGCCTTGTCCACTTAAAGCAGTCATTACTCTTTTTTTTTTTATCTCCTAACAATACAGAAAATTTCACCTTCTGCATTTTATATGGCTCTGTCAGTACCCTCTAATATTTTTAATTTCAAGAGCTTTTCCTGAACCTTTTAATTCTCAAGACTAGAAATCTTATTCAGATAGTAATTCAGTCTTCTTTAAAAATCTTTACCTATATATTCACTGCTGTGATCTGGGATATCTCATTTTTCCGTCTCTTCCTAAATCTTCCTTTAGAGTTCATTATTTTTAGTTTTGCCAATAGTAATTTTCTTCAATAGGAAGTTTTTATATGCTGGAGAATAATTTGAATTATTTTTTCCTTTCAGGTTTTAGGAAGTTTCTTCTTGTTTTTCCTTCAAAAGATGGTGGATAGATTTGCCATGAGATGATTCCTAGAGAATATGTGAGAGCATGCTAACATCATCTGACGCCTGTCAAACCAGCCATCTTCCCCCATGTCTCATGCTAGAAATTGAAGCCCAAAGGTAGGTGTCCTCTGAGATGGTGGTAATTTCCAGTAAGAAGATTTAGAGGAAAATATTTTTTTTTCTTCTTTCAGGGCTTTCCTGAAGAATTGAAAACATGCTCTCTTTATTTTTATAGCTCACTGGTAGCAGTTCCTCTCATTTACACTTACATACTCATACATACATACAAATGCATATATGCATACACTTATTTGCAGCAAGAAATAACTGTACTAAAATCTTTAATGATACTGAGGAAGCAGTCACCTGTTACTCTGCTCTGGCAGTTTCAGCTGTCTAGTGAACTTGAGTTATTGTGGTGATTTATCATTACTGCTTTAAGCCATATGCTATATTCTGCACCTATATTTTATATTTATAGCTTCCTGTATTGAATACTTACATTTTCATCTTATTTTCACAATGAAAGAATTTTTAATGTGAAAAGCACTAACTAAAATTAGGTAATGATTACTTCTTGTCTCATCCTTGATACCTGTTACGTTTTTTTTCAAGTGGTTGACCAAATTTGTAACCTTTTCACCTGCATTCAGAAATTTGGGTCACAGGGGTGAATAATGTCAAGGTCAGCAACTGTTGGTAGTTTCCTAGGGATGACTTCTGTCTTAGATGCATAAACAATATTGGCTGAGGCTGAAGGTCTTTGCCTAAAGTCCTTGAGAAGTGGTGCTGTTGATGATGGAACTGCTGGAGTGTGTCCCCTGTCAGCAATGCCTTCTAGGACATTCCTCACTTCCCTTGGCTGCTTATTCTCACCTGATCAGAGCAGCTCCTGTCTTTCCTGGTTGCTCTGGAGGAATAGTTTCAGGGTGGTTTTGCAAACCAGATCACCAAAATGAGCCAGGCAGAGGAGCTGAGAGGTCTGGTGGTAACACGGCTCCCTTCCACCAGCCTGATTTCATGGGCCATGATCCGCAGAAACAGAATGGGCATCACCTGAAAGGGGAGGACTGGGGTTAGCAGCCACAAGCTCTTCCCTACTGGAAAAAAATGGTTTCATCACTGAAGGAAACATCAGTAACTACAGAGAGCATAAAATAAAGTAGGAATGTCAAGACCTTTATTAATTAATAATAATTGATCTTGGTAACTGCCTTTTCTGTGCCTTGAGGTCAGTTTAGGGCTGTGCCTAACTTTCTGCCTTTTGTTTTGCGTAGAGTTACATGCTAATTTGCACTACCTAACACAGTAGTTATCATTTCTTCCCTCCCCTGGTTAAAATACTTGAATATACAGTAGTAGTTACTCAGATAGTTTAGTTTTCTTGTTGTTTCTATTGAAGGAGAGACAGTAGAGAGGAGGAGGTAAATAGCAGATTTGATTTTTAAATTGAACTCTGCAGGATAGGAGATGTTACAATGCTTGGTTGATGGCAGAGCCTGAAATGCAGGACAACTCTTTGCCTTTGAAATGCTACCAGCCTTCTTTACTCCGCCTTCTAAAATAAAACACAAAATAAATAAAGCTTCCAGCATCAGTAAACTTCCTGCTGTTTGAACTGGCAGCTGGCCAACTCATTTGGACTGTTCTCCCCACTGGTATAAAACACCCATGCAAGGAGGGAGAAAAAGGTGAGGAGGCCCCTATGATGCCATATAAAAGAATGCCTTGCCAATTTTCTTATTTGAACAATATAACAGAAAATCTTGAACTCAGTGTTAACAAACAAGCTTACTCACACCCTTTTATAACTCTATTTTTTTTTTTTTAGCATTTATCACTTAAAACCATGCAATTGTTCATCTGAGTGAATAAATATACAAAACCCATTCCTCTTTGAAGTTTTAGCAGGGATTCAGGAAAATAGGGAGAAAAAATATCTGTACATAGATGCAGCAGTTTTCTGGGATTTTAGTCTCCCTCCCGGACAGCAGTGGCACATGTGTTTGGATTCTCTGGTGTATGTGTTGGGGTTCCATGGCTGAATGCATTAATTGCACAGGCAGTGGACTGAGCTGCATTTTCAGCATGGTTTCTGCTCAGGCATTTATGGGTATTTATGATTTGGTTTTAGAAACATCCAGACTCTGCCCTGCATGTTCTAGAAATTCAAAACCAAAAAGGTCCTGCAGAAGTACTGGCTGCACATAGGCCATTTTTTGAATGCTGATGTTTATGCAGAGATTGTTGATAACAACTGACAATTAAAAAGCATTTTATATAAGTGATGAAAACATCTACCTGGGAGGTTTGCCCAGTGTCAGCTACCTTGAGACTTGAACCTGAGTTACTGTCTGTCTGTACATTTCAGTCTGTGTTTCTGGATTTACACAGGTGAAATGTTGACCTAGAAGAATATGGAACAAACCACTACAGCTTTAAGCTGCAGAGGTTTATAAAAAAAAAAAAAAAAAAAAAAAAGGGCAGAAACAAAGGCAAGCAGATGGCTAAAGATGAAGGTCACATCAGATTGAGAAGTTTGTCAAAATGTGATGACATAGGTAATCTGTAAACTGTTATTGCACCTAGCTGGAGGTGCTGAAAAACATTTTGAAATTACAAAAAACACTGGAGTCACCAGCACACAGGCAGGAATGATAGCCTGGAGTGGTTCTGCTCTATGGATGAATGCCAGATGTGGAAAGCGACATATCTGGAATTAATGATATTAAACATGCTTTTCTTTTATGCTCAATAATAACTCTATTATGATTGATACAAACCGCAGACACTTTATCTAGTACAAATGGAATCGTCTGTCATTGACTATATTAAATCATCAATTTCTGCATGATGAGAATCGTTTAGGGTAACTAATCATCTGTCTCGTTCTGAAGTCTTTAAGGCTGATCAGATAACGTTTTGAATACTGCCTGAGCAACCATGACAATCTAACCCTTCCATGTAAGGATTGAGAGGGGCCCATTATGCCGTCAAAGCCTGTGGAAATATCACAGCTCTTTCTCTACATAATACCCTGCTGTAAATAAATCACTCTCCACCGCAAACTTTATTGATCACAAGCACTTCCATGCTTGTGTCTAGTGAAGTCTCTACAGAATAAAATGCTGCTTTATATTTTGTCTTGTCAAAATATTAAACGGCTCTGTCAAGCGGAGTCAGGCTAGCAGTGATGGTGTAATTCTGCTGTAGCCCTTCTCATTCCCTCTTTCTATCTCAGCTGCCAAGCTTACAAAGCAGGATTTTTTTTATAAACTTTCCAATTATAGTCTCGTAAGATTATGAAGCCTTAAGATAAAGTGTCCTAATTTAGAGTGGTAGAGTACTGGAACTACTAGACAAGGGCCTGTTAGATAAAATATTTCTCACAAGAAAAAGATAACCTGGCTTATTTATACACACAACATTAATGGGCAATAGGAGATAGCCTGGAATATCCCTATTATTTTACCAAGTGAGATAGGAGAGAAATATTTGAATTAATTCAAGCTCAAAGTGTTTATTATTCACAGACAAAAAACATCCCTTTTATTACAAGACAAATGTACCAAAGGAGGAAACGGAGAGACTCCAGGTTAGCACAGAGCTTTGCATTTTCATACCCTATCGTTAGTTTGTAATTCTGTAAAGAAGATAATGTATCTGTAGTGATACAGAAGAGCCGTCAGGGTTTGAGGGGGTGGGAGGACTGCTCCTGCCTCCGACTTCAGCTCACGTTGTGTTTGCCGTTGGATGGTCTCACTTCAACACTGCTTAGCCACACAGAGCGCTGCTCTTTTTTAACACCCTGCGAATCTCCGGGGGAAAACCCGGGGTCTTGCAGAGCTTTGCTGAGAACAGCCCGGGCAGATTGTAAGGAGATTTGAGGCTGTCCTTGGGAAGAAGCCGGAGCACTTTCAGGGCTGCTTGACGTTGTAATAGTATTCACTACCTCAGGGCTGCAGAATCTTAAGCTCTGTCAAGCATTCCCATATGCTTCCCTCTCCAGGAAAGGAGAATAAGAGCCAAAAGTGGTGGCAAAAAATTCTAACCTGTGCTGAAAATAAGGCTGAAACACAGAAACAGGGAGCTGACAGTGACTTCCTGACTTCTGGGCTTCTCAGGGAATCGGAGAAAATCTGGTCTCAAAATCACCATGTTTTATTCCCTTCCCTGTTTGATTTTCATGCAGGTAGAGTTTCTGTTCAGGGAGCATAAATGTGGAGCGCACAACCAACCTTCTTTCTCTTGGTTGTCTTTTTTTTTTTTTTCCCTGTGACAAATCAAAATCCATATTAGGTGAGAGAACAGCAGAGAGACCATCTGCAGAGGAAGATGGGCAATTGTGAAAAGAGGTCGAGAACAGAATAGGGAAGAAGGAGCAGCAGAGCCAGGGGTCAGCGGAAGGACAGAGGCCGTGAGTTGGAGGTGTACCCACTCATCCCACACGTAAGCTCCTTTCTCTGAGGCAGCGGGGAGCGATCTCTCTGAAAAGCACCTACCGCAAGGAAGTCCTGACTCTGCTGTGCCTTACAGATATGACTCAAACAGAGATACTCAGTCTCAAAATGAAAGCAGGCAGAGTGAAGTTACTGATGTGTCGGACACTTGACAGTGAGGGCTCCTGAGCAGCAGAGTGCCGGCTGTCCCCATGAGTGACAGGCGCACCATCAGGTTTTCTAAACTGCATATGCCATCACCCAAAATAGGTCTTTTGTGTGAACAAGGAAATTTACTTTTTAAATTATGCTAGCCAAAAAATATTCCAGTGACCTAAAGCAGACATGGGCAGTCTCTGAGCCAAGTAACTGCAGGAGTATTTAGAAGTCCTAAAATGTTCTGGCCACTCTCCTTTGTCCTTGCTCTTCCTGGTGTATGAATTGTTCCCTTCCAAAAGGGACTTAAAGATTCCCTTACAAGACTTCAACAACTTCATTTTCTCCTTCCTTATTACCTTTAGTGTTGTCCAATTAGGGGGAAAGTGAGGTGCCTATTACATCAGTAATGGCAATAGTTAATGACAGGAATACAGGCTTTGAAGAAGCAGTTTTTTAGTTAAAATCTTCATTAAATCTCTTTGACTAACACAAATTTGTAAAATTAATTTTTTATGGAAATCTTGCAAAGCACAGAAAGCTGTGAAATTCAGTAATTACTGCATTAGTAATTACTATTGCTCTGAACTAAAGAAAAAGTGAATGGCATCAGTAGTTGAATACTCTTTTGACTTCCAGTGCTTTATTATCTAAATAAAAATTATTTTAAAATTACTAAATGAAACACTAGATTGCTCTTTCCCAAACTTTGTGTGCTTATGTTTCATCTACTTTCTTAAGAAATTATATTTACCTGGAATACCATTGTTTGCTTCCCTTGTTTTTTTTTTATGCAGTTTCAACAAATTGCAGTCTACCATCCAAACTTTCTTTTGAGATTGATTTAGAAAGGAATGGACTTCAAAAATAAGAATGGTTTGTGGAAGAGTATAAATACATCTATAACTAACATACTGATTTGTCTGTTTGCAGACATTCTAGGATAGTTCTAGGTCATAGTTAAAAATGCATAGCAAAGTACCTTAAAAAGAAACTAAGAATAGAATTCTCATTATTTAAAATGATGATTTTTATAAGAAGAAGTCCAACAGTAAGCAGCAGAGTTTGCATAAAATGCGATAAAACATTTTTGTTATGCAAATAGAGTTAATGTAATTAAGAAAGTGCACTGTGACTGTCTTCAAGTTAGAACTAAGCTGCAGAGCTCAGAAACAATGGATGAAAAAAAGCAAAAAGGTATTACTCAAAAAAGGTAACTACTAGTGACAAGGCAGTCTATAGTAACACCAGAGATTACTCTGGCGTCAAAGAACTGCTTTTCATGGCTGAACAACTTCAGGATCAAACACCTGGAACAAGATAAACAGCTTTACTTAAAACATACTTCCATGAAGTAGTTTGTTGTCCTTTAACTTTCACTACTTTTATGGGCATGGTTAGTAGGAGGAAAAAAGGAGGGAGGGAAAGGGAGAGAGAGAACGGATCCCTCAAGAGTGGTGTGGTTTGGTCAAAACCTCCAGACCTTGAAAATCTTTGCATACTAACATCTGAAACAGGTGGTCCTGGGCTCATTTTGTGAGCATAAGTTGCTGTGTGTCGACCTTATGCTCCTGAGCCTTCTCAGATCTGTAGCCAGGAGGGATCTGTTTGACTGCGTACGATTTTTTTAATATTTTTCAGCTAAATCACAGGTCTTAATGCAAAATGCACTCAGAGACAGCACAGGAAATTGTGACACTCCCTATAGGACTTTTTCACTATAAACCAATAAATGGATTACACTGATCTGTGTGTTTTTTTCATCTGTGATTGCTAAAATGTGGATAAAGTCTTCATTTTAATATTTAATAGTACTAATCTTCATTTAATCAGCAAAGCATAATTTATTGGAGACCTCATAGACTATTGTGAGTGGAGATTTTCTGTGCAAGTTACTAAGGGCTGGGAATAGGGCAGGCACATAAGAAAAGAAAATAAAATTCCCATCAATGACGTGCAGAAAGCTGGAGATGCAAAGAGAGAAGGGAAGATGCAAATGGCAATAGTGGGTGAAAGCATGGGTATTGCTTCACATTTAATGACTGACTGTGTTAAGGACCCCAGTCGTCTCCTCTGGCCAATCATTAACTGCATGGAAATGTCCTCCCATTAGCTCTTATTGTTAACAACAAGTTACTAATACATATTTAACAGTATTCATTATTTTTTTAACTGCCTCGTAACAGCCTCTGTGAGCGAGCATGAGCAGATGAAAACTGCATCCCCAAGCTCTGAGAGGCAGAGGAGAGGATGGAGGAGCTGCATTTTCCCCGGAGCAGCCGTGCCGCTGCCCTGCCCGTGTGCGAGCCCGCAGCCCTGCCCTGCTCAGACACGGCCAAGCCTGGCCTTTGTTACAGGAGCCCTTTTAGTGCATGTGGCCAGGCAGATGCGGCAGAAGCCTGGTTTTCTGAAACATCAGCAGTGCAGATTTAAAGCAGTGTTGAGCATACAAACTCTTTTTTTTTTTTTTTTTTTTTTTTTGTAACAACAGTAGATAATTATGTCACAAGTACATGTCCAAGAACATTTCTAGGTGTTTTTCCTTGGGATTGGTGTTTTAAAATGTTTTCTTCCAAACTCTGTCCTTTCAGTTGGTCTGTATCCTGTTTTTGAAGACAGTAGGAATTTAGAAAAACAACTAAACTACTGGTGTAATATTAAAATGCATTATTTTAAACTTAGACAGTAATGAGTTTAGAAGTTATGAGTCCTCAAAATTCTATTAACTCATTTCCAGATGGATAAACAGAAATACACAAACCAGACTAACTTGTAGGGAGTAACAGGCCATGAGCCTGAAGGCCTGCCCTGTATGTGTGTCTCACATTGACTCAAAAGATCCCTAGGCAGAATTTGTTATCTGAGGAAGTGAAAATAGACAATTTATTGCAGTTAGATCCTCAAAAACAGATTCACAATTATCAAATAACAGAATCTGTTAGTTCTGCTGCCTTCAGTAAAATATCAGCTCTCCATGGAAATAGAATTACAGGAGAAACCATATTAGATTAGGGTTCATCTGGCTCAATTTCCTGTCTTTGACAATAGCCAGTACTACAGAGGACGGTAGCACAAATAGAGTATTAAATGTACATAATTTTTTAGTCTAAATGTATAGAATCTGACTGTAAAATCATTCTGTCTTTCTCCTGCTCTATGCTTCGTCCTTTCACTTTCCTCTTATATATCTTTGGCCCTTTGTCTCCCGAAGTGTGATGTTTTCTACATTTTGGGCTTTACTGGGAAAATGATTGAATATTTGAACTATCTCTGAGTCATATGACGCTGGTTAAATGGTGTCTGGAATATAAAAACCTGGCAGAGTGCATTTTTTAAGGCTTGAGCTTTGCCTACTCACTTGGAGTGCTGTTGTGGCTACAATACCAATACCAATACAATGTAGTGTTACGATTTTGGATCTGTAGACTAGTAAGTCATAAAATCCCACTAACAATTCCTCTACATTTAAAGAGTCAATAATCTTACATTGAACTAAATTCAGGACAGATAAATAATGCTGAATACATCTCCTGAGCACAACATCTAGTGCTACCTGATAACCCATATCTCAAAACTTCCATCAAAGTCCCTTTTATATCTGGGCCCTGTTGTTTGGTAGTGACTGATGGTTGTAAACTAATCAGTGTGAGGTGCCAGTGAGGAGGTCAGAAATCTGCTACAGATGTTGTTTGCAATGCAAAGATCTGCCTGCCTCAACTTAGGACCACAAGTTATTCTGGAAACCAAAACTTCCGTTGTTCCCACAGCTCCAGGCATACCTTCTCCCCAAGGAACTAAAGGTAATGTTTGTGGTTTTTGCCATAATTATTTTTCTTCACTGGGAAACCCAAGTGAAACAGACCATGGCTGGATGTGTAGGTACTTAAGATACACAAAAATATTCTCATTTTTGAGCACTCTTTGAGACCCTTTCCTTTGGGGTATTTTGGGTTTTATGGTCTGGGTGCAGAATTTTTTTTTTTTATTGTAGGCTCCTATAGCAAGCATTTGACCCAAAGCATATGGAAAAACTGCCCCTGTGTTTGCATTGAGACCTCATTGATCAGTAGTTTAACAAAGAACAAAGAGACCATGGTGCACACACTGGGAGCTGTAGTACCACTTGCCCGAGCGGCACACTGGTTAATTGTACGCAGCAGGACATCTTATGTGCTGCCAAAAGATGTTGGAGTGGCTATGAAATAGTGACTTGAAGGGTTAGTAACAAATCAGTATTACCTTCTGGGCTTAGGCTGAGGAGAAAGGGCAGCTCCTTACAGATTTTGTTTTGTTCTCCCTAAATAAAACCTCTAGATCCAACAGGGTAATGTTTTGTCTTACCAATGCATCTGTTTCTTTCTTGGTAAATAATATTTTAATTCCATGTGTAGCTAATGTTTTAAAGATAAGTCATTAAAGAAACAAATTTTAATTCAAGATTTCCACAGACTTATTAGGATTATAATGAATTAAAGCATAATGAAAAATAGCCTGATTAAGGTTATTAAGAGGTTATATCATCTTTAAGCTGTACCTCTGTTGAAAGAGGCTCATGAAAGGAGGAGTGTCTGTCAGTTGAGACGTCTGCAATTTGATTAAAAGCGTGAAAAAAGGTGCAAATGCTTCTCCACCTGGAAGGATAAAAGACAAAGATTTACTGTCACTGAATGTGCCAAAAAGTCCTTGTCTTCTGTGCCGCTCAGTCTTGAGAATGTCCAATTCATTTTTCATGTCCAGCTACAAATGAAATAGGGAGAAATTACTGTGATTTCTTCATATGTTTGAATATTAGCAAATATTTGGAATGAAAACTATTAACACATCAGAAATGTGAGGCTTTTAAAATGGAGAACAGGAAGCTGGTTATTGTCTGATAGATTTTTTTCAGGATCCTTATATTGTGCTGAAGCAAAGGGAAATTAGTGAAAATCCACTAAACCAGCCATTCTGCTGTGCATGCAGAAAGCCAGAATTCCTTATCAAGGCTTATAATACCTCATCCATATATTAGAGCTTGCCAAATAAACTAACAGTTACATCAGTCCTGCAGCTGTTTTCAGGAGGCCACAGCTCCCTGAACCTGAAACTTTGACTGCTGACAACAAGTTGCTTGAAGCAGAAATGTTATTGAGAAGCCACCTTCCCTGTAGCATCCCTGCTCCTGCTGCCACCTCCAGCTTGGTGCCTCCATCTGCCCGCTGTACCGTGGGGCAGCAGTGCCAGCAGGCTCTGTCCACGAGGTCCAGGATGCTGCTGAGTTTCTCATCAAACACCCTCTGCTGCAGGGACTCTTTCCTCCAAGTACTGCAGACAGCCCTGACTGTGAGTTTGACAGGCGTGCACTTGCCTATGTTTATAATGAACATGCTATTGGCAGACCCTCCACAGGTTGGGTAAGGTGATTTCTTTAGCCAAAGATTTACAAGATTTTGCAGGAAAGCATTCTCAGCTTTTTCAGCACTTTTTTAGATGATGCCACAGTGCAGCCATTGCCAATATTCACCTTTGGGAAAGGTTCCTAAAATATTTTTAGCCTCTGACTCTTCTCTCTGCACTTATAAATAGCCTTAATAAAGTACTAGAAGAACTAGATATTTACTGGACCCCATACACTGTCAAATCTATCTTTCTCTGTTTACATTTCCTTATCTAATTTTGTATTTCTTACTCTAGGCCACCAATTGCAGGAGTTGCATGTTGTGAGATACAGATACAATGCATTCCCTCGAGGGACAGAGTACAAAAGTAAGTTGCTTACTTTTTTTACTGCATTTGTGAACTATTTTCTTTGGTAAATAATTACTATTGAAGCAGTTCACTCTTTCCCTTTGTAGCTGTTCCTGATGTTTACTGAGGCTGAAATGCAAACACAGTATTTCCTAAAATCTTCATGCATTCATCCTAGTATCCTAGGACTTAGTTGGACTAGGATATCAGACCATGCTTGAAAGTGGTCTTTCCAGAAGAAAGACTTCCAAAAAAGTGAACTATCTTTTACCTACATTAATGTAAGATGTGGAGGCAGGAGACAGAGAAGCTGCCATACAGGAAGAGCTGCCCAGTGCTTGTGACTTAAATGCAATATCTTATACCTTATGCACTGTAGGTAAATCATTCATAGTTGTGCTTGGCCAGTTGTGCAACATCTTATCTGAAGGAGAAAAATTACCTTCTGACTCCCACAGAGTATCATTTTCTGCCCTAATGCATGAGAAAACTCTACTGCTCTTTGCTTAAAGAAATAATTTTTTCCTTCCAATCTTCTACTTTACTCAATTGGAATTAAGTATTTTCTGGAGTGCCCAGCAATTCAAGGGTGCACTTTTACCTGGCCTTGGATCTGGCACTTTCAGTGCATTCTGTGTAATTGCAGCACTTTACCTTGTTTATGAAAATGTTGTTTGCTTTTATCTACCAAGGGTGGCATCCAGGAATGCTACATTTATGCTTTAAACAGCAAAAGACTTCGTAATGCTAAAGATGAGAGTACACTTTATTGTAAGCATGACAGTAGCAAGTTAAAAAACTTTTTCATCTTTAGCCCTCAATGGCAGCATGCTGCTCTAGCTATAGGATAGGCTGTGCAGGGGTAGGGAGCTGTGATGTTCCAGCTGTGCTCCTGTAACTTGGATATTTGCAGCTGACATAACTAGTCCTCTCAGCTATGCTGTGCTGCAAGAAAAACAGTCAAGATAGCTGCTGTCTAGGCACCATGACTGACTGCCATGGATTGATCACATAGCATCTCTTTTTTAGCAGCATTATTCACATGAATTACTAACTTCAGCCATGAAGCCATGCAGTGGATTGCAGCAGTCTGTTATCTCACATAATAAATTAGGTTTAGAAACCAAGCCTTAAAATAACTGTCTCATTTGAAACTCAGTCTTAGGTTTTCAGGTCATATTTTTTTACAAATTAACCTGAAAACACTTCTGGCATGAGTAATGTTGAGAATGATGTACATTTCCCTTGCTATGGGCTAAATCTTCCATCCTGCCAGCTGTGCCTGTAAGGGATGTGTATGCAGGGGTAAAGCAGAAATGCCTTGCACCCACAGCTCCCAGCCTGGTATCTGTGTGCACTGCTAAGCCTTGGTGCCAGCAGAGGGGCACATGCTCTCAAAGAGCATCCCAGTTTTTTTTTCTCTTCATCTCCCCTCAGCTGGGTGAAGGGTGGAAATACAGACACTTCCTTTATCCTCAACATCTTTGAAGTGATGCAAATCTGGAGTGTAACTAAGCTGTCTTTTTTTCTTCCAGCTGATGGGTTTGCCCTGAATGTATCAGCCCAGAGAGATCTGCAGAGGAGAATGAAGGCAGGGACTTGTGCACATCTGAAGCTGCTGTCTCCAAGTGGCCTTTGGGTCCACAGAACCAGAACAGCACATTCATGGCAGGTCCTGGATTAGAGAGTTTTATTTTACAAAATAAACAAACACAAAGCATTTTAGATAGTGTTAGACACAGAGTGACATTAAAAAGCTCTCCACCTGCAGTCCGGTTAACTTACTTAGTGTCACACCATTATGCTTCTTGTTAAAAATATTTAAAAGGCTGGAGGACTCAGCACTTCTGCTTCCTTACATAGGAAAACACTCAGAAGAAAAATGGCAAAATATTTTGTTTAGCATGAGGTAAAAACTCCTTAATTCTAAGATCAAAGGACCAGATACCACCTCCAGTGAAAGAGTTGTTTATTTTGTTGTACTGCTTGTGCAGAATATATTTGCTCAGGCTACCAACAAGGTAATCTCTTTGAGTTTTGGCTTGCATTTTATTAAGACCTGAATCAAGACCACTAACTTACTTTACTCAGGCCAGCAAGGACAACTGCCTTCATAACTGTACTGGCTGATAAAACATATGAGACTTGGAGCAGTATTTAAGAAAAAACTTAGATGAGATGATATCCCATCAAACATAGACATTGTTGATAAAATTGGTAATGCAGAATCTGATTTTGTTGGCTTCAGGAATGTTTCTAGAAAAGCCAACTCAGTATATCTCTTTCTAACCTAAAATTAGGACCGGAATGATAATATCGTGATCTTCCTGTTATATAATAGTGACATAACAGTGTGACAGAAAGTGACATAGACACATAAAGAAAGCCCATTTTTTTTCCTAATCTACCAGAATGTGTTATGTCAACCAAAAAAAAAATGTATTTTAACTAAATTTCTGGGAAAAAATCTCTTTGGAAAATATAGTCAGGATATAGCCATGAGAGAAAGACACAAGAAGGAACTAGAAGCTGTTTAAGTAAAGAAAAAGCATTATGAACCTATAGAGGGTTAATGTATGCATGTATATACATGTGGGTGGATTTTCAGACTTCATAGCAGAAATTGGTTTACTTTTCCTGTACTTTAGTTAAGGAAAATGCATGTGATACTTGTAAGCACCAAAAAAAAAAAAAAAAGACAATAAAGAAAACTCCAATATTTCAGAAAATTCAAGATCAAAAAAAGAGCAAGGAAATGGTAAAATTTAACAAATTTAGCTAAATGGTCAGGATAATGGTTCAGTGTTGACAAATGTAACATAAGAAGGAATAATTTAAGCCATCAAAATACATCATTATTGTCACTCAAGAGGAGACCTGTGCCTTCTACTGGATGGTTCAATGAAAGTCTTTGCTCTGTATAGAGTAAGGGTCAAAGAAGCAAGCAAACTGTTAGGATACAAAAGGATTGGGAGAGAAATAATGCCAAAAATCTTATAATGTCATTAAATAAATCAGTGGTATGCCCTGACCTGGAGTACTGTATTCAGTTGTGGTTATCCTGCCTTGAAGAGAATGTATCATAAATAGATGAAGTATAGAGATGAGCAGTGTAATTGATTAGAAGCATGAAAAGCCCTTCATTTCAAGACAAATTAAAAAGTTTAATTTTTTTTTAGAAGAGAGTGAGGATGAACTATATGGGTCACTAATAATAATGGGTACACAGAGTATACAAGAGGTTATTTATTTAATAAGACAACAAGTTAAGAAGAACTGCAATGAAGTTAGTAATTATTGCAATTAATAATTAATTATTAATTTTTCTCTGGAGCTCAGTGGAACTTGGTGGCCAAGACTTCAGCTGAATGCAGACTTCAGTTGGATATGTATTTAAATAAATATATCATGTATGCTGCAGTCCACAAGATCTAAAAGTTTTTTTTTCAGTTACACACTACCCTAAGGGTGAACATTAGCCAAATTATAAAGAGAGTTAAGAAGAAATCTTTCCTGTGGGCAGATTATTTCATAAATGCTTACTGCAGGGTTTCTGACACCTCTCCCTGAAACACACCTGGTACAGGCCACTGTCAGAGAGCATATCAGAGGAGATGGACCACTGCTCTGATCCAGTGTGTCAATTCCTATGTTGAATCAATGATACAGAGATGAAAGGTTCGATATCCTATTATCAGTCTCTTGAACCATCAAATTCTCCTCCTCTTCCCCATTCAGCTATTGATTAAATTAAATGCAGCAAGGTAAATGGGGACAGTAAAGAAATTCCCTGTCTTAGCAGAGCTCTTTGTCTATGTGCCTTAGTCTGCATTATAAGGAGATGGTAACCCCAAACTACTGAGCAATCTGTATACTAGATTTTTTCACAGCAGCCTTTCCACACAAAGATCCCACTATGTGGTTATTATTTTTAAGACCATTTAAATTTTTATTATTTTTAGATATATAAGTATGCATTTTCTGCTCATTACATGCTGCAGTTCTGGAGCAAAAAAGAGGTACAAAGAGACTGTGAAGGACAAACCCCCACCATTCATCTGTATACATGAGCCATGCTGACTGCTGTATGTTTTGGAAAGATCCTCTGTAGATTCACCAATCTAAAGAAATAATGAGCTTAAAGCAGTGGAACCTCTGAAAACAGTTGGCAGTTGGATAATGATGGATATGCTACAGAACCCAGAGATCTTGGTGGTGGAGGATGAATGATGCATATAATGAAAAGGAGGCTGAAGCCGATCACCTTCCCTGTTAGTATAAACACGTAAAATGCAATTCACTGTGATGATGGTGGTGGTGCATTGCATAATAAATGATGTGTCTGGATCATAAAGGCAATATTTTATGATAGAAAAGTTTAATAGAAAATGTATGTAAATGAGTGTAACTTGCCAAATGATGCTTTTTGACTCAAGTGTAAGAGGAGAAAATAATTTCTTCTCCAGCACATTTGCAAGTTGAGCTGAAAAATGCCTGTGAGTTCCACTTTCCAATTTCACTCACATTTTCAGACATAGAGGGATAATAGATTAGTTAAGAGTTGTGTTTTATTGCTGTAAAACTGCTCAACATCATGCAAAATTTTTGAAAGTGCTATGAGTGAAAGTTAGTGGTGAGGAAAATGTGGAAATTGCTGATTAATAGAGGAGCAGGACTCAGTCAAATCCTGTTCCAAAATTTCCAGGGCTTTGCATGGGCTTAAAATTAACCTGCAGGGCCATAAATGAAGATTATCCCAGCAGAGAAGGTTTAATAAGCAGAGAGCTCCAGTGGGGGGAAAAAATACCCAGCCAGATATATAAACAAAGGTCTGAACAGTAAGGCACTGGTGAGAGCCAGGAACGCTCTGGTGTGCGCCACAGCCTGCAGAGGTGCCCTGCGAGAGGCTTTAACCACACCCTCGGGCGCGTGCTGGCATTCCTAGCCGTGTCCTGGGCAGGACCAGGAGCAGGACTTCGATAATCCTTGTTGGGTCTCTTCCAACTCATGGTAGGACTCTTCTAAAAGACCTCCTCTTCTTAAGACGAGTATGAGAGTTTTGAGGCATGTTGTTCAGACAGGAAATGTCATTATTTAGCGAGGTTTAACTACTAATAAAAAAGGGAGTGGGATATTTTGGTGAGAGTACAGGATTGGGTTGGGTTTTTTTTTTTGTGGTATTGGCTACACTTCTAGTGAATTCATAGTGTTTGGGTTTTTTAATAATTTTAGTGAAATATGCTTTATTTTATGTATTTATATATTTTAAAAGTGTATATATATACACGAAAAATCTGTGAGGAACTTTTTACAAAAATTATTTTAATATTCCAACAAAAAATTGTGATATATTATAGAAAAGTAAAATTCAATAAAATTTTCTGAAATAAATTCTAAGCAAAATTTACACATCATAGACAGCCAAAATACTGATAAAAGCACCAAGCTGACATTTTGAAACATAGAAGCCTAAATCATTGTTTTGTTTTGACATTTTGATGCAAAAAGTAGATATTTTTGTGTGACATTTCCAAAGCAAGTTGGGATTTTTTTTGGTAACTGTCCTGCAGAAATGTTTTATGATTCAAGAAGCAAATGTCAAACTTTCAGAATTCCCTTGTAACATGAATTCCATTGGCTGATCAGCTCTTGTTCATGCCCTTTGAGGAAGAGCTGAGCCTATCAACATAATAGAAATCTGTATTTCCACACAAGAAGTTTCAGTTCGAATTTGAATTCTAGCAGTCTCACATAATTATCCGTTTTGGCAAATTCTGTTGAGAAAGAGTGGGTGTAATATTTTGTCACTTGGAGATTTTTTTGAGGTAACAGCAAATCAGAGCAGAAAAGCATAAAAATCATATTTGAAGAGGATTTTAGGAAATTATTTCATTAGCTGAAACTGGAAGCAATTTTCTTTATTTAGCCAAACACTATACTGTCCCCACCTAGACACAAGGTAAATAGATCATCACCAAAGGATTTTATTTTTGTCTCAGCAAAGCAGCATTCATTTCTGGCTAGTGGGTAGGTGTTCCAGATGTGAAAGTTGTATAAGGCTCTCTTGTTACTAAATGCCAAAGCTGAAGCACTGGTTTTCTAGAACTGCACATAGGTCATATTAAACAGCTATAAACAACAGAAAAGCACCACATTTTTGCAGAAAGGATGGGTTTCCCATTTGTAAATCTTCCTAGGTAGAGTTGGGTAATAAAGCAATCTGTGCCTTTAAGGATGTGAAGAGAGTAGAACATGCTGCTTAATACTGGGATCTCCCAGGATTGGGGAAGGAGTTAAAATTTGGTTCTAGTAATAACAAGGGCCTCTGTGAAACTGGACCCTGAATCCTCAGCCATTAGCAGTTGCTGACCTGAGAAGGAATTTGATTGTCTAAACTGAATCACTCTGACACAGATTTCTGGGCTTCATTAATTTCTTCTGTACAGTCACCTAAATTCACATAAATGAGTGGAAAAATAAATTTAAAAATCTTTGTATGAATGTTTACTTATCAAAGAGAAGCAAAAATAAGCTATTATTTCCAGTTTTATTTTCAGATATTATCACTAGAGTTTGAATTTTTTTTGTATCTAGATCCACAATATGTTTATTAAAAGAAACCAACATGAGGCAACAACAACAACAACTCTACTAGAAATCCCCTAGTAACACAAAAAGCAGTATAGCTGTGTTCTGCTGAAATGGTTAATAAGAAAAGTTAAAAAAGGAAATTAGACCCTTTATTCTAGCGAGCATGCATTTATGCAAAGAGGATGTTTAGCTGGGGGTGAAGAGATGAGGACTTGGCCAGTTATGAACTTGTAGAATAATCATGGGAAAAATGATGAAGTGTTCATAGTGGTATAGTAATGACATACATAAAGCAAATGTGTTATGATTAGATCAAATTGCAAAGAGAAATGAGTAAATGTTGAGAACAATGTCGTGTTCAATGTGTAAACAACACATCTCTCTCCTTAGCTGGGGTTGTTATAAGCAAGCAAGAGTTAAAAATACGAGAGCAATTTTTAGAGGCAACCTCATGACTGGCAATCAGTGCTAATAAGATTCTTTTCCTCTTGCAAGATTCACAGAAAGCCCTCAATCCATGCCGAGCACATTCAAAGGCAAGGGACTAAGCGCTCCCCTTACAGGTTCATTATCATTCGCAGGTTATCCCAAGCCAAGTGAATCAGGAAAGCAAATGAATTAGTGAGAATTAAGGAGCCTCTGTGGTCTGAACCCTCTCCAAATCTCAGCTAAGATGAAAGGTAGACGCTGATGTCTTGTGTCCCGGGGTTTTCAGAATTGGAGCCCCAGTGCCGAGCCGCTTCCTCCAGAGCCTTGCAGAAATGTGCAGGCAGTTAATGTTGCCTAACGTCTCCTGACCGTGGGTTCAGCCATGTGGGAAAAGTTTTACGAGGCTGCAAAAACCAAACCCCCTTTCACTCACAATTAATTACAGGAGAGCTGTTATAGCACCTCGCTGTCAATGAGTCCAGTGAAAGCGCACATTCCTCTCATCTCACTCAGTAATAATCAAAGATACTCAGGTAATGTCTTAGTGCATAACAATATCAAATGGGGTAGTTAAAAGACACCTCTAAAGCACATTGAACCACTAACAGTATTGTTTCATTGGAAGTGATACCTTAAATGGTAGGATTTGTACATGACATGAATTCATGATATGAATTGGGACCTCCAGTGTTTACCTTCCCTATTTTCATCTGTCTGAAACGAAGCAGCACCTGACAATCTTTTAATCATATACTTATTTTTAGTTGTTGTGATACAGTGATCTTCTGAGGGAAGCTATGGCCTTAAAGTACAATGGGTTGGAAAGATTTGAGGAAAGCAGTTTGTTTTCATTAAATACTTGTTACTGCTAATTATATTTGATCATTATAAATAATACAGTTTAATTAAAGAAGCATGTCACCTAGAAAAAATATTTGTTTTCCGAAGGATAACAGTATATCTTTGCACTTGCAAGTAGGGGGTGGAAATACCAAGTGAAAAATGTGCAGATGTATTTGTTTGTGTGTCTGTGTGTGTTTGCACGTAAGTATAAACAAAACAGTATTGTTTTGGGGAGACTAGATGTTTGGTAGAAAAAATAAATCTATTCAAAAGAATTTTCCAGTTCTGATAATGAAATTATATTCAAAAGGGCTATATTGCATCATATCAGATGTCTTTATGTGTGTTTAAAATTATTTAACATAAGTAATTATCTACAATAAAATGACATTTGTCAAATTACATTAACCAATGTTTTCACAGCCTAGGTTTGTATCAATGTTCTCATCAGATATATTTCTCTGCCATGATTTTTAATGCCAGCTTTTTCATGAATGTGAAGAGTTCAGTATGAAATTACATGTGTGTCATAATAAAGCTATGGATTTAATTTTATTTTTTTGCAAATGATACTTTTTCAAGGTTAGTTTAAAAGAAATTAATAGAAAATGAAGGCTAATAACTCCACATGTAGCTGAAGTCTTGAATTCATGTACCAATGTACATAATTGTTCCTTTAAATAATCATGTTGGAAAATTTTCTAGTTTTTACTTCCCCTCTTCATATAATTCCTGACTCATGACCTCCTATCTACCAGTCAGGCTTGATGTGCATGACTGTATCTCATTTATAATAATCATGATCTTTACAGAGAGATCGATTAAAATATTACGGTTCTTTTAAAATCAGAATGCATATCAAACGAGGCCTCACTTATAAAATAGAGAAAAAGCCCAGGCTTTTGCAGTCTCCTCCGTGTGAATAAGATGTTTTAAAAATCTCTTAATATTCAAAGACAGTTAATCATTAAAGAGGCAAATATGTTAATACGGTTTTATCACAATTGAAAATGCTGTTAGTGGTTCTATGGATTACACTGTTCTATATACACTATGTTTAACACAGTTAACAAAATGAGTCCTGAAACTCAAAAATCACCCCCTCTAAAATAATATGTAGTTTAAATAAAAAGCTAATATAATTTAAAGAATTGTTTTCTTTTTGGTATGCACTCTTGTTTGTATAAAAAGTATTTTAGAAAATACACAATATTTTAATCCCTTCCCTTTTTTTCCCATGTAAAATTGCTGAATGGAAAAAAAACCCAATCTTATTTAAACTGAGGTTGAAAATATCTAGAGGCTTCAACAGTGGACATTTTTTTTTCCTTGTAGTTATAATTAAATCTTTTTTTTTTTTTTTGGTGGGGGCTGGGGGTTGGGGGAAGGAGGAGGAGGATGGTGTTAGTAATCCCGGCCACTATATTGCTTGCAAAGAAAATGCTCTAAGACTTAAAGGAAAGATAAAGGTGAACTGCAGGATAGTGTTAAAATTCAACAAATCTCATTCTTAATTCCTTAACACTGCAATGATGTTCATTTCCTTGTATCTTTTTTATTTTCACCAAGCTTTGTGTATTTGTGCTTGGAATTTGAACATTTTTCTGTTTTTTAAATTAGATGAATGAAACATTTCAATGTATATAATTCTGCCCACTCTCTTCCTAACCGCTGTATCACAAGGGGATTTTATTAATTACATTTTTTAAGGCTGCTCTTGTTTTTAATCAGTTACCTCTAGTAAATTCTTTTATGTTCACTTTTAGTAAATTCTATTTATGTTATCCAAAGAATTAAACCTAGCAGATGCAGGTAAAATCCTTTTCAAGAAGGCTTGAGCATAGGACAGAAGGAAAAAAAACCCCAAACCAAAACAATAAACAATTAGAACAATCTCCCAGCTAGTATCAGCCTAGAAAGAAGCTAAGCACACACAATACCCTCAAGTGTGTGTGTGTGTGTGTGTGTGTGTGTGGGAAGGGCTTCATAATACCAATATTATTTAAAATGGTGTGGATCTGCGGCAGCCTGCAGCAACAGCAGCTTCAGCCAGTGCTGCGCCAGCGAGGCAGCGGGCCCTGCCCTTGTGCTGGCCACAAATGACCAGTGAAATCCCAGAGGCACTCTTGAATTTCTGCATTCTCATTTCATCAGCTGGAAAATATGTGTCACTCATGTCCCACACTGGGCAAAGTGACACCTGCCAGTCTCAAGAACAAGGACAAATTAATGTTCCTCCACCAACTGCGTCTCAGAAACGAGTGGCGAGCGGCAGCGCGAGCAATCAACAGCTCGAGTACATTGTTAAAGTTTGCAATGCATTGCTGGGGGTTCCTTTCAGACAAGGTAATTTGCAGCAGCTGTTTTCGGTTTGTGCTGTTATTGAACATGTGTTTTGCTGATTTCCCTCCTAATGAATCTTTTAAAATTATTTGCAAAATACGTGTAAAATTGCATTGCTGAGGTTTCATGAAGCTGCAAAACAAGGTGGCTCATTTTAAACAATGCTTGGGAGAGACAGTGCAGCAGCTGCCAGACAAACATGTAAGCCAGGCACTCACCTTATCCACTCCATCTTCCCAGAAATCACTCAGAAATATTTTGGATATATAGTAGGTATAAAATCTCCAAAAAACCCAAAACAACAAAAACCATTTCTGATGTCTGTCATCATGTCACATCATGTTATGCGATATTATATCTGCTTGTGATAAGATGCAACATGACAGGATGTAATGCAATGTAACATATAAAAAAATGTAAATAATCCACTTTTGGGGATTAGATATCTGCTGTCAATTCCTATAGCAGGAACCTGAACTGAATTTATTGAGGCGGATGGGGGCTCAGCAAACACCAAACTGTGCAGTGGTGTTTGCAAACCAGCACACATCACAGTTCACTGCCTCTCCCAATTGCTTTTGGGTAGTCTGGCTCTTATATGACTGCATTACAATGTTAAATAGAAGTTCTTGTGGTGAACAGTCTTGTGACTTAATAATTTTGTTAATTATCACAGCCTACAGCAATCACTCCAATGGTGACTCGCCATGAGTAGCTGTTTGTACATTTTAAAATATACTTGTTGGAAATAGCTGTAGTGTTTTTCACAGCAAAACACACAGTGTGAACAGAAAATCATGCAGCAAATAGGACATAACTGGGGAGAAAAAGCAGAGCTTTGGGCCAAATAAGAGACTGCTCAGGACAGCATAACCACCTGAGGTCTCCCTGAGGCTGGAGACCTTCCTTCCTTTGTTGGCACAGCTGTATCTCTCTGTAAGTCACTGATCAAAAAGCACCTACATTTTAGGATTGGACAGGCTCTGCACCCTTTTATCACAGTGGCAGTTCACCAGTGCTTTCTGCCAGTTCTGGAGGAGCAGGCTTGGGCACAGAGCAGGACTCTGGGCAGACTGTGCCCATAAGTGCCTGAGGAGCCAGACGACTGTGCCATGGAGAATGGCCATTTGAAATGTCTGTGAATGTAGCCTGAATGCTCTGGGGTGTTCTGTAACAGTGGGGAGATGGCTTTTGAAATATTGCATAGGTTTCTGATGATTTGGGGAAATGAAAAGATCTAGATTTGCCTTCACATAGCCATGGGTAGAGAAAAGGGCTTATCACCAGCAGTGAGAGGAATGCACCCCAGTCCCCTGACCTTTTCCCAGCATAGCCCGGGTCTCTCTTTGCCTCTGCCCCTGCCTTCCTACTGACTCACTGTAGCAGCTGATTCCAGCCCAGAATTCACCTATTTGTGTGCCCAGTGCCTGGGAAAAAAATCCAAGCCACTGCATTTCATCAGTAGTTAAGTGCTAATGGATGTCATAGAACATGCTTTTAATTTTCTTTCAACAGAAGACAAAATGCCATGTTGTCTGAAGCTTTGACTGTACCACAGGCACTCTGCAAAAATACCTTCTTACAGCTACAAGGGCTTCACCCCCACTATGTTTGACTGTGTTGGGAGCTCGAGCACCGGTGAGTGGACAGCATTTTAACTACTATGTTTATTCAATGTTCTGTAATCAGGGTTAGATAATATGATATTTACAAAGCCCCGTTCTCTGTACCCTTGAAGGTTGCCTACCTTGGTAGCATCAATGCCATTGAACTGGTATTAGCAGCATTGAGGGGTGGCTGTAAATTTTGCCTCGTGTAGACAAGGCTTACAAGGTAAGCAGGCAGACCTCCAGCTGCAACTGCGTGCCTGGGAATGGAACCTTTTATTTGCTGTCATAGTGATGACTTTTAATTGTCCCAATAAACAAGCTTTTAAAAAGCTTCTAAAATGTTCTCTAATAACACACTTTGGTCTTTAGCCATAGAAATGCAGAAATAATTAGAAGTGCCATTGTGTACAGTGCCTTCTGGACTGGGCTGAAGGTGAAGGAGAAAGTATCATGCTATCCTTGTCAGCTGCAAGGGTAATTACTGCTGGCTGAAATTACTCAACATTTGTTTATAAGCTCCCCAGAGCATGCTGTAAATAGATTGTCTGTTATAGTCCAATCACATTAAAACGCTGCTCCTTGCAAACTGCTACCTCCTGTTTTCTGTAAGCTAGACAGAGAAAGCCTGCTGCTCACTTATTGAGCACCAAGCACTGAAGAGCTATGTTTAATGTGATTGTTTTCATTAGCTCTTCTCCGTCTGATATTACATTTATAGTTTGCTGGGCTTGAAGACTGGCGTGTTGCATTGATTTAATTTACTGTAGTAAGACTGAATAACTTTATTTCTGGAAGCTGTATGCAACAGTTGATGGGAATTTTGGAATAGCAAAAGCGTGGGAATATCCACAGACAACTTGTTCTCCTCTTGGGCAATGGTGTTTTTCTCTTTGCCTTCTAAATGCTTCTGCACTGGTTCCAGCAGTGGTCGCACTGCCTAAATTGTCCTTTAAAGGATGAGCAATATTTTCATAAAAGGTTAGAAAGAATGTATTTTCCTTAG
Organism: Vidua macroura; assembly: GCF_024509145.1. Taxonomy (NCBI): domain Eukaryota; kingdom Metazoa; phylum Chordata; class Aves; order Passeriformes; family Viduidae; genus Vidua; species Vidua macroura. The sequence goes on from NC_071577.1 coordinate 23,291,697, forward strand.
CACTGAATTTCACACTACAGCATTGTCCTGTCCATTATGACCTGAGTTGTATGAAATAGAGATGCAGCCACAGCCTGTCTGTTTGATTTGCTCTCAGCATGATTTACCACATCATATCACAGCAGCTCAGGTATTTCCAATAAATATGGGGACAAATTCATCGCTGACATATGCAGAGAGAATTCCAGTGTTATCGGTAGAGTTGCATTTGCTCCCACCAAGGTGAATTTGGCAACTAAACTGTAGATTTAGGGGAAACAAATAGAATTTTGTAGAAAACTCCTAAATCCCAAAACAAAACAACCCAACACATTTAAAAAAAAGAAAAAAATCTGAACACGTTCTATCTCCATATATTGCAAAAAAAAAAAAAAAGAAAAAAAAAAAAGGATTACATATCCAATACTAGGTATCAGAGGCAGAAATTTGTAACCCCTGTTTCATGAGTAATGAGTAATTCATGAGAACACACACAAAGGATATTTCAACAGCATTCAATTTATTTACTACTGATTATTCCCCAAAATCAGTACTGATTATATATAGAGCAAAGTATGGACTCGTCATGTCACATTTATTTGAAAAGGTTAGTAACAACATGCTGCCTTGCATACCTCCATAGCTGAAAAAATAATCTAGACATTACTGAATTTAACCTGATTTTCTTAAAACACAGGCACTTCACTGGTGTAAATCCTCATGGAAGACATTGCAGCTATGACAACTTACACCAGCACCTGAGCTTGCCTGGAAATAACACAACAAAGCAGCAATGTTAGTGACCAGTAGAGAATTATTAAAGGAACGCAGATAATTGGAAGAAAATAAATGACCTGGGTAGAAGAGCTACTATAAAATGAAGTGCAGGTAAATCACTATACTGGACACCTTCCAGCCTCATGTCCTAGGTGCCTTTCTCCCTAATTTTAACATCTGCTTAAAGCTTCTGTTCCCTGCAAACCAGTCAGAAAGGGAAAATAATTGAAATTTGGATATTCACATTTGTTTCTAACTGGAATCATTGCATGTGGAAAACTGTCCTTCTGGGAAAGATGCTGTAGTGCTAGAAATGATGATTCAATTGCCCATTAAGATAATTCCAGGAAGTACTACTTTCTTGAGGCTGTATTTCCAGGAATGGCAATCATGGCATCACTGCTCTGACAGTGCGTTAGGTATCTCCAGAAGTGGACACAGCAGGTGAATATTTCCAGTTACTACAAGTAATACACTACAGGTTAGATCTCGTGGTTATCTTTATTTGCAAAAACTGTCTAGTACAGAATATTGCAGTCCTTTGATGATGAACTATACCAATTGTTTTGCAATAAGTGGGAGCTTCTTTGCAATCCAGGTAACATTTTTTTTTTATATTCCTATTCCTGCTTTTTCGTGCTATTAGAGAAGCAGTGAATCTTTAAAGAGAAACTTCCTACAGCTAAAAAAGACATTAAGGGGGAAAAAAGCTGGGAGCCATAGTGACAGGTACAACTAAGGCTGTATCCTTCGGTTCCCTGGAAACCAGTCAAACACTATCTCATCTTGCAATGGTTGTGTCTGATCCTCTGCTTCAGACATCTTCCTAATAATGGCAACTACAGAGGTGACTCTCTGCAAATAAGGGCTTACAGCAACTGGACATCCATCATATATCTCCAGAGCAACATTAGACCACCCTAATGGGTACTCCCGTCTTCATTATGATATTAATTCTCTAAATTTCCAAAGTGATTTCATTTGTAAAATGACAAAGGCTGGCTGCTCAGGAGACAAAGTGTTTTCATCCCCCTCCTGCATGCTTACAAAGGCTTGCTCTCTTTAGTCTTTGGGGGAAAAGAAATTTGATAGCATTAGATCTCTTGTGATACACAAGGCTGCCTAACAGCTACACCACCTGCCAGCACCGCATGCCTGCCCATCCAGCCTGAAGATTCTAAAGCAATGGTTGATGAGTAGAACATAGAAATTGGGGGGGGGGGGGGGGGGGGGGGGGGCAGCGGGGGGCTGGTAGAAGCAATGCAGGGAGAAAATAGAAGCTGTATAAAATACTCAGTGTGAAAGTGAGGCAGGATTGAGGGTAAGGGTGAGGTCAGAGCCAAGGCTGGAAACTGAATCAATCTGACCAAGGTTGGTTTGGTTAGATTAGGTAAAAGCATGATTTTCTCCCTGGTGTATCAGAGCCTTTGCTGTGGCTACAAATTCACTGACAGCCAACCAAAGTAAGCTTTTCACAAAGAGACAATTATTTGCATAGCTCCTGATCTCCAAACTCTTGAGGATTAAATAAAATAGAAATTAAAAAGAAAATCAGTAAACCTGTGACATCACTAAATGTTTTGCCCCACATAGTTAGTAACTAAAGTGCCTGACTGAATAATAGTGAGAAATTAGGAAGTCCTTTTAAGGGCAGTGATGGTTGAAACCTGGCTTGTGAATGAATCTGAAAGCAAAGCAAAACAGTATTTTAATACACTGAAAAGTGTACAAGACACCAGTCTCACTAGGCTTTATGCTGTTTTAAGAAACTAGACAATCCTTTATTTGGTCTGTTTCAGATTTCCTCTTGTTTACACTTCTTCCCGCCGTTGCTGTCTGCTGTTGAGCTTGCAGAGGCAGCAGCGTGCGAGAAGACTTGCACCAAGGAGTCCAGCTCCTCTTGCCAGCCAAGACTGCCTTCAGCAAGCTGCTGATTTTAGTGCTCCACCTACAATTTCATTCCCTTTGTCCATGCTCCACTGCTGGATTTCTGTTGCAGTTACTCCTACACCTCCTTTAGTGACAAGTCTCAGTAATCAGAGCCAGCACTTGGTACTGGTGTAGCTGCATGCCCCAGTCTTGGGGCATCCTGGATCCCAGGTGTCCTTCAGCTGGCAGGAAGAGAGCAAAGAGCCTAGTGGGGGCTGTGGCCCAAGGCTACCTCCCCATATGTCTCACACACTCACTCCCCAGGCACATGGGGCAGCTCTTGGGGTCACTGTGCTGGGCAGTGTGACACAGAGTGGCATGTGGCTCTGCATCCCACCACTGCCTTTCATCAGGCATTTACTGCAAATGGAAATTTTCATTAAATTTTATAACTGTATAAAAGTGTCTCCATCTCACAAATTTGGAAACATCACTGTAAAATCTTGTTTAAAACTAAATTAATTAACAACATTAAAAACATTGAAGAGGGTGACTTTTTTTTTCCCAGAGGAAGCCTTCATGTTTAGTCTAGAGTAAAGCTCATTTTTTTCCATTTCTCTTGCTTTCTGACCCAATAAATCTTGCATTCTTTGCTGAACAGCCATGCAGCTTCAGCAGGAAGCAGATTGCCCCACCCCCCCTTTTCCCTTCTTTTCCCTCATTCCCCAAATCTCCAGCAATTGTGGCTTAACTTGGTTGTCAGAGCCTAGGCTGGAGCTGTAGATTTGAACCCCCTCACACTGAGGAGGTCACTGAACCGTAGTCAGCTCACCAGTTTCTGGGTGAATGCTTTAACCACTGCTATAAAAGATGAGCAGCAGCATCACCACCATCCATCTTTAAAAATAAAGAGTAATCCAGTTGTCCAGCCCACAAGGAACAAAGCGCCTATGAGTCACAGGGTTTTGCTGAATGTGAATGAGGGTTACATCTTAATGTTTAACTGGAGGCTCTGTGTGCACAGGTTAGTTCTATAGGAAATATGATTTTGGATTATTAGCCTCTCTTCATAACTCCCTAGCAGAACTGTATATCACCTCAACTCCACATACTTTCTGATAAAAACCCTTGTTTCCAGTAGTAAGAATGTACCACAAATGGAATCTGGATCTTCAACTTGGATGCCTAAATTTTCCTCAGAAATCACATCTTTGAATGTATTGTTTTAGACACCAGGACTGAATTTTAATGCCCTAATGATCCTGCCAGATGATGACTGTGTAGTTTCTGTGTCATCTTTTATAGACATGGGAGATAGAGATGCTCAGAACCTCCTGGTAATATGCTACTTTCCAGTTCCACAGCTTCATTTTTCTGCACTTCTAGTGTTCAGCATAAAATCATGATGGTCTGAGATGGGTTGGCAGCTGTCCCTATCAGTTATTTATGTGGGTTTTTTTTTAGTTTTGCATTCCATAGAGTCAAATTCAAACATGCTGTAAGAAACTCTACAGTGATTGCTTATCTCAGGGATAAACTTGTCTCCATGTTATATGCTTATGATGTTATTGAGGGCCCTTTGGCCCTCAAATTAAATTATTAATGGAAAATTCTTTGTCATTTGTTTCTCAATGTCACATGAATGTAAAAGTATTTTTCAGTGCTGCTTCATGGAGAAGACATTCTGCTTTTGCATTTAACTTCACCTTTTCTGAAAGAGGTGCTAAACTATTATCCTTTTCCATCTTTAACTAAATACTGTAGTTCCCTGCCTAAGATGAATCCATTGCAGCTGGTAGTAATGAAAGCTCTGCTAATACCCCAAAGTCTTGCTTCTTTTTTTTTTTTTTGCAAAAATCATAGGCTAATATTTGGAGGCTTGTGCCAGTCTCATGTAAGTTAACGAGTATAAATCCACTCTGGCTTCATATGGTTTCTGTCTTCCATGGCTGCCTTCCAAATGCTTGTAACTCCAACCTAATGTGTCACTTCAGTATGGACAACATACCAAACAATTTGTTAGGGGAAAAAGCATCTCATTTCCTAAGCATTTTGGATGCTCTGTATTAATCTAGTGTAGACCTGGAGCAATCATTATAATGTGTTTAGGCTTCCTGAACTTTACAATGGAAAGAATTTTTCCAAGGGTGACTGTAAGAGCTATAGTATTTTAGGTGGGAGGTCTGTGCTCAGGAGCAAGAGAAGTATTGCTTTGCTGGGATTCAGTGGGTGAAAGCCACTGTGAAAGGTGGCTCACCACCTCATTTGTGGTGAGGAAAGCTCAGACCCATAAGGAGTGGTGTGGCATAGAGATTTTGCTGTTAATCACATATGTCCTTTCTGCTCTCATATTAGGGGACAGCAGAGCTAGGACCACTTGATATGGTCCATGCTGGCAGTTATGCATGGAAGGGTTGAATGGATTTTTTCCCTTTACATGCCTGAGGGAAGTGAAAACCTCGTGTAAATGATGTTTGGTCTTTTGCCACGCTCAGATTCATAAGGACAAAAATGTGGCTGGAAGCCACTTTTACTTGCTCTCTCCACCCAAACTGTACTTTTAATGCTGAGCCTCTGGAAGGCACAATACAGCACCTGACTGGTTCTCTGCTCTCAGATGGCTCTCAAGGAGAAAACAAGTTGTTTGCCATTTTCTTCCCTTGTCAGATCAAGCCAATACACATACTCAATATACCTATCTTGAGAAGTTTTCTTTATTGATGACTCTCACTTTCTCTGCAAACAATATATTTTCTGCCATACCCGTCCAGGTAAATAGGGTTCACTCTGGAAATAGAAGGAGCAGAACCATATGGGAGAGTATAAAAATGAACTGACCTGAACTACAGTTCTGAAAACACTGTAAATTGTTTCCATTCCTTGACAAAGTGATCACACTGGGTAGGAATACCTTTGTTGCTGTGACTTGTCCTCTAATTGTCTGGCACCTTTCAGGGAATAGTTCTACTTGTTTGCTAAATTACGACAGGGAGATGATTTGCCAGCCTGACCTGGTCTCTTCTGCATTGACAAGACTTTTTCATTGCATTCCTATAGAATCCAATACATGAAAAAGCTCAAAGTTAGCTCAACTTTTTTAAAATGTTTATATAACATCTGTTTTCTGTGGTATTTGCACCAGTGGTAATGGAGAGATGCCCCAGATTCATTGGACTCTGCAGCATGACTCTACATATATGTTGCTGGTTTAATACAAACTGTTTCAGGGATTCATGGTGTAGGGTTTTCTGCACCAACTTATGCTTGCCCAGACAGCTCTGAAGTAATTTGACACCCCTTCCATGCATATATATTTTAAGAAGTCACAAGGCTATTGCATATACAATAGCTGTGTAGTATAAATATTATACATTCATATAATAAGTCTCTTCAGCACTGCCCTTTCAGAACATTGTCATTCAGGAACATAGGTATGCTCAGAAAAATTCTGTTAGCATATATAATTTACCATGAAAAATATGGTCCCACATAAAAAAAATGAGTGTGTAGAGTACAATTATATTCCAAGCTTGTTGCTCTTGTTTTTTTTATTAGCTCTGTAGAAAATATTTGTTTTTTGCTATTTGGAATGGTAATAACAGGAATTATGTCTCCTTCACTAAGCAAGCTTTTTTAATATAAATAGGATTTGTATATGCTAATTAATAATGCATTGTATCTACACTGACTACTGGATACTGTAACCCTTAAAAGGAAAGGATGCACATAGGCTGGTCACTTCAAATCCAAGCTTGTCAGGTATTCTCTGTGCACCAGAGTAATGCTGCCTTTTGAAGAACGTGTCTTCATTATGCAGTTCAAGATGGCCAACACCCAGGCCTGATATCCTGCTTCTGACCTTGTAAAAATCATTTGCTGTTCTGAAAGCAGGAACACCTCATGATAAAACCATATTAGGTGATAATGACATTTTGCCAGATTGTGCTGAGAATTGTGCTGAGAGGGAGGAAGACGTTTCCATTGATTGTTCATCAATCTTCAGATTGTCTTCAAATGATAAACAGCTCAGGATTTCAGCCCTGCATATGCCTAGTATGAATGTACCCCAAAACCATGGGAGAGAGGGGGGGATGTGGCAAGGCAGAAAGGGTGAGCCCCAGCCATGCAGACCCACACACAGCATGACAGGCAGAGGACAGAGGGCAGCCTTCAGCTTTGTGTCCTGAGGAGCAGCTTTATCAGTGTTTGGCTCTGCGGAACCTCTTGCGCTGGTTTCCAGTGCAGGAAGAGGAGGTTGATAGTGATACTATTTACAATTCATTATGACAAGATTGCAGAAGATTGTTGAAGACAGGAACCACTGACCTCCCATTTCTCTTTCATCTATAGGAGTACATTCATAAATGATAGCCCACTTTAAGGACACTGGAGTGGAGAATTATACTGGACTGCTTCTTCTACAATCTTTTTTACCTTTTGGGTTAGCAACATCACTAATTGGCACTTGACAGCACTTCCAGATACTCCTTGTGAATCTCATAGTGTGACTGATGGTTGATTACATAAAGAGAAGAATTGTCTGTTCCATTTTAGTCTGTCAAAAACTAGATGCTGCATAGCATGTACCACATCTGGCAATTGATAGCACCATGTTTGTTAAGGTTATCTGATTGGAAGAGCTGCAAGAAATGAATAAGGCAGCACAGCTGCATGTGATAATCTCCCCACAGGGAAACTGCATGGCCTGACAGTTAGCTTCATGCTTGCCATTTCAGTATTCTGCATTTCTAAAGTGCAATAGGGAGCTAAAGAAATGCTCCCTGTTTTCTGAATGCACTTACAAAAAAAGACAACCTTTAATGTTCTTAACAGATTCTTTTTTTATACTGCTGAATTTTTCAAAACAATTTTTCACATCCTAAAACAGTAGGAATTATTTTGATGCCTGAAAGCATTTGAGGGACTAATTCATTTTGCAGTAGAACTGCTGCAACTTTTCTCTTGATGATCAAAGAAGAATAATTGAAGTTTCATACCCTTTGTTATTACATTTCTAAACCATAGCTCTTTCTATATATTTTATAAACCAATCTTTTCAAATGCTTGTTCAATACAGGAGAGTTAGTAGCTCTAGTTTTCTAATTTTCTCAAGATATGTAGGCTGGTATATAAGAAATTGCTATCAGTCCTAATGAGTAAAAACTGTTTGAGTGTGTTTAGTAATGTGCACCTTCTTTGGCTCATTTTACATAGTTTCCTCTGGTGTGGACATCATGCTAGTTAACAGCATCTTCAACAGAAAACAAAAAGCTGTACTAGTGCATGCAGTGGACTGGATAGCTCTGATCTGCCATTGAGTGATGGATGTTCTCACAGCAGCTGGGGAAAGCAGCATAACAGAGAGAAATATTAGTGTTGCATTGCATATTTTTGGGCAATATTGGCTCTGAATCTCACATGCCCTAACACTTGCATGCATTTCAGCACCATGTCCCTGTGAGTGCATTACATAAATCTGAATCCTGGGCAGTGCAATGCAGACTTGCAAACCCTTCTTTGCTGAACTCTATTATTTATGGGATTAAAACCCCCAAGGTTTCAAATGGCAGGTTTATTGTCAAGTACAATGTACTTTTCATTCTGAATGGACAAAAGCCTTTGAGCTTACCTGAGTCTGCCTGGCTGTCCTCAGTTGCTACCACGTGTAATAGTGGAGGCCAGTCTTTTCTCCAGGGGTGTGAGACAAGCATCCTGTGGGGCTCTCCACCCAGACCACTGATACATGTAGAACTCTTCCTTTACAAGCACTGGGTCCATGGCCTCCATCCAGAGCTGTCTCAGATTTAGAAGCACTCAGAAAATGTAGAAAACAGATGCCCACTTGGTTCAAATTCTGAATTTCTTTTCACTACACTCAAAAACAGATGTTGAACCTCATAGATGTGTTCATTCTTAACAGCCATTCAATGAATATGGCATGAGATGGCCACAAAGTATTTGCTTTGTGGTTTTCTGTTGTTTAATATTCAAAGGATGTGGTGAGTCATTAATGTCATAAATAGAAAAAAGAATATAAATGTTGGATTTCAGAAAGGCTTTTTAAATCTTGCTGGTGCAGATCTCACAACTCCTCATGCAAGTATAGTTCCAGATTTCCTAGCAAAATAAACATTTAGACTGGGGTCAGGTATAATCAGAAGTTAAGGTTTTATAACTTTTTAAATAGAGAAGGCACCAGAGGCTCCTGGATGGCCATTAATAATCATATTATGAGGCATTTCATCTGGGGCATTTTAAAGAACTATAGTTGGTTTTCCAAAGTGTCAAATGTCTTTCAGATGTGCTGGTGTTAATGAAACATATTCATCAATCTTTAGGGTGGGAGGTTTTTACAGCTGCTTGCCATTGCTACATATGCACATAAAAATCCCCTCTCTTCTTCTCAAATCACAGGCAAGGGAAAAAAAGAAATATTTTTATAACTAAAAAAAAGAGATATGTTCGCTTCTTTGACTTGCACTGCTTCAGCAAGTGATCTCAAAAAATTGCTGACCACCCCGCTTGCCACATTGGTTTTTTTATGCCAAGACTTTTAGTACTAATGAAGGCACACAAATAGAAACCAGTTGACGTTTTGTAAGATCTAGCTAACTCTTTGTTAGTTTTTGTAACAAAGATAAGAGCTTTTGGACTTTGGACATAAGAATGAAATAAGTAAATAATGGTTAATATAAGAAAGGGCATACAGTTCTTGTTTAATGGATTAATAAGAGCAGTTAACCTTGTAGTGCATTAACATTTTAGAACTGAAATGTTTGTAAGCGAGTTAGTTTTACATGGAGTGTCCTTGTAAAGGTCAAAGTCAAATTTTATTTTAAAAGAAACTTTAAGCTCAAAAGTTTGTATTTGCTGACATTGTCTGTCCAGTAACACTAGGAATGGCCTAAATTTAATACTAGAAAAAATAAGTGTGGTATGAGATACAGAGTTGATCAATACGATTTGCAAGTGCTTATCTAAATTGTACTGTGTAGTACTTATAGAAATTTATTCCAGAATTAGGGGAGGAATTCTAATTTAATTTTTTATTTTGTGCTACCAAATCACAGGTATTTTTAGCCAGTTGTATGATGATTATGCCAACAGACCACTGGAATCTCTGTGTTACTTACCAGTAGCAGCAATTGTGCTGTTTTTAACATTCAAGCACACAGCATGTCCTAAGTGAATTTTGGCCACTTCCATGTGCTGTTCAGAAGGAAAAACTAATTAAAAGAATTGGCTGTGTTTATTGAATAACCAAGACCTTGATATACCTGTGGCTTACAGATGCTTTGTATGGGCAGAGGGGAAACGATGTATGACCCAGATGCTGAATCAGAGACTGTTGTGAGAATTTGTCCTCAGAAGTTCGGCTTGAAGAAAGAGTTTTTAGAGGTAATGAGCATTGATGTAATGATTTTGGAGAGTGAGCACTGCAGGGAGAAAACCATGGATGTTCTTTGTTTTTATAAGCAATGATTTAGGTTGGGTTTTTTCCTGAACTCATGCTCAGGTTTCAGCGTAAGGCTTTCCTCCTCGGAAATGTGGCAGGACACTTTAGGACTGCAAATAAATTTTTATATTGTCTTTCCTGTCTTTTCCATCTCTGGTACATATTTTAATCTGTCTGTTGAGATTTTACCTTTTAAGTCTTCAGCTTGTTGGACATGGTTCCTGATGGCTTGGGCAGTTTCTGTAGACCATTCACAGCTGAGGAGTCTTTCAGAGGTGGCAGTGATGACTTTATGGCTCATTCATCTCCCTTACCTCCTCTGGCTCTATGGGGTCAAGCTCTTGGCTTTAATGGATGTTTCCTCACTGAGGCCCAGGAGCAAAACTTTGCTTGCAAGTTCTCTCACTCTTCTTCTATATCTGACTAGGGAAGAGGAGAACCCAGCAATAATTCTGGGATGAGCAGAACATGCATAAGAGTCTGCTTGTTTCCCCAAATATTTTTAGCTTTCTTTTTACTTACTTGAATTTTCCTGTTTTCTACAGAAATTATAATAACCTGAGGGCAGAACCTGTGCCTTATATGGCTACAGTGACAGCATAGAAAGCAAAGAAGGAATTAGGATGCTAATTTTTAAGTGGGTAGCTTGCTGACATTTAGTTTCAAGTTCTTTAATCAGTGTTTCCCTCTCTTTTCCATAAGGCTAGTCCACAGTGGTCATAAGGCATTTTTTACTATTTAAATTGTTAATTATTTTTCTATATGCTTATGATACTTGCATCTGCTTAGCTGCATTATTTAGGAGAAAAGCCTCCCTATTATGTGTCTCAAGCTATCTATGATATCCTTACCTAGCCCTTGACTGCCAGCAATAAAATTAGAATTAGAGAGCAAACCAGAGAAGACCAAATTTTAGGATTTGTGTAGGATAAGAAAAGCATCTGGACACATTATTTACCATTTAATTATATATGAATGATGTGCCAAGAGGTGGTGTAAAAAGTGGTCATGGCTCTTGCACAGCAAATTTTCAAATTTGTAATATTAATTACAGCAATTGTTACAGGAAATCAACAAATAAAAAAAGAACCCAAACCAAACTAGAGAATACAATTTTTAAAGCCAAATGCAATAGTAAGAGAGAATTTCAGATCCCTAGTGAGTTGAGTGTCATGGGGCTGGTGGCTTTCATGCTGGGTTTTGAGCAAAAGGGACAACTGAATCCTGAAGCTATAGCAAAGATTAATTCCCTGACATTATTTTTAGAGGGGTCATCTAATTTTCAGCATTAGGATCTGCTTAAAAAAGGGAGCAGAAACTCCTGCAAATAGGTACAGCTTTCTCATGTACTTTGCTACATCCAAAATATGAGAAGAGGAAAATACAGATGCCTCTGAAGGGTCTCAGTGGCTGCCCCATAAGATCAAAGAAACAGCTTTGGTCCCACTGCCATCAGAATCTCCCCACCACAGGGTCTACAGCACTTGTGGTACACTTGGCACCACAAAGGAGGGCGTCTTGGCTCTGAGCTCAATATTATCTCTGCATTTTGAACAAAAAACTCAGGTATTAGCAGATGATTCAGTAACATCAAATGAAGTTAAGATTACTGCTGTGTTACATCAAATTTGTAGTTATTTCTTCAATCAGCATTTATTGTATGAATACATCATAGTAAAGATTTCAGACGTATGATGAAGCTGTACATTTGGAGTAAACTAAGCACCTGTGTTCGTCACAAATCTGTTTAGTGAGTTCTATCTGCATAGATACTTGTCAGTCAAACTAATGTCTCTATGTTAATTCTCTTCTTCTAATTGGGGAATGGAGGTGAGATGGCAATTATATCACTGTTACATGAATGACATATGTCTACGTTGAAGAGGAAGCATAACATTTACCTTTTGTAAAGATAAAACAAAGCAGTGAAAAAGTTGAGTCACATGAGGCTCTGCTTGTTCTTTTAAAGTTTAAAGACCGTCAAGTGCAAAATTTGTAGAAATACCAGCTGTGTTGAAGACCTAATTATGGGAAAACTCTATTCCTTATTTTAGATAAAATTTATGCACTTCTATACTGGCCTGATGTTGTATGCAAATACATACACGGGTCTGGAATATATAAGGTATATGCTTTCAGTCATTATTTATTGCTTTTAGCTTTCATATTTTATTTAAAATTTCATTGCATAAAGAAAGTATCTTCCACAGTAAATTAATATCTGTATATAGATTCATAGAAAATAGCAAAAAACCACATATTCAATGCAAAAACTACATCAAATGTTGAACTTACAAAAAGGAGGTGCATTAATAAATAGTATCCACCTTTTTTTCTCATTGAAGGTCTATCTGGAATCTGAGCCTGTTTGAAAATGTCCTGTTTGTGTACAACTAACCAAAAAAAGCCCACTCAAGCCCATTTTTAAACTGGACTTCTATGAATTATACAGTAATTATAAAAAGAAAATGATATTTTTGTCCAGTCAGCTTCTTAATTTCATTGAATTTTCTCAATTTTTAAAATGTTGCTGTGTCTTTTAAATAATGAACCAAACAATTTAATATATGGAAGTGTTCCACAGATTTCACAAATTATATAGATATTGCCACATAAATTTCAAGTCTATGCCTTGGTAAAAATTAACTGGTAGTAGGAGAAATTGTAGCAGGTTGTCAATGCCTGCTAAGGATAAGAATAGCTTTATAATTACACATTTTCTTCTATCCAGATAAAGATGGCTTTGAATTATCCATTTTTTCCAGGGTGCTGTATAGTTAAAAAGTATAGGAATTAAAACAGGAAAATATACTGCCTTTTGAAGCAAATTAGCAGTATAAATGAAGTAGAAAAACATTTCCTTTTTCCTGACTAGCTTGCAACTAATGTGGATTTCTTGAAGTTGTACATGCCCGCAGTAAACAATAAATATATTGGAAAAAGGAAGGGAAAAATGAAAGAGTAAGCTGGCCACATGAAGCAGCTGATGTAAAGATGGAGAGACATAGCCATAGAAACTAGTCACATAAATAGTCATGAAATGAAAAGTTTCAGATTTGTATTGAAGTAAAAAAAAACTACTTAGAGAAAGGCCAACAGGCCAGACTAAATAATCCTCGACTTAACGTCCAATTCTGAATCACATATTAGCTGCAGAGATTTTAATGTAAATATGCCATTACACTGTCATTACAGTGATCAGGCTGCATGGCTCACAGGTCACATCTCAGCCACTGTTAATTTTGCAGGCAAAAGCTTTTTTTCTCTTGAAATGTTAATAACTTTCTATTAGTTAATGTAGCGTGACTAAAATTCAGATTAGATATAATTCATTTTAATATCTGTGACTGGCTATCCCGATCATTTAGCAATGGTTTCCAGCTGAATACAAGATGCTAAATTGGACTCATTTGCATAGCCCTGTTAAAGCAATGCCATTCTCTAAATGTAGGCATCTTCAAATTAATTTAAAAGATTTTTTTTCTGGTTTTGCTACCAGGATAAAATCTTTTGCTAACAACGAATTGGAGTTACTGTGAGCCTAAGACACATCCTTTTCCTTCTTTTCTTAGGAACAAATGACTAGTTAAGATCATTAACCAGTAGAGGGGAAAAATCCACAGTGCTTTTGAGTACTAAAATGGCCTAATTTGGAGCTCCAGACAGACCAACCACCAGTATTTGCCATCATTGAAACAAATACCCTTTCTTACTCTTGAGCATACTTAGCTACATTGCTGTATGGCAAAAGTTAACACCTTTTGGACTGGCTTTGAAATGATCATCAAATCCATTTGGTTTATTTAAAGATCTGCTACAAAACATATATTCATTTAAGGTACAGTTGAGCCAAACTACGCAGATCTCACTGGTCTTCCTAACTTAAGACTTCAACACACTGGAAAATATGGGTCCTTATTAATCACTGATATTCTTCCCTGAATATGCACATATAACACCATTTAATGGTAATCGGAGATTCATTTGCCGCACAAGGAGAGAATGGCCCTCCAACTTATCAAACCCTATCTTTTAACTCATTTCAACAAACACCTGTTTGGTTTTTTTCTGGGACAATGGTTTGATGTAATCTTGAAGAAGTATGATCACAACTCTTTATTTTAAATTACATGCAAATAAATAAATAAGTCTATCACTTATGTTGTATTAGTCAGTATGAATCACAAATTTGGCATACAATATATATTCCTGCATCCAGCTGCGAGTCATGCCTCTTGAATACTAATTAGACACTCACATATACAAGGACATAAACCAAGTCTGATTTTTCTAGTATTTGCATTACATCAGCACCTAAAAGCTCTCACAACCAAGGCAGGAGCCCCATCATTCCATGTGTACAAACACATGCAGTCACATTCTGAGGAGAACCAAGACAACTTGAAAAGTTCCTCCTCATTTACATACATGTAGCCAAAAACAAGGTCAGAAACAAATAGAATAATGAAAATGTCATGGCCTGACACTCCATCAGCTTATGTAACAGTAAAATTCTACATGCTTCTTGGTGAAGGAATTTACCAATCTTTAATTTAAAATACTAGAGGAATGTAGAAGAAATAGTTGAGAGTGAAAATACTGGTTAAATAGCGGTCCTTTGCTGCCACTAAGATCCTAAAATTGTGTAGCTCTGTGGAATTGTCACTTACCAATTTGCCAAAAATACTTTACAGCTCAAAAAATAATTATGTGAATAATGTGTAAAAATAATGAAGCAAATATTTTAGATAACACATTAATTCACCTGTAGGGCAGAACATTATTGCTCTTGTTTTCCTATTGTTGTTAAAAACACAATGGCTATTTATTTAAGAATCTGAATATGAAAAAATATGAAAAATCATGATCTCTCTGTCAGTTTTGGAACTTGATGGCTCTGGGAGAAAAGACCCCACCTGAGCACCAGGTATATGCCAATTGTATATGCAGTAGGGAACTGATCAAATCTGTTGATTTGTTAATATTTATATGCATGTTTATATATATGTAATATCTCTTTACCTTTCTTTCGGCAGCAGGCTTGTTTGGGCAATGTAAAGGCGATTTTCTCTATCTATCATCTCCTCTAGTTTCATTTAAGAACTGTTGTGTGCTCTGGAATGCTTTGGTTTCTCGAGTTGTAAATCACCACCAGTGTTTTCACTGGAAATCTTTTCCGATCTCCAGCTCAGTGTTTTTCTGGTATCTGGTCATAAAAATTGCCCTTCAAGCTCATGCAAATGGCTATGTGCAGGAATGTTGGACAGATGTGCTTTTGCAATTAAAATGAATTTGCACCCTGTTTTACGTGGGGGTGAAACTTTCATATACAGGATTAATAGACAAAAATGTATAACTTTAATAATTAATCAACCACTTCACCAGCCTTGGTTCTGGGGTTCCTTTTTTGCATTTCTCCTGTAAAAATCAGACAGCTTTTTGTTTGTTTGCTTTTTGGGAAGAACATTTATAGTCATGGATAGAATATTAACAATCATAAATTGGCTTCTGCTGGAGTAAATATTAAGTTTTATGCAAATGATGACTAATACTGCAACAGCAGAAATAAGGAATCTTAAATGAACACATTTTGGTATTCATTTCAGAGGCAAGGTAAGGTAAAACTGAGGCCTGAATATCCCAAACTTAGAGATAGTTTAAACTTTGTTGATAGTCTAGAAGGATTCAAGTGCTTATTGGCACTAGACAAGCCTGGCCTTTTGACAATAGTTAGTTTTGAATTGGAAATATTGTTTTCAGATGTCTTCCTAACTTAATTCTTCCATAAACCTTGTTTCTATTGCTATAACTTTGAGAAAATAAGGTATTGTAGTGAGCAGAAATGAACAAAAACACTCTTAAATCTATGAAAACAGATAAACCAAAAGCAACTATATTCCTTTCTGAACCTATTGGGCAGCCAGCAATAGCACAGAGGATACCACACCTATTAGCTGTACTCCTCCAACTTGAGGTTTTCCAGGATTGTGCTGGTTCTGGTCTGTCTCTCTGTCTCTCCAGAAAAGTGGCGGGTAGGATTACTGCTAAGAAAGCCCAGATGAGCCTCATGTTGGATGGGGAGAAGAAGGCTACTTCTAAATATTTTAATTGCTTCACTTTGGCTGTGAGTAAAAGGCTTACAAAATGGCATTTCTTATCAGCAGCTACAGCCTCAAAGCATGTCAATCTGTTTTACCTTGTCAGTGAGCGAAAGGGCTTATGCACAACCCAATTTTACATTGACTAAGTCCATTGTTCTGTTTCAATGTTGCCATTTCTATTTTTCTCCGAGGTTATACAATTTCAAAATTATTTTGTATATATTTGATCTCTTCTATTTTCCATAGACCAGCCAGGTGATTTGTCAGCAATTCACTAGGAAGAAGGGAGGTAACAGTAACTGCTCTCTGGGGTGGGCTCTGATAAGAAGCAAGGGTTGGATTAAATTCTGCAGTGATTGACCCCAGAAAGTTCAGCCTCTTGCTTCAAGACCATTTCTTTTACACCATCAAAAAGACACCACCCTTTCAAAACAGCGGAAAAATGCAGAGCTTTTAGTTGTGTTTGTGTCACCAGATGACTAACCAAGGCAACAGTGTTTGTGTACTCTGCCAGGTATTTCCATATCGGAAATGCTTTGGGGCACAGGTGTCTTGGTTGACTGGTTGGTTTTCATAATCAGGAAAGTGAAACAAAACCATTTAAATTAGCCAATCTGTCAGAACTATCTTTATATTGCTCAAATAGCTCCAAATATTTGGAGAGAACTTTTATCAGTCGCTTCACTCAAAAATAATGTGTAAGGCAACCATGACTAGTTTATGGATATTTTGTTAGTAGGAGAAACTAAATTCAGCAGATAAATTATGCATTACAAATTATTCCCCCAGGACTCAATTCTGAATGCTATTACATTTCAAAATTCTGGACTATACTTATATCTTTGTTTGGCTGATCATGAGACAGACACATGACAAAGTACTTTGTGTAAGCATGTTTCCTAAAGCTTTGCCCATGTAAGTCCAATGGTTAGCAGTTGCTCTTTCATGTTGTTTCCATCCAACCTGATACAACTTACTTTTCCTCAAAAAGGTGGCTTCTTTCATAATGCATAAGTCATAAAGAATTTTGTGGCTCTCTTCTGGACTCAAGAGGGAGATTTTTCCAGCTGCCTATATCTAAAGTCTGTGCTCAAGTGCAGAGGTCAGAAAATTCTCCAGCCAAGAGCTAATACAACTTGTTGTGCCTTCTGAGATTTCTGGTTTAGGAATACACTTCTTGCAATGTGACTATGTGGCCATAGAAAGAAATAGGCCTATTCTACCACATTTGAAACAGAGCATCCTTTGTCTAGCTCCTAAATTGTAACACGAATATATAGTTAAGTGCTCAGCTTGTCCTTTTTTCTAGATCTATATCCTGTAGGGCATTGAACTGAAGTTACTTGTGTCTCAGATCAAAGTCATTTCACTTAGAAATTCAGGTTGAGCTTGAAGGCACAGTCTCTTAAGTGAAGGTCAATGGTTTCTCCATTATAGCACCCAACCTCAAATTATTTTTGCAATTAGTAATATTTATATCTGTTTTTATAGTGTAAAAGAATAAAGAAAGGATAGTCAGCATTTTCAAGAAATACAAGTTAAAGGTGTCCTATCATTTAAAATGATATATCATGTTAGAAAGGAAACTTAAAAGCTGGCATATGCAATCTAAAATTAAATACAGATTTTGAATTTCAGGCTGCGAAGCTAAAAAGATCAAAGGAAACTCTTTACAGTTCTTCAGAATTTGGTATTATACTTCCCAGGAGGTCATTTACTCCCATAATTTAGTCTGACTTATTTTGGCTTGAGTTCCATTAAAAGTATGTAGGAAAGAGAGGGTCTCTTTTTACTTTAATTTTTAACTGCAACCTGTCAGTTAAAGGAGAAAAAAAAGAGAGAGAGAGAAAAAAGAGTGTCTGGAAGAGGATGATCTACAGAAGTACTAATAGCTTTCAAATCTTTTGACTTTTTGAGCCTCATATGGCTAGAAACTTATCTGGAAAGATTGTATTTTAACCCTTTTGACTGTTCTTGGACATAATGTGTGCTTTTATTGAAAGGGAACTTATTCACTGCCCTTGAACATATTCTGTCATTTCCACAATAACATCTCCCTTGACAGCAATGCCTTGACTTGTTGGACAAAATAATAGAAGGACCCAAAGTTTAAGGTTCCTAAAGGCAAACATCAAAAGAACACCTTTGTTAAGTCAGATAGGTATCCAGAAGTTTACCTACTGTCTGGAGAAACCCAAAAATGAGCAGGATACCTGCTGGGATGTGAAGGCAGTGCTGATAGGGCTGAACAGACTAAAACAGTTTCACTTCACTGCATTTTGGGAGCAAGAAAAGCAAGAGTAGTTTGGAAAAGATGAGAAAAATTTGAAATAGCTTTTGCCTTTTAGAAAAGATATGATATAGTCCTGAGGTCACTATTTATTTTACCTATATCAGTTTCCACAAACAAGATATCAAAAAATATATAAGAGACACAAGTACTTTATCTTCTAAGAACAGATTAAGACTGCCTGGTGGAAGCAGTAGAGGTGGTAGCAAGATTCTCTATGCTGAAATAGGAAGTCATCTTCTCCCTCAGTACCACCCCTTTTTCCACTGAGGGATGTGAAGAGTCTGAATTTTCCAGCAGCTGAATTTTCCTTCTGCAGGAGGTTGGCCTTGGCCAGGCTTAAGGCTGGGGAATGAAGCAGTGGGATCCAGACTGTGAAAGGCTTTTCCCTCTGTTTGACTTTCAGGCTTTCCACTGGTCCTGAAGAGAGTCCCACCAAAACCACCTAAAAGCTGTATGATCTTGTTACTTTGCTATAATGTAGGATGTGTTTAGAGAAGGATTCTTGGAGAAAATTCTGTCTTAGGATTTGTGTTCAATCATGCTATATGTTTGTGTATATACATACATACATACATAAATACATATATATATATATATATATATATATATAGTTTTGCTTCTTTTTTTTTGGACCACATAATTTCATTTTGTCCTTTTACCCTGCAGCAGCTATTTTGTACCTGGTTCACTGGGAGGCACGCATTGGTTGGTGACTCTTTTATTGTCCCCTTCTCTCCGTGTTGGTTTTCATTTACCTTCTAAATTGTTACAACTAGAAGATTTTGAGTGGTTTTTTTTTTCCCATCTCTTAAATGCATTATGGCAAATAAAACTACAAAAAACAAGTCATCTTGGACCATAAAGAACATGACGGACTAGTCTTGTCTCTGGCACTTGGGAAATCTGGGGCTCTTGCTGTTCCATTAGAGTAGACTAATGACGGTCTGGTGTATACTAATAATTTCCCAGCAAGATACGTGCTTAAAAATATCTTCCCATATGATTAATGCTTCTGAAAAATAGCTGTTTCTTTCTGATAGAACCAAATGGATTAGAAATGTTACAAATGCTCTTTTTTTTTTTTTTTTTTTTTTTTGGTAAAAGGAGTAGTGGCAGCAAAGAGGTTAATTCTCCTCTTTTCATGAAGGTATCTTCTTAGAAGAGAAGTGATTAAAGGAGGGTTTTTTTGGCATAAAAGTGTTTTTCTAATCTTGTTGAAGTGCCTAAAATGTGTTTGAAGAGCCAGATAAAAGCATGGACTTCTTATTTAATGAGTTACCAGTTATATGTATCAGTGTTTATTTTGCTTCTGTCATTGAAACATATTTTCTTAAAATGTTTTTCTCTTTCACCACAGTCAATAAGTAATAATGATACAAATTATTTAGAATAAATTTCAGCATTAACTACAAAAGAACGGCTCTCTCCTGAAATTTTACAACTGCACAAACCAAGCCAGAAATAAACTCTCAATTTTAAAGAATTCTGGGCATAACTTCAGAACATGCTGACAAAATCAGAATTTGAGTTGCAATTTCTCAGCAAGTTACCTACTAGATTGAGGGTATCCAGAAAAAATCAACCTACTCCTGCCAACTCTGATGCTAAAATGGTTATACTGATATGACAATGCCAGAAATCTGATTCTCAGTCTCCTCTTCTTTCCTCTTTCCTTTCCTCTTTCATTTTTCCTTTTCCCTTTCCTTTCCTTTTCCTTTTCCTTTTCCCTTTCCTTTCCTTTCCTTTCCTTTCCTTTCCTTTCCTTTCCTTTCCTTTCCTTTCCTTTCCTTTCCTTTCCTTTCCTTTCCTTTCCTTTCCTTTCCTTTCCTTTCCTTTCCTTTCCTTTCCTTTCCTTTCCTTTCCTTTCCTTTCCTTTCCTTTCCTTTCCTTTCCTTTCCTTTCCTTTCCTTTCCTTTCCTTTCCTTTCCTTTCCTTTCCTTTCCTTCCCTTCCCTTCCCTTCCCTTCCCTTCCCTTCCCTTCCCTTCCCTTCCCTTCCCTTCCCTTCCCTTCCCTTCCCTTCCCTTCCCTTCCCTTCCCTTCCCTTCCCTTCCCTTCCCTTCCCTTCCCTTCCCTTCCCTTCCCTTCCCTTCCCTTCCCTTCCCTTCCCTTCCCTTCCCTTCCCTTCCCTTCCCTTCCCTTCCCTTCCCTTCCCTTCCCTTCCCTTCCCTTCCCTTCCCTTCCCTTCCCTTCCCTTCCCTTCCCCCCCTTTCCCCTTTCCCCTTTCCCCTTTCCCCTTTCCCCTTTCTCCTTTCCTTTTTTCCCCCTCTTCTCTTTAATGTGGGGTAAAATATTTTCTTTATTTAGATATCAAATAGTTGAGCCTGGTAGAAAATTATTTACGTTAAAAAAGCCATCACTTAATTTAAATCACAGATGACAGAATCCCCCTGCCTTCCACACTAGAAGGAAGAAAAAGCCTCACTGTAGTCAAGGAAATGTCTAGCTAAAAAGGCTAGCATTGTCCCATACTGCAAATGTTCTCTGCTGGTATTAGATCATTCAGTGGAAAATTAGGTGCAAACCTAGGTTGTTTATTGAACTTAAGGCATACATGTGTAAAGACAGGTCTCTGTTCTTACAAAGGTATCGACTGCTTCTATCATCATAGGACTTCCCACTATGCTTTACCACTGGGGAAGGAAGAGATCCAAAGCAGAGAAAGAAAAGCTGTCTGAGCGCATGCAGAACTTCCCTGAACAGCAGTGGCTTTTTGTGCTTCTACCATGTATTAGAAAAGCTATTATGACTAAAAAAATCATCTAAAGGCAGAGCTGATATAAGCAAAATGAGTCTTACCTGTGACCTCCGAGGACCCAGCTCTCCACTGAGCAGCATCATTCCCTTGAACCCTATGTCTGCAAAGTCCTGTCTACATCAGGGCATCTAAACAGGCTGACCTTCATGGAGCACACAATAGATTGATGGATTAAAATGGCCATGAGGAAACTTCACTGCACCATGGAATCTGGTGGACTTGAAAATAAATTAGTCAGTGTGGCATGTTAGGAAAAGTTCTAATTGTACATAGTTCCCAGAGAAGTAGTTAGGCCTTACATTAAATTTGTTCCTGTCAGTGATTGAGATTCTTCTCCATGTTAAATATTTCTTTTTTACTATTCCTCTGTCCTCTTCATCTAAACCTGTCTGCCCTCTCTTTCCCCAGAAATTGCAAGAATTGGAAGGCGCAGCGGTCCAGCTTCAGTATCCATTGAGATCAAACCTAAAGGAATGGACCCATCTCTATTCAAAATGAATTTCCTTTATACAAAAACCACAAAGGAAACTGAAGCTACATTTCTAAATACTGAAAAGCAAAGAATAAAAGGTGACTTTTCCCTTAAAGAGTTCTATGTCAACGTCATTTAGTGCTTTGGCAAATCCCAGGATATTCTAGGAGGACTAGTTTAGGCTAGCAAGCCATGCATGTACCTTTTCATTAGCCCCTTATTTTCAAACAGAGGCCTGCAGAAATTCCAGTGCTCTGAACCCTCACAGGGGGATGAAGCAAACAGAAAAGATCTTGTTAAAACTGTCCTTCTCCAAAGACTACCTTTTTTTCTTTTTCTTTTTTTTTTTTTTTACTTCTTTTTAAGTACTCTTCTGTGGGGAAAGTGAAATTAAGTTTAGCTGAATATGTCCTCACCATGCCATCCAGTATTTTTCTGTGTTGGGCAGTGGCACCAGTCAGTCATGGCATTGCCTCCTATTTGTCTCTGGTAGGGTGCATTAAAAGCTGCTGAAATGGCAGATGAAATGACCTACGTGCCTGGACAGATTTTGTGAGATCAGACTCTGTATGTGCTAAGGCTTCTTCTCTTCCTGTGCAAACCCATGATTAGCTATCATTGCTATACAGTTACACAGAAACAGTGCTTACACAAGGCCAGTACTTTGCTCTGGCATGCTGCTTTCTGTCAGTTGTGCCTCAATGTGGAATCTTTTACTTAGCTTAGGAGCACCTGGAATATAACTCTGTCATCCCTAGCAATTTCATCCCTAGCAATTCCTCTCTGCTTTGCACTATTGGCTTTCTTTTCAAGCGTCTCTGATAATTGACTTTTTTTCTCTCTTCTCACTTTTTAATTCTTTATTAAAACAGTCTTTATAATCCTTTATTTTCTGCCTTTTTTTGTTTTGTTTTTACCTTATGGATTTTTTCCTTTTAAACTTTTGCTTACCTCTGGGTAAGCTAAAAGATCTTTAGCTTATGGGCTTTCTCTTCATAACATTGGATCCCTTTCTTTGCTCTTCAAATTTCTACCAAAAACTGTTTAAATAGATTTTAAAAAAATATTTGGTTGTGTTTGGAACTCCGTTTGGATGATTTAATGCAGAAATTACAGGCAAATAATAGTGATATTGAGATTGCAACATTATGCAAGCAGAGTGACATAATTCAAGCCAATCAATAAGGGTTAATGAAAGCTAGATCTCATCAGAATAACTTGATATCTTTTGATGAAAACCTTAGGATGTTATACATATATAGCGAGAAATTATATTTTTTATGTGCAGTGTTCTGATTTGATTTCACCCAACAATTTATTACATAATGTGAATATTACAAAATCAATGTACGGTACTTATTAAATTGGTTAAACATGATGCTGGTTTCAAAATGTAGTTGGAAATGCTGGATCATCCACTGAGTATGAACACTTCTAGGGTGTTATGTTACTGTATTTGGTATCTTAATTCATGACATGGGAGAAAAGAGTCACAGTAAGTTGTAGAAAACACTGAGGCTGTGAATAGAGAATATAAATAAGAGATGAAGGAATAATGAAAACTGTTATGGGGTGCTTTGGTCGCAATTAAATTGAACACAATCAAACTATGCATTTTGATGACTGTAAGACCATACACTGAGGAAAAAGTGGGGGGGTGGGGGGGGGCACTTAAAAGTGATTGAACTAATCATAGAAAACAATTACACTGAAAGGACTGGCAGTGAAGAATGGTTTTGTGTAAAATTTCAGTGTGACCATGAAGCCAAAAGATCCTGCCTTAAGCTGGTGAGAAAATAAAAGGACTACAAGTAGGAATCTCTTTTGGTTCTATGGTCAGTAGTGGTGTCTCCTGAAATACTGTGTGTTATTCCAGAAATCATACTTGCAGAGATGTAGCATAATAACAGAGGAGTCTGAGAAGAGACAGGAATCTCCTTAAAGGCCAAATAATCTGCTGTCTGTTGAGAAACCTGGAAAGTACTATCTGTCAATTTGTCAACCTAAAATATAAGGGCTTATTTATTACTTATATAAAAAAAGAGATATGTGGTAATATGTACCTCTTCATTCCAGTTTATTAAAACCAACAATATTTAGTGAATCCAAAGGACCTCACAAAGTCTTGATTGAAAAAAAATATACATTTGTCCTGTTGAGTATCTTTAATCATTGGAACAATTTATGCAAAGCAGTGGTATTTTTTCCATCACTGAAAATTTAGACATTAGAGCTGGCTATTTTCTTCTGAGAGAAAGACTGAGCAAAACTGTATTTGAAGAACTCCTGTGGTATACAGGAGGTCAGACAAGATGTTTAGATGTTCCCTTCTGTTTTCACAGTCTATGAATCTAAGCAGGTACTAGCTAAGAGAATTTATCATCTTGTCTTCTATGGGATTACTCATATACCTTGAGCTGAACAGGTGTTTAAGTGCTTTGCTGGATCAGGGCCAAACAGAGCTGGTATTGTGCCATTTCTGTGCCCCTTTTGCAGCTGTGGCAGAACAGGACTAGAGGCTGGTGTGGTACCAGCGGTCACGCTGCTCCAAGTAATTGGCTTACAAAATGGTGCAGATTAAATGCTGCAACCAGGACTCATTTTGTAAAGAAGGGAATACTGGACTGCATGTGGAACTCCTAATACATAAAAATTACAGTTGTGTGGCTCAAGTGATGCATGGAAGGGGTTTCTGGAGTCCTATCACAATATTAGTCTGGGATATTGTTATAAATGTATCAGTTTTGCAGGGACACACCACTCCAAGGTTAGAGTTATCTTCAAATAAATGGTATACACAGTAGAAGACTATCCTAATCACTTTCTTAACTGGTGTAGCTGCTCTAATATTACATACTTGTGTAGGCAAGCTCATAGGAATCTACATTAGTGATTGTGGCTTTATTTTGTTAATTAGTTTTCTCAATCCCTATCCTATTGAATAACTAATTTAATGACCTGAATTATGTCCACAGATGTAGGATTATGTCTGGGCAAAGCACACCTGAGCATTTTTCACAATTGATCTGGTTTTGGTGTATAGCAGATCAACGCTAAGTTATGTAAGGAAAGCTGTATGGAATTAAAGGACATAATCTTATACACCAAGTTATTGGTTTTCTATCTGACAACTTTTTTACTACTCTCTTTATGCTCACAATTGCTACTGCCTGAAAAATGCTTTCTTTTTCTTGTATCTCTCAATATTTCTCCATCCATCTATTTATTTTTGGACAATATGCTAATGCAGAAGGTCTCGTCCCCATGTCCTGCAACTTTTACAACTTGCTGTTCACTATGTGTTTTATTTGGCTAGACCTTCCCAAAATATAATATACATATATTTGTACAAAAGATACATCAAAGTGATATGTTAATACTGTGTGAGGAGATAAATGTCTTCTCCTGTCATCATAATTTCTACTGACAGTAGTAGCTGATTTAAATATTTTTGGAAATTACATTTGGAACTGTTACAGTTCCAACTTTTCCCAACTTTCTCAAAATACATTTGGGAATTTAAATTTGGTTAGATTCAAAATGCTGTAAGGTATGGCTTGGCCAAAATGCTGATCTGAAATGCTTACATGAAATATGCCAGACCACATCAACCCCAATGATACTGTTTGGTACCTCAGGAAACCCCCAGCCAACAGGATCAGGTCACATTCTCTCTCTGCTGTTTCTCCAGGTGAAGTAGGGGAGCTAGAAATGTACAGTCCAGAAAGTCTCTTAAGTGAGTGGAACATTTATACTGTGTTCTTCAAAAGGTGCATGTGCAGTCAATCTCAGTACACACAGCATATTCTGGGGTTTAGGAAGCTTTTCTAACACACGTTGTGCTCTAACAATGCTGCCTTTCCACAGCTCCTTGGAGGAGCAGAGGAAGCCAGCTTGTCTCAGGGCAGTCTGGTCCAGCATCACCTCAGGCTTGAGGTACAGAGCTGAAAGGCCAGAAACAACTCTGCCTCTTCAAAGTGCCCATCTCTTTCAGTCATGTCAAGCACAGCCTTACAGGACACAGGGGTCTGTGATTTTAAAACGGGCATACATTCTTATGCATATCCCACTCCATAAAATCTTTGGATATTGTTATTTGTACTTAAAAGCCCTCAAGCATTTTCCTTGATAGGTCTGTATGTACACTGCAATTATGCATGCATAGATTAAGCACTAAATGAAAACAAAAGGCATTTAACGTTAATTACTCTAGAAAGTCACCATATTGTGATCACACACAGCACCACTATTGCTGCCCAGCTAGATATCCCACTTTTGTGCAAACAACAGAACCAAATTGAATTACATAAAAAGAAGCTACATACTGACTCCCAGCAGTATGTTTTGACAAAACACTTTGTCTACTTAAATGATTTCAGAAGCTGTAGTCAAAAGCCTTGACTGCAAATAATGGGTTCATAAAACCTATCTTTAAAATTTTACCTGACAGTAATGCTGTGCAAATACCTGCACTTCTAGTTCACCTTCTCCACTTGTTTACATCAGGATTTTAATAGAGTGGCTGTCACAGAACAACAGCTAAAGGCCACTGTTTGATAAGTTACTGTAAAAATAGACTACTTAAAATGAGAATTTCCTCCTAAATTCAGTCATCACAAAAAGGTGGTGGGTAAGAAAACATTGAAGAGAGACAGTTTCTAGGAGGACTGCAATAAAGTCTTTTCAAGTTCAGTGACATTCTAACCTGCAATGACTTTGCAAGAAACTACATTTCCCACCTGTCTTCAGTTTTACTGAGAAATGACAAAAATAAAAGGAGAACAGGAAAAGTCAGGAGAGATAGATGATAGATAGATAGATAGATAGATAGATAGATAGATAGATAGATAGATAGATAGATACTTTTTTGGATTAGCTCACTTAACATCCATGTATAATATTTGAAGAATATATTGACTAGATCTCCTTAACCACTTGAAGAAAGAAATTAAATACCCAGAGAAGTCTCAATGTTTACCTGAAGAGCAAAGAATTAACCAAAGATCTTCTGTCAGACAATGCCTTACCATTCTGCTGCTGGCTTTCCCCATGCAGAATGTCTCTGCATCAGTGTTAGGGTTAGGGTTATGCATTGTTAGCTTGAACAAGTCAGTATATGACACTGCAAAGACTTTAAATATTTATTTACATCCAAACCAATAATAATAGCTTCATAGCTTGTTGTTTTTTTCTCCCCTACCTATGCTTTCTGTGAACCCATGCAGTTGCTGCATGGGATTGGGCTCACACCCAAGGCTTAGGGTAGTACTGACCTTGCAATGCAAAAAGCACAGAACTGGTTTGAGAAACCCCTCTGTGCATTGGGATCCCTAAAGCTATGAGTCCCTTCTCCTCTCCTCTTGCCTCTGCAGGCTGCAGAATGCCCCTGACAAGGTGAGAGACACCTGTGTTCACCTTCCTGTCTTTACCTTATCAATACTTAATGTTAACAGCACAAAATAGCTCCACTTTTTTCTTCCATTCTAAGAGATGCTGAAGATATGCATTGGATACTGTGCTTAGATCATGTCCTCAAATTCCTTTCTGGACAAGCCTAAAATGCCTATAAATTGTCAGCACAGTTATTATTAAATAATTTGTACCTGTGCAATGACTTCCAGCAAACACAGTAAAATACTTTGGTGTTAAGAGAAATGTTTGCTGTAGAAAGAACTATTTCTGGTTAGGACCCTATGGGAAGATATTGCTGCCTTTTGGTTTTCTCTTGTCTTGTTTCGTTCAATTCCCTGTTACACTTTTTTTGTCTTTTATTATTATAATTATTACTTTTTATCAAAAACACAGTAAAAAATCTGGATTATTTTTGAGACAGTCGCTCTTCTGCCCACTACTTTTAAGGTTCCAGAGTATAAGACCAAAAATTTTGCTCATTTGCTGAATGCAAGCCACCTTCATGGGAAAGGGGATCTTACGTATAGATCAGAGATATAGATCTGATTTTTCTTTTTTCTTTTTTTTTTCTCCTAAAAGTGCTTTTTAAAAAACAAGGGTGATTAAATCTATTCATACTCAAAGAT
Source organism: Vidua macroura (assembly GCF_024509145.1). Taxonomy (NCBI): domain Eukaryota; kingdom Metazoa; phylum Chordata; class Aves; order Passeriformes; family Viduidae; genus Vidua; species Vidua macroura. Next base: position 23,319,438 of record NC_071577.1, read on the forward strand.
TCTGAGAAATCGACTCATCTTATATGCTATGGGAAGGAATTTAAGGGTATGGCCCGAAAACCTGTGCTCTGACCATCAGTCAAAAGCTCTGCAGCTTATGGTAAGTTGTTTTTAAACCAACAGTACCTGAGAGATGTGTAAGGAAAATTAAGATTGCATATTGATGGAAAAAATGTAAAATACTCTAAAATATAGGAGATAGGGTGATGGAGAGTGACCCCAGTCACCTATTATTTGTGTAATTTTAATTACTCTCTCTTTAATTTAAGCAGCTGACACACACTTTCAGTGGTGTTCAGAAAGTTAATAGGGCAGCTGAGTAAGGATTTTAAGGTCATATTCTTGTCCTTTGGTGCTTATTTTATTTATTAGCTGCTGCATTAATATTCTTACGATTACAGAAATGATCATTTATGTATATAATGCATCTTACAATAGTATACAATTATGAATATTGTAATATCTATCTCTTAATATATGTTCTCATTCTTGATTCTTTAGCACTAAACTCAAAAATACAACAGCATTTAGACCAAGCTGCTTCTTTCCTTAAATTATTTCTTAATTATCCTATGTAGTCATCAGTTTGCTGACAACAATTTTCCTGGATGTCACTCTTTCTCTGATTCCACCCCTCCTGTTTGAAATTAAAATATTGACATAAATAATTTTGCGTGAGCAGTGCAAAATTCAAAGAGGCATTTAAAGCAGAGGAGCTTCTACATGTATTGCTTCTATATACATGCATTTGTCTGTGTTTTCCAGGTACATAAACGGTAATTTAAGCAGAACTAGTGTGCTGTCTCATCCATGCCTTGCATGTAGGTGAATGATGACACTTATCTGCAGTTAATTTTTTTTTTTTAATTAAAAAAAACCTGTGATTTGCATTACAAAACTAGAGTGAATCTGATGCTTCTGGGCCTTTTTATCTTTATGGGTGAAAGGAATGGGGATTATTAGCCTACCAGTGTACATAGAGTGGTCTGCTCATTTCTATAAACTCTTCATCCATTTGTCTGACCCCTTCTTTATGCAGCTCTGTTCCTCTTGATCAGTGAGAAAATAGAGGCAAAAAAGGATAATGGAAGTGGCTGGGGACCAAGCTGCAAGTCAGCAATGGTGTTTAAAAATTAAAGGCAGGCAAGGAAAGCATCCTCCGAGCACTTGGTTGTCAAGCTAGAGATGGTGATGTTCTATACTCAGGAAGAAATGATGGTGATGTGCAGTTCTGGGGCAGCTCTGCTGAGCCATTGCAGAAGGGACAGGGGGAGCTGCCAAGTAGCTGCCCAAGTAATTTTTCTTATGGAGACATCTCTGCACATTTCTGCCCCTCCAGACAGGTCCTGCTCACCCTCTACTTGGCAGGCATGCAACCTGCAAAGGGGAACCCCCTGCTCACAGCCCTCAGCAGAGATGTGCCTCCATACAACACCAGGCCTCTCACCCCTGAGGCTGGTGATCACAATATAAGGCACACTAGTGAAATTGGTCAGAAAAATTTAAACTGGAATCTTGACTCTTAAAGTATTTTTGTAATTCATTGTGTGTTTTCCATGGGTACTGGGTTTTTTTTACTGAATAGGCACAAATCATTGCATTTCTGTTCAAGAGGTTATCTTATGACAGACCTTGCAAAACCTTGTAGGTTTTATAAATAACAGTGTGTATGTGATGTAGTGACGCACACCAGTAAGTATTCTCTGTTTTAAATTCATTACAATGAATCGATCTCATAATGTTAACAAATCTTTTTACATATCCTCCTGAAATGTCTATTTGACTTAAACAGCAAGGTTTAGACATTGAGCAATGGCTAATGAGATCATGGTCACCATTAGGATCTGAAGAGCTATTGAGATATGAGGAGGAGTATGTTTTCCTGTTGTCAATAAATGTTGTAAATCCTAAATCAGACAACACTGCAGTAATATCAAGACCCAGAAATCTAAAGGTGGCATAAAAAATTCAAGAGCAGGAAGGGGACAAGCTACTAAGAGTCAGAACTGTTTAATACTTTACAGAATGTGCATGTGTGGTCAAGGCAAATTTCAAATATGATGAATTGTCATCCTTCTATATTTACTTGCACAACTGAGTGAAAATTCAGTCTTTAGTTCCATAATACAGATAGGCCTGTGGAAACACTCATCATTTGAATCCCAACATGCTAATACCCCCTGTGTAAATATAGATTTCTCAATTAAATTGAAGTAATTTGATCAAAGAACAAGTCTCACAGGTGAAAGCAAAGGTTTCAGTAACAACAGCCTCAGCTATTCATTGTTGGAGAAGTCTTTTCCACTGAAGGGTGCATGGCTGAGGCTTAGAGCTGTGCATGATTTTTGACTCAGAAGCACTTCAAAATGCACTTCAAAATATTTCAGTGGGAAAGCCATGAAACAGGCCACAACTTGGCTGTGCTATGGAGAATGCACCTCTATATCCCATAAATTCTGAGGCACTCTTGGAGCTAGCACAGTGATATGAAGCTCTGATGTTTTTTCTGGGATCTCCTTTGATGAAGCTTGTGCCAATTTCTTTCTAAGAAATTTCCAGACCCACAGGCTATTTTAAGGGACAGGACTAAACGTGAGTCCCCAGCCAAAGAATAGGAATCATAAATGAGTGAAAGGACCACACGTTAACACAACCCACTTAGCCTTATTTACTTACAGTATTTTATATTTTTAACTACTGGATATTTGTAAAAAGTCACCATCTCTATTGGCATTTGACAAAGGACATAGTTAAATGGACCTGGCATTTTCTTATTCATGTTGTTGATCTACTTGAATTAAGGTTCAGTCACCATATGATACCATGCATTTTATGGATTAAAAAAGACCTAATTCCCATGTAGACAAAAAGATCTAATATTTCTTCCTGAGAAGTTTAACTTCATTCTTTTTTATAATTATAAAAATATTTTTGCTAATGCCTCAGTGATGACCTCAATTTTAGTGCTTTGTTTCACACAGGTATGTGCTTTGCTTGCACATATCTTTATAGATGCACTTCCTGGAATACATGAAAATTTTATTTCAATTACATTTTTCTCTGAATTGTACCACATAATTTACTCACTTTCTTTTAGTTTGTTCATTTTTAGGCCGTAAATATTATTAACCCACAGAGATTTGTTTCTGCTTCCTTTAGTTAATTAAACACACCATTGGATTTATCTTGTGCTACCACCAGGAGGGCACAAAAAGTGAAATACTGTATCACTAGATGATTCATTCATTAGCATAAAATAATCAGGGCTTTTGAATATCTGCACTTCAGTGTCTCAGGTCTGGTTTTTTGTGATTGCATCTAGGAAGCAGCAGCATCAGTAAAGGGATAAAGGAGAGAGACAGAGAAAGAAATACAGAGATAAAGAAAGAGGGAAAGGGAGGGAAGAAGGGAAGGAAGGAGGGAAGGAAGGAAAAGAAAGAAAGCACAGCTGCTAAAATTAGCAGGTTTCCTTAAAAAAAGAAACACAGAATTTGACAAAAAAGGAAAGTTCACAAGCTTGCCTGGAGGCAGATCTAACTGGCATCTAGAACATTACGAAGGAGTAATCTAAAGTAATTCCTTACTCTGCTACTAACAGAGATTGAATAATTACAAACCCATTCTTTCTATAAAATGACTTCTTCCTTTGGGGGACAAAAATCCTAGACTACCATACGCTCCTGATAAATATTTCTACTGATTCTACCTAATGTTTATCAATGCAAAGTAATGTTATTTTTCCAAAAAAAAGAACAATGCCCCAGGATAACATACATGAATATATAATGACACATTTAGATATTTAATGCATCTTGCACCTGCTTGGAGAGACCTTATCACAGAATGTCAGAAAACACAGTTTTCTTCAGAGGCTTCTCACTGTCCCCCTTACTCCCCTGGGATCACAGTCTGATTTGCCTTCATCCTGGGACGTAAGGCTGTGGTTTGCTCAGACTTGGTGGAAGACTTTGGATCACCTGTAGAGAGAGCACATGCCTAGGCATTATCTTGGGCCTTTGTCAAAACCCTTCTCCCTAGGTATTTCTCCACCCTTTCTCTCAGTTTTTCATGATTGTATAAAAAATTAATAGGACTATGATCCATATTGCCTTTTCTCCCTAATTGCATCAGAATGGAGGAAGGTGAAGCAATGATAAGAGGGGAGGCTGAGGCTCCCTGCCCAAACTAGAGAAATCCACTTACAGAGAGGACCCCTCTGTGTACAGACATAGTTGCTGTGACCTATTTCTGGGACCTTTTTTCCCATTTTTGGGAGAGACACTATTAATTCATTCTTTCTTTCTGAGGAATAAAATAAGAACCCAGACACATTGATTATTAATCATTCATCTGGGGACTCTCCTCCCTCTTGACCAATGATATAATCTTCAGTGAACAATATGTATACTGCAATTGACATTTGCACAAAAAAAAATCAGGTTATATTGTATGCATCTGCACTAATAAAAATAGTCATCTTTCAAATCCTCCTTTTCAAAGTCTCACTGAACAGACTTCGATATCTATATAGTATTTATTCTGACCTTCACCTCTCTGATCTTCCTGCACTGAGGAACTGTACAGCAATACAATAAAATAGAAGCATACTTTATTAAAATACACATTTATACTGCAGTCTTCAGAAGCTCTAAAGTTAGGTGTACAGGAACCATTGCATCCATTTGGAGGTTCAGCCTCTTTAAGCTTCGCAGGAATGCTGAGTATAAATGTCACTCTGAAAGTCTGCTGCATAATTATCTTCCAAACAGCACTACTGATATGTTGTGTGATTGCAGTAACTCAACAATTCATCCCAAACTGAGTCTACACTTCAGCTTAAGACCCCTATTTTTGATATCATAGGTGATGTAATTCTATCTGTTGTGCTGTCAGAGTCATAGACAAAGATCAGTCACTCCTACTTGCAGATGAGTCACTCTTTCAGCATGTCCTAGTTCCAGAATTTCTTTTTTTTTTTTTTTTTTTTTCTTTATTTTGCTTTGGTTTGAGTGAGAATGAGGATGTATAACAGTTTCTACTTCAATTGCATAAGATCTAGTTTTCAATCATAAAAGACATTCAGATGCATGTGAACATTTGAGCAATTAGGAGACAGATATGTTCGCTATTGTTAGATTAGCTTATGTAGAGATTCTGTTTTGGTTTTAGCAATTGTAATGAAAAACATCCAGGCTTAGAGCAAGCTCATGGAAATCCAGGCTTTTGTGAAATTAGCCACTAGATGTAAATCTCAGTATTCATGTTAAAATAATAATGTTTAATTTGTGTTCAGGTGTGCTAAATAAAGCAAGGATCTTTGAGGCTGATGGAGTAATCATGGAGAAAGCAACATGAGCCATGGCAAGATGAAGGGCAGTGGGAAATAGAACATTTCTGATACTAGGAAGAGCTCTGTGCCACAATAGACAATGCTGCATTTTGTTTTTAAAATAGCATCTTTAAAAGAATGTTGTTGCACAAATTAACTCTATTTTAAAGATATTCTCTTGGATGATGAATCATCAAGCACTGTTACTTTAACCAGTGACTCAGTGCAGAAACAAATGTTGAAACGTATGAGAAAATATTAGTCCTAATGATTTTTCTTGGAAAATATTGCTCATATAGTAATTTTAATTAAGGGATAATTTAGAACTTTTATATTTGTATTCCCAATGTCAAACTCTTTTGTTCTCACACTTACACCTCTGTTATTAATGTTAGCCATGGTTTGCAAAAGAGGAAAAGCTAGTTATCAATGAATAATTCAGGCTCCATAACTGTCAGACCTCATTATTTTAAATAAGGCCTGGTAGTTTCAGTTGTAACTGGCTAATTGCATCATTTAAACTTAAACTGTTAGAATATTTCATATAATTAACAATTTTTAAAACTTTTAATACATTCAAAACTACTGTAGTACATAGGGCAATTTCCTTTAAATCAGGCTGAAAGAACAAAGAGATATTTGAGTTGTGATACAAGTCCTCAAGTTGTTAAAATAAAAAGAAGAAAAACTGTGCTGAAATTGATGTATCCAGTAGTTAAAACAAAAGCCTATCATTAGAATAAAATAATGTAAAATACTTTAAGAAGGGGAAGTTGAAAAAATTTAAACATCTGAAACTAATTAAAGTTTAAAAATTTAAACACCTGAAACTTATGAACAAAGTTGTAACCTGATACCCGATGGAGTTCTTGGTGGCAAGATTGTTCCAGCACTGTCAGTGAAAATGTTTCATTTTGTGTGACCATGCTCTCTCTCTGACAGTAAACATGCAATTCCCAAAGCTGCTACAAATAGATGCCATGATGAACTTCTAAAAAACTGAACCAATATTTTTACAAAAGGATCCACAGAGTTGTTTTAATTTGTTAATAATTTTAATTTGTTATTAGAAATTTGTAACAATATTTTAATTTTGAATCAATATTTACCCTTAATAATATAGACTTGATAAATTGAGGATGGAAATACACTTTACACACGCACTTCTTCAGAGCATATGGCAAGATGAAAAAGTCAAGGGCTGTTTATAAATTAAACTAATCTTAAAATGTTATTTTATTTTTCTCCTTTAGCCTCATTCTCAGATTACATCCAGCAGATTTTTTTACATGTATCCAGCAACTGTAAAGTGAGGGAGGTAAATATATACTTTTAAATAGACCTAATGAAGAAGACAACACAACTCAGGCTTTTCCTGAAGAGTACTTGCATGTAGTACATTAAGACTTGCAGAGTAAAGATTATCCCCATTTTTCAGATGAGATACTCAAGTTCAAGGTAAGGTATATATAATTTCTGCAGTCTCTGCCTTCCCTTCCCCTTACATCTGAAACAAGGCAAGTTTATTTGGGATTCACCGTCTGGCTTAAAGCTTTAATGGGAGACTGTAAGAGAAAACATGGTAGACTACCTGAGTGCTGTTAAAAAGGGAAAAAAGCTGTATCTGCTGTCTCTGGAATCACTCCAGCATATTATTTCTTTCTTTATCTAATGAAAAAAAATTAAGAAACACTACAACTTTCAGCTCTCACATTGAAACTATAAATTTCAGCCCACATAGCCATTAAGAACATCATTAAGGCTGTGGAAGTTACACAGCAAGGGCTTGGATCTTATCCGATATGTAGCAGCCTTGCATTGCTGGATACCTTGTAAAAGCCACCCCTACATTTCTGCATCATACTGGAGGTCATTACAGAATACATACAGAAACTGTGTGTGTTCTTGTGCCTGAGAGCAGAATTGGTGCACCACACAGATTAGTTTCCTAGGTTTTCCACATGCTGAAACTGAGCCATTTCTATTTGTGCAAAAACCACATCTAGCAATAATTGGTCCCCACAGAGATACAGACTATATTTTCACATTCTTCTGTGATCTTAAAGTTGAGGTTTCTTGGGAGATGTATCTCTTAAGAAGGCAGGCAACATCAGGTTGCATGTTGCAAATCTTTGCTTAAGGCAGATTTAAGGACTAAAACCATTTTTTCCCCCACCCCTCAATTCTAAACTCCCTCCTCATGGGAGATTCTCACCCCCTGCACAGGAGTCAGTACGAGGTTTCTGAAGGCAAGTCAATTAGAATTGAAATTTTCCATGTTATATATTTTTTGGATAGGAAACATAAGCAAGCTACCAAAATTGCAGGCTTGGAACGCCTTATTTTGACAGTTGGTATATTTTTGGGGGGGGTATTCACAAAGACAAAGGTTATCCCTTCTCAGAATGTAACAAGTGATATGACATAAGATGCTAAATGATTCCTGCACTTAATACTTTGAGTACTAAAGAGAAGTCATGCAATATCTGCTATGGTCAGGTAATATAACTTAAAGAAGGAGGTAGGAGAGACCAAAGATGATGCATTACACAAAATCTGGATGTAGAAAGTTGGTTGTAAACCTTTATCATATCTTTATGGATACTTCAACACCATCAGCTCCAAAGTCCAAAGTTGCCCATGGCTGCTGCTGCTGGTGGTTACGGCTGGTACCTTATCTGTCAGATTTGAAGTTGGCATTCTGAGGTGGAGGTGCCCCAACAGGGTCACAGCTTTGGCACTCAGTACCTGCAAACCCCTTTCATTTCTGGGTTTTTATCACCTTAGCTCTGGTTTGGTTCATTGAAGAATTTTTATTAAGTGAGTGCATCACATTTAACTTTTTGGGAAGCCCCATAGTCAACGCTTGGAGACAATAGAGTTGTAGAAGCGATGAACTGGTAAATAATGGAGCTCAGATGATGTATATTTTGGATCATATATATTTTCTATCATAGTATGCCATTACATAGAATAATATTCACAACTCTATAAGGCAAGACAAAATAATCTAACAATATTCAAGCAAATCAAATTTGTAAGGTTCAATAATAAGACCATTAAAATCATAATAATTTTGAAAGTTATGATGTTACAGTGATATTACTATTTTAAATCTATACTGATAACCCTCCACAGTCTTAGTGTATTTTTCCCTGTATAATTTCATATCATTGAGATACAGTCAAAAAAAAATTAGTAAAACAAGTTGCATTTCAGAGGAAGAAAATATTTGCTCATCTTGTCTTGCACTGTCTGGAGACTTCTGCAATTGTTTACTTGTTCACTTTCTGTAAGCTGTTGTCAGCTCAGCTGTCTGAACTACAGCTTCATTTTTAAATATTTTTCACTGAAAAAATACCGACTAAGTCTCTGAATGTTTTATGTCTACAGCCACATCAGATATCACGAAAAAAAAAGGAGGCTTATGTCTTGAAATTACTCAGTGTTGGCTTCACCCTTGTCAAGGGCTGGCTCCCCATACGGAAGCTGACAGATTTAGGGTACACTAGATATGTTTCATCAGTGAGAGGAATCAAGTTCTGTGTGTGTACATAGCATGGTCTTAAAGTCAGTGATTTCACTGATAAAAAACAAAAGACATCTTTTTCCTTCAGAGCTGTAGACACCTGACTGAAAAACCCAGGGTAACCAGACACACCGTAAGCAGGAGGTGCAAAGACAGCAGGTAGAGTGCTCCTACTGAGCACATCCATTCTGAAGGGTCATTCAGATGCCTCTCTACAAAAAAGCCTGAATGTAAATAATGTCAACTGTCTATGAAAGCAGGTGATTTAGGTCACTGAGAAGTGTACCTTGGTTAAATTATATTATTCTTTCAAATACTTCATGTACATCTGAGCTACTCACTTTGCTTGTCTATAAAATCTTCTCTAAGGAGAACTATCCACTGTTTTAGAAGGGAAAGCAAACAAATGGAGGCATGCAGTGCCATTGAATATTGGAAAAAATGTCAGGTAAGGAAAACCACACATGATCTAGCCAAAGGAGAGCTGAAACTAACTGCAAGTAGTGAAAACTGTGAAAGAGTGGGGCAAGATTTTATTATTGCCATAAGAATATCACCAAACATCTCATCATTCTTAGATCCATTCTTATTGTAGGAAAAGAAAGACTGAGGGGATGATGGTGCTGGAAGAAGAAAAACCTAATTTTTGAAAAAGTGCATAAATACTGGAAATTCAGTTAAATTTCAAGCTCATGTTTCACTTTTTGGATTGAAATCAGGCAAAAGTTTTGCTCAAGGATCTTGAAAATCCCATGTCCTTTCTCCACAGTGACTGGCAGTTAGACCTGCACAATTGGGCCAAGGAAGCTTCTGAAATTTTGACTTTTGCCAGCCTTTGAAGGAGAGAGGAATGTGGAACAAGCAATCTCCTCCTCCTTCTATGTTTTGAATTTGACAATCAGATCCAATTGCAGACTGTCCTCAGGGACTGTGATCTTAGCTCTTTTAGGGGGTCTGCATAGGAAACAGGTCTCCAGAACCACACTGACCCACTAGTTGACAAAATCTTGCACAGCACCCCAGGTTTGCTGTGGAGGAAGGCTTCCCTCATTAGAGACAGCTACTTGGGATGTCAAGGTAGGGCAGCAGCTACCATTCAGTGTGGCATCTGTTGTGCAATGTGGCTGCTTATGAGCTTAGAAAACCTGTAATCAAATGTATTTCAGTATGGCAAGATGCTGTTACTTTTTTCTGTTTTAGTGCAAATTAGAGAGAACTCAGCTGTGGCTAAATACTTACTGCTTTTTACTGTGTTTTCAACACAATCCTTTTATGTGTATGTACATCTCGCCTGCAAACATTCCTACACACTCAACAGCAGATGCATTGAGGATAATTCTGCCAATTACAAAGCTACTAGAAGTGCTGTAGTTGAACTCAGAGTATAGAGCAGCCAGCTGTAGTAGACAGCAACAATTTTTGACACAGCCGGTCACAGCTGGCATCTCTGTTCTTGATCCACTGGGTCACCTGAATCCTGTAAAAACACTCATCATGGAAATAGTCTGAAACAGAGAAATAGTCTAAGCTCTCCTGCAGAATATATTCTTGACCCAATCTGCAATGTTAAGAAAGGGCTCTGATAGCTGCATATATTCTCTTCACTCATAAGTAATAGGGGTGCACTGCTTACTTGTCCTAGTCCTTGTGGTCACAGTGGGATTGTCACTGTTTTATTAGTTACTTTTGCACTTTCTGATGTTCCTGTAGAACAACATTTTGTTTCAGGAGATGTGCCTGTCAAGGAAGCAGGGAGAAGGTGGATGACATGATGAGTGGCTTCCAACACTTTGTTTATGTCTCCACGGGGTGGAAGCATTTTGTTAACTCTGCACTCTCAATGTGGATCAGTCACTGCTGCCAACATAAATAATTTCAAATATTTCACTGAGAATTGCTGCAAAGCTACAGGAGATTTTCTGCCTATATGACTGAGATTGTGTCTTCTTTGATTTCAACTTGATTTAATTTTGTAGAAGGAGAGGCAAATACAGGATGAGTGTTAGTGCAGCCCTGCAACTTGCATTATTGATACTTCCAAAGTGTCCAGTTCAAATGGGGGCAGAATGTTAACAGAACTGAGAGTATCAGTCTAGTGGCTGAAGGACAAAAATAAGCTGCCTTTTTGATCTTTGCTGGTCAACAAAAGCATGCTTTGCTAGCTCCAGAAGTCTTTCATGTGAGAGAAAATGGACAGAGATGAAAACTCGTGTCTGATCTAACACTTTGGCAAGCTTTATTTTCTTACACCCACAGGAGAAGATTTCTGGCTTTTCAAAAAAATGGACAGAAGTAAATCAGAAATCCCTTTCTGCAATGTAGAAAGTCACTGTTAAAGTTTATTCTGTGTATAAAACATTGCTCTGTATGCAGAATTATCAATCTTAAAACCCTACCCTCAATTGAAATTAGATTGGTCAGAAAACCAGAGCCTCTGGGGATAAATCAGACCCTCAGTTCTCTAAATGGATCACAGTGTAACATTTAGAAAAATATTTACCATACTTGTCAACACTTTTTTGGCATATTTTTTTTGGAGAAGCTGGATCAGGCATAGCTCGAAGCCTGATAAATTTCTCTAACCATTGAATTGGAGTACATATACCTGAAACTGAGCAAGTAATTCAAAATAATTTTTCAGATAAATTAATTTTCTTATTTATTTTCTGCATGTAGAAAATCTGTGAGCAAGTAATGAGTTCCATTAATTCACTAATTGTTTGAACATACTCCACATATTCTAAGTGATATTTTTATTACTTAGAATGGAGTGATGGGAAATAATTTGTTGAGTTATTTGCATTAAATGTCTGTCCCTGCTTCAATGAGCTTTGCTGTCATTGTGAAGATAAGAAGATGTGAAATCTCTGAGGCTTTTGTATTTTCAGACAATGGGAACAGATTAGGGACAAGGAAGAGAAAATGAAGATTAGGGCATTTTAGAAAAATAAACCTGTGTATTGCTGTTGGTCTTCATGTCAGAAAAAAATGGATTTTTTTTTTTTTTTAATTGTGGTACATTTATTTCTGTCATGTTTAGAACCCCTGTAGTGGTCTATTATTCTCTGTGGGTCACTCAGGTAAGGCAAAGACAAACCCTCCTGCCCTGGACTGTAGCAGAGTGCAAAGCAAAGAGCAAGTGAGAGAGTTTCATGGGAGAGGGGATGTCCAACTCAAGCTTCTCCTCTGTGAGTGTTACTGTTTTCATCCTGCTTGACATTTCTCAAAGTAAGCTGTATTTCAGATTAGTAGCCCTTGGCAGTAGGCTGGAGAAAGATGAGATTTTAGTGTGATATGCTCCACAGGCATGGGGGGAAAGCAAAGAATATGTGCGAAAAATTGAAATGACAAGGTCATGTTGATAGCTTGGTTGTGGGAGCTGCCACGGTAGTTTGTTGCATTATGATTAGAGATGGGCCAGCTAGCAAGAATGAGATGAGAGCTGGTTTGAACCTTCATCCACTCCTCTAACCAGACTGAAGTGGAGCCCATGGTGAAGCTAAAATATATCTAGCCCATGGTGAAGCTAAAGCACATCTGGTACATTTGGTTTCTCAACATTATTTAATGAGCTTCTGCTTCTGATAATTTAGCTCAGAATAGAAAACAGGAATCTAGAAAAATATTCAGGACATTAATCTAGTCTAAAATCCTTCAATCTGGAAAACCTGATTGCATAAAAACATATAAAGACAATTTCATACCATTCCCAGCCTTCCATCTGTAACAAAGAGCTCCACATCCTTGTTAATAACCATCCTGTTAACAACATGAAACAAAGTCTGCAAAGCTTTCAGATTTCAACACAGGGTCTTTTTAATTGTGAAGCCCTCAGATGAGATGCCAAGCTTCTGTCAAAGGCTGAGTGTGAGAGTAGTCTGTGTACGAGGACTTGCAGTGGGAACTGCACTGAGCTAAGCGTACGATCCTTCTGTCAGCCCTTTCTCTTCTCTTTGGCTTTATCCTGTGGGAAGTAGCTTTACATTCTGATTCAGACTACAAGGGATTCTGCGAAAGCTGAATTTCTGCACTGGCCGTGCTTATTCTGCAGCGTGTGTCACACTCCCTGTGGTGAGGGCTAAGTTCTCCCTATTTTGTGCAGCCTCTGTCTAATGCAGACAAAATTCCTCCTTCCTGCAAGGATTCCAGGAGAAAGCAAAGGCAGAGAGCAAGGGCAAGTGGAGACAAGCAATGCAGTTTACCTTGGACTCCCTGTTTTGAAACACTTACCAAGCTCACTGAAGTAATCGTTGTGATTTGGCTGAATAACAAAATCCATATCCTGCCCATTTCTCAAAGTGCAGTCAACAGTGCAGGATTCTTCTCTTCCTTTTGCCTTAATAATGTCACTGCTTAGTTCTTGGTTACAGGTATTCATGATGATATGGTGGGGCAGAAATACGCAGGAGTCCAGAGTGTTTTGAAGTGGCTCTAGGAGTCACTGAAATAATGACCTATATTGGTATAGGAAACTTTTTTCCTGACCATTTTCATCCTCAGTGTGCTTTACAGACCTGAGAGCTGCATCTCTTTGAACTGTGGCAATGCAGAGCAGAAAGCAGCTTCTCCAGCTGAGGCTGCAGGGAACACTCTGCTGCGTGAGGACTGGAAGGATAAGCAGAGCTTCTCACCCATATCTGGATAAAGGATTGCACGTTAACATGCTTTCCCTTTCTTCCCCTCCCTTCAACTCCCCTCCCAAAAGTATATGGCAGTGAAAGAAGGTAACCAAAGAGTCTTTTTCTCTTTTACTTGGAGGTAAATGAATCTGACCTACCACTTAATGAAATCTCCTTTTTACAGGATGAAGACAGCAGCTGGGAAAAACAGAAAAAGAAAAGAAAAAGGAGTCTTTCTTCTTCATGTGTAAATTTTCTGTAAGGAAAACAAAACTTGAAATTAACCTTGCCTGTTATTTGGAAACGTATAGTTTATTATTTATCCCCAGTTATTTTCTTAATGGCTGGGCTTCCATAGTCTAGTAAGTCACTGCACTTAAAAGGACCTTCTAAGAGAGGTGTTTGGATTTTTTAACCAATTATCATCCATTTCTGCAGATTAAATAATGCTTCCGAAAACATGATGCAAGGCCTCAGAATACTTTCCATTGATATGTGCAAACAAAGTCCAATTAACTCCTTACTCAATACTTTTTTGACTTTGTAGTTATTGCAGTCTGATTTGTTATTGTAACAAATTTACTCATATGGAAAAATAACAGGCATTATATGGCTCTCTGTATAATACATAAATAATGTTTTCTTTTTCAGGGAGTTTAAAGACACATGACTTCGATGTTACTGAAGATTGTGTCATAATCATCAAACGGAGCTGGTGCCAAATAAACCAGATGGAGCTTTCAATCAACAAACTGCATTTATTATTGATATCTGTGGCTTATTTGTTATCCACACACCTTTTAACAGGATAAGGTAAGAAAAAAGATCTGCTCCCAGAGAAAAAAGAGAGCTATTAGAAGCTCTCATCTTATTATTTGACCTGACAGCACAAATAGATGATGGGAAAAAGTGAAAGTACAATACCCAACTCCAAGTGGAAGGAATTCATTTAATGCTTTCTGCTGGAGCAGAAGATGGCATGAATGATTATTTCATCCTCCCATACTATGAAAAATTTCAGAGTAATTTTATCTGTGCACATATTACTTCTTAATTATTGTTGATTACATTGCTATACTAGCACATTTCTTTTTTTGTCTCTTTGCAAGAACATATATAATTTTATTGAATATATAGCTTTGCTTGTGTCTATATCATATTGCTTTTATATATGCCTTTGCATATATTGTATTTTATTCTGCCTGTAGTATGAAAGAGACAAAAAGTAAGGAGTTTGATAGGTAACCAATACATGTCACGTTTTTTGTATGAGGCATGGCATAAAAAAGCCCTATAGCTATGACTCACTTTGGCCTTCTAGAGACATGAAGAGACATAAGGAATACATATAAAAAGAAAAAATAAACTCTTATTTAATTGCTTTTATTTTGATTTTTTCCCAAATGCCGCTTTTTTGTCTCCATTTTTTTTTTAGTGGTAGTCACTGTCTTTTCTGCTAAGTAAAGATGGATAATCTAAAATAATACTCCCCCAAGTTTCTTTTAGCATTTGAATGTATGAAGACTATTGTATGAAAAATTATGTTGCTTCTCTGAAAGCTGTTCAGCCTTGCACGTAATTTCCTCTTCTCTTTATTCACATGTGTTCTCCTAAGAGAGAAAAAATATCTGTTTGTGGCCTAGGATGTATTTTTGTTACTGAGACAGATAAAAATTCTGTATGCCAAATATTCTCATGTTTATAGAGAACAAACAATCCTACACATTCCTTCCCTGTGCCTGTACAACTCCCTTTCAATCAGATCCCTGCACTCCTATAACTTTGGAGACTTTCTGCCTCACTTGCATGAGGCTGCAGGCATAGATTAGAGCCACTTCTTTTGCCCTTCTGAATATAAAGAACTTGGAACACAGAAACAAGGACATTTCCATTTAATTTTAAAATTTTGATTTTCTAGACAAAACTTTTGAACAAGATCTGAATTTTGCCTTACTGTGTGGAATGGTAGTAGAATTTCATGGTACTGAGCTGAATGAATTGTAAGGGGAGGTTTTCATACTTGATGCTGTAAATAGATTTAATATATCAGTGCAATTCATATGATACGTGATTTTCCAATGAAATTTCTAACAAATGAAAGACTGAGTTTAAGACTGACATATGAGGACGGTTCCATAGAATTCAGATTCTGATAATGAGAAGTTAATATCTGAGTATGGCGGAGTCACCTCTGTGGATTGATCTGGTGGGCCCAGTCCAGTGCCACTCACCTCTCCACACCCAGCACTGTAATCAGCAAGTCTCTACACAGAGCAGAAGAGTTAAGCAATCAGGATGACTTAACTATCAACTTGACCTTTAAGATCCCTTCAGAACAGGTTTGATCCACACTGATTTACTTTATCCTTCAAACCATCAGATCTGTACTAAAACCCTGATTGACCAGAAGTAATTATTTGATGCCTTATGTTAGCAATGTCCCAAGGCCCAGCACGAAAACTGGGATGAAAGTCACACCTTACTGAAGTCAAAGGGAGGATTACTTTCAGTGGAACTGGGATTTCACCCAGGAAACCATACCAACAGTGTTTGGGTCCTATCTATGTCTGAAGGCATGAGAATCTTTTTATGATGCCCATCATGTAAAAGGTATCTCACAAGCTACTCTGATATATTCATTTAAAAATAGGAGATTTTATTGAAAAAAAAAGTACAGTGACGGCATAAACGATGTACTGGTTTACTACAAAATGCTGTGCCACCTGATATGATAAATACATTGTTCTGTCATTCCTTTAATAATGAAAGTCTTCACTTGTTTCACATGTTTTACTGAACATGAGGAATACATGGGGGAAAAAATGCGAAATCAACATTAGACAGTTATCTTGCAGGCATAGGAGCAATTAACATAGGCATTTGTGATAATGACCAACATATATCCTTGGATTTCCATAACTACTTCTTAGTAACTTTAGTCACTTCCTTCCTTAAAATTCCCTCAAAGGTCCTTTCCATAACCTGCCACTTTCTGGGGCAGATGAATCAGCTGCCTTTGTAACTCCCTGTTTTGTCTCTAGGGATAGTTTTCTACCTATATCTTGAGCCAAGCAGGTTGGATTCTTTCCAAAAACTGCTGAAAAACTAGACCTCTCTCAGTCATGTAGGTGAAGCACTGCTACACAATTAACTTAGTATACATCAACTATTAGGTAACAAGATTTCTAGGCCCATGTTAAAAATATATTTTGCTTATTCTGATTTGATTCTAATTATGTCATGCATGAAATTCTATTTGCTTAGGAGACAGTCTATAAACAATTTTAACTACTCTCACCTATGTACCTACTGCAGACATTGAGGATGGGCTACTGCAGATTACTAGGACATGTATGGATATAAATTCCTAAAAGTCACCCAACTCAATAAAATTATAGAAAACAAATTCCCGAGAACACCTTTCCCAAAGCATTGGCATGTCCTATGTATAACTTTGTTACTGAATTTTATACTAACATGGTGCTCCAAGTATGACATTAAGTGTGTACATTCACACACAGGACACTTCCTCCAAAGCCAATTTCTACTTGTGACATGCAAAACCAGAGAGGCTTCTTCACATATGATTTTTTTTCCAATCCACCCACAAACAGAAAGAAATACAATCTAACATTGGCTGGGAGAAAGAGAGCAATTTAAAATTTAAATATTCAGCTTGAAATAGTAGAAAACTTACAATTGGTCTTGAAAAAAAAAATAATATTTTTGATACTAGGTATATAAACATACACACTACTATATATCATAATTTTACATTGCTCTGTATTAATACAATATACAATATATTAATTTACATGTTTTTCTATATATACTATAAGAATAATATATAGAAAATACTTCATATCTATTTTATAAATTTTAAAGTGCATGTTATATAAACTAGAAACTATTAACTATAGTTAATAACTATAGTTATATATATTAATATGGTATATTCATTTATACAAATATATTCCCACATTTCCTGATGAATGATTCACTCTCTCTCCTGGGCAGGATTTCTAGGATATTATCACATAATTCTAGCATGGATACGTTCTGCAGGCACCAGTTTGTCACTGAAGATACTAATCACAGAAGAAAGTGGTATAGAAACTCATATTGATGTTTTGCCTTTCCAAAGGAAGTGGATGACAGCAAAGCATAATTCAAGGTCTGGTTGCCAACATACTCAATTAAGCAGAATTTGGAGGAGGAGGAGAAGGAGGAGGGGATGGCTGGAAACTCCCAGTCATACTACAAATGTCAGCTATCTGCTGTCAGAGACCTGGTGACGTTCAACCAAACTGTGAAATATGTGTAATTCTTCAAATATTGCTGATGATGTAGCACCAGATTTTTAAATTTTTCCATGTGCATGTGACTGCTTTTGACCATGACAGGTTTTCATAAATCTGGTGTCATTATAGAACACATGACTTGTGTCACCACTGCTACAACAAGAGAAATCCATCACAGATCAAAGTGCCAGGAAAAGTCCTATTCACAATATAAGCCCCACTTAAGCTTTCCAAATACAGCTTGAGTGGAATTTAAGTGGGCCATAGGCCACGTTTTTGCTCCTATACACAGGCATGAATTTTACAATGTGAAAATACATTAAAATACAATGCATTTTCTAATGTACCACGAAGCTATCTGAAGTCACAAGGCCATTCAGACCTAGGTATCTTTGCCAGTATTTTACTTTGAATGCCATGTTCATTTTTGTAGAATATGAACCTAAACAATAAAACTGTCCAGTATTATTTTAATATTAGACTTTCAACCTACATACTATATTAGATCTATCTGAACAGAGCTGTCTGTAACCTTCCCAGAGCACAAGCTCTTTGAGCAAGGATCATGCTTGTCTCCTTGTTTATGTGTTGCCTAGACTGTTGCAGGCTACAAAAAAAAAAAACTTTTCTACTGTAAGACATTTGTTGAACTCTGAAAAATCCTCATTTATTTTATATCAATATGTAGCATGTATATATATATATATATATATATATAAACTGATACATTTATATATTTGCTTACAGGAAAGTGATTGTGCTACTTCACTGTAATGCTTCCTGACTTAGGCAGCCTCTTCATATAATACTACAATCTTTTTTTCCTATCCCAATATTTAAATGTAATGCTAACTGATATTTTTAATGTGCTTTTTATAATAAGCAAAAGTCTAGGACACTTCAAAATAATTATACAGTAAAAAAAAAAAAAAAGTAACAACTAATTTAAAGCCTATAGGGACATTTATGTCATTCCATTCTTTGCAATGAGAAAAATTATTTTTGTGATTGATTTCAGTAGATTCCAGCACCTGCTTTCTTTCCCAAAATTGAAACACGTTGATTTTACTAAGCATTGCAGCCTATTATACCTACTTGTTTTAATGTAGTAAAGTAGGAAACTCTATAGGCCAACAATCCCCACTGAGGTGCTTTGAGTTGGCTGTGTGATCCTAATGATCATTTTTATTCCACTGCTATTAATTTCGCCTTATTTCAATAAAACAATAGAAAATAAAATATTCTGTTCATCAAGGCATATGTATCTAATTTCCTTTAATATTTCACTTCAAATTGTCTCATATTATTCTCTCTGATTCTGTTAAAAAAATCACTATAGTGGGAGAAAGTCAAACTAGAGATTATATTAGGCTCAGGCAAATGGTATTCACCTTTTATAGTCCCTATGTTTTATAATGAAGATACTTCATTGAAACAATGATGCATACTTCAACAGTTCCCTGGAGAGCAGTGAATCCTGTTTGGAGAGATTCATGAATATGTGCATTAGCACAATCCAACTGGAACTTGCCCTTAAAAACGAACCACGAGAGAAGCTGATCAGTTCCCGCTTATGTATATAATCAGAAGGTTATCATATTATCTCCCCCTCCACAGGGAAAAGCAGATGCATATTCTTCCACCACTATAAGAAGAGAAATGCCAAAGGAAACAACAATACCCCCCTTCTATGCTTTCAGCAACATTTACTCTATGAAACTAGAAAGACCTTTTACAACAAGAGGAGGAGCTTCTCTAAATGGGGATTTATTTTGCATACAATTAGAGTGTAAACCTTTTAAAAAAAAATTACATCTGTGTTAATTTAGTCAAGGCCATCAATAAACCAGAAGTGAGTTCAAAGACTGCCATAAATGGCAGAGAGATGAGACAAACATTTCACAGAGTCAAGGTTTGCGAAGATATACATGAAGCTCTGTGTCCTGAAGATGAATGAGGAACACTTGGCAGTTCTTGAAGCAGTAGTTTATTTAAAGTACAAAAAATTCAGTGAAAAATACTTCTGGCCAGCAGTTGGTGCCCAGCTTTCAAGAAAAATGGCAGACCACCACCAAGCTAGTGACAATGATAAAGAATAGTCACATAGATTTGCAGATTTATCTTTAGGTTTGTAGCAACCTCAGCTCCGTGAAAAAGCATGTAGCAGTGAGAGTCCTTACCACCTTGGAAAACAAACTAAAATGAGCTACTGCCTTATCATGGTGCATATTATTAAGTAGTCATTACACATACCAGACAGTAGCAATAAACTTTATCATCCAAAATGAGCAATCATTTGATCTAAGCTTGGAAAGATTAAATAGTGCAATGAAACTGGAAAGAAAAAAATGAAATTATTGATCACCTTCTGGATAAAACATACCACTGCCTTTTTACCACTTCTTCTATAGCCTCTCAATCTGTATCCATTATATTCGTAGGTAATTGTCCTAAACACAAAATAGATTTTGCTTAAAAAGATGCCTTCAATTTTATTATGGTTAAGGAAAATTCTGATGCCGCTGACTGACATGTTTAATTTAAGTTGTCCAGAAGTCATTACTAAGACATCTGTGAAAAATTTGGAGAAACCCTTGCAAGACATAGCTTCATGTCACCAAAGGCCACAGAGACTGTAGCTTTTTTTTATTTTTAGGAATTTTTTCAGGTATGTATCAGGAGTCCAGCCTTGTGTTTTGCAGCCCAAAGATCCTACATTCAAAAGCTTTCTGTATGTCTATAGCATTTGGTGTGCTGGAAGCAAAAAACACTGCATCTCTATGTACTATACTAGCTTGTCTGCTATTAGGGGAGAAGCATTATTCCTTCTAAATAAGATATATAGAGAAAGCATAATTATACCCTCTAAAGAGGATATAATCTCATAATTGTGCAGCAGAGTTATCCTCAGATTGCACCACAAACCATTCTTTTATGTTTTTATGCTCTTGTATTCTTGATAGACTAACTCTGTGTTCATCTACTTCTCTGAGGGTATTATTTTTACTGAAAAGCTGGTTTAATATTGAACACATGTGTACTCATATGTTGGTTCATGTGCATGAAGTACCCTGTTTACTAAAACAGATCTGCCTGTCTGGTTAGTTTTTATTCACATGCACACAGATATAGAGAAACCAAGCACTTGAAACACTCAACTGTAATTTTTTTTTTCACAGCTAATAGTGGCTCTTCACCACAAAAAAGAAAAACACTTTTTTTAAATGCAGTGGTAGGGGGAAAGGCTAGCAGTTTTATTTTGCTTAAGTTGCTGTGGTGTGTCACATTCAGCTCTAAACACTGCAGCTATTACCATATGTCATCAAATAACCAGCATAAGCAGCTGTGTTGTTCCTCCACAGTGACCCCATCTAGAAGTTTAGAGACCAGGAGCAGGATGACACCTATTTCTAGCCTCACACAGTCATGCACATACCTATGCACAGTTCAAGAAAGTTTTTAAATGAAAAGAAATATTTCTCCCTACTGAATACCTCACTGCTCCTGTGTCTTGCTTTTGCAGGATGCATCATCGCACAGAAACATTTGCCAAATATATGGCAAAACCCATTAAATTCTGATGTTTCTCTGGGTGCAGTAAAGATACAATACAACAACTACAAATATATATATATATTTATATCTATATATTCTTTTGTTCCTGCTGTTTGCTGAGTTTTTGAACTTGTGCAAAAAGCCGTTTTCACCAGTGTAACAGTGGTTTTAGTGAAGACAAAGCTTGTTCATCACAGCAGGGGGACAAAGGGGAGGGGAACGAAGGTCAAAGGGTAAATTCCAATTGCTGAGACATGTTTTTATGAGTTGAATCTTAACCATGTGATAAGCAGCATTCAGAGTCTGAGCAAAATGGAGTAAGGGATCTTACTTATCTGGGGGAACATTCACGAACCACTGTAGCAGTTCGATACCTGGCTGACAAAAGCTGGGTTCTTACTTTCCTGTGGTTGCTTTCTCCTTTTGTTCTAGTTGTCAAATGGAGTGTTCTTAGGTAATTAACATGTTCCTTCAGCCTTTGGAAATGGAGAGGAAAATAAGTGGTTGGTTTCTGCTGTATGCATGGCAATTACTTCTGCTTCACAGAGTGCCTTTGATTCCCAAGATACACAAAAGGTGCTGGTGCTATCTTTTTGGTAGAAACAACATGCAAGAAGAAAGAGGCTCCCCTTAGATACAAAAACACTGCGGGCAGGAACTGCAAACATTCTTTGTGAAGGGGTAACAGCAGCAGCTGCTCCAAGGACAGGTGTAGCAGATTTTCCACTACCTCTTACACAAATAGGATAGGATAAACTTTTGCCCTCTTGGCAGATCCTTTTCCTGGTGGTGAGCAACCCTGCTTCTCATCTTAGTCTGTTTTCTT
Source organism: Vidua macroura (assembly GCF_024509145.1). Lineage (NCBI taxonomy): Eukaryota > Metazoa > Chordata > Aves > Passeriformes > Viduidae > Vidua > Vidua macroura. The sequence goes on from NC_071577.1 coordinate 23,341,597, forward strand.
GCTAGCTACATGGTAGGAGTGCAGGAGTCCTGTATCCAGCTAGATGGTATTTGGAATATCCTCTTGTAGGATGGATACATTAAATGTAGCTGTGCTGTGACTGAACTGAGGAAGATCTGTTAACCACTATCTACTGGTAGCTGAGCCAAAGTACCACAAAGATGGGATTTTGGTAAACAGAGACCCCATCCCTGCTGAAACTCACTAAAAATGTGTCATTAGAAGAATTTAATTAACTGAATGTAAAAAGTAACCTGTTTGCTCTATATTTGGCCTTGCTAAATCAATTTCTCTGCTGATATTATTGTTAGATATAAATGAGTGCATCTACACCAGTTTATGCTTGCAAAAATATTAATCTGTTGGTTTTGTAAAAGTTGTAGGAGTACTGCCAGTGATACTACAAATTAGGCCAAACAAAAATAATGAGCCACTTAAATGTTGTGTTACTATATATGAAAGAAGATTTAGAAAACAAGGTCCGCTCCTTGTCCTGTTCTTAAAGCTCTGTGAACACTGACAGTAATTTAATATAACCAGAACCCACCCACACTGTTTGATTCCTGTGTTTTGACAGACAATTTACCAGTTCCTCAGTTGCTCTAAATCTGCAGTTTCATTTCAGTCACTGGAGCTACATCAGTTTATTCCACTTATGGACCTGATCCAACACCTTCAAATAGCTACAGGACGAGAAGATTTCTGCCTGTTTTGTCCTGCTTTACAGGATCTGCTCCCTATATTTTCTCATCTAACAGATATGACATAATTTTCCCACCAATTACTGTTACAACTACCATAAGTGGCGGAAAATATGTCATGCAAGCTTGATCCTAAAATAAGCAGCTCAAATCAGTAAATGTTACTGACTTTTAAGGACAATTCTCTTGAGTTTAAGTTTATAGGACTATTGCTGAAGTTTGTACAGTGGTGAGTACAGTCTATTTCTTTCACTTCAACAATACAATTTATTAATGGGAGTAATTGAAATGTATCTTTTGCCTATGAGCAGAGCTGTAACATTCACATCCAAATATTGATGATGTCACATGTCCCCTGAAGGTCCAAATCTTTCTAAGTGCTTCAGGGGAGATAAGAGAGATTAACAGCCTGAAGAAATAGTCCTACTGTGAGCTCTCATGTAAGCTTCATATTTGTCCTAGAAGAATTAAAGTGTAGTAATGGGGCATATTTTTCCACTTCTTAGGTTTTCATTGCAGTATCTTTCTTCTGTACCACTTGTATAATTGAGTTTCCCTATTTTGGAATGGGTTCACTTGACCCCAGAATAACCTAAAATATGACTAAATTATTTTCACCATTTTCTAAGGAAAAAGATATTTCCTTTACTCCTAATGTCAGCAAATAATAAAATATTGTTGCTTTGCTGATAGCACAGCAGACAAAACCCATAAAGCTAAATAGACTTTTTGCAATGCTAAAAATTGACTCAAACAGAAAGCAAAATTAACTTTTTAATTTTGTTTAAAGCAGAGATATTAAATAATCTCCAAAGTCAAACACTGCTAAACATCTTATTTAAAACTGGGGAGCATTTGACAGCATTGAAGGTTTCACACAGCTAAACAAAAGCTTTCTGAGGGAAGTTTCAGAAGGCATTTCTTTATGCTTTGTCCATATTCTAAGTGCCCTCTACTGCCAGAGGAGCCGTACTACAGAGAAAGCCAGCTCGCCTGCGAGAGCGAGTAGGAACCCACCCAGGGACTGCTGGAAAGGAAGAATTTGGTACTTCCCGGTACTGCTTTTCAGCAGTATGTAGCTGGACTTGAAAGCTATCAGCAATAAGATGTTGCGTTTTTTATAAGAAGAAAAAGGAAAATTAACCCAGTGGTGAATGGAGATACGTAATAATTTTTTTCTCCTGGCAATGTGAGTTCTTCCTTTCTGCAGCTTGCTGTCCTCCATTGATTACCTATTTGTGATGTCTATTTTGGCATTTGAGAGAAATATTTCCCAAGTCCAGCTGTGACCGTGCCTAACGTGCAGAGAAGTTTTACACTTGTGCCCAAGTACAAAGCCCAGACAGGGAGAGGAGGGAGGGAAGAAGCCCTTCCCTGTGGAGCTGATGGGGTTCAGTGGCTGGAAAAGTTGAAGAAATGTAATCAACACATGCACTCTCAGCGCAGAGGAAATTCTTTCTGGGGCACAGGGAGGTATCTGAGCTAGGACTTGCTCCCCTGGGAAGGAGCTCTCCTCCTTCCGAGTGAGAGCCGCTTGCCACGCACAGCCCAGCCCTCAGTGAGCTGCTGTGCACTCCTTCTGTGCCGTTTGCACTGCATTTCTCAGCAGAATGATTTTCATTCTTTTACCAAGCTTATATTGTTCAACAGAGACCACAAGTGACTTAGGAGCTTCTGGGTGTTATTTCCATGTAAAGCAGTCAGACAGAGAAAATGCAGGTCTGCATTATGTGGAGCTGCAGATCTGATTGTGAAAATCAGTTCTGAAAGCAGCGGGGAAAACCGACTCACCTATGACTCAACTTTGGACCTTTATAAGTTAGAAGTGGATGTTTATGTATTCTAGATAGTCTTAGTATATTTAAAAATCTGTATTGTGCATAGTGTAAGAACATATATATATATATATATATATATATATATATATATATATATATATATATATATATCTGTATTTACTATGTGTTTGTGGTCCAATCACTCAGGCCAAGCTGTGAACAAACATAAACCTAATACTGAAGTGCCTGGTCTCTGATCAGATTAACCCTTCATTTCCCAGCACACCTGGCAGTGCACTGAAATTCCCTGACAGTTTCCTGTCTCCTGCAGAGGTCATTATGAGTTCAGGTACAGTCGACATTTGAAAGATACAGGAATCCTTGAAAGGTGGGAATTATGGCCATTTGTAGGTGACGTGGAGACCTTGCTGGTTACTGAAGTGACCGATGCTGTGGGTGCAGCTCCATTGTGGGGCCTATTGAAGCTGCTGGGAGTTCCCAGTGCTGCAACAGCCAGTGTTTCATTATAAAGAAGTATTTGAGAAATTACATTTTTTCTGCTTTTTCCCTCCTGTTCTGATTTACAATATGAAAGACATTCCATAGACCTGTGTGACCTCAGGGTGATATTGAAAAACTTTAAAAGCAAGAGCTCAGCTATATTCCCTGCTCTTCCTCATGAATGTACAGGATTATTTTTTACAGGATATTCTGAAGTGCCATGTCCAACCTGGTTTAAATAAGGCAAACTACAGGAATGAGTTTGCTACTTTTGGGAAAGGCTTTGAAACCAGTTTCCCTTGCAAAATATGGGGTAGCACTTTTTAATGATTTTTGCTAGGACTTAGCAGAATTCTGAAAAACAAACAAAAAAAAATTAAAGTCAAGTAAGTCTATAGATTCATCAGATTGTGAAGTCAGTTCTTGGACTTGCTATCTGAAATTCCTCAATAAGCAGTTCATTTTGAAAGTGAACAAATTTATACACTGAACATAAGGAGGCAGGTGTTCTCAAGAATCTTTTGCTTCTAGAAATACTCTCATGTTTTACCATGCAATTAAAATTATACCAGCCATATGAGATAGAGCTGAATTATCTTCCACTATATATATTATATATATATACATATACACACACACACACACACACATATATATATATATATATATATATTTTTTTTTTTTTTTTTTTTTTTACAGTGCTTCTGTGCATGTAAGACTTCTGAGGCCGGCTGCACTTGCAAATAAGGCACTTTGTTTCGGTAAGAGTAACTTTCAGCATGATAGTGATCCTTCAATATTTCCAAGGGCAGGACATCAGCCCTCATCTCAGTGCAGAACTCCAAATGCTCAACAGATTTTATTGTTTGAATCTCCATGCTCAATTAGTCTTTTGTCCTCTGCTGAGAGTGGAGACAAAAGTGTTGATAATTTCCAGCCTCTATTGATGGATTTTGTTCTGGATGCAATAGTTTGAGGTGACAAATTTTACTGCAGGAAGAAAGCCAGAGACTAAAGAGCTCTTTAATATAGTGTAGGCAGACTGAACAAGAAACTGTGATTTCAAGTGGAAGTGGACAAATTCAACTAAGAAAGAAATCATGTATAAAACCAAAAACCATAGCTCTTCTCCAAATTATACAAACTCTTAGTATCTTCAGATAAAAACTTGATACTTTTAAGGAAGTTACATTCTACTCTAGTCAAGCAAAAATTATTTGGTTTACTACAGAGGTAACTGGGTAGAATTGGTGGCTTCTGCTATCCCTGTATTATGTTGGCTACCAATGGTAGTAGCTAGCTTCTGATGTCCCTGTAGTATGTTGGATTACACTGACCAATGACAAAAGATCAGAACTGATGATATTCAGCAGACCCCTCTAGCCAGAGCTCCATGAATGCTTGCACATGTAGATGCACTAGCTATTAATGACATTGTCTTCTCACAGCCTGTGTGAAATTTGATTCAGGGACTAGATATGAAAGGTACATGTAATGAGATACAAAAGTGACTGCAAGCAATTTACTTCATCTTGAATTCTGGTAGTTTAAGCAGGTCACTCTCCAGTGATGGAGTTTGATTTGCCAAGAATGGTACATTCCTGTCCTAGAGTGCTGGCCAAACCACCACAGGTGGCTGAAGAAATCCAGGACTGGACAAACTAGACAGCAGTAGACTGAGGCCACTGCCAAAAAGTAGAATGAAAACATACAGCAAGATCTAGCACTATGAGTGGAGTGGAAAATTATCAAAGACTGGTACTCCTGAGCTATTGTCTCAATGTTTCTCAGCTGCTCCGGTCAAGCATTCACAGCAAAGGATTCAGAAGATGAGGATGACCAGTCAGAGATGCCTTCTCATCACTTGCCTTTTCCTTGACTAGCTTGACACCCTCACGTGGGAGCTCCCACCTTTACAGCTCCCTAGTAAAAAAGGGCAGAGTGCACATGCTGTTTATGGCAGCTCTCTCCTGGAAGACCATGAAGTTTTACAAGCTCCAGCTGTTTGAATCAAAGACACCACATTCCCTACTCCTCTATGCCAGTGACCAGCACTTCCCAGAGATGCAGCCTCACTAACAGAGTGGCCCAGCTCCTCTGTCCTGGCTGAGGACAATACCATGCTTTGCCTCCCTCTTTGGCTTATGCCCACTGCTCTCATGCTGGGTCTTGCTCATACACATGCACACACTCTCTCCCCATGTGTATCACAATGTTATGGATACATATGGTAAGGCATGCATTCCAGCAATATGCATTCCTTTGAGTATTATTGCACTCTTAAATATTCTGTACATGCAAATACATAGCTCTTGCTAATACTCCCTTGCACCCCTCTCCTTTCCACTTAAGACCTCAACCTTCAAGCCACTAAGAAAATCTCAGCAAAGGATAAGGAAGGAAGCAATTTTATTTAAAATATACACTACTTTCACTATATTGGAGTGAGCCATAAAAACCTTAAAGTCAGATTATTAGAAAGTGTTTAATAAGCCAAGTATTGAGAAGCTTCTTCTCAGCCTGGTTGCCGAGGATCTCAATAATTCCTAGCTCAGACTTAAATAAGTGCTAGTAAACCTTGACATTATTATGATGAAAAATCATACACAAAATACTACAAGTGACAGTCCTGCTTATATCAAGCAGTAATGGGGTGAACCTTCTCTTATTTTGAAGAATTAAACAAGATAATTTAATGAGTATTGAACAACTGCATTTATTGACAGAAAGATATTATCAAACTACCTGATGAAAATAAAACTTTGCAACAGTACTGTTGATGCAATAAGATCTATGAAGTATTTGAGGGGCTTTTTGAAGATTTGAATTGAGGATCTAGAACTGTATAAAATAAATGTTTTACATATTATGTAAGTTAACCATCAGCTCATGGCTCTTGAAGTCTAATTATAAGTGGGAAATTATCACTGAGTAGGACTGCACTAGAATTTTTTCCAACTTAGTCATATTTTTAATAATAACACTCAGAAATCACCTAACCATATCACTTCTGATGAAGTTTTCATATAAAGGAAAGACTGAAAAGTGATAAATAAGGATAAAAGCAGATCACTAGTACAAAAGGATCTGCTTCATAGAGAGCTAGAACAGTCAAACACATGTTTAATGCCAATGATAAAAGCTTCTTTATCGAAAAGAAAATATATGTCATATTAAAAAGAAAGGAATTCCAGATTGTGAGATTATGAGGCAGTATTTCCGATAAAAAAAGAAGTAGCACTCATGGCAGACACCTGAATATGTGTTGCTCCTGAGTAGCCATTGTGGATGCTGTGAGTAAAGGTATGATTTAATAAAATAAATAACAAAACACTTGAGGGTTATAGTGTCTTGATATTGGAGCATCTGCTGTTAGAGTCCAACGCTGCTGTCCACACTTTAACGAAGATATTAAAAAAAATCTGAGAGGGTTCAGAAAAGAGGTAGGGAACAAAGGGGGAAGCTGCAAAAATGACTGCAAATATTAAAAATGGTGGTAAAGTTTTGTTATTAACTTGATCAGTTCACATCTGAATATGGAATCTTGATCATTTATAGTTTGGATGCCATATTTTGACTAAGTTTCTGTGCTTAATTTGGGATAAATCTACTACTTACTCTAATGAAATAACTTCTTGGGGTGGTTTAGAAGATCTGAAATATCTGAAGATCTTGAGCTTCACCACTACTGACTGCATAACTGTAATTTTTTCCCCTCTCAAGACTTCTGTAAAAAAGATAGTGAAAGAGTAAGCCCAGAGTCTAGGTGGGGATTAAAAGTTGTGACATGTCTCCTTAGCTAATAAAGCCATCTACATAATCAGAGCCTGGAATTTGCTGTATTTTATGCTCATGTTGAGGTATGAACACAGCTATTTCCCCCTTGCCTTCAGAAGCATGTCCATACACAAATCTGTCTCTGTGCAAACATCCCTGGTGTGGGAAAGGATGGCCGGACAGCTGCAGGCTTGTGCTTGCCTCTGCTACAATGAAGTATGGAGGTAAGAGATGAGAGACGGAGGCAAAGAAAGGCCTTGTGCAGCACTACCAGCTTGGCTTGAGCTACTTGCTCAAATCTGAATCTGGGCATTGCTACCAAGCAGGAGAGGTAAGCCTTTGAACTCATCAGAAAGAAGGTCAAAAGAGCAGATTTTCTCAAATCTGTAGTTATCTACATGGGGAAGCGTACTTTGAAGACTGCACAGTTGTTCAGTCTAGCAGAAAGATATGATAAGCTCCAACACCTGGAAACAGAAGTGAGAATAATTCAGACTAGACATAAGGCTTGTATTTTTAACATTGTGGGTAATTAGGCATTGTGAATTAGCAAGTGAGGACTGCAGTGTATTTTTCATCATGAGAAAATGCTAAGATGGGGTATTTCTCTAAAAGGTATATTCAGCTCTACCATAGCTGTAAGACTAGAAAAAGGAATTAATTCAAGGATGTTCTTTGACTTATGTTGTGTGGAAAAGGAGGAGAATACAACAGATAATCATAGTATGGCATTTTGCCTTAAAATGTGGATAATTGTGAGTTTGAAAAGAGAAGAGAAAATGCGGAAAAAGATAGTTCAATTAAGTAGACATAGTGAGAAATTCTAATCTCTGTATGCACTTCTCTCTCTTTTGTGTAGCTGGGACTCTACCCTGAGTCTCACTATATCTGAGCAGACTTGCACTGGTACTGACCAGATTTATTCAGAAGCTGGAAGATAATACCTCAGCTCAGCTTCCACTGTGGATCCACTGCACTTCCCTGAGTGACTGCACAAAGTTTCAAGTACGAGAAAACTGTCTGTGCTCTCCAGGGCTAGCAATAAAACACAAAATAACTGAGAATGGAAACAACTAGCTTAGGTAGATGGGAGAGAACTCAACATCTACTTAGACCTGTACATTGAAGTTGTGGATGGCTCCACACTTCAAAGCAATAATTTAACCCATAACTTTGACAAGTCCGTCTGCTCTATTCTCTGCTTGCCCAAGCACTGAAATGCCAGTTCAGCAGATGACCTGAACCACCCATTCCTATTCCCTGTTGACCAAAATCTAAATGATATTTCCAGAAATGTCATATTCTTTGCGTCATTTTCCCCCTTTTCACAGCTCTTGCAAATCTCTCAGACACCTGGAACTCTTGACCAAGGACCAAATCCTTCATCTCCCACAATGGCAATAAACGATCAGAATTTAGGAATAGAAATAGGTTGCAGCTGCCACATATAATGCCACAGATAACACAGAATGGAAAAAGTCAGCTTTTACTGCTTCCCTCAGAAAAGAAAAATTAACCCTTGACTTGCAGTTCTACAGTCACCTCTTATTTGAAGCATTTTTTCTTCCAGTTATTTCCAGGAGTTAAAGCTCAGAATTAGAGCCTGCTCTCGCTTGCTGCCAGTTAAACTTTTAGGGGTAGTTTTAGAACTTCTGAAAAAGAAAAGTTCATCTTCCCTGAACCTGTGCATTGCCTAACAATGCCCATAATCATTTGCTCCTCATTTCATCAATTTCTACATTTATTACAGTTTTATCACATGTTAAAGATAGCTAAGATTTTTTTTGCATGGTTGCTAGACCCTCTCTAATGTCAGAATGAAGCTGGGTATGTAAAGATTTCACAGATTAGGATCACTGCATGGCTAGTACAGTCCTATTTATTTCTAAGATATTGTAGCAGCTGAGATCAGATGAGGTATTTGGGCCAGTAGGTCAAGTTTCACTGGGAAAGAGGACATACTGTCTGTTAGGGATCCTAAGCCCAAGCAAACCAGGTAGTATATAACACTGCAAAGTCTCCCAAATATTTTTCATGAGAGACAGAGGTGACCATCAAAAATCTTCCTTCTAACAAGATTTTAAAACCAGAAATATTAAATTGTACTGCAGCTCCAAAAGTGCATACAGACAAGCTGAAATAATACATTTAATCAAGACCCTCAAGTGTTATTAACATCCTTACTTACTAAGCTTCAGATAATGTTCTGTTTGGAAAATACTCTATCAGTTACATCTGTTCACATGTGAAATGGCAAAAGATGGAAAAATACATTATGCCACAACTCACAAGAAGGTTTTTCTGAATCACTGACTTCATCAGCAGTTTGGAGTAGGTGCTTTGAAGGGCCTCCTCCAGCAAGTCTGTGTTTTTCTCAGCTCTGTCTTTTGGGGACTCATACCCACACACTGCACTTTTTTCAGCCACTACCAACAATGGCTCCATTCTATGACACAGGAAGACCACTCACACATTGAAATGGCAACTGTCTGTACAGCATCCTCTGAGGCAACTCAATGAATGTCAGCCTTGTCTTGGGCTCTGCTTCTCATATAATTTCTTCTTTATTTTAATTGTACCTTAGCTACATGAACATAACTCTTTGAAACACCACATTCTAATTCCTGTTTTGGACCCTCTTTCTGGAGCCATGCAGTTGATCCCTCATGTAGACTTGCCCAGCTTGTGAGTCAATTTAACCAAGGAAGCTTCCCAAGCTGTAGAGCTGGGCAGAGAGCAGACTCACAACTTGGTGCACTGCAAATCGTCCTTGCACATCTATATTTTTTGTGTGCCCTTTGCTGAAATTTCTGTGGTTCTCAACAATGTGATAAGGTCTTCACCAAAAGTAAAGCAGTTTGTGAGATTACAGACTTAGGTTATGGCATAGAGAGGATGCCATCTGAGAAAAAAAGCTCTAAGAAAAAAAAAAGAAAGGACACAACTTCCATGAGGAAAGCACAAACAACCCTCAAACCTTGAAAAAAGTGCAAGAAAATCACTGTCAGCTGCTGTCCCACTTATTTTGGGTGTCAAGGGTGGAGCTGGTATGGGTTCCTCACCCAGAGAAGGGTGAGAAAACTGTAGACCAGTACAGAAGATGTGGCTGCCCAGATGAATTGCTAAAACACAGCAGAAAGGAATAAGTCAAAACAAGCTAATTTGGGAGTCTAAAAACACACATTTCCTCACTTTAACAAACCTTTTTGTGCCAGAACATCTAGACAGCAAATTTTATCCTGGAGAAATCTTTCTCCAGCTTCTCACTGATTTTTTTTTTTTCCTCTTGCCCTTTTTTCTCAAATAAGAGACCTTATATTCAACAGTATCTTGGTACATACTGGTGCATATTAAGGAAAGACCAGATTCAGTTCAAATTTTTCTTGTTTACAATTTCAGGCTGAATTCTGCCCTCCAGTCCTGACTCCAATGGGAGTAACACTTGTGTAATTGAATACAGAATGCAACCCTTACAGTTTTGGTCTGACCAGTAACAGAACTTTATGTGTGTTTAATTCATTTTTAGGTTTAGGCATTCTTTCAAATTAGGACATAAGTTCTGCTCTCGTGTGAGGAATAAAAATAATAAAAAAAAAGGCAGAAACTTATATTTGGTTTCAGTCATGCATCCATGCATACATCCATATGTAACATGCAGAGAGAAAGAGAGGAAGGAATGTCTGGAAGATATTATTTTTAGAGGTATATAACCATTAGACATCCTTCCTTATTGTTGAAAAAGTCTTCAAATCAATGCAGTAACAAAACATTCACTTGTTGTTTATTGATGAGGATGCTCCTGTGCCCAGCTGTAACAGGGTCCTGTTCTAAGGGAGAGAGCCTGCAGCAAACTCCCTCAGCGGCACTGGGAGCAGGATCAGGCCTTGCTGGTTTGAAGGTCACTGCATAATACATTCATATTTACAGTACTGAGCACAGAATGGCCTTTTTGGTAGATGTTTTGCTTTCCTGTAAGTTTTGTATTGTGAAAATATGACAATATTTAGAGTGGGGTAAAATACACCTGAAGAAAGAATTTAATGTGGTCATAAGGAAGGATATTTTCAGTAAGGAACTTGGCCTACTTAAGTCTGTGCATGGATCAGTAATAACCAACCTCCTCCTGGAATTTTGAATTAATTCCCAAAGCTACAGTAACCCCTAAATTATAAAGTTTTACCAGGCCAAGGAAAAGTGGCTGCTGTACCAAATCTGAAAGCAAAATTGAGGGAGAGAGATAGAAAGGGCAGAGATAATGTAAAAAGAGACCTCAGAGACAAACATTAATTTAAAACAAAAACCAAAATAACACTACTTTGATTTTTACTTGAAAAAAAACACATCAGAAAGCTTGCACCAGTGCCAGTCTGGAGAGGCAAGGAACTGGGAAGCTTTCTGCAAATTATGGTATCAGTATAACAGACAAAATGTTAGAACATTTTAGCAGATGGGGATGAGAAGAAATTGCAAAGGTGAGATGATATTTAACCAAGTTGTCTGAGAACTGATATGTGAAGCACAGTAATGGTGCTTTGGTTTAAAGCATCCACAGAGGCAGACAAACAAAGTGTGATTAATGCAACATTGATCTTCACTAAAATTCCTGTGGTGCTAGTTATTGCAGGCCTGGAAATTTATTTTTGTGTCAGGTAAAAAAGTAGAGACTGTAACAAAACATCAGTATTATATGGGAAGAAGATCAAGATTAACTTTTGTACAGAAGTCATGCCCCAAAATCTTCTATAGTTGTTAGATCACATCAATGTGTGTATGGATAACACAACCAGTTGATACAGTGTGACTGGATTTTCAACAGACTTTCAACAAAATCCCTCACCAAAGACTCTTAGAGAAACAAAAACTTGAAGATTAGTCATGGGCTAAATGGAAGGTATTCCTCAAGATTAGCAACTGGTGAAAAGAAGGGAAACAAAGGGAAACAGTAAGTGGTCAGTTTTCACAGAGAAGGACAGTTACTGACAGAATTCCACTGGAGAGCTCTCTTGGGATTCTGCTGTTCAATGTATTCATAAATTATCTGGGAAATGTTAAGTAGCAAGTTATCACTTCACTGTTTATGAGAATGATTCAGGATTAAATCTATGATGTAAAGTGTTATGGAAATGACTCCACAATAAAAATAACTGATGGAATAAAGGGTAAAAACTTGGAGGTAAACAGCCTTAATATATACAGGAGGAGACATTCTCATCTCAGGAGATTTTAGACTATTGTGAGCCTATTGGCAGTGCCAGAAAAATTGACAACAAAAGGCAAGAAGGGAGTTAGGAGCTACCAGAAGAAGAACAAAAGAAAGAAAATATCATTGTGCTTGTGTATAAGTCTCTGGTACATGCATAACCAGAGCTCCATGTGCAGCTGGGGTGAACAGCGTTGAGGAACATCAAATGGTTTCTGAGAGAGAAAGACTGAACATATCTTTGAGAGTCTCAAAGATAACTCCAATTATTGTGCAATTGCTGATAACTCCACAGCCTGCAAACAGAGCCTGTTGTAAAGCCACCCATCTTATACTTCCCGTAGAGATTCTGAGCAGCACAGCCAATAGGATATGCTCAGGACATATTTGTTCCCAAGAGGAATAACCATCAAGTGTGTGCTCTACCAACTAATCCTTTCTTGAAAGAGCTGGCTTTACTATGTGTGTGCTGTATGGGTGGTTTGTGTAAGCAGAGCTATGCTTTGTTGAGCAGTAACTACACTCTGCTGTCCAGGAAAATTATGCTGTTCAGCATGGTGATCCTGCCAAGTTCCTAGGGGGATTCCCTTGCATCTCCTCATGCTTCCAGGGCATCCCTATGGCTCCATGTCAGGAAAATTTAAACAGTAGCTGGAGTGGACTCCGTAAGATCTGTTTGTTCGAGGCAGGAATTGCTAAAAGGCTTTTCTGCAGCAGATGCTGTACAGTTTTACAGAATCCAATCCTGCATATTCCTACATGTATGTGAGCATGTCCAGATAGGTGTGCATGTGTGTTGATACCCCTACATGGCTGATAGAGACATTCAATACTAGACAGATTTATAGTTGTCTAATTGTGAAAATCATACCATGTGCAGTAAATCCTTTTGCTAAGTCAGATTAAAGGTGCTGTTACTCATGGCAATGTAATACTATCTATAATTTCTGTGTTAAACTTGACATTATAAATCCTTTAATCTGAGTATTTAAAAGCTGTTCTACGGCTCATTTTTCAAACGGCATTCCAGTTAACACATTTACTGCTAATGAACAACTAACTTGTTCTTTCTTTCTTGGATAAATGCTGTTGACCAACATTATTATTTGCTCGTCAAATAATTTTTTTTTTTGCTTTTTAATTTAATTGCTTCAATAAAAATAGACACCAATAATGCATTTTTAATTACACTTCCCAGGTGACCTATGCAAAAAGAGGTTTTATAATGAAGCCACAATAATTAGCCAGTCACAGTCCAGTTTGGGGCTATTGTGTAGTTGTCCTTTCCATGGTTCACCTTAGCCTGACTGGAATTCTAAAAACCTTATATATTATCTCCCATAACACTTAGAAAGGTATTAAAAATGTGCTCAGTACTGGCAGAAGCAGGCTTTCTAATTATTGTCAACCATTTCCAGTATGACGTGGTAGATTCCCTTGAGAACTGAAACAACAGCCCACTCCAGGATTTGTAATAGGCCCTAGAGCCTAAGTAGTTGTAGACAGAGCTGCTTCCCTCAGGACAGATAATTGGTTTACATAGCAGTGCCGCATCTGAACTAAATCTGTTTTTTCCTATTGTCATTTCCCTGTTAAATATACATAAGTATTTGGGGGTATTAAATACAATGTGGCTGACTACTTAATAGCAGAATAATTTGCATGAGCTTCTTTACCTGGGATGCTAATAACAGTTATCACCCTACATTTCCATGCATAAATGATAAATATTATTAAGGTGAAATTCTGTAATCCTTAATCAAGAACACCTTTCACTGAAGCCACTGGGAGTTCTGCTCAATTAAATATTGCAAAACATATCTCTCGGTTTGTTAAAAGTAAGATATCATCATTAAGATATTCTACCTAATGTTTTTATTGGTCAGCTTATTAAATTAGTATTAATGTTATGTACAGGTATAACCAACACTGTAGGGTGCTGATCTCTTATCATCAGTTTATAAACCACTTTTATGAAATCCTCAATTAGCAGAATTAATGGTTAAGAGACAAATATATTTACTGTCAGTGGAAATAACCTGATTCTAGCAACTAAATGTCCTGAGTCTGAGTTGCTATAAAGAGAAGAGAGACAGTGAGTTTGTTTTTAAAATACATTTTACTTTAAGCTTGCAAATCTGGGAGCAGTATGTACAAAACAATTGTAAAAGAAATCAAGGCACTTCAGTAGTCTTGGTCTCTTCTTTTAACAAAGGATGTCTTACTATTTCATGTAAAGAAGAAAACAATTGTAGATCATTTGAATAAAACTTATTTGCTCACTGCTTTTCAAGGAATATAAAATCCTGAGTCTGCAAGTATGAAGTACTTCAGAAATCCAGGATGTTCAGAAATCACAGGATTACATCCTAATCCTTGTGGTTAAATGTGATACCCAGCTGTGCAATGCAGTTAGAGATTTCATGTCTTTGACACTAAATGTGGTCATGTTGGAGTTGAAGGACCCTAACAAGATTCATCCTGCATTTCCTATTTGTCCCCTCATTTCAGTCAGTATCCTGGGCACATAAAAATTATTATTGTGCATGTAGCTTTTTATGCGGTATACACAAGAACTTAAAATATCACATATATTTCTAGTGTCCATCATTCAGCACCACCTCAAAAATCACATGGATGTTATGATTTCAAAAGCACTGCTTTGTCACTCTTTTTGTCTGATATTAAAATGTTGTTGCTAGACATTTTCTGTCCCTGAAAGGAAAAATTTCAGAAAAAGAAACAGTAGGAAATCAATTCACTAGAGTGGTCAAAATGTGATACCCTGAAGTTTACAATTCTTTGTAGAAATACCTAGGGATATTTCGTCTCATAAGAGGTACAGGTCAGACCCTGCACACCATGACCATTACCATTGATTTCAGTGTATAGAGCCAGTGGCTCCAATTCTACAAAATACTCAAGTCCTTGTAAAAAGCTACTAAAGCATAGCAAAACCATTAAGCATGGGCTTAGCTTTAAATTTATGCTTAAGTTAAATGGGATGCAAAAGGATCTAAGTCTGAATTTGCCTACTACCAAGAAGTTCTTGTGCCCGAAATAAAGCACTCTATTGTGCTGGGAGAGGCAGGTCCTCTCCACCAAGACCGGTGTGGCTTGTTCCAGAGATATAGCTGTCAAACCTAAGTATTTTATTGAACAGTAAGCAATATTGTTAAAACAAATCTTAGACTAAAACTAATATGCCTAACATGCACAAATATGACATGGCATATGTTTTGTGTGTAAGAAGACTGAATTTCTTAGAGGAGGAGAAAGGATGAGTAAAAAAATCAGTCATGTGAGTTGTCAAATATAACCTTTTGGCATTCTAATAAACTGTTGCTTGGATAGAAATATCAAGCTATTACTAATGGCTATTAATGTGTACATGCTTCATGTAATTTTATAGTATCTTATTTTAATATCTGTAATTGTAATGAATTGCAATTTAGGAAGGAAACAATTTTCATTTACTTTATATAACATAATTATGGACCAAATTAACCCCACACTAGTCTTAATTACATTTAGTTTCATTTGGCTGATCAAGCAATTAATGTGCCACTGTATTTTGGAAGTAAAAACCAAGTTGTTATGGTCTGTCTTCAAAAAACATGTACTCATCTCAAATGTAGCCACTGTGTAAAACTGTCCTTTGGAATATTTTTTTTCCTTGGTTTACTGTACATCCGTATGTTGCAGCACAAGAATGTGAGTATAATGAGGCCCTTCTGCACCTGGGGTCCTGTTATACTATGCTGCTTAATAATCTTCTCTTCATGGCACCCTTTATCTTCTGTTCTCAGATTGTACTTGTACTTTTCTCTTTTAATTGGGAACTAATTTTAATTTTGCCATTAGATACGATAAAAAAGCCCACATATATAAACTTGTGATTTCCTCAAGCCTCTGTACTGTCACTCAGCGTTTTTTTTTTGAAGTCAGGGCTGGAACTAGCTCTTTTTGCTCTTCTGGCTAAAGAATAGCAGAGGGAGAATATTTTTAAAAGCCAAGACAAGAAAACCCATAAAATATTGAGCTGCATACCGATGTTCATATTCAGGTTTTCATCAGCACTCCAGTGAAATCAATGCCAGCAGAATGCAGCATGAAAACAGTGTAATGGCTTTAGGATTTGACCCATTAGCATTTAGTACTATCTATCAGTGTGTCTAATCCTTTTCAACTAATTGAGAGAGAAAACAGCCTTTTGCAACATAGGTATGTTGTGAATCTAATTGGGGTAGAACAAGGTAATTTAAGCACAGTTCATAAGTAGGGACATTCTCACAACAACATAGGCATTGTATTATCTATTTATGAGGATTTGGAGGTGCTTTCAGAAATCAAGTGACTCATGTCATAGCAATAGCTTTATGTTATTTTCAAAATTTGAAAAAGAAATTACTATTCCCATGACCTTCACGTTTCTCAATGGAAAACAGCAGTGCATTTAATAAAACAGCATTTTATTTATGCTGCTTTTTTCAGAGATAATTTGTATAGTTTGGTGACTTAGACAGAGGTAATTTTCAGCATCTTTTTTCCATTTAGAGGGTGGATGAAGCACCAGCCTACATGGGACCATACTATTTGCCTTGATAGTGCATGGTGTTCTACTGGGATTAAGTCTTTGCTGGACCTCAGGAAAATCTGGGTCTTAATGTACTCTTCAGCTACTTCAGTCAAACTCTAACACTTTTTTAACTGAAGCAATTCAAAGTCATTTTTAAAGCTTTTTTTAGTGTCCTTAACAGCAATTCTGAGAAAGCAATGGCTTTACACTTCCTTTTGCTCCAGATAATGCTCAAAGCTAAATTTCTCTCCCTGAAGAACATTAGTCAAACTGACTTTGTAGGGCTCTTTACATGACTAAAATGAATTGGATTTGACCTTTCATTTTTGACTTGTCTGGATGACAATCATCAAGAATATCATATTATATTCATGTCAAAAGCTAAAAGATATTCCTCCCACCTCACTCTTAGTAGCAGGAAAGACAGCTCTCTTTTTTTTTCTCCACTATGTGTCCACTGTCAATTCTCACCTTAATGGTTGTAAAGAGCCAATGAAAATTTGGACAGAAGGAATATCGAAGCATCTGTAGCCATGTGTTTCAAGATTTTCCTGCATTTCCCCTATTGGAACTGGCCCATCAGTCACTGCTTCTACTCAACAGTGTGCCCAAAGCTGCTCCCAGCAGATGTGGGTCACCTCCCACCCAGACAGGACTGCACATATCACAGCTTGCAGCAGTTTGTCCTGCACACGCAAATAATCTAACCAGGGTCACCTCATTGGTGCTTAGCTGATACAGCTCAAAGGCTGATGTAGACAATGCTTAGCAAATGATAAAAGTAAATCTGGCATAAAGTCACTCATGACTTCTCAACTGTAGGAAACCAATCTCTCCAAGACAGAGATAAACTCTGTATCAATTGGATGACACAGTAGATTTTTGAGAATTGGGGGTCAGAGTGAAGTATATCTTCCAGCACGTTGATTTGGGTCAGATCAGGTGCAGTGCGGATCATGATCAAGTGAAGGTGGAGAAGTGTAGTCCTACAGGAATAGCCTGATCAATTAGGATAAACTCAAAAGGAATTTTGCTGTTGCTTTCACCAGTATGGGAATTTTACTCACACACAAAGCTTCATGCAGTTAGAAACAGATGTTAAAGATGGAATTGATTATACCTAGTTTTCCCCTAAATTCTCTCTAGCAATATTTCAAAACCAAAAGAAGGCAGCATTTCCTAATGCTGCTATATACTAAATTTAAGGGAAATTTATATGGCAAAGTGATAAAATCTGAGATCTAAGCACACTCATTATGAGGGAAAAACACAGTAAAATGAATTGCAATTGCTGTCATATCTTTTTTTCTATGAAAAGAAAATGTACTGACTACTGAGAAAAGAGCATTTCTTTTCATTTCTAATGCAAACAGCTGAACCACTGTCCCATACCTCTTACTGAAATAAGCAGTCCAGATGTGGAAATATACAGGATTTTTAGCTGCATTTTTCAGCTGGTTAAAAAACCTTTGGCATGTTTACAGTGATTTTATTTTCAAAGCACTACTCTGTAGTTTTTAAATTATTATCTGCAATGAAGCACAGCCTTGGCACTTCCTGCAAAACCTGTTGGATAGAGAGATCATTTCTGAAGAGGAAAGAACAGAGTGGTGGCTGTACAGTCCAAGTGCAGTGTAGCCTTGAGCGTGAAAATGGGGTTATGGCTCCACGTGGCAGACTGAATATGACTTCCCAGTTGTTCCACAGCATGTAGAACATACATCAGTAACTACTCAAACTTTTAATAAACTAATCCAGCTTTCTTTGTAACAATTGGTGAACCTGCAATACCCCTCCTGCACTACCACCACATGGAGTGATAGCAGTGGGAATGCCACAATGCCACACTACTTTCAGGCTCTCTTTGCTGTCCAGAGCTATCAGGGAAATGACACTTAGGGATTGGACTGACTCCTCTGTATTGTACCAAAAAAAACTCCACCTGAGGTAATAAAGGAGAAAAACTAACAGAGCACAATAAAGCCATTCAGAAAAATTGCTGTTAACATCCTAAAAAAAAGTAGCACAATCAAATTCTGATGCAGAACTGACTCCTAATACTCTTCCAAGCTAGAAAGGATCTTTAGGTTTATTAGGGAAACCTAACATGTTGTTAACTACCTTCTCTTATTGGCAAGATGTCATTCTAATACAAGCTCCTACTGTTTATTTCAGAGGAGATTGAAGAGCATCCTAAATAGAATTAAACTACAACTGACAAAACAATGATTACATAGATTTAATTTTACATTATTCTTGATTTTTTTTTTTTAATTCTAGCTTTAGTTTACACACTGTACATCATACATTTGTTCATTAGTTTGCAGAAGTCAGTCATTCAGTTTGATTCTTGCAGTCAGTCGTTGGTGAAAATTATCCAATGTTCTACTCTATTTCACACTCAAAGCACTTCCATTATGGTTGGATAATGGTTGTACCATCAATAAAGAGTATGAATCCAGTTATGTGGAGACCTCGGCTTAACCTTTCCATATGCTATTGATATTTATAGAGCTTCTGACATAATCAATTAGTCTGAAAACTGGCACTCGTGGAAGGTAAACCCATATAAAGGAACCATTGCATCTGCATTTTCATTAACCTTTCAGATAAGTACATAGAAAATAAAGACAAATATATACCATATGTAATGAACACTAATCCCCCAAATTTTCTAATGATATTGCAGATCAAGAATAAACTTGTTTAGTGCTATTGTGATTGCTTAGTTCTGCAACTGCTTTCATGAGTGTTTTAATCTTCAGCCAGACATCTAGAAACACTGTGAAAGTGAAATGAGATTAGCTGACTCTCATATGATACTACTCTGAAACTAGTGATGAATGTAAAGTCAGATGCAAATCCCAGTTTCATATGGTAGCAAATCGTATTTGAAGTCAGTTGCTAAGAGCTGACATAGCATAGACATGATCTAGGAAATATTAGACACACTGCATACAAATTTCAGGGGAATATGTAAGCAAGCCAGTTTTCATATCTGGAGATATCTGGCCCTGGAAGAGGAGTTGGAACTGAGCTGGCCTTATTGTGGTTCATGAGAACGTGTACTCCCTTTCCACTGACCTGCTGCAGAAGTACACTTTTGCTTTGCTGGAAGACTCCCTCTGTTAAACACCTGTTTTTTGTACTGTTTCGATAGTTCAGAACACAAATCATGATATTTTAGTCCTTCTCTAGAAGAAAGATTTAGTCATAATGGAAATACTTTCATCTTGAGAGAACAAGCTGTATCTAATTATTAATTAAAACATTATTACAGTAGATTAGTTTTCCTGGTCTGTATGTTTCACTCTATCAATGCCAGTCAGAAGGAAGACATTTCTGAAGAAATGAGTAGAAGAGTTGAAAAGGAAAGCAAGTCCTTGGTGTTGTCACTGTTAAATCCACAGGACAGGTTTTGGGCACCTCAGTAATGACAGCCATGCCTGCTTGGGCTAGCCTTGAAAGCAGTCAAAAGGATTGCTTCCCCAAATAATGCAAATTCTTCCCTACTTCAAGAAGAGTGTGGGAGGTACAGCAGAAGAGAAATACAGAGGACTCTAGGCAGGCTTGAGGAAAGGACCATATGAGAAGTTACGACCATATTGACCTTTTGGGATTTACAGCTGGATCCAGTTATAGTAACCAGTGAGGTTACCATTCACTGTTGAACACAGTGCTCACCCCTTTTTGGACCCAAGCCATGTGAATTACTTAGGGAGACTTAGACAGATGGGGTGAGGTTCCCCCTGCTGCAGCTGAAAAAGAAAATTCACATAGACTTCAAAGGGGGCAGATTTTCCTCAGTCATCAAAGGATGTTGGGTCCTTCGTAATAATACCTTTACATATGCATAAGTACTGGCTAAAGAAAAAATGGAATAGATTATATGTATGGAAGAAAGGTCCTTGGAGCCTGGTTATTTAGTACAAATTGTTTGGTGTGAGTGGGATATTTGCAACAGCAATCACTTTGGTTGCAGGACTACATGGCAAGACATTCTGGTGAAAGGAGTGAAATGCGTTCATTAATTAAAGAGATATATAGCTTTTACATTTGAATGGTAGGGCTAGAAAATGTAGTAGATGGAAGGCTTTTTAACTCGTAAGATGGTGTTGTAGAAATGAAGGCCTTGTAACCTTATTTCAGCAGTCTGATTGGTTTTTGTTTCAAATCCCATCTTATGCATTTAGTGCAGCTCCAGCCTTTTATTAAAATGGGAAAATATATTGTTTATAAAGGGTACTCTTGACAAATAGTAACCAAAGGAAGGTGCAAAAAATGTATTGTTTCCATAATCAGAGATACACTGTAAAACAGAATAAAGTGATAAATACAGAGTGCCCTTGTTTGTTGTTATCTGTCTGTGCCTAGTGGCAAAAAAGTCTAAATGAATTACAAAGAGATTTTTAATAAAAGAACAACAACAACAACAACAAAAAAAGGGCTCCATAACCTGGAAGAACTTTGAATAAAAAATGTCCCCTGAAACCAAAAGTCCCTTTAAAATCTCCACACTTTCTCACCCTCTTCTGGGTTTTTTCTTTCCCCTGCTCTTACTTAAAAGCCTCTGGGTGATTTGTCCTATTCCCTGCCCAATAACAGCCAAACCATTGTTTTAGGGAAGATATTTTTAATGTTGTATATTTTAGCTTTTTGTTGTTTTTATTTCTTTTCCTTGGAAATTTCATCCATACACTGCAGAAAATGTGAACATAGGCAGCTGCAATATGAGATGAACTCTGAACACCAAATAGGTAGGCCCTAGAGGGGAGGAACTGAAATATGAGCTGCTTATTCTTGGAGCCCTTTAAACCCTCCAATCTGTTTTAAATTATTTTGGTGCCTCTATTTAAAGGTTAAATTTTTGTTGTTGTTGTGAGCCATAGTTTAGTAATACAAAACCTGGGCAACATCAGCACAGAGTCAATTCAGAGATTACACACCCAGGGTCTTTCCTGATCCTGCCTAAAGTGAAGCAGCATGTTTATACTTAGCAACACATTTTGACATGAATGAACTTTTCACGTCTCTGCTCATAAAATAAACACGTACATTCAGCAGGAAAAAAATCATCTCACTCAACGATCCAGCTTACATATGTTATTTACAGACCATATGTCGAAATCTAAATATGGTTATGTATATGCAAAAATTATAGATATAAAATACTGACTTCAGAGCTGTGCATAAAACATCAAAACTTTTACATCTATCTTTAAATCCTTTTTTGATGCTAAGTCTTTAGTACATTTGATTTCACTAAAAAACCCCAAATGTATTTTCCCCTCTACCGCTTTCAAATAAAATCTTGGCACTTAAAGCATTTATGCTTTGTTTTTCCTTCTACAGTATTTTGTTTCAAGGCACTCATAATTTGAGCACTAGAGCTTAGATGTCAGCATGAACACAGTTTTGATGACTGTTTTTTGCCATTGCCACTTTGAGCTCAGCTCTACTAAGTGCCAATGGGAAATTCCTAAAGGCCAAGGCATTTTCAATAAATTAGCATCAAGACACTGAGTCTTTGTATAGCACTTAGGTGAAACTTGATGCAAAATGCATATTTGGGGATTTCTGACAATGCTTTCTTTGTTTTTTATGCAAATTGAAAAAGCCTTGGAATCTCTTGAATTTATATGATCAAAGATGACCACCGTGAATGTGTCTGGAAGCATTACCAAGTTACAGAAATACCAGAGACAGTTATATTATGAAGATTAAAATAGACATCTTTTTAAAACTGTGCCTTCTAAAGAACATTGGGTTTTTGACAATTCATTAACTTTACGTATTTTTAATCAAACTAATTTTGAGGCATCGCATTTGACATGATACACATCAAATGGTTACTGCTGGCTGGGGACTCAGAGACTTCTAGAATGTAGCAATTAAAGGGTTTATGCTCCTCTCAATGGGCAAACTAAACTCTGTTACAATTAATTAGAGAGAGATTTACACATTCTTTTAAAGACATGAGTATGGTTTCAAAGATATTAAGTAGCATGGCATATACTCCTTCCACTACAGCCACTATGATACAAACTTGGTGCATGGATTTTTTTATTCAAACAATGATAGGAATATTTTGTGTTTTGCTCTGCTGGGCTATTTTATTTCAAAAACTGCAATCAGTTAATGGAGAAAGGGTTTCCTGCAAAGATATTTCAGTTACACGGGTCCACTTCTCTACGTAAAGACTGAAAATACATTATAAAAATACTAAATAACTGACTGGTTTGGTAGTCCAGATGAATAACAAGGTACATTTTGTCATCGGAAGAAAAAATGGGATGGTGACTCAATCACTTCCCTGGGAAGTCTGTTCCAATAACTGAAATGGGACTTTCAAAGAAGGCTGCCAATCTATGAAAGGTTTAAAGGACAGCAACAGCATTTTCAATCAAATATTATGGGGTTTAGCTGCAAAGAAAGCCATTGTGAGGAATCAGAAAATCTCTATTGCAAGAAGAATTGAAAAGATTGTAAACAGCTACCAATTTTTTGCTTGGTAGGCTGAATTTTTCTAAGTTCTGATGATGCCAGGAGAAGGATTTAAGGGCTTCTACTGCCAAAATAGAGCTTTGCAAAGGTCCAATATATAGTTTACCTTCTTGTTTTTGGCCACGTGTTTAACAAAGTGCTAAGAATAAAAATTGTCTTTTTGTCATAAGCCAAAACCCCTCAGGCAGAATAATATAAATGGGCTGAATCTTCTACAAAGTCTAGAAAGAACTACCAAGAAGAAGTGAAGCTGTTGCTCAGCTCATTTGCAGGATGCATTCCAAAATTCTAATGCTCATGATGCTTCTACTAAAATGCATATATTCTTACTGTTTTTAGGAAGAAATTATCTGTTTCACTATTGATGGGTCTCCATAAAAAACAGAAACAATTATTTTCTATATAATAACCCAAAGGGTTTTTCTACAGATTATTGCAAAAAGTCTGCTTGAAGAATATTGAAATTATACAAATTGGAATTGCAGTGAACAAGGATTGAGACAATGGGTCACTCACTACTGCTGGATCCATTTTCTAACTGATATTAACCTCTGTGAAGAATATTTCTGAGAATCTCACCAAAAATACATCATGGTTGATCTAAGTCTCAGGGCTAATATAGCTCATCCCTTGGCTGATTCTGATAAGGAGAGGTTATCATCCAAGCACACTTTACTGCAAGTTCCTGAAGAAACTTAGAAAAATTTAAGGTTTTCAATTAAATTTTATTTCCTTTTATTTTCACCTTCTGTGAAAAAAATAGTTTTCCCCACCCTAATCATAGGACTCAATGTATTGCAAAATTTTGAAGGTATAAATTGCCACATACTTGCCACATTATTTGTGGTCTCAGCCTGGACACTGTGGATGAAAATGGCATTTTTTTTTCTTTTGACTTCACTGGGCCATGGAACAAGCTCAATATCCAAAGCAGCTATAGAAAAGTTTGCTTAATTAAAGTTTTTGTGGGTTTTTTTATGCACAGATAGATGGTGTCATCTTTTTTTTTTGTTTTGTTTACCATAATTATGTCTTTACTTGAAATTCATATTTAAACCAATGCATAGTTGTCATGGAATTGTTGGTAATGTGTGACTACATTATGCTGTCTTTTGCCAGGACACGTGTAAATGAGATATTATCCTTGGAGATTTTCTTGGCTGAAAATGTGAGTAATTAAAAATGTAAACAAATATTATCCATTACATATGCCACAATAATAAATACTTCAATATAATGCAAGTTAATGACTCTTTAGGGATTCAGCCTAATCCCATTACAGAGTGTTTCATAGGTGTACAAACAAACAGTTAATCATTTAATATTTTACCATGCTCATTATATTTATATAATATAGTTCTCAATTGAAAAAAAAAAAAAAAAGCAGCATGAATGCCTAATAATTATAGAGCATGAAATGTAAGAGAGGCAAATGGAGATGGAAACCTAGAAGGTGTTCAGGACAGCTCTTGGTCTGTTTTTCAAAAAGACATTGGATAAGGAGGATGGATATGAAAATTGGGCATTTCTTTTGCTTTCTCTCCAGTAGAGAAGTGATAAAACTCTGGTAGGGATATTTATATCCAGGGTCTGAAGGGACATGACCCAGGAGGGATGTGTCATTCACGCCAGCCCTGCTCAGGCTGCTGCTGAGAGCTGGATGAAGGGAGCAGAGCACCCCTCTGGCCACACAGCAGAATGGGAGAGGGGCATGGATCTGTGGGAAAGGGAGGTAGGATACACTCGACCTTTTTGAAAGAAGGTATTTCTTTTCTGTCTTTTAGATCTTGGAGTTAAAAAACAAACTAAGCCAGATGAAGAAAATCCTCCAAGCACTGGGAGGACATTTGCAAACGAGTTAAATGAGAGCTGGTGTTGGCAGCACATGCTGCACTCAGGGCAGGGGAATGGTGCAGCTCAGAATGGTTCCATCAGTGACGGAATTACAGAGGAGCCAGAGAGCTGGGATGTGCAGGGGAGGTCCTGGAGGAGAAGCAGTGGACCCAGGCTGGGTGCTGGCTCTGGAAGGAGCACAGAGCTGTGTGTGGTCCATGGCCCACCGTGGTCCCCATGGACACCACGGCACACACTTGAAGGATGGATGAGCTACTGAGTCCTTGGGCAGCTTCACTCAGTCTCTTCTTGGAGCTCCTTGTTTCCAGTGGAGTGAGCCACACCATCCCTGTGCAGGTGGACTAGCTGATCATGCAGGTTCCCTCTATCCTGACAGCAGGGACTTGGCTTCACAGGGATGCCAAATAGCACAGTGCCTTTCCTGTTAAGGTAATACTTTACAGATGGCAACCAGCACATCACATTTCCCTGGGACATAAGCTGGCAGATGCTGTGATGGGCTGGCAGCAGCAGACAAGCTGCCATGGTGTCCACAGCCATGGTGTGCCACAAGGGCCATGGGGTGTGTTAATTGATTAGCTAATTCCTACTGAAATGAAATATAATTTCATGTCAAATTTCCCCTGGCTAAGAGTTTTCATCCTGCTAGTGACTTCATTTGTCACCTCAGTGAAATCACTAAACTTATTTGCTTCTTTTTCCCCATTTGTAAAATAGGAGTAGAAGTTCTCATTTCAACATCTACTTAATCTATTTCCAAACTTGCTGTTGACCAGTTCCTCACTAATTTTCATGCCTTTCCTAATGCTTTAATTTGCTTGGCAAAATTTGCCAGATTACCCCTTTGAATGGATATTGAAAACCCCTAAACACTCAGTAAATCTCAGAAACTTTTCCATAATTAGTTGCTGTAAAAGGACAGTGATCCTAGGAATCTACCTAAGGACACTGCTGAGTCATCCTTATACCAGGCTCTTAAAACCTTGCACAGAAATGCTCTTTAATAACTTTGAAGGTTCACATTAGAAGGCGGGTCTTATTAACTGCTCTATGGATTTGAAGGCTCTTCTGGAGGACAAAGCTTAGAGCAAAAGTCCAGGGATCAATTTTGGAGAAGAAATAAATACTCTTGTTTATTTAATGCATCTTTATTTTTTCCCCTTTTCTTTTCTGGGATGAGTATGTAATAAAGCCAAACCACTTGCAAACAGGAAAGAGAAAATAGCCTGTGCTCATGTTGTGGGCTTTCTCAGAAGGCCAAGATCAGCTCTCTAACAGCTGAAGCCATTGTAGGTACTTTGTAGCTACCTTCTGCTTAAATTGCTCTGAGAGTACCACCTGACATACAAAAGATGATTTGAGGACAGGCAGGCAGAAATCCCACTTGCACACTTTAGTAATGAAGAGTTTTAGTCAAATCAAGCCAAATAATCCCAAAATTACATGACCACACCTAACTAGCATAGCTCTTTTTATATTATTCACAGAAAACCCCGTCTCCAGTTTTTTGGAATGTCTCCTAAATAGAACCTTTTTTCCCTCTAAGTTTCATCTTTCCAAATTTGTGTTACCCATTGCCTTTGATGAGGTGCTTTGGTTTATCTATTGGAATATGTCTGGTTAGAAAACCAGACATATGGTTCACATTAAATTCACAATTTTTACAATAAAGGATTTACTAATCCCTAAATTTGAGGTGTTTTCACTCTGATTCTTTGATTTACATCTGTTTACATGGTGGCCCTCCTCTCACAAATGTAAGGAAAGGCTTGGTACAGATGGTAATTGATAACATCACCTTGAATCTCATTACATCTGCATAGCTACACAGAGATTCCAAAAATCCTAACCAATAAAACTATTCCCTTTTTCTAATCAGTAGTTTACTAATAAGACATACTTCAAAATACTGTTCAGACTCCTGAAGATATGGGAGTACAACCCACAGTGTGCCCTGCACAGTGTGGTAAATGGAATTCCTGAAGACAGTATGCTGCAGTCTGAAGTCAGCTAGTATCAGATGTTTGCTGCCTCATTTATTTTGATTAATTGCTTCACTGGGGATGGACCAAAGGGCAAACCAAAAATCCAAGTCAGGGAAAGAAGATCTGGGTTTCACCCTCTCAGTTTTTAAGAAGTAAACATGCTAAGAAATTTTGCTTTCTTGACTCCCTTTAACTTCCACAATTTACTGTTAAGAGTAACACAAGAAACCTGAAACAACCATGGTCGTGTTAGTTTTGTGCTGGCTCCTGCTTTGGAGAAAGGCTTCTGTCACCAGTGATCTGGGATCACTTGGTTGTTTCAGAGATGTGCCATCATCCCTAGTCTGATTGGTTTTTTTTTTTCTCCCAGACCTTTTCTTTTGCTGTCAAGTCTACTTTGGAGTTCCTGGAGCTATTTTCCAGCATCATGTCAATCACAACTTCTCTTCCTACCAACAGTACTTTAATTTCATCTTCAGTCCCCTCCTGCTACCTCCCATGAGTGACATGGCTGCACAGGAACCATGGTGGAGGCAGGGGCCGGTGGGAGAGACATATGCCTACGTCTCAGCTGAAATCATGGATCTTTCCAACTCAGCCATAGGTGATTGCACCACCTGTGAAGCCTGTGGGCATGGAGCCCTGGGTAGTGATTTCAGCCATAAAATTTCTGTTTTGTGGTGTTTACCTTTGCTATCCCCCATGACAGGTTTCTCTTCTGAGCAGTAGCCTATGGCACTCGGCTGGGACAACGAGACTCCTGTGCGATGCAGTATACAAAGAGTGACAAATGAAAATGACAGGGCTGTCTTACAAGATTGGGATCTAGTGAAACAAAATATTTCTGGTCCAGGTAACAGAGGCAGAGCTACATGGTAATAAGTGGAAAAAGCCAGTGTAATTTTCAAATGTCTGTATCATAACTGAGTTTGTCACTGTCCCAGTGCTATTGTGTTGCATCTTCCCCAGGTGTGGCTGAAAGTGTGGCTGGGGCGACTGTGTTTGCAAAAATAGCTCTATTTATAATAGGAACATTTTTCATTTTTATCTCCTCTAGCTGTATTAATGGCAGCAGTAAAATGAACCCAAAGAGCCATCGTGAGTTTAGAAAATCATATGGTAAAAACTTCTATACAATGAAATTTGGCATATTATCTGACACCCTTTTCTCCTCTTTATTTCAAACTGAATAAATAAGTTAATCATGCAAATATACACACAATGCTGCACTCTGATTTTCTGATTCCTATTGTCCTATTTAACTAATAGAAAACGTTGATCTTCTGCTATCAGCATTTCAAAATACTGAGTTTTAAATTAATTGTTCTGCATTTTAAATAAAGGCTTGCAAATTACTTTGAAGAGCTCTTTTCTCCCAATGGGTCTTCAGCGAATACACACAAATATTTTGTATTCTTAAACACAGCACTGATGTACACAAATGGATAATTGCCTCTACAACTTAGGTATCTAAATCTCTGCCTTTCAAGTGACATTTTGCATGCTCATTTGTGTGTAAGATTACAATGAGGCTTCAAGTGTCCAGACTGAATCAAAATCATTCCTGAAATGCTTATGCCTCTGTTTAATTAAGTTGAAGTGAAATTCATGTTATTCAAGCACTGTTAAATCAGGCTGAAGTTAGTGAATCTGAATGACATGCTGTAGCATGATTTTAAACTAACTAAATATGTGCCATTTTGGTGCTATCTTTTTGTTGGAGAAACAAACCCCAGGTGTTTTGCAGAGCAACCCATGGAAAATTAAAGCCTACTTTTCATATATCTGAAAGGTAGGAAAGTCTGTGTTCATCAAAGAAACAGAAATTCCTCTCAGAAATAAAGACAATTCATGCCTTGCACTAAATTGGTAAATAGAATTCCTAATTTCTGAAACTGTAGTAACTGAAAGATTTTTTTTTTAGTGAAGTAATACCCAAGCAGAAGTGCAGGTAGCTAAGTTGGATAAAATTTGTAGCCCCCCCGCCATAGCATTTAATTTCAACTTTAGAATTATTTCAGTCTATCACTGAACATGTTGAAAGGGATCTCATTATTAAAAATTCAAAATATATTCTCCATGATCTTTTATTCTAAGAACTCCCAAATGCCTCAATGTACAGAAACACACATTTTTAATGAACCAAATGGACTTGTTTTTATAACTGACAGGAGGTGCCGGGAATTGAAATTGGAGGGGGGGAATCAGCTAATTAAATCTAAATCACCAACAGTGAACATAATTTCCTTGTCCAGTCACTTCCAGTTTCACCAGCTTCCTCATACCGGTCTCATACATTATTTCCTTCTCTGATTTGGCTTTGTTACCTTTGAATTTTAATTAGACAGCTTCCTCCGTGCTGCCCGGGTGCCACTCAGTACTGCATGTCATGGTGTGTGAACACAGCACTGACAGGCTCATTGCTGCCAGCTCCTGCGCCCCAGCCGCGCTCCCCGTGCCGGGAAGTGCCTTCCTGCGAGGAGCCAGCTCTGCCCAGCAGCCCTGCGCTGCTGCAGGGACCGTGCCATGGGCACCACATCACCTGCCATGTGACAGGACCCTGCAGGACTTAGCGGCTAAAATGGAAGAAGTCTCCCACCATGTGCAATTGGAACTCTTCGAGGCTTACAGCACGGCCAGATTTTCACAGGGATAGGGAAGGCTGCCTCCCTGCCAAATTTCAAGTTGCTATTCTGAAATATGAGGTTGATGGATCTGCAAGGAAAGGAACTTGCCAGATTTCACCAGCGTTTTTGTGGTTTTTTTTTTTTTTCCTAACAATATTCTTGAAACATCCAAATCTTCTGAGATGTTGTCATAGCTAAATGCACCTCAGATGGTTCAAATTTGGCAAACACTTGGGAAACAGAGTTTTAGAAAGGAACTTGCTGGGAAACCTTAATAAGAAACAGAGCTAACAACCCAGTCAATGTTTACACTGAAAGAACAAACAAATAAACAATTGTGCACTTTAGTTGCCTTGACAGTAAATCTAATCAACATAACAGATTGCAATAGATCTTTTTCCCATTAAAATGAGAGCTCTGAGAAGAGTTAAGAAAGGTAGACATTAATTTTTTACTGGCTGAAGACGAATAGTGCATACAGCAATATTCCAAATTTAAATGGAGAGTAAAAAGCTGTTTCACAGAACACACAAATGTTTAGGGTATTTCATTCTTTGGAGAGAATCACTTTCAAATTGGACTCCTATTATTCACTACGCCATGATCCACCCTGGCATCTACACAACAAGAAACCTGCATATTAGATCTGCAGAAACTCTGTTTCAGCCCAGGTTTTCCCAGATTAGAGTAAGACTTTACTTATAACATTTAGGCAGTTGCTGTAAGTACTCTTTAGGTAGCATTGCCAGAGGAATCCTGTGCTGGGAGACAGAAGATAGGAGAGCCACAGGGAAAACCTGGGGGGAAGCTTTTAGGTAGTTCCACTGCTCAGCATAAATAGAAAAGTGGCATTGCTGCAGCAGTTGTCACTGAGCTGCAGGAAGCGTAATTTTTCAGTGGGACGGAGAATTTAGGGGCTGATCCTCCATTTGTCAGCTTAACCCAATGGGCAGGATACCAAATATTACTTCCACATTTCCCTTCGTCATCACACACATTGAAACAAAATCAACCTGGCCTTTTGAGTTTATTATAAGCTATCTGGAGCATGAGGCATATTTTCCTTTTTTGTAAGAATTGGGGCAAATATGCAGCAATGTATACGCTGTAATAAAACTGAGAAGCCACTGCTTAAGTTAATTCAATATGGCCACAATATAGCTCAGTCTAATTAAAATTGAATAAAAATTTTTATATAAATTCAATTAATTGGTGTGGTCTGACGCGTGCATTCTACTTCGTGAAATTGTGACCAATAACTCATTCTTCCAGCACGACTAAATAATAGCCTGAAGTCAGAGGATAAAGAATAAAGTTGGAAATCCATTATGCTCTGTAACCGTCTGACTAAAACTAATCAGCTGCTATTTAAATTTTCACACATTTCTATTTCATGATCATCTTCTCTTGTAAAAATAAGCACATGCACTCTGAAATGAGGTAAACACAAATGGTATTCAAAATATGAACATAGCAAGTCCAATTTTGAACTCTAGTTTGGCTTCCTGGTATGTGGCAGAGACACTGGAGGGGTCAGGGGTTTTAGGAGGGGGATCCTCCCTGAAGGGAGACAAGAAGGGGAGTCCCCAAAACAGGCCACCACATTGGTGCTCCAACATTCCCTCAGAGCCTTATAATTTCACAAATACTATGACTATTTTAAAATCCTCTGACCAATGTGTTTTACGTGTTGAAAATGTATGGATTGTTGCTAAGTTTAAATAGGTGATGAAAGTTTGGATGATGTCATGCTGGTGCACAGGAGCACCTAATACTTATGACTCCTATTGCTATGGGTTATGTGAAGCATTTTAATAATTTGGGAAGGATAGTACTTGCAGGGAAATGAAACTATATTCCTCTTTAAAATTAGTTCATATTATCTCCAACTTTTGTAGACTCACAGTGAAAGTGTCAGGAATGTATAGAGACACTTATTGTGGAAAAATTATTATCATAACAAAATACTAATCTTTTTGCATGAAATTTTAATCTCTTCAGGAAGCACACTCTTACACATTATCCACTGGGTAGACTTGTGATGCTATAACTTTATTTGCCTGTCAGAAAATGCCTTCTATTGTGATGAGACAAAAAAGAAGTGCTTATTTTGGTTTTGTATGCTGATAGAGCCAAGTTTCATCAAGTTTTTCTCTAGTACTGTTATTTATAAGATTACATAAGCAGAGGTTTTAACATACATTGGTTTATCCAGCAAAACTCAAAAGCAACTCATTCAGCTGGCTGGGCTTGATTAGATGGGGAAACAGAGGATCACTCTATAGCTAAATTCTTTATTATTTGCACTAGGAAATTCCTAATCTGAAACTCAGAAGCATTTAGAACACCAATGCCTTATAGAGAGCTGATAATACAGACTGTGAACTTGGTAAAAGGTAGGCCTTTAGGGTATTTACTTTGGACACATTACTCCCAGGAGATCTGAATGAAGAACTCTACCTAAACTATTTTTATTTAAGAATCATTTGTACAAAAGAGTTATCTCACTGGCCTTCTTCAGCTCATTATAAATGAAAGTCTTAAAGTGCTTTCAAAAACCTGCCCATTTTCTTGGAAGCAATCAGTGAGACAATAGTAGAACAGAGGAAAGCAACATTTTATCTTTCAGCAAGATTAAAAACTACCTTGCTAATTTATCAGCTGAATAGCACTTTGGCTGCCCTTGAGACTGAGATGGAGTCACTATATTGGTAATTACTAGACCAGGGCATTATCCAGCTCTTCTGGCAAAGGTTTGGCCTCTATTTCCTCACTTTGCAGACCATGAAACTCAATGGAAAATAGAGTAATAATCAGCCTCTGACTGGGACATGATCCTGTTGCATCCTCTTTAGAGCTGCCCTTACACAGTGTTAGAGCTTGTTTTTCGTTACTTCTTTTGTCTTGTAACACATAAATTTTGTATTACAGTAGCATAGGTACAGCACTGGACTAGCCTACTGTCCAGGTTCAGCCTTGCCTATAATGCAGTAATGCAGACATCCATGCTGAAATATGTTCATATGCGACCTTAGACACTCTAACCCCAATGAGGCCCTGCAACCTAAAAATTCCACAAAGCAAGTGTTCCCCAACCTCTGCATTTTTCTTTGGGTGGTAGGTACCATCTTCCCTTCCAGCAGTGCTGCATCCTAGGGCAGTGTCTAGAGGTGTCCTCCAGAGAGGGGCACAGCCCAAGCACAGCGTTTCCCTTCACTACCCAGCCAGCAAGGGAGGGAAGTGCCAGAGAGGGGCACTCGCAGTCACTCTTCAGAGGGTGCCATTGAGAGAGGAGCGATTTCTCCCTATGGGACTACTTCTGTAACATTTTGCTCTATCCTTCCAACAATCAAGCCAGTGGCTTGTTGCCAAGCCAAGAGCCTGCCTTGGCTATCAGATCTCATTTATGTCAGTGAGAAACGGTCTCGGTAAAAGAAAATGTTCACAGTCAAAACTATTCGCAATGAAATCAAAATAGTCAATGCATTGTCAAGTAAGAGTGGTGCTGCCCTACCAAATAAATGTCATTTTGGAAGCAAGTATATTAACAAAAAATATATGTGCAGGCAAAGTCCAGACACTTGTTTTGACAATGTATGATTTTGCTCCCTTGTCAAACTTTTCTTATTACACATGGAATCACACGCTCATTTTCAACAAGTACATGACGATGCAGGAGATTACCAGTACATCACAGCATGTATTTGCCTTTGGACTGGCTTAATGTATTTCTAGGCTTATCCAGCTGGCTTGGAGAATACACATGAACCAAATTCAAGCGATGCTTATGCTTTAATTACAAAGGTTTACACTGGACCTATACTCTGCATCTTCTCTTTCCACCGAGATACATTTCTGTAGAATGATTTAGATACTTCATGTGCCTCAGTGGATCTCCTTGTTGTAAACATGCAACTTTATTTAAAATATGAATTCCTGAATTAGATGCAAATAGAATGTTAAACAAGAGATTTTCATCAGTAATTATCTACCAATAAAAATAGTTTTATATGCTTAATAATGAATATAATTGGAATTTTTTATGCAGATTACTGTGTAAGTATTTGCAATTATTGGTTGACATTATTTTTCTATCAATCTTTATATCTCTATGGAATAAAAAAACAGAACATTTTTAACCTAAGCATATACATTTGTAAACCAGATAAATGTTGTGATTATCTCTTCCTGTATATAATTCCTCATGAGGGATCCAGTTAATTGAACATACCTTTCAAAACATAATCTATGGGTTAATTAAGCTCAGCAAATGCAAAATTTGAAATCACATACCCTCTATTGGCAGCAAAGTTAGCGACTTTTTTTATTCCTTTTTATCCAATGCTGCTAATGATTGCTTTGCACAGGCATATAATACATGCAGGTAGCATGACTACATCCAAAACAGAAGTTAAGTTTTTGATTTCACTGTCAGGGATCAAAAGTCTTTTTTTTTTTTTTATACATACATCAACTCTTTCAATAACAAAATAAGAACTTATTGACGTTGAGTAGATTTCATAGCTTGTGGAAAAGACACATATCATTGTAATGTGTGAAATTTTAATCAGAAATGTTGTGAAGGATAAAGGTAAACTGACTGCTATAATTAATGTGTTCTGCCACAGATATTTAGCTGACACATTTGAGAAGTGTGGTTTATGTTAACTATTCCACTGCTTGAATTCTGTCCTTGCTAAATGATGGTACTGTTTGACAGTTTTAAGTTACGATGCTTTCCTGCCTTCAGTAAAGTTTTTCTTCATCTAGCATATGATCCTGTAAAACAGAAACTTGCAGTACTGCAGTGGTAGGTGGACAATAGACATGCTGATGTAGATGTACTTGGTAATATGTGTTAAACCTGCTAGCAAAAGTTGTCAGGCTTGAACCACTTGAATATTGCCTTTCCTCTCCCTCCCTTTTTCAGCATTTCAAATATCCTATTTATTTAATCATTCAGTTTCTGGAGACTTGTGCCCACAGCCATAATCTCTTGAATCATAAAAGGTTATCTTACCCATGGAATGAAAATTACTAAAATCTACTACCACAACAATAACAAGGATAGAGTTATAAGAAGATTATTGTTCTCAAAACAAAATGCCTATCTGTTACATTTAACACATTTTTGGAAAAAGCCCAAGGCCCTGATTCTGCCACTGTTCCTTGCATTGAGTAGAACCATATGGTCCCATTGGAGTTGATCTAACTGCCTTTGGAGTATGCTACCACTCAAAATAAATAAGACTGGCAGGATCTGGCCCTGAATGAGCACATGGGTTCTGCACCCTGCCCTAGAGGTTAATAAACTGGGTAAGAAAATTCCAGGGCTGAAGGGGATTCAGCTGAGAAGGCCCTCTCTGATACAAGCTCCCGCCCCTCCAGATGTAGGGCCTCTTAAGGGAAATGCTCATTCAATATACATTCACTTTAAAGGGTTTTTAAAGAAGATATATTCTTTTTACATAAAATTAATATATTGTTCTACTTCCAGAAGCAATGAGCTGCCTGTATAACTAATTGCTTTAAAGAAGGAACAACAAACCTGGGACAGACAGAATTGCATTTGTCATTCTGAAGCAAGAGAAAGGATTTTCTGGTACAGATAATCTTTGGTCTCACAACCAACAGAATTCATTTTGCAATCCTTAGGCACCCAGCTTCTCTCTGCCCAGTAAAGACTACCCTAAATGCGTATTTTATTTTCCAAGCAGATAACATCTTTAAAAAATTGCTCTTGCAAATAGAAAAAAAATTGCTAACTTTTGCCGCATCAGTACAGCACATTACAGGGCATATTTTCAAAGGGTACTGGGTTATGAGCATGCAAAATAAATCCCTATGATCTGTCTGAAATAGATGATTAAAGTGATTTCCTCAGAGTGCAAATAGAGAGAAAAGTATCATTTACAAAAAATTCCATAGTAAAAGTCAGGGATTCTGATTCTTTGCTTTGCTTCTGCCTCAGATATATCAGTCTTACCTGAAAAGATCTACTGCAGGCACCTCTTGCCATGCCAGTATGGGTGTGCAGCAGACAAAAGACATACCAGAAAGGGGAAGACAGATATGCCACTTAAATTAAATAGGAAATGAATTGGCCAGCAAGTTGGCATGTCTGCTGAGACAAATCATAGACAACATGTCTCTCAACAACAGAACTTATTTGTTTTCTCTTGCCAACAGATTCATCACTGCCCAGGCAAAACAGGCAAAATACATTAGTGTCATGGTAAACTGATAAAGAGAAGTGCCTCAATCTAGCATCCTCAATGGCGAAAGTCTTAGGGCTGTATTGATCTGTGCTATATAAATCTTGTTTTCTGTCTGCAGAAGTGAATCAGGAATGACCCTTAAGGTTAACAAACATTGTAATGTCTTTCAGCTGGGGCAGATGCCTATGCGCTCCACACATTGTATTTGGTCAAGTCCCATCTTGTCATTTTACTGCCAAGGAGCTTAACTAATTGCTGGCAATCATAAGACAGTTTGATGGAAGCAAAGAATTCCTACAATTGTTGCCACTCTCCCTTTTTTTCCTCAGCCTTAACAAGCACTCAAAGCCATGTAGCGGAAAACAATCAACACTGAATTAGTCAGCAGGAGTCTTAGCTGAGCTGGAACTTTATGTAATTGGCATGTCATGTCCGTACATAGCCAGAAGCAGGCCTGATTAAGCTGATGTATTTTGTTTCAGTAAACTTTTACAAAAGCCACTTTACCTCCTCTTGTTTGGTTGCATGTCATAGCATGTACTTAACATGACATTTTTCTCCAAAGCAAAGGTGCTAGACAGTCACTACAGGCATTTTGGACTGAAGAAGTATTATCATTCTGGAATGTGTAATATTACATAATAATCGAGCCTCTAGAAAGAGCCAGTAACTAAAGAAGCACGTTCATTATCGAAGCATAGCTCTTACACCAAACTTCTTTGGTTTCTGTTCACAACTTTGTTTTCTACAGCCTATTTAAGCAGGTTTGAGAAAACAAGATTCTAGTTCAAGTTTTGTTAGAACTATTTCCAATTAAACTTGCATAGTTTTCTTGGGGTTTAGTAAAATGATTCCCATGCAATAAAGAATCCTTCCAGCAGAGATACTACTCAGGGCACTTAAGCAGTCCACCCTATCCAATCCAATAAAATTTTATTGTGCATTTTACTTCACCCTACAGATAGATTTAGTCTTAAAATGCTAAAAATGCCAGTCTGCATGGAAAAAGAAAGTATATAATCCTTCTTGCTAAAAGTAAATCATAAAGCTTAAGGCACGCCAGCTGTATTCTTTCGTAGTAGGGTCCTTTTTTGTCATAACCTTAAATCAAACACTACAGTTGAACTTGGCATAGATTATTAAAGCTAAAAGAGTGAGTATTTCGTGCTTCTATTACGTCATAGTTGACAATATAAAGACAAGATTCAGGGAACTAATGGAGCTTTTTTCCTTTTGTCATATAAAGGTCAAGCTAGTTTTCCACATTTTATATGTGTGCCATTCTCAATATAGCAACAGAATCTCATATAGAAAACAATGTAAGTAAATGTCTTTACGAAGCTACTAGTCACCTGATCAAAAGCCAATGTTGAAAAACACTTCTAATGACTTTCTCTTATGCATCAGTGCACCTACTAATGAGCTGCCAGAAAAGGCTTTGCAAAGCTTTGCTAAGATAGAGCAGGAATGTGAGAAGCCTGAGATCTAACTTCCCTGCTGTGATCCCTGCCTTTCTACTAACAGGGAGCCCAGGCACGGAGCTACTAATGAGCATGCTGGAGAGAGTGTCCAGCCCAGCTCCAGCTAGAGACAATCCACCTGTCTGCTCTCCAATGCAGGGTATGGTGCATGACAGTAAGACACCCCGTTGTATTTTTTCCTTAAATAATTTAGGTGTTTATTGATTTTCTTCACATTTTTATTTTGTGGCTTTTTTCTTATTGTTTTGGCTTGGTTTGGCTTATTTTTTTTGCATTGACCTTGCTCTCAGTAGCAACTCTCACTGTCTTTGGAAGAAAGTAGCAAGTTTCAAATGCAGGTTTTCCCTCCATAATTATTTAATTTGATCTAAGGAAAACAGTGCTGTTATAGCACATATTGCTCTCCAGAATTTCAAGTTTATTCCTCCTATAACATAATCATGCATCCTTAGCTTGATATTACAGAAATGGTAAACCAATATTAACAACTTGTAAAAAAAAACCCAAATGTCCTTTATTTGAAGAGGAAAAAACAGAAAAGATATAACAGCTGCCAGACACTAAAAATAGTGCAAATTGCATAAATTAGACCCCACATTTCAAAAGCACCACACTCAACATCTTTATCTACAGTCAAAAGCCAGCAGGATACTGGTATGAAACATTTACTTAACTCTGTTTGCAGAAATTCTGTATGAATGGAATAGTTACCACAGGATACCTTTCAACTCCAAGATGCTCACATAACACATCATGACCATACGTAGTTCCCTTTGGGCTTTTCTTGAGGTTACCCTGCCATTTAATATTTTGTTAGCCAAAGAGACAGGTTTGCAGAACAGACACTGGTTAACATTGCCAGTTAGCAGTAGGATGTCACAATTATTCTGAAAGAAATACAAAAATGTAGCAATGGGAATCAGTGATAAATTTCCTGCATTATGGTCCAGATTGTCAATGGGAAAAGCTTTTTAAGCCAGCCAAATGATTTGCTAGTTCCACTTCTTGTTTGCCTCTGTTTCCTATCTGAGTTTTGACATTAGAAAACCTCTAGTAAGTTGCACCTAGGAAAAAAAATGTGTCCTCAGTGCATTATTGATCTCCCATAGTTTCTTCAACTAAATCTTCACCATTATGAAAAAGTATCTCAGGGATCCATAGTCTCCTGTTGATACAAATTCTCACTGACATTAATGGGATTTGAGTGTGCACACTGAACAGGGAAAAGAAAACACACTACTGATGTTCAGGACTAATACTTGGAAAATCTAGTATTAAAATACTGTAGTATTGTAAGCACACTCATCTCCACACTTTTAGGCTAGTCATTCTGAGTAGGAGCTTTAATTTTCAACTCAGAGAGTTTTCTTTCTGACAATATATTATATTTAATTTTTTTTATTTCTTTTCTTCCTAACACTTCAGCTTTCACCTCAGCTTTCCATTCTTAGAATATTACTACTTTTTTTCTGAAAAGAGAACTTAACAATTTTAAAAACTTTCCCAATTTCCATCATTTCAGCTGAATTTACAGGGACACTTTGAATATGAAATCTTGAAAAAATAAATGTTGGGAGTAAATTTCATGCATGAAGAAGTAAATTATTCAGGTGTATAAAAGTTTGAAAATGCTAGTAAACTTGCTTGGGCCAGATTTTTCTGAATATATGTAGTGCATTTAATGAAAGATCTCATATAAATGCTTCACTATTCTTGATATTTGGCCTTAATAAATACCTAAATGGTGCCTGGTAAGGCCATCCTTTAAAGATGCTGGAGAGAGTCACCAGATTTATGGAAGAAAAAAGTATTGATAGAGGCTCCTGAGCAGCAAAAAAACTTCTTCTAGGGGGAATTACTGGGGCCTCCAGTGCTTCTGTAAACACTCTTTGGCTGCTAAAGAAATCTTTCAGCATGGAACTCTCATCTTTGATGTTTCTACCATACTGCAAACTCTTCTCAGATCAGTGAGAAACAGTGACCTTGTTATGCTGAACTGGTAATGTTGGCTTGGTACTATCACCCCTCTTGTTGGGGAGTTCTTTAACACTTGGTATCATTAAGCCTTGCACACTGAATGAGCCTGAGACAGATCTGCTCTGTGGTGAGGTAGAGCTTACAGACCAGAACAACTCAGTGGAAGGAAACCAGACACATAAAGGAAATTGGGTGCAGTTTCTGGCAACACACACCTTCAGACAGTTCCAGGGAAGGGAGGAACATTCCTACTCCTCTGTTCTTCTTCTATCCTATTCTGGTCTTCCAAACTCCCAGGATGAACAAAGTTGCCCATATCTAACATAACTCATTTCATTTCCTAGGAACATTAGGTTACAAAGAAGGGGTAAAATCTACCCCTCTTATTAAACTGCAAAGCCTAGCTTTTCATGAGTTAACTCATATAAACTCTTTTGCCATATTTTTCTGTAAAGTGTTCTGTGCCTATTAGTGCATCAGCCCTATTCTCTGAGGATATACTGTATAATAGAATTAAGAGTGCTTTGAAATTGCCAATCATCTTTCAGTCTGTGCAGTAAAGGAGACACGTGAAAGAATGGAGCTTTTCTAGCTCTGTCTCCTCAAAAATTAGTTTATCAAAAAATTTCTGTGAAACATTTTCCTTGTGAATGCCCAGATCTTTCAGAATTTCAAATGGAAAACTTCAAAGTGTGTTGATAAAAATCTATTACTGTGCTGTTGCAAATATTTTTATTATCTGATTTATTTGAACAAATACAATAACATTACAAACTCAGAACAGAGTATGTTATCAGAAAAGATTATCTTTCAAAATATTTCTTTTATCTCCTTAAGGTTTTTTTGCTACACAGAAGAATTTTTAAAAAATAATTTCTTACTTCTTCAGACTGAAAGAAAATTTTTAAATTCAAGAATCAATATTGTTTGATAAACTCTGATTTATCATAAGCTCACACTTTTGCTGGTGGTTTGACAACTGAGTTTTCCCTCTCACATAATCCTGGCATGAAATAAATACTGCTTTTAATAATTTTGATTCATTAGCAGGAAAGGTTGGTTTCCCCAAAGTAGCTGAAATATATGTGGATTTATGAGTCAGAGCAGGAGACCTCTGTAAAAGATAGCAACAATTTACAGAGAGTTCCGAGAAGACTAATAGAAATGGTTATGAGGCTGGAAGACATGTATACATATAATTTCACAGAGTCATAAGTAAGACATATGGGGAGAATGATAACAGTCTAAATTTTTAAAGCATATTAGCAAGAGCGATAGAGAAAAAATTAGACTGAATATTAAAAAAAAATTCCTGAAAATGAGCTGAGTTAGGCAGTTGAATAGTCTCCAAAGGACTGATGGGAACCCAACTGCAAGATACATTACAACTAGACTAAGAGGGCCATTGGGGTGACCTGCCAGGTTTTACTTTTTTCCATACTGGTCTTCAAAGAACTGAAGTACTAGAAAGTCAGAAGAAAACAGAATGGAGAAGTTTCAGAACGGAGGCTGCCTTGATATTATTATTTTATATCTTAGCTGAGATTTGCAATTTCCTGTCATCTTATCTGGGTTTCTTGGTCAACTCTGGGTGTTAAGTCAATGAGATGCTGAATGACTTACCTTGGCTGCTGGTAAAGTTAATGTGTTATAACAGATTTTATATGTGATGATTTATGTATTTAGGATTTTTATGTCAATAATTACTGTACATGTTATACGACCATTTCATAAAATTACACATCACCATAAAATAACTGTATATGGCATATTTAATTTTGAACTTCCAAAGACAAAAAATGGAAGTAGTTACAATAATCATTATTTTCAATTTTATGTAGTTAAGTGGTTTTACAAAAAAAAATTAGCCTTCCAAATTACAGAGTTATAATGTGTTAATGGTAGCATAACATGTCATTACATTATGCAGCTTAATTTCATAGATATTATATATAGTTGGATATTTTAGTCTCTTTTATCCTTACAGTTATTACAAGACACTGATTTCTTTCAAACCATATTCTGCTTAACACTTACACAGTATAACCTTTGATGATCCAATTCATTTGGACACTTGGATCACAAAAGAAATTGGTGCTATTGCATTTATTTCTTATTATGAAATGGGAACAGTGCTCCCATTCCTTGCAGTTTTCCCTGTGAACCCTTCCTTTTGTATTTTTCCATACTTATAAAACATGTTCTTCCAAGACAGCTGATGGGACAAGAGAGCTGCTTAGAGAGAAGAGGATGATGAAAGTCACCTTGACTGTGCTCTTCTAATAGTTATCTGTGAGGCTTGGATACATCCTACCTAACTTTATAATGGGGCACCTAATCTCAGTACTTCAGTTAAGTTCTTGGAGTCAGGTGGGATGGATCTGGGACTAAAAATCCCTAGACAGCCCTAAGGTATCTAACTCAAACCTTTAAATTATGCCGTTGCACCCTATTGTCCTGTTGTTCTATATGTGTGACTTCAGGGATTCAAGGGCAAAGAGTAGTTTTGTGTCAAAAAAATGAAAGAACAGATGGTGCAAAAATCCACCAAAACTCTCTGATGCTTACAAAAAAAAAAAAAAACAAAAAAAACATAAACTTCATCTCTTTTTGATCCACCCCCAAAGCATTCAGACCCTTTTGGATTTTTAATTTGCCATCTTTTCTATTTACTCTTCCTTTAAGGTATGTTGTCTAAAAATTTTAATTAGTATTGAGTTCATTTCGTCTTCGAGGTCACTAATGAATATATTGAATAATGCTGATTCCAGTTCCTGATCCCTAAGTATTCCCATCAACACAGCCTCCCAGTCACTTGTAGCTACATTTGCAATATGTCTTTACCTGCTATTTGTAATTTCTTTCTTCAGCCATATATAATTATGGTTCTACAGGAACATGCCTCATCATATTTAAAAGAATTCTCCTTGACCAACCTGCACTACTGGAAAGGTAACTTCATGTCCGCTCACTCTCAACTCTGTCCAGCCAGTTGGGCTGAAGGATGGTGTACAGAGAAGAGAGGCTATTCTGATGATTCTTCCCCACACTTCCCATTGGGAATAATTTATAACACATTAAGTCCCTCAAACATTGCTCAGATATTTTCTTGGAAAGTTAAATCAGCATAGTCCATAAGTGGGCTAAGAATTATGCAGGGCAACCAACAGTCTCTCCCATGCCTGGCCTCTCCTTCAGTTAGCACAGGCAAAGCATAGGCACAGACTGCTTCTGCTTGGAATAAAGTATGACTGGAAATGTTGGGCCATAGGTAAAAACATAATCCATAGTACTGCAGATTTCTTAATCTTTCTTTCTCTTTTTTTTCTTCTTTTTTTTTTTTTTTTGAGAATTAGCAGCCTCTTTCACAAAAGCACTAGGTTTAGAAGAGACTACAGTTACAAGAAATCAATTACTTCAAACCTGTAAAGGAAAGTGTTTCTAGGTATAAAAAGAAAGCAGAAGAGAGTAAAGCATCAAACAGTACAGATAAGAAAGCAAGATCTTTGCCTAAGGACCTTCCCCTTGCAGCAGAGTAAGACAGCAGAGTAAGGTATTTTAGCTGTGATTCTTTCAAGTAATTTCAGTCTTTTCTGCATGCTCTTCTTGTACTGTAGTTAAAGGCTTATAAATCCAGGATACCTATATACCCTTTCAATTATAAAGTAATTGTTTATATCCAAGTTATTTGACTATGCCCTCTTGGATGGCCAGAATTTGCAAACAGTTATCAGTTATGATTTTCCTTACAGTTTCTTTCTCAGCTTCAAAAAGGAACTATTGTAACAACCTCTGCTGAAGGCTACTATAGTCCCTTCCTGAGTTTTGGCAGTACAAATTGTTGTTTAAGACTGAATTTCCTATGTCTACTTCACACCTTGACCACCATGTCTGCAGAGTCAAACTGACCCATAAATCCCTCACCAAGTTGTAGAGTCACTCTGCTAATGGACTCTAATAGCAGAGCCTTACACAGGACAGCAACAATTAAAGCATAAAAAGAAATCTAGTCAAGTATGTCTCTCTTTTATCAAAATGCATTTCTTTGATTTGCTAGTATAAAGCAATACAACATCATCTAAATGATAAAATATACATAACAATTCTGATGTCTGTCTTCAGACTGGGACTGTGCATAGTCTGTTATGTGATATATAATATCAAAGGAACAAACTAATCTCTAAATTCATTATTAGAGCCCTGGTAATATTCTCTGTCTTTACATCATCTGAAAAGCTGGCAAATGTATGCTCTGCATCATCAGTGTAACAATCTCCATATAATATTGCAATACATATTTCTGTAGCATTTTACTACACACCAACAAAAATGGTTCCACTCAGCACTCAGCAGTGTATGTATTTTTTTTAACAACTCTAACTAATCCCAACATTTCTGCAAGTGATTTTAATGCAGATCACAAATGAAATATATATATATATATATATATATATGCAGAACTGAACATGCATACAGCCATATTTTGAAGAAATGTATACTTTAAATCATCTAGGATTGATCAAAAATTGTTCTTCCAAAATAGAAGGTGTACTCTGAGTAATTGGACTATGAAGTTCTAAATGGGAAAGTTTTATTACTGAGCTTTTTTATATTGACATTTTTTATATTCTATTTTGTATTTTAGGGTTTTTGCACAATAGATTCCAAAGCAATCCAAATTAACAATACCTTTCAATTTTCCTTAGAATCTTTGCTGACTCAGATGACAGATCTACTGTTTTCCCATTCTGTTTAATATGCCCCAGGAAATATGAAAGTCAAGATAAAGCTAATTCCATAGAAGTACTGCCAAAACAACAAAATATGGATCTCTTTAACTGCCACCAAGCTGAATTGTCCATAGAGATCTTTGGCACAGGCCCTTCTTTTTCTCAACAGCTTATTCTGAGATAATTAAGTATTAATAACTGTTCAAATGGATCTTCAGACATCCTCAGTCAGGACTTGCCTGATTCTCATACCAGGTTAG
This sequence comes from Vidua macroura, assembly GCF_024509145.1. NCBI lineage: Eukaryota > Metazoa > Chordata > Aves > Passeriformes > Viduidae > Vidua > Vidua macroura. Next base: position 23,385,769 of record NC_071577.1, read on the forward strand.
TCTCCAATGCCTGCAGATTCTCCTCTTCCCAAATCCAACTCTTACACTTCCCCCCAGAAAGGATGCTTTGCTCACCAGGGTGACACGATGCACTTGTTTTCAGTGATAAAGCTCTGTTCCAGGCTATGATCACAACTAGTACTTGAAAAAATCGTTTGCAAAAAGCACACATAGCCTTAGCCATCATAGTGGAAGACAAAAAAGGTAAAAGTTCAACTGAAAAGAAAGTTTGCAAGTATTTCTGCCTAATACATTTCTTTCCTAATGTGGTGCAGGAACACTAGCCCACTGTCTCCCCGACAAGGCAATGCGCACCTCTGCATCCTGATGTGCATACAACTGCAGACTTCTATATTCAAGAAGTGCTAGACACAGGCTTTCAGCTACAGCTCCAAAGATAATCTTAACAACAACAAACTCAAAAAGGTTTGTTCAAAACCAGCAAAAATTATCTTTCTACGTTTTTACTCCACAAAATTACGTGACCTATGGGTTTATGAGTATCAGCACGTTCAATTACTTTCCTTTGTAAAAGTTTTTCCCTCTTACTCTAAACTGCATATGAAGCTGCATCTTCTGATATGTGTCTATACCTCATACATTTCCCTTCAACTTTAACTCTTCTAAGGGAGAATTACACAATTCAAATCTTCAGAATAAGCCAGAAATTCCAGGCTTTAGTCATCTGCCAGTCAGCAAAAGTTGCTGTGACTATGATTGTCAACTACTTAGGAGCATGTTAATTTTCTTAGTTCAGCCACTTTTTTTGCAAGGCCATTGAAATGTTGTTAGTATCTATCTTTCCCATAACATTTTTCATCAAAACTCATGTGTGAACACTTCATAGAGGAGGTAAATGTCTTACCACATTTAAGAGAGAGAAAAATTAAGCTATAAGGAGGCTGAGTATTTTTCCCAAAGTCTTTCAGTGGATGAGCAGCAGCAGTGCAGCCTAGCTTTCTTGGTGGTCTGCCCAAATAATGCCACATGATGATATTCATGCCTTACTCCTTGCTAAGAAACCAGTAAAACTATAATACCATCAGAGCTGCAGAGGCAATCAACACTTTCTTGAGACAGGTTTTAAGTATTAGTTCCTAACATCTTGCTTGATTGGTTCATTTTTCATACAGTGACAACACATCACCTTAAGCACACAAGCACCCATTGGTACCATTTTCTAGCACTGGCCCTATGAGCAGGACAAACATCACTAAAGCAGTGAACATCAGTAGCTCAGGAGCAATGTTCCACTACATAGGATTTTACCCTTTCATGTCAGCAGCAAGCTTAGTTTTACAACAGCTTAGGAAAAAGAAAAGATATTTTATTGAATATTTTAGATGTGAAACCAAATAATGCAGCAGTGGAAATAGCTGCTATACTTGTTAGCTCTTATACGAATATAGCAGGGTCTTATGGCCCATTCATTTTAAATGGTGATGTATAGTCTTCTTCCACAAGCATTGAATTGGAAGAAACAATCCAAACAAAGCTAGACCATGTATCAGATGGGTCATTTAAATCTTTGCTGTGAAAGACATTAATAATATAATTTCAGTAATCATCTGTGAGTTTTAGAATTAACAAGCCAATGAGGAAAAAAAGGGCCATTCAGAGTTTCCAGGTTTTCTTTTGGCTAATGAAATGCAAGAGTATTAATTTACACTTGGAACACATAGGCAAGGTTTTACATCTGTTTTAAAACAAAGAGCATCATCTTAGAAATATTTTTAATGGCAATAAAATGTGAATCATGCATATCCTACACAGATAAGACCCTACTTTTCAGTGATTGGCAAGAGTGCATTCAGTAGAAAGAAGATTTTTACTCAGCTATTTGCTCTCCATTCAGCATTTAAAAAAGAAGCTTTGGCATAGCCAGCACACCAATTCTTCCAGGGCAAACTCATCTAGGTCTACACAGTCATAATTTAAACATTCAATCACATCCAATTAAGCAGTAGAAATAAAGAATTAACCCATTTTAGCAAGATTACAAGAATTCCCATTTTTAAGTACTGCATTTTTTAAATAGCACCTAATAGGTCTTTCATTTTATTATGGTCATATGCTAAAACACTTTTGAAAAGAGTCCGACAAAAATTTCCTCTTTTAAACTGAAATAAACTCAAGCCCTGTATGCTCACAGGGAGAACCTGGCTTTTTTGTTTTTTTTACCTTTAAATATAAATGATTTCCTATAACCACAGCCCAGCAGGGAGGCAATGCCTCTTGGCAAAAAAAGTTATATTAAGTGCACTTGCTAGAACTGTTTATACTTTGTTCCTGAGAAATAGATTGAGTACTTGATAGTATAACACAATGAGAGGTACGGGTGGTGGAGATCGGATCGGATGCTTGGGCGGGGGGGAGCGGGGAAGTGTTGCTACCCCAGGAATTTATTTTTAAAGTGTCTGCTATTTCATGCAATCTGGTCTATTTCAAAGGCAAACAATTTGCTCTTCAGAAGTATCTTTATGAGCCCCAAGGGATGAAACTCATCCCTGGCAGAAATGATTTAGCAGTATCCAGAGAGGGGGTGAACTCCTTGAGAGGCAAGGGAATAATTTTTTGAAGGGTGGCAGAATTTTAACAAGGGCCTCTAGTGAGTTCTTGTGAACCCCTTTCAGCACATCACTGTTTTATTAAAATATTCTTCTCAAAATACTGAAACACTGACAGCTCCTGTAAGCTTGCCAAAAATTGAGTAAGGAATAAAAATAAAATGTTAACTTGACATGTGTGAATAATTTTGATTTGATGATAACACCTTTTGGAATCGAGGCCATATTCAAAGCTGACTCGTAACACATTCACATTTCTAACTTCCATGAAATAACTCAAACTTTTCAGGCATTGTTATGGCACGGTGAAAGAAGGAGATGGTAGGAGCTGAGCTCAAGCTTCCCTCTGAGTTAAGTGAAGATTAAAAGTATCTTAGGTCTTTCTATCTGAACCTAGAGGGACCCAGGTCATATTTGGTATGCACAAAACAGGTTGGTTAATGCATGCTGGCTGGTTAAAGTAACAAATGGCAATCAAACTGAGTAAACACCAAAAGAAGGAGGTAATTTTGAGATAATTGATTTCTGAATCTGGACAAAGTACTGAGCAGGTATTGTAAGGAACATCCATATTCTGACAGGATCCAGCATTGCACTGTCTTGTGTGGGTCTGTTCTGCCTCTGGGTCTCACCTGGGCCTCTTGACACAGTGAGAGCCTAGGCAAAGAGGAAGCTCAAATGAACTTAATAAGAACCTTTTTGGACAAACCCTTGATGTAATGATTTCTCTAAGACCAGCACCATGCACTATTTTCCACTCCCTACCACATTAGAACCCCACATGGTCTACTTCAGCAGGGTAACACTGAACTGACTTTATTTTTCCCTCTGTCCCACCACACTGTTGTCTCTGTTCCTGAACTCCTAACAGGTAGGCGCCACTTAATGACAGCAAGGCTGGCAGGGGAATGGCTGTCAGTAGTGTTAATTTATCTATAAATCTCTGATCAAATGCTGTGGTCAGGAAACAAGGGGAGCAGAGTTGAAGTTGAAAAGAAAAAATTTAAATAGATGAGCTATGAATAAGTGCAACCACAGTCAGATGTTCCTCCTCACAGCTGTAATGACAGAAACACACCTCCTACAGAAAAAGGGCTGCAGGTTTCTACTAGGTACAAGAGTACTTGCACCCAAAAGTCATTCTCTATTTTCTTAGTGAGAAAAGAGTGTTCTTAGGCATTATATTTTTAGACATTCCTAAGGGCTTTTCAAGGGACTCTGACCTCCTTTGGGACAGTTTCTCAGCTAGACAGGGCTGCTGCATGGTGTCTTGGGGGTGTAGTGGCATTTATCTCTAACTCATGTGACTTTCCCTTGTGTCCAGTTTATAAGTCAAAGTGATTAGTCAAGTTCTCAGAGCTCAATCGATTTTGTAAAAACATACACAACATAAACCCCCCTCCCTTATTTGGCTACTGACTCAGCCAGCCTCTAGATCCCTCAGCATGGCTGAGTTATGCAGTCTGCCTTGTGTTCGTGAATAGATTTAATTGCCACTCAGGACAAAAACACAGGTGAACTTGGCATATGACTTATGACTTGACATATAACATTGACTCCTGTATGTATTTAATTCATTGTGGATCTGAAGTGTAACATTAAAGTGTAAAGTATTACTAATATGGCACACGCCATTTTTAGGTCCTACCCAAAGGCATGACATTGATAGAGACTGGCAAACCTAATGGGCAAGCAATGACTGGTACGTGAACCACCATTCAATAAGTCCAGAAAAGTCTGATTACCAGAAACCAAATTCAAGTGCTTTGTTTTTGAAAAGAGCATTAGGTCAGACTGGTAAAAGTAAGAAAATGGGTAAATTACATGCTCTGGACCCCACTTTTCTGCCATTTGTTGAACAAGATCAATGTAAATGTCTTTTAAATAGACCTGGCTCGTATTTTAAGTGGTTTCTACTTAGATATTCTTCTCCTTCATATAAGTGCAGATTTTATATTTGTCCTGCATAGAGCACGGAACATGCAAAACAGTTGAGGATTGAATGAGGAAGATTTAGGTGGATTCAATAAACAAGTTATGATACCTCTCTTTTCCCAAGTACAGAAAGTTTCTTTATGCTATATACATAAAAGCAGGTTAACAACATATTATAGCTGAAATGCTGGTGTCACTAAAGTTAGCAAATTGGAGTTCGGACTTCCCTGCACATTAAACTCAGTCCTGTTAGATTAATAAAGGGTCTTCAAATCTATGAAGGCATAATTTACAGACATTAGAGAAATAGATGTCATATGGCTGTATATTTAGAAAATATATGCTAGAAAATGTGTATGCTGAGGAAAGATTTAAAATCTCTATTAGGATATTATTTGTCAGTAATTCTGACAACAGGAGTATTTGCCCTGATTTGCTATTATATAATCTCTTAATTTATTATCTAATTAGCTTTCCCAAATACCATATTTATCTGAAGTTCTCTCATCAAGTAATCCACCCTGATTAGATTTTCCCTCTCACTGGCTATAATAAACACTGGCTTTTTTTCTTCTTGAATGTGTCCTCTCAACTGCTAATTTATAAATTCTGTTTTTTCTCTTTCTGTGATAAGTTTTCCTTTTGTTATTTTTCCATATATCCTGGCACAGCCTTTTCTCAATTGCAGCCTTCCAATTAGCTGTCTCTATGTACTCACCATGACTGTCCAAAATCCTGTTTCTCTTAAAATGGAGCAACTAGTCCTGATCAGCTCTTCCTTAGAAATACAAAGTCCAAAATGCAGCAAGGTGCCCCACCTAGGACTAGTTTCAGTGCACAACAGTCATCTTGATGTGCTTACCTAAAGATAAAGCCAAATGCACAGCCAAGGACAGGCATGACTCAGAACTTGCCCAGGTAGTCCTCAAGCCACAGACCACTGCACAGAGAACTCTTATGTCGTTTCCAACACAGATTAGAGGAGGCATTCACAGAAAGAAATCCACTTTCAGCCCTCAGGAATGAAGCGCACACAATGATAATAGGAGCAAGGACAGAGGGGATGAAAGACAATAGTCAGCAGGTGGCAGGAGGGCATGAATTTGAGTCTGATATGGTATTATGGCAAAGTTGTAACGTCTTAGTAGGATGATGAATGACAGAGTTGGGCAATGTTTCCTGTTGTTTCCCAGAAACCAGCGTCCTAAATGTACTTCCTATACCTTATCAGAAGATTGGGACAATCATCTCTCATTTTACCCAAAAAATAAAGATGTGCTAGGTTCCCAATCTGCTCTTGCAACCTTTCCAGATTTTGAGCATAAATGAAAAGGATATCAAAGATATGAAATAAAGAGCTGCAGTGAGCCAGCACAGTAGGACAGAGAGGAACCTGGTCCCAATGAAAGGTCACTGCACAAACCCAGCTCCATTTCACTGCCACAGGACATCTTTGGTCTACCAGCAGAGCTGTATGAATGCCTTGTGAATTTGCCATGTGGTTGCTCAGATCATGGCAACCTGTAATCTCCCAGCAGTCTGACACTCAGGACAGAACAGCCAAGTCTTTTTACATCCCAAGTGTTGACCCCTAAAGGGCACCTAGAAAAGCAGTAGCGTGTTTATGGGCTAGGGAGAGTGAGATGTGTATCTTGTTTCCACCTGCTTAGACTTGGAAGACATCACCTCCCTTTAACAGCTCATCTGGCTGCTTCAGGCTCTGGCTTCAGGCCACCTTATGATGGTACATGCGCACAATTATGTTATCATTTCAAATGACAATTCATGACAAGCTGCTAGTAGGGTGATAGTCCTTCTTGCATGGTCCGCGTCTGCAGATTATTATAAACACTGACTGTGAGACAGGGCTCAGTGCTTCTCTCAGTCTTATCTGTCCAAATGTACCGACTTCTATGGTCTTTATCAGTGTAACTCACAGATTTTGACCCATTGCTTTTAGCCACCAGAAAAACAAATTTGGATGCTATGGTATAATGCATTTCAGTTAAAAGTACTCTTTGCGCTGCCTCGCCTTAAAGTGAATTTGTCAAGGCAAGTATCTCTGAAAGATCTATTTGTGAAATATCTTCTAGCTTGACATACTATATGAGACTAATTGAGCAATAGTGTTGCCAGTCATTGCTACTTAATTGTGCGATTGCTGTGGAACGCACAGCCCCGCAGCAAGGTTACACTGCCAGACAGCTAAGTGGGAATCCCAAACACACCTGGACTGCATGCCAGGGACTAATGAAGGGACCATTTCTAAACTGTGATCCTTCTTGTTTGCATTCCCTTGTCAGTGTTTCCAACAGTTAGTCACATAGAAGAAATTAGTTAGGGAAACTATGGATTTTTAGTACCCTTTCTGAAGTGAATTTTAACAGCTAAGTAGTTGAACCTTGTCAATTTTTTTTCCAGTGCATGATTTTTTTTCCACAGAGCAGTGATTATGAACAAAGCTTCTAAAAAATATGCATGCTCTTCATGCTGGAACATCCAAATTTCCATTTTAAGTTCATTTAATTTTTAAAAGGCAGTAGCAAGAAAGAGAAATTATTTTTACAGTGAGGTCTTATTATACACTGTTGTACACTCTCACATTTGTCAGTATTACAATCATTACAGCATATATTGAAGCAAAATACACTCCTAGCCTCTGCACTGGAAATCAGACACCCTAGCCTCAATTTTAGGCACAAAAAAAAGCTAAATAATATCACTGTTTTGCTAGGAAGTTCCTAAGATTAAAAAAGGATATCTTAAGGATTTTTGGTTTAGAGCAAAAGGAAAGGCTCTCACATTGGTGTTTAAAGAGGCTGTAAATGTAGGACTTCCTCTGAGAGCATTTCTTTAGGAGAAGAGACAGTGTTGTGGTGCAAAACAAAGAGCCCTTCTCAGCAGAGCGTGCTCACAAGCACAACCAGGGCTGGCAGTATCACTGAGACAGAAATCTTGTTCATCTGAAAATATGTTTCACTATTTTTGGTAACTCGAAGAAAAGAACAGATTTGTAACACCTGTGCTTGCTGCAGGCCGTGAGGCAAAAGGTTTGGTAGGCTTCCCTGAGAGGCTGGTCCCTGGTGCCATCTTGTGTCGAGACTGTATCCATCCCCAGCCGTGAGAGGCCGGTGGCAAAGCTCTGGCTCCGCTGCAGCTGCATCTCCATCTCTCTAACCCCAAAATATCTCCACGCCTTCAAGTGCTAATACTGATAGGTTGGTTGATACAGGATGTATCGCTGCTGCCACTGTCCTGCAAGACCTGTCACTGAACTCAAGGTTTGGCAATAAAAATTGGCTTTTTTAAAATTTTAAATTAGGCAGTGTGAATATTCTCTCTCCCTAAATTACTCTGGTAATATCATCAAAGTGATGGTGACTCAAGTGACAAGCCCAAATTTGTAGAATTCCTTTCAATGTGTCAGTCAGTGGTCACTTGAATTCATATCATTGTCCTTTGAGGCAGTTTAGAGGACAAGGTTTGAGAGCCCACTACTATATAATACAAGTCACAACTAAGAAATATGTATCTTTTTTGTAACAAAAACACATAGCAGGTAAAAAATCAATGCCACACACCTGCCAATCACTTGAAATTTGATGTATTTAAAAAACAGTTATTTAATTTGCTTGCTTGCAAAGGTGCTGAGTGTTTCCTGGGAGCATTCTTAGCGCCATGACGCCAAAAAAACCTCCCAACATACATATATAAAAATACTGAAACTTATTTAGGTTTTCTGAATTTAGACACCTAACTTTGGCCACGTGCTTTTTAAGGCATGGAGCTTTCCATGAAAATGGGCCTCTGCGTAACCCAGTTAGGAGCCAGTAAAATGATAAAAGAGTGTATCTGGATTTTCTTTGTGTACTTGAAGTGATTATACTGTATGAAGCACTGTTCTAAAGCATAAAAATTCTGTCTTTGAGTATTTTATGTCTATGTGTTTCTAATATTTGTGTACCTCCTAGTTTTAACTAAGCTAGCAAGCAGAAACACTGTAGTGCCAGCAGAGCTGTTCTGGTCTTTAATCTGACCCAGATGAGAAACTACTAAAGATCTCACAAGGAAATCCAATTTTTGGAAATTACCAGCATGAATTCTCAATCAAATAGGCCAAGGTAAGTTCTGATAAGCTTCTGAACACAGCCTCCAAGGCTGTTGATGTTCATTCACAGTATATAGTACCATCTATAACATTTGCTACTTCTACTCCCTGCAAGCGTGCTTCACCTCTCTCACTGCATCAGTTATTAATCCTATTTTTTCCTTTTTTGAACACATAGCTGTGGTTCACCTCTAATGTTGTTGCTTTGTTTTTAATCACAATTGCTGTTCATGGTGTTACATTGTTGGGGCAGGAAACTAAACTCCTCCCTTTATTGAAAGGACCAGTGCAATACATGCATCAATGGAATAAATGAGTCCCTAAACTACCTCACCTGTAGTGAGCTTAGTGCAAACCAGACATTGTACCTGTTCAGACACAGGTGCCTTTGGTATAGGAAAATCAGTGTCAAATAATACAGTGAAAATAAATCTGCTGCCTAGGAATATAATAAAAAATATTCAGATCCTAACTGCCTGTGCATCAACCCCAGGATTTAACATATTGACTTCTCCCCTAATGCTGGAAGAAAAGATGTGCTCACACCTGCCTACTTTGCTGTGACTATAAGCACGTACCCATTCACCTCAGCTGCAGTGTCTGAGGTGAACAACTTTATACCACATCTACTCTGCATTTCACTGAGGTTTTCTAATAAGCACTTTCTTTAGATGTGAGAGTATATCTAGCAAGTTTTGGCATATTAACCTAGAGAAGTTTTCTGAAGTATTCTTTATCTTTCCAGGCTCTTTGCTATACACTTCTGAAGCTGTTACATACACGTACACACTTAAGTGCAGCTGGGATTGAATGCAAAGAGTCATTATGGTGTTCTTCACAATCCCATTGCTGCAGAAGGCAGTAAGTACACCCTTGTGCCTAGTGCATCCCAGTGGCCTGATTCTTCACTGTCTTGCACCCACAGGAGTTATTTAAACCACTACAAAACGGGCATAAATCACAACTGAGCCTAAATGGCAGGATTTCGCACTCTGCAGAGGCAATAATGACTAGATGAAAGGGTAAACCAGTGGAAGTATCAGAGAGGATTTTCTCCCCCTTCTGTTCTTGCCATTTGAGTGACTAACTCAGGGGAATTTCTCTGGTCTCATAAAATATATCCTAACCCCGTGGGTGGGCAGGTAAGAAGAGAGACCTAGAGCAGCCCTGGGGGACACCTCTAAGTCCAGGCATGCAACATTGCAGTGAGGTGCTGCTACTCTGCCCCAAGTTTGATTTTATGCAGAGGGGTCTGAGAACTCCAACACTACATTGCTGCAAATAGTTTAGCGACTGATAAGTGGCATTCAGCCACACGCAGTACTTGTATACTAGAGCTGGCACTAATACTTATGCCACCAAGAGACATCAGATCCACCAGAGCATCTGATTCTCACAGCAAATCACAAATACGCAAAGACACAGGGGTACCTTAACACTACTCCTAGACAGAAAGTTCTGGGAAAACCCATCGCATTTAAGACAATGAAATTTGGATCTTTGGATATACACTGTGCTTTCGCCCCTATAGCCTGAAGAGCCTTTTAGGGCCTGATTCAAACCAAACTGAAATCACCACAATCTCTGTTTGCTTCAGTGTACTTTGGATCAGCCCCTGGAGCTGTCACACAACTGACCTATAGGGAAAGCATCTTTCTAATGAGAAATATCACTAGGATTTACAAATGGAGAGATTTCTAGTCTTCCACATAAACCTGTGCTTTTCTCCTTTAACTAAGCTAAGAAAACTTACATTCTGCATTTTGTGAAGAGTAATTAGCATTTCATACACTTAGAAGAAACTGAAAGTACATTTAATTATAATCAGTTACAAGATGTTATTCACCAAGTGTTTCCATGCTTTTATTCATCTTTCAAGCATAGCAAACAAGAAATTAATTACTAAAGGTCTTTCAACTACTCCAACCTATATCTTAAATCATAGTAAAGAATATAACATTCCTCTGATTTCAAATATGTAATTTCTGGTGAAATACTGGAATATGGACTGAGCTGGCCAGCAATGGAAGTCCTTCATTCTAAGCCAGCCACATCTAATTATAAAAGATGAAGGCTTTGAAAATTTACATAATTGCTGGCTCTGGTAGGGGTCGGTAACATATTTGCATTAGCTACTTATGCTTCATACCAACACTTTTAAGCACCACTTATCAAAAATAAGTCTACCAAGTCAGAGGTGCGTAGGTGGCTAAATAAAACCTGCTAAATATGGGTAGCACCACCTCTTTACGTCATGAAGAGATATATAGGCTTTGACACACAGGGTCTTTTCTTTGTCTTGTTTGTCACTTACACATTAGAGTAATAGGTACATTAGAAATGCTCTTGATAGGAATTAATACCTTCTGCTCCTTTAGTGTGCATTTGTTATAGCTATTTACCGTGTTTTTATATACAGAATTTATTTGGTTTAATTTGCACTCCAGAATTTCCCTCTGTTCCCCTCTCTGGCTCATTTTTCAAGCCATCAGTCTAGATGGTAGTATGGCACCTTAACACAGCAGGATAAAACCCCTGTAGTCTAAATATATCTCTCTAACTCTTCCATGATTATTTTTCCTTTTCATATCATATAAAAATTCTGCCAGACATATATGATGCAAGAACTATACAACAAAAATGACAGACCAGTACATACATTTCAAAGGCTCTGTTTAGAAAAGAGTCACATTATGTTACAAACAGGTCTTTATCTTATTATGTTTGATGTCAGCAAGTGAGCTTTAAGGAACCTGACACTGTTTGAACTTCTTTTTTAATTTATTTTATTGTATACGTTGATTTGATGGTTTTTGAACTCTGGATCAATTTGGTGACATTGTGGCTGATCCATTTTATCCTTGCTTTGCTGGGCCACTGTTTCGTTCTGAGGCTCCAGTCTCCCATTTTCCTCGAAAGGCTCATTAGGCCTGATCTCTTTTAGCCTTTTTGCTTTTTTTCCTTTCTTCCTCACACTGGACTCTGGTTTGCTTTATTCCTTCGGTCCCCCTATAGGTTAAGCCTAAGCTCTTATCCCCTATTCTCTTTAACTCACAGCCAGCATTTGATTCTGATTTTTTAACCCTCTCCATGAATTACCCAGCCTGGGCACAGCCCCATCATGTTGGAGGTTCTGTCTGTGTGAGTCACAGCTTAATTTACACAATGAAGGGTAATGATTTTACCCAGAGATGTTTGACACAGAAACAAAATTGAGCAACTTCCAGAGAGGCTGTTGAACAAAAAATAATCTTCTGTGTTGATACAGGCTTCTATACAGTGAATAAAATGCCTACGGTCAAAAGTTTAAGTAGTTAAGTATTTTAAAGAATTATGTGCAGAAAGACTACAAATAAATCACTCTTGCACGAATCTGGGGACATAGACTTGGCTATTTGTTCTAGCACATTGTCTTGTTTTCTAACTACATCTCACGTAGAGAAGATGAAGTTCCTGCATTATTTTTGCTGTACTGATGAATATGTAGACATAAGGCCATACTTTTAAGAGCACACAGATGAAATACAAACAATCACATGCTGTTCCTCAAGCACTGAAAAAGATGCAGAGAAATGAATCCATTTACCTGATTTGGTAGAAAAAAAAAACATGTTAAGCCTTGTTACTGCTTTGATGTGAGGTAAAATACAAATTTAAATTTCTGTCTGCTTTATATTTGGTAAGGTCTCTCTACTGAATCTACTTTGCTCTTTGGCCACATTTTCATCACCTCCATCTTCTCATCTACTCTCTTAAAGAGGTGAAAGTACCTATACTTTATTCCCAGGTATATGACATGCTGAATTTAGTAGAATTCCATGTAGAACAAAGTAAAATGCAAAATATTTGGTCATAACTCTGCCTCATGAGGGAAAAACTTATTAGCATGGTCTCTTAACTAAGAAACTTATTCCATCTTGCTCAATTCCACATATAAAAGAAATAGTCAGTGATTTAGAAGATAATGAAATTATCGGTAATTTGGAAGACATGTTAGGAAGTTAGGAGTTAAGGAAGGAAGGAAGTTAAGGAAGTTAGGAAGTTAACCATGTCTAAGATTGTTTTTTAAGATTTGCCTTTGTGGTTTTTTGGGTTTTGGTTTGTTGTTTTTTTTTTTTTTTTTCCTTAAAAAACCCAGTTTCCTGTGGGAGATCAAATTATCCCCTTCATACTGACCTATGAAAAATCTTAAATTCCCTGAGATCATATAGAGTAATATGATTAATAGATTAGATTAACAGAACAACGAGACAACAGAAATGTTCAGAAAAAAAATTCTAGAAATAATTTACAAATAAAAATCTGATGTTGCCATATATTCACGTGAAGAATGCTTACAAAAAGCTTCATCTGAAGGACATGCAAATGATCTCTGAAGATGCCTTAAAAAATCTAGTATTTTACTGATTTTTACAGTACATTTCTAATCAGTGTCCAGCGTTGCAAAGCAATCGTTCATTAAGTTAAATGTAGGCTTGTGGGTTTCTATGATCTGTTATCTTTACACAGCACAGCTCTTACAGAAGAGGATACAACATAAAACTCCTGGTCAAGTAGCTCAGAGGGTGCAAAAACTCACTTTGGCTTCTCTTAGATTCTGGTAGCAATACAACAATAACCCTTAGAAATACATTTTTCAAGAGATACAAGATTAGTGATAGAAATTCCAGACTAAAATAGAAAAAATATTTTTTATTTTTAATATGGATCAATTAATGAGGATCCCAAGTTATGAGAATTTTCAGTCATATATAACTAATTCCTTTGAAGGTTTAACCTGCTTTTCATTCTCTGGGCAGCCATGTGTTTATGTATATACATACACACAGAAGAATTTGCCAAAAGCATCATACAGGGGATGACTTCACAAACATCTTCAAAAGAAGATGTTACATTTGAGACATTTATTTATAAAGGTTTCTATTGCTCAACACAGCAGATACCAGAGAAGTCTCTCCCCTGGAAAGCAGAAAATGAGAAATGAGCCACCTTCAGAGTTCAAGTTTTTGAAGCTTAGTTACTCTTATTTAATGAGATTTTTTTTATTCCCTAGAAACAGTGTTTTCTTTTCCTGCTATTGCAATTTTTCTGTCACTTTGACAGGAAATTATTTGTTTTACCTCTTTTCATTACTTAATTCTGAAGAATTTCAATTGAACTAAATAATCCCTCTTTACCTATATTTTTATATTGCCCTTTATTTTCATTGAAATTCTTTATTTCATGGCAAGCTTCTAACACAGGAAAGAATTTACAAATGAAGTGACGATACATCCTATGAATATAATTCCTTTTCTTTGAAAGTCTGCAAAGAAGGAGGAACTCCAGTGCTACGAAATAAAAGACTGAATTTTGGGAAAAAATAACACTGTTGTGGCTCTCCATAGACTGTGTGATACTCACTGTAGTAATAAAATATGTCTTTTATCTTTTAAAACTATGTCAGAGACACCTTGTACACCTTGACCTCCCAGAATCTGCAGATGAGACCTTTTTTCTCACAGAAATGATTGGAAAGCTCTGATTAACTTTAACAGGGAGAGGATTCTCCCCACTGCAGAATAAATAGCTGCTACTGGGCCCTTTGTGGGGTCCCAGGCTGCCTGTTAACTGCACAGCAGCCTCTTCAGCATTCCCAGCCCTGTGGCTCTGAAGGATGATGTGGCCCCTATGCTGGGAAGGCCAGGCAGGTTGAGGCTGGAAGAAAGAAGGGAGGAGAGCAGAGGGACAAAGAATAGACGCATTCAGGTGTTTTGTACTTCTCTTAAACTCGAATTGACTGTCTATATGATGGGGACAGCAGCCTCAACTTAAGTCTTAATTAACGTTTATGACGCTAACTATGATATTCAGATGAAAGGCTTTTCAAAATGACAAGGGATTTGTATAACTCACAGAGTGATAGAAGCTTGCATTTCTGTAATACTAACTCTAAAACCAGAGGTCAGAAGTTGATCCTAGAATAACTTCATTTCCCATTCACAACTAAACAGGAAAATGTATTTTGGCAGGAGCATGTCCCTTCTCCAAAGTCCCATTCTCAGGCTGCTCTCACCATCATCCCTCTGCCCACGCAGCTCAGCATCACCACAGAGCTACCCTGAGTGACAGCAGAGAGACTGCAAGTAAAATCAGGCCTTATTGTCCATCTAAAACATTTTTTACAGTTTTGTTTAGTGGTATTGGTCTTTATCTGGCTCACAGTGCAAACCATAGAATGCATCGATCACAGCAGCTTCTCCCTGCACAAAACAATCTATTTTCAGCTGTTGCTTTGTGGCTCAGGACTAAGCTCCAGGTACTTTAAATCTCTTTTATTGAGTAAGCCTGTGTTGCTATGATTTAGCCAGAGTGTATTATTGCATGTGAATGATAAACTGTAGTTCATGACCTGAGTCTAATGGTTACTTTATCAGTTGCAGTGGACAATTAAGTGACTGAGTAGCACAACTGATGGTGAAGAACAGATTTTGCCTCCGAGCTGCTTTCAGGAGTTAGATTTCGCTGTATCATGTTCAGAAAGGTCAGAGCTCTGGCCAGATGACCAGTATAGCAGTGCAGATGGCACTGTATGTCACCTGGCCACTCTGGGCCTCTGCAACCTGCTGCACAGGGCTGGGGTCCAGGAAAAGGTTACGGCCATATGCAACCGCAGCACATTAGCAGCTCATGAGGAAAATGGCCTTTTTTGCAAAGGAGATGAGAAAATCAGTTCAGCAGCTATGTCCACAACATCACAGCAGATCGTGGCCATTTTCAGCTGCTATAGAAGCAAACACAAAATCTTTAAATTCTTAATTGCAATCACCTAGAAAAATGTGACAGAAATATTAATAAAAATATTCACATAACAAATAACAATGCTCTCTTGCACTGTGATACCATTGACCTCCTTCTTCCATCTTTTAAGCACTCAAAATATTAAGGCTCAAATTTAAATGGTCAAACTAAGAAAGCATGTTTGTACTACAGGACCCTGGTAATATACATGGTTCTGGATTTTCATATCCAAAAGAAGTCCCAGAAAAGCCTTGGCCTTAAGCCTCAGTGCTCTTTTTCCTTAGGAATCACCTAACCTCTATTCATGTCTCAGCTGCGGTGTAAGTTTTGCAAATTAAAGCCAGTGTGTGGACAGTGGAACAAAAGGAAGTCTGTTATGACTGTCTTGGCTTCCAAGAAAGTTTGGTGCAGTACAGCCTATTCCATTCTGAAAAGGGATTCAGGTGTTCTCTAAGCAAATGGAAAAGTTACTCTTGGCTGTAATGGATTTTTACGAAGAACCTGAAGAGGAGACAAGACCATCTTTTGGAAATTTTCTATACCATAACTTCTTAACCTGTTCATTATCTTATTAAAGAAGGTTTAGATCTCATGGTGTTCACATGGAAAAAACAATCTGAATTAATAAGAAATAAAAAGAAGAATAAAGGACTGTTTCAGTTGAAATAGATGATTCAGAAGCATGTTTTTGATGCAGCAGAAGTGTGGAACCAATAGCATTTAACTGATAATAGTCAGACTAGACAACCAAGAAAACAATTCTTTGTGTTGAACAAAGATGGAGAATTATTATTTCTAATAGCAAAATAAAAGTCTCTAAAATACAACTCAGATTGACTAGCAGCATCAGTGTGGACCCTGTTTTGAAAAGCCTGGGCTTTAGTTGTTGCTGTTCAATCCTTCCCATGTGTTTAAAAAACAAACAGGGAAAAAAGAAAAAGAGAAGGAAAAGCATTCTGAAAGTGTCAGCTTGATATCTTCTTATTTATGATTAAATACTTTGGTGGAACTAAGTAAAAAATTAATTCTCCTAAAATGCATTTTTTCCAAGATGAAAGATAGTATTTACCAAAGCTACACCTTTCTCCTCTAATGAACAGCTAATTTTTTTAGGGTTTTAGATTGGAGGTCAAAGGAACAACGCAAATTATTAATATAGGATTCAATTCTGTGTTCCTTAAGCCAAGCAAAAAAAAAAACTACTGAAATTCTCAGCTGTTTTGGTCTATAAAAACAAGGCCACAAACTATCCAAATGAGTCTAAAAATTATGATTCCTATTAAAAATTTTTAGGTTCTTTTGATATGACCTACTACTGGATACCTACTTCTGGCTCCCTCATTCATGATGAGCATTAGTTTGGTCAAGGATGAAATCTTGTTTTCAGCAAGACCGTTTGCTCTGGAAGACAAACTAATTATCACAACTGTCAGTTAGAAAAACTACTTTCACATTTTACAGCAAGTTGTAGTTTTTCTCAATTAAATGCATGGAGTATGGTGACATCTATAGGAGCTTCCAAGTCTCTACAATTAAGCTGCCTTTCCATGCTAACCTATGTGTGTGTGTATTATATATATGCACACCTCATTGTGATAATTTCTATAAAATATCAGAAAGTAAATTAATTATCAAGATTTTCACTTAGTTGCTGTCTCTCCAGAGAGTTAAGGAGAAATAAAATGCATTCTGTAAAATAAATACTCTCAAATGCAGCTGCGAAAGCTGAAAGGAGCAGGAACAATTGCTATGGTAACCATGTTATGGGATTAAAAAAATCATGGAAAGTAGGAAGATAGTGAGAACAAGAGCATGGGACCAAATTTGCAATAGTAAATTAATTGTGAAATCATCACATAGAAATGTTCTCTATCAAACATTGTTTACTCCAGTAAATAAGAAAGTCATAAACATGAAACAAAGCACAGCAAATTATGACAGAATATCATGCAGAGACAACACATTGCTCCTTCCTCTATGCCCACTGCACGATCCCATAATGTCCCACTGCAGCAAACAAAGCATCGAAAGCCAAAGGAGAGAATGTCCCAAATGTTCCCCTTCCCAGAAACAGTCTTGTTGGAAACATGAGAAGTAGTGTGACCCTCAAACCTCATGGATCAGGATAAGTAACTGGGAGACCCTGGCTCATGCAATTGTACAATAATGCTCCTCCAAACATCAGCTGAATGGCCTTGAGGGCTTCCTTAAGCTAACAGGACTCTTGCACTTGGTGATGGCTCCAAGGATATTTCATTCAATGGTCAAACTTATTCTATATTTTCACTTGTGTAATTGAATACAGAAAGTAACTGCAAATCCTTTTTAATTTCAGGAGAAAAATAAAGGTATGTCTAGTCTGCTTAAATAAGATAATTTTTATCCCTGAGAAATACTTTTGTTTCTAGTTATATTTCCTCTTTTGTTAATGTCTTTCAATTTTTTTAATTTTGGTGGACTGGTTCCAAATAGCTCTAAATTAATGTAGAAGTATTCCATACAAATGCTTTGTTCTGACAGCCAAAATTAATCTTGATATAAAAAGAAAACCATTGACAAAGTTTTTTTAAGTTCTATGTAAAGATCTTTCATCATAGAAATATAACAGTTTTCAGGTTTTTTTTTTAATTAACAGCGGTAAAAAAAAAAAGCATACCCGAAATATGGTTTAGCACTGGCAAAAAAAATAATCTAGGCAAAAAAAAATTTCCTGGTCTGACATTTTCATCCAACACTTTATCTCCAATGCCAGAGTGGAATTGGGACCACAGCTTATTCCTTTAAAAGTAGGAACCCACAAATCTCCTGGTATTTGGCATCCATCTATCTCAAAGCAGGCTGCAGTAAGGGTACTTAATTGTGGTCTCACTACCACAAACATGAATAATTTTTTTAAAGTTCTTCCTACTGACATGAAGCCCTAGTCATATTTCCACCAATTTTCTACACTCGTTTTCATTTTGGAGCTTCCCAAATTTCTATTCAAATGATTGCTCTAAGCCCCACATTGATCCTCCATTGTCTGATACATAAAATAGCAAAGACATCCTTTAGACCTCTGCAAAACTGCAGGTCTACTGTAACTCCCCTCCTAACACACCTCATATTTGAGGTACATCACTGTCATTTCTGTCATACTGTGGTATCTCTTAAACTACTATTCCTACCTTCCACCTTCAGACATCAGTGCTAAATATAACAGGGGTACATGAGGCAACAGAGAAGGAAGATAATAAACATAATTATTGTTCAAAAAAAAAAAAAGAGTGGTTCAAATATCTATAAGCATGAAATTGATGTGAAAGACTGAGGCATAATGGAGAATCTCAGGGATATTTCCTTTTGATGAAGGCACTTGTTCCTGGACTAGCAGATTTTGCAAAACCAAAATTTTAGTAGGCTTTGTTCTCTTTTAATATTGATTAATAAAGTGGTAAAGACCTGTAATTCTCACCTCAGAGAAACCTTATTTTTCAGTCAGGCTTGGAATTATAACATTCTGACATTTCCCCTCTCCAAAAAAACAAAATCATTTCAGTTAATTTGAAAACTTTTTTGCTTTTAATTTATTTTTTCAAACATCCAACCCAACACTCTAGGTTTCAATGTTCCCTTGGTTGACAGCTAAATAGAAAAAAAAAGACACTATGAGAATTGGAATTCCCAGCAGTGACTGAGTGGATTCTGAGTGTCCTACTACCAATGTTTCCAAGTAAGCTGCCACACGTTTGATTTAATCAAGTCAGTGTGCTCTGACAGAAGAATCTCCCGTGATACTCCTTGACACACCAGGGAAATGATGTCTCACTGAAATTACTGTCACGTGGGTTCTCAGCTGTTTGGAAAAGCTCCAATCAAAATGTTATCATCACTGCATCTACCCTGTCTCTAGCACTGCAAGGAATCCTTGTAAAATACCCTCAGCAAATACTCACTGAAGGAAACAGCAACAGGATGGGCTGTCAGTACTTGGAGGATGTAACTAGAATGAAAGATCATGTTGATAAATTGAAGAAATTATTTGAAACACATAAGATAATTTAGTAAAGATTAATGCAAAATGGTGCACTGAAGAAAAATTCAATGACTGCAACAGACCACAAAATTAATAGAAACCCAGAAAGAAAATGTAATTTGGAGAAGGATTAGTCAGACTGCTAGAAACAAGACTGAGTGTGTGATTATTCAAATCTATTCAGCACTGGGAGGTCACAGCTAGAATCCTGTGTCCAGTTTTGGACACTGCATTTGAAAGAAAATTATAAGGAGCATAGAGATCATTCACAAGGAAACTGTAACAATAGGTTCCTTAGAGGAATGGCTGAAAGGATTAGCTTTGATGGCTCAAGGTGTGATAGGAGGGCTAGTAACAGCCATCTCCAGGTAAACAAAGTCGTGTTGAGAAGGATGGCTTAATAAGATTAATTTGCAGATATATTAGTTAGCATGCAACATTAAATTATATTTGCACAGAGATGAGAAAACTGATTTTAACATCCTTGTTATGGGAGCTATACAAGAATGTTATAAAATTATCTGTGAGCAATGACCCTCAAGTATCCTAGTTCATCTCAAGAAGTGTGTTAGATTAACTAATGTCTGCTGTTTACTCTCAACAAAATTTCTTTGATTTTTGTGAATATTTTCAGCACACTACACTGATACTGGTTATTGCATGTCATATTGCATGCAATTAATTGTATCTGTATAGCAAAAGAAGCAGTAATCTCTAACTGCATCTCACTGAGCAGCTAGACCTGCTCAACCAAAAAGCTCCATCATTAGCTCTCCTGACTGCAATAAGACTTAAGTTTGTTAAATGAGCAAGAGCTGAAGGTTCTGGCCATAAGTCTATACCAGGCTGATTTTACTTTCTTTTAGATTCTGTACTCAAGCAATACTAACTCCATTAGAAAGAAGAAATTAATTGATAATAGACAAAAGTATTTTTGCTCCAAAGAAGATCTCATCTTAGTATTTATATGAAAATGCATTGTTAGGCTACATAGACTGCTGTTCTTTTTGCATTGCCTAAATGGTAGGGAAAATAATGTATTGGAGATCATTTACCCTCTTTCAGCCTTCATCCATATTCAAACTCTGGAACTGTTCATAAAACTAGTCTACCCAGCCTATCACAAAAATGGGACATTTTAGTTTCTGCATTACTGGGGTCATGGCTTTACCCCAGGGAAGCCAAAGGAAGCAGGTGGGAGTGGAGCCATCGTACCTTATACCAACTACCAAGTCCCCATGTTTGATATTCAAATACTCCTCAGTTCCCACTCCTCAGACATCCAATTTTCTTTTTCCATTGTTTCAATTGTCTGAGAAATTATTTTCCACCCCATATCTTTGCCCTGTTGAAGTTCTTGGAAGACTTTATGTAAACTTTATTTAAAAGGAAGAAGACAAACTGCATCTTGATACACAGATGAAACAGTCACTGCAAGAAAGATATAAAGGTATATAATTTTGTGCTACAAAACAAAAGAAAATTGCACAATGTGCAACAGTTTTAAGGCTCTTGTTATTAAAAGGTAATGCAAGTAAATCCCGTGGAATAAGTACCATGTGAGTGGTAGTTGCCATGGTAACATTAAGTAGGAAAAAACCTAAAGGAAATACACTTCGTTGGTATGTAAGTTAAGGATGCCTCAGGGCAGACTAAAAAAACATCGATGGACCAGCAAAAAAGTATTTAAAAAATCAAAAACAAGTGAAATATGATGATATCAGGACAGGTAGATTTTAGATTTACACTTTAAAATAAGAGAAGGGGTTATAGGATAGAGCAGCTGCCTGGGCCACTGTGGGTTTCAATTATTACAAAAGAAATCTGGATTTAAGTCTCTTTAGAAGAGTTTGAGAATAAAAAATCTGCAGTATCTTGTTCTTCCCTGAAGTTAAACTGGCATTAAGGTACCAGTAAAGTGGAATTGACTTACTCATTGTAGGGCCTTTTTAAAGCACTTCATATCTAACCTTCATCCCTTAGGTCCCCACCCCAAAACCCTTGCTGACAAGTTTTGCAAGAAAGAACTCTCCAATACCACAAAGAAAAGACCTCACAAAAATTTTATCATTGCCTATCCTACCTGCAGAAGATACATATGCATTATTAAGTAACCAGCCACTGGATGTCATTGTTATTCCACAGAAACATAAGAAAGAAAAATCTCTTTAACAGCAAAAACCTTTCAAGCCACTAAAAATGAGAGATAATACACAACCTAGCTTCAAGGATGTACTGTTCAAGCTAGTCTCAGCATCCTGCTCCCCAAACTCAGTTTAACTATTTTTAAATGGATGAATAAGCCATGTGTCCTATATATGGGATTTAAAATAAACATCACATGAAAGTACAGTCAGTGGGGTCCTGTATGTTATCTGCATGTCAAAGCCTTTTCACTTAATTTCATAAAGCATTTTGCTTTGATTTGGATTTGAAGTTTTTGGAAGAGAGTATACTTGCTGCAGAGAATTTCTGCCTCACTTTGGGATGCAGGAAAGGACAATTTTTGCCCATGCTTATATATGTTGGTTTGCTACGTCTGCTACATCTCCATCTCTATGCCCAAGACTGAGAATGCATTTTTCTCACCCCATTTTCAGAAAAGATTCTCAGCACATTAGTTGGAATTACTCATTATTTTAGCTCATATGTCCCTTTTTTCAGAGTGTGAACAAAACCAGCAGCCCTCTATCTGCATATCTCTGTGCTGACCTGGATTTGTATCCCTGTCCTACACTGCCAGCATTTGGCAGCAAATGGCTTTTAGTACTATAAGAAAGGTTGAAAACTCCTTGTCCTGATGAATTGGGACCCAGCTCCATTTCTGCATCATTCTCCACCACTTCCAGGATAAGTCTGTGCATTGCCCATGTGTCTCAGGGTATTATCAAAACCAAACACAGAACCATGCAGGTGAAGAGAGGTCTGGGAATCGGTGAATAGTACTGTGGACACCAGTTCCCATCTTCAGACAGCTCCAGTTACAACATCTCACACTTCAGCTTGCAGCCATGCTCTGCTGCCGCATCTCGTCCCCACCTCGCAAGAGCCGATCTCTTGCCAGCCCTGGCTAGCTCCACGGGGCGATAGGGCAGCGAGGGGCACTCTCTGCTGAACCCAGCTGGGCTTTAGAGAGTGCCTTGGTGGGTCCGAGGACACTGCTGATCCCACCGGCAAGGAAGGAGGCGACACTCTTCTGGGGATAGGTCCAAGATTTATTGTGACTCCAAGGAGAGCCCCAGAGCCCAACAGCACCCAAACAGGTCCCAGAAGGGAGTGAGCTCTGGACCTCGAGCAGGCCCTGATATAGGGTGGGCAGAAACCCGATCAGCCAGTGGGAGAAGACATGGGAGTGGCCCTCCGAGGGAAGGACACCGGGGTATCCACTTAGCAGGGAGGAGGGGAGGGACCCCAGGCCATTGTCCAGTCACCCAGCGACCCCAGCAGAAGCCTCCAGACAAAGGGGAAGGATGGACAAGTCACCTGGGCGGGGTCAGGGGCCTGAGTCAGGGTTTTTTGGGATTGATGGACACACAGGTGCTGATGGGAAAACCTGGGATGAACCAAAAAGGCACAAGGGGGGGGGTGGGGGGTACAGAGGGATAAACCATTTTGAACATACATACAGTGGAACCTAAAAACACAACTCCACACTCTGCAATGAACAGGCTCATCTAGCTACTTACAGCATTCCTGTCAGACTGGCTTCCTATTAGACCTGAGCCTATTTGCATCCTGTATCTCATTGCCTAGCCCAATTCTGTGATGTGTCCAACACTTAAACTGGTCTCAGTGTCATGCTATATTGCTTAGAGTTGCAGGTGTGCTCAAATTATTGACAGATGAACTGAAATGAGAAGGGAATTAAGTCTGGAATGAGTGAACCCTTACTACTCTTTTTGAGTTTCTCTATGGGATCTTTGGGTTCAACTCACAACTCTGTTTCTCATTGCACTTAGAAGATGTCATTAAGGATTTGCTTCCTGATCCTTTTCTGTACCAGTAATGTTTCCCTGAGATGTATCAGAGGGGATGTAAGGAATCTGTCGGTCAAAAAGCAGGTGCCCTCTTCAGCTGCTTGTGTAGTAACTAAGCAATTGCTGACAGATTTCTGCAACTGGTGGTGTAAACTCCCGCAGAAGTTGCACAGAGAGTAGTCCCTTAACCCTTGCTTTTTTCCTTGCTCTTCCTAGTACTCAGAAGGATAACTTATAGGCAGATGTGAAAGCTAGGAAGTTTTTCAATTTCCTCTTTTAGAAAGAAGTGTTTTGCACTGTGGGCAGACAGATCCTTTCCGTCTTTCTCACAGCCACAGGCAATACCACAAGAAACTCGCTGGGTGGTTAAGTAACTTGGTTTACTAGGGCTTGTGTCTCAGCTAGATCTAACAGACATATGCTCAGTGAAGCCCACTCAAATTCTCCTGCAATAAAAGTAGGCTTGGATAGGAGAAAATGAGTCTGAAGGCTAGGATGCATTTGGAAGTTGGCAGCAAAGCGCTGATTTCTGTAAGCTAGTACTCAGCTTCATGAATAAAAACAGGAGATAAAGAGAGATTTCATGCCTGACAGATAAAAGGTTAAAGGACTAGTTTTTCAGAAATCAGCAGGAAAAATATATACAAGAAAAATAAGAACACACATTATGTTCTCATACCCACATAGATGAACCATAGCTGACCCAATCCTAGCAATTAAACCAAATTTGAGGGATTTGAATAACCTAAAATCACATCCAAAAAATTAGTAAATCATGAGTTCCTTTCTAGTGACTTAGGTTTGGAGCCAAGGAAAGTGTGGCACGTTTGCTGCCCAGTAGAAATCAATAAAAATTTACCCTCAAGTCACTTCTCATGTAAATCAGTGGCATTTACCTTTGCACTTATGCATTAGCTTTTTTTTTTTTTTGGTGTGCGTGTGTGTATGTTGGAACTTCTTTTTCCACTATTCCTACTTTTTGCCACTACAGAGCTGACCTGCAATCTGGAGTATGTGAGAAAAAGGCTTAGTGTCCCTGGATATGTATCCAGTGGAAGAAGGCTGTCTGCCTGAAAAACAAATAAATTGCTTGATATATCCTAGGTAATTGGCACTGAAAGGAGCTGTCTTTAGCTTCTCTTTCAATTAATAGGAAACAGCATCTCAGGGAATTTCTAGCACCATTGAAGAAAACAAATAAACAAACAAAAAACCTTGAGGACTGAAAGTCTTAAAAAATGAGCAGTAAGATGCTATTATATGAGCTGCTTCCAGAAAGAGAACAAGGATCTGCTTGGATGACTTTTAAGGCCTTTAGGTTTAGCAGCATTTTCTTCCTCTGAATCAAGTGACTTCATAAAGAAATGAAAGCTTGAATTTATGATATCTCAAAAATGTATAAAACAGTTCCCCCCTAAAAATACATGGGTCATCCAATTAAAGTATGCATTGTACACTGAGGCTTGGAGATGAGAGTCAGATTTGCCATTTGGAAGTAACAGGCCTTTCCTGACACATGTAATGAAATCTGGGTACTCTATCACATCATCGTTTCGTGTTTTATCCAGCAATTTAGGTTATCCTGTCCATTAAATCAAGTCATTGCTACTGCAGGCCACCATACCATGTAATGACCTTTGGAAGGTTATAGATCTTCATTTGAAAACCATTTTCTGTTTTGTTCCCACTGCGGATAATGCATAGCTACCTACTGCATTTTGGCTTTATACTCTCTTCCAGTGAAATTAATCTTCTAGTTTCTAGGTTGCGTGTATGTTCTATAGCCATCCTTACTCCCTGGAATGTGCACAGAGATACATAATTTACCCAAGCTGTAAAGTGACTAAAATTCTGAAGCCAAATACTACAGCTGATCAGGAGCAGCAGTGAATTGCTGCAGTTAGAAGAAGTGGCCATAAATAAGCAATAAATATCTATATGACTGAATAAATACATCCATTTATGCTGGATGTTCTCAACCCAGTCTCAAATTGCAGGGCCAGTTTCCAGTTTTGATAGTGATTTCCCTGTGCTATTTTGGACAACTTTCACACAGAGAAGTGCAAAGCAGAAAGTTAGACCCAAGCCCATCAGCCTCAAAAAGAAAAGACTTTATACTTTGCTTCTCGCTCTAGAAAATACTCATAAAATTTGTATTTTAAAAATGAAAACTGAAATATCTGGTGAAAAAAACACATAAAGTTAGGTGGGTTTTTGGTTTTTTTTTTTGGTTTTTTTTTGGTTTTTTTTTGGTTTTTTTTTTTTGTTTTGTTTTGTTTTTTTTTGTTTTGGGGTGGTTTTTTTTTTTGTTGTTGTTCTTTGATTTTTTTTTTCTTTCATTTTCTTTTTATTTGACTTCTAGCTGGTCAGACTAGAAATAATTGGAATTTGGCATATTTCAGCAAGGAGAGAGGCAGTCCCTCTTGGAAGTTGCTGCTTGATTTAGCACTATTTCCTTTAACAATTCAGTGTCTGGAGATCTTAGGCTGATTTCATAGGTAAAAATGAATTAAGGTTCCTTTGAAATTGGGCTGTGGCACCCTAGAAAGACAGTTCCATATAAAGACCCTAAAATAGCACATAGTAAAGTGCAATAATTCTTTAGCACTCTCTCCCTGCCATTCACACACATACAAACAAGGCTTGACATTGGCAGTGGTTGGTGGTTTGTATGTGGTATCTTCACACTTGGCTGCAGGACAACCTACTATTTAATTTCCACTAGAAATTGTGAAATTGGATATTACCTTTTTTTCCAAGGAATGTACATGATTTATGAAAAGAAATGGTCAATAGGCTCATAGCATTCTATCATATAGATAAAATTGGAAATGTCACCTTCTTGGACTATTATATTAGTATTTTATTCTGAAAAAGGGAATTGTATATTATTAATTCTTAATTGGTCTAATTAGTTTAAATGTAATAGATTTAATCTTTCAGCAAGTGTGGTTAGGCTTACCCAGAGCCACTACGTGCCTTCAAATTGCTTGGTACTTTCACCTTCTGATATTTTATGTAATTCTTAAACCTAGAAATTTTGCAGGTTTTCTAGGAGTCTAAACCACAATATAAATTAGAATTACTACTATTTGTGGCAGGCCTGGGGCAAAGTGGTCAAGAAGGCGAAAATACTGAAAAAAACCCCATGTGTATTCAATCAGAGCGTTTAGGAAATTCAGCTGTGGAGTTTCCTAGATAGTGCTGCTATAGTTAGAGTTCCTTATCCGCGTTAGTGATGGCGGAGGGTTAAGGACGCAACGCACACTGGCAAGGAACAGGTTCTGGCTCTGCCAAAGCGGCTGCCGCCTTCCCGCAATGCCACTAGATGGCAACAAATATCTTTTATTTTGTGCAAGGGCTGTTTATACCTCGTGTGCAGTGCAGGGTCATGTCCTTTTGGCCATCGCGATGGGGTTAGATTTAGGTTTCTAGCTAATTGATTTTATGATAACATTTTCTCGTGTTGGTTAAAAATATTAGCTTCCAAGTGGGAAACAAATTTCAGTTATCGTTCAGATACCCTTGTATTTTATGTACTTTTGTCACCACAGTGACTGCTTTTGAATTCATAAATATTTTGAGAATTATGGAGCCTTTAAAATAAAAACAGATTCCCACTACTTATACTGAATACCACTGCACTGAAAAAATTACTCTACATTTACCCTGGTGTTTAATTCTGTAACTGTTTTAGGATACACCTCCTCCATAATGAAAATGTCAAGTTCCCTAAAATAAACTGTCTTTAAAGTGTCTGCTTTCTCCACTATGTATTTATGCATTTGATCAACCCGATTTACAAAATAGGTGCACTTAAACCACACCAATTTTCCTATGGCATATCTGGGGGGGGGGGGGGGGGGGGGGGATAGAGGGTAGCAACAAAACAAAAAAAAAAAAAAACAAAAAAAAACAAAAAATCTCAACAATAAGTCTCAAACAAACAATAAACCCCCCTAAACCCTACCATAGTCAATAAATCACTAGAAGTGCAGGAACTTATAATAACAAAATGCCACAGGACATTTCCTCATCAAGTCTCCTAACAACAAAGCATACCTAAGTAACAATTGCTCTTGTGCTACCTCTTATCATCCCACTATTAAAGGAAACTCTTCCCATGAGTTTGTTATTGAACCATTCCACTCTTAGTTGTTACAAGTTATTGCTGCAGCTTGGAAAACCATTAGTAACCGCCTGTTTCCATGTTATCCAGAAAGTGTTTTGCACAGTAGCATATCAAACTGATACCGCCACTCTCCTCAGACTAAGTTTTCATAGTAAAAGAAATATACTAAAGTAAATTTGAAAGTCAGTGGCTCTGAAGATATCTAGCACCATGTTTAAGCCTCTTCTACCATTATTCACTAGTATAAAAGGTAATACCTATCTTTTTCCAGTCACTGGAGAAGAAAGTGATGTTTCTTGAATAGGGAAATAAAAATTGTTGTCTTCCTGGTTTTGAGCTTTAGAATACTTATCAGAACCAACTGGCCAACTTCATTCTCTGGCTTATTGTCCAGAAAAAGGTTGTCAAGATAATGTTATATATAGATGTACAAACACCTTTTTTTTTTTTTTTTTTTTTTTTTTTTTTTAATTGCCTTATTTTGACCAATATATATGATGAGTACATGGCCTGGAAACACTCACTTTCACCCTTAAATCTTATCACTCTTTCAAGTACCTGGTATTTAAGAAAATGTGTCTTCCTTCTCATGACCTCCACTGATTCCACAGCTCTGGTTCAGCTGACTTGCACTTAGTATCCTGCTCCATTTGCAGAATTTATACTTTCTGCTTGGCCTCATTAATTTATTTACTTTTGCATTTTCTTTCATCATCTGGAAGTACCTTTAAGTTCTGAGTTTTGAAGTCTGGATTTCAGATTTTTTTACCCATTTCCTTTGTATGTTTTTTTCCAAATATCTATCATTGCCTGCCTTAGGTCCTGAGTAAACTGTTGTGGCATCTTTTATCTTTCAGTTACAAATTACTTTGTTTGACTGCTTGCTTGAAAACTACACACAGCATGAACACACACACACAAAAACCAAAGCAATCATAGAATTCTAAGTCCCAGAGGAAAAACATATCAGAAGTCACAGAATTGTACCTAAAAAGCAAGTATTAGAAAAGAAGTTAAGGTTAAAATAGACCTTGTTTCAAACCAGCATCTTTTCTCTGTGCAGCACTGAATGTAAAAACAGCTTGGAGCTCCAACTGAATTTTACCTTCTTCCTGTAAAGAGCCAAATTCAAATGTATTTCCTTTTTTTTTTCTTTTCACACTTTGATCTTGCTCTTCATTTCATAGTTTTGACTAAAACCAAGGAACATTGAGCCACAAAAATGTGTGTCCCACCAGTATTAGGTTGTTGTGTTTTGGTTTGCTTTTTGTGAAAAGTCTCCTTTATAAATCCTTGAGAATGCAAGGACTAAGGATCTATGTCATCTATTCAAAACACCTGATAAATAAAATATTAATATGAAGGCTACTCCTCCTTGAGAGGACCCAGAAAATACAGCCTTTCTGCATAATTTTCTGCTCTTTGCTTCAGTTTCAGCTCTACCATTGAAACATACATTATTTCCTCTCATCTTTTTGAGTATAACTTCTGCCTTCAATAAACTAAAGACTTGCTGACATTTGCTGTCATGAGTAGAGTGCCAAGTACACTGATGATCTCAGCCGTGGCCTGCAACTGAAATAATAATAGTAGCTATGGCAATGTTAGCATATGACCAAGAACAAAGACATCCCACAAAACACACAAGCCAAATTGGAGGAACATACCAAAGAACAGTAAATGCTAACTCAGAAAGAGACAATTCATTATTCACTTTGTCATTCAAATATTTCGAAAAATTAATGACGTTTGCCAGACATATGTCTAGCATTTCCCTAAGATAGCAAGCTTATGTACAGTAGGAATTCAAATGACTCATATGCTATGATGTGACTGCTTAACATGGCTTATTAAATCAGCTCTCTGAAGTGTCCAGTACAATGACTATCAAATATCAAAGCATAGGAAATAGGGTCCTATTTTTTCATTGGTGTGTGCACAAGCAGAAAGCAATTAATTGGAATTCATGCAACTCACCTAAGACATTTCTTACAGAATCTCTGCTGAGAATACCATTAAGTACAGCACTTAGTTCAGTAATATTTCATTGCTATGACAAAACACAGAGCTGTTACCACACTTAAGTAATGACACAGAACCTTCAAAAACAAAACCGAAAAAGCAGCTCTTGGGATAGAGCACTTTAATCTCTACATCAGATTATTCAGGAGGTGGCCTGAAAAGATCCCAGTGATTTTGACAATAGAATCAGCAAGAGGGCCACTTACTGCCTCATAGACTTTGAAGTTCCTTTGGACTTTTAATTAAACAAATATAAAACAAGGCAGAAGTAAATGTTCTCATTCAATTTGCATCTATTCATTGAAGCATTTATGTTCTTTGTTACCTTAGTGCTCATAGAGACTGCAAATATTTGAAAATCTTGTTTTACTTTTAGGTTAGGGAACAATTATAACTCCATTTTATGGTTAAGAGTGACATTCAGACTGAATGCCTTCTCACAGGCATGTAACCCAGTCCTCTCTAGATTATATATTAGTTTTCAGTAGTTTTGAATACATAAACAAAAAGACAAAGTATGGTAAACTGTAAGCCCTCCTAGGAACATCTAGAACAAGTGTAATGACCCAGATAGAGGATATAAAAAGAAATTTGGTCTTGTGCAGATTGCACCTTGGCGTAACTATATCAGACCAAAACTTAAGCTGACAATTTTGAACAGCAGGTCGATATGGCACAATGCAGAAAACCATGAAAAAAACCTAAACAAAACAGTGGCAATACCAAACAACCTTTCCACATCTCTGTTAACGTGTACAGAAATAGAATAAAGTGAGAATGGCTCCACATTTAAGCTGAAGTCTGCTGTAACTGGTTTTAAAGTCAAAGTCCTAGATATCTTGATAAAGCCATTTTTGGGTCAAGTTATGTTCTTAATATAAATCATATAAACGGCCCTAAATAAAGGCTTTCTCAGCCGTCAGTTACACAATTCTTGGATATCTTCCATTAGCCTTTTGATCTTGATTCCTAGAATACCTTTTCTGGAATCAGACTGGACCCAGGGCACTGTCTGTTTGGTCCTCCAAAGAACTAACACAAATCTCTTACAAAGAAATATCCATAAAATCCAGGAAGGCTTCATCTCACAGAATCACTAGGCTGGAAGAGATCTTCAAGATCATCAAGTCCAACCCAGCCCTAATACCTCAATTAAACCATGGCACCATATGCCACATCCAGTCTTTCTTTAAACACATCCAGGGATGGTGACTCCACCATCTCCCCAGGCAGACCATTCCAGTATTTTATCACTCCTTCTGTAAAAAACTTTTCCCTAATATCCAACCTATATTTCCCTTGGTGCAGCTTAAGACTGTGTCCTCTCTTTCTGTCAGTTGCTGTCTGGAGAAAGAGACCGGCCCCCACCTGACTACAACCACCTTTCAGGGAGTTGTAGAGAGTGATAAGGTGACCTCTGAGACTCCTTTTCTCCAGGCTAAACAACCCCAGCTCCCTCAGTCGTTCCTCACAGGGCTTGTGTTCCAAGCCCCTCACCAGCCTCGTTGCCTCCTCTGGATGCGCTCAAGTGTCTCAATGTCCTTCCCAAACTGAGGGGCCAGAACTGGACACAGCACTCAAGGTGTGCCCTCAGCAGTGCCATGTACAGGGGAAGAATGACCTCCCTGCTCCTGCTGGCCACACTATTCCTGATCAGGGCCAGGATTCCATTGGCCTTCTTGGCCACCAGGGCTCACTGCTGGCTCATGTTCAGCTGCTGTCAATCAGTACCCCCAGGTCCCTTTCTGCCTGGGCACTGTCCAGCCACACCGACCCCAGCCTATAACGCTACAGGGGGTTATTGTGGCCAAAATGCAGGAGTCAGCACTTGGACTTATTAAACTTCATCTAATTGGACTCTGCCCATCCATCCAACTGTTCCAGGTCTCTCTGCAGAGCCCTCCTACCTTCCAGCAGATGGACACACAATCCCAGCTTAGTGTTGTCTGCAAATTTACTGATGAAAGACTCAATCCCCTCATCCATGTCATCAACGAAGATATTGAACAGAACTGGCCCCAGCACAGACCCCTGAGGGACGCCACTGGTGACTGGCCCCAGCTGGATGCAGCACCGTTCACCACTCTCTGGGCCCGGCCATCCAGCCAGTTCCTAACCCAGCAAAGAGTGCTCCTGTCCCAGCCGTGGGCTGCAGCTTTTCCAGGAGTGTGCTGTGGGAGACAGTGTCAAAGGCCTTGCTGAAGTTCAAATAGACAACACCCACAGCCTTTCCTGCATCCTTCAGGTGGGTCACCTGGTCATAAAGGGAGACCAGGTTGGTCAAACACGACCTACCCCTCCTAAACCCCTGCTGGCTGGGTCTGATACCCTGGCCATGCTGTAAGTGCTGCATGATATTTGCAAAGTGATTCACACACATGGGAACATACATATCTCAGTCAGAAGAAACTAAATTAGAAAATCCCTACATGTGCAATCATATACTCAGTAAAATTAGATTTTTACTATATTCATCCACATTAAGTAGAATCATGCTGCCTCAGTAGGTGGGAGTGAGACCATATCCTCCAGGAAACAGAGCCAGATAACTTTCTGAGACCAAATCTCAAGGAAACAACCCTGTGATAGTAGTTGGGTTGCTGAAGTGACTGAACAGGTCTTTCACAACCCAGATTTTATGGTACAAAATAGTTACATATGTATATTTTAAGACTATTTTAGCTCATATTTAACACTTTACCTGTCATGGAAGTTTTGTGCGGGGATGGAGCAAGAAGTATGAGCTATCATAGATGTGTCTTCTGTGGCTCTGCCATTTGAAGAGCTCACTTCTTCAGCAACAACACAGTTCATGTCATACAAACAAAAAATGTCCAACAGGATATTTTTGACATAACTCTTTCCTATAGTTTCCATCAACTTTATTTCTCTATTTATTATTTGCATCAAAATTTTGCATCTTTTCTTTATGACCATTAAAAAAAAAAAAAAAGACAAATTTTAGTAGAAGCACAGCAAGTGAAATGCCAGGCAAAATGTTATTTATTACATTTATCAATGGTACTTCATAATATTGTCACAGCTATTTCTCCTTGAACCAATAGCCATTAATGCATTACCATTATTCAGGTAATAACATTAGGAGGTATTTCTCTATTGCTAAAGCAAAAGATGAATAAGTTTTGTCTTGAAAAATGCATGCAAAGGAGATATAAAGTGAATTTGAATTCTCAGTAATAAATTTCTTAAAAACCTCGATATTAAAGTACAGTTAACCATGGAGCAGGGAAAGCCAAACAGATTTGCACTATTTCCAACATTAATGCTCTGAAATGTGCCTAATAATAACATAAATTTTATTCCAGACAGCAGTCATATTCTTTGGGAAAGACAGAGGCTGATCAAATTCTGAAAGAGGAAAAGCTAGGAATCACCAGAAATAGCTTGCCAGAAAGCAATGTCCAGTGAAAAATAAAAACACTCACTGAGCAAACTCTTGGATAATGACTACACATAGTACAGTGGGAAGAGGGGTCAGAGAGCTAATGTACAATATCTATTTATACTGTCCCTTCCCCTTTGTGCAAGTGTCCAGGAGGGGCAAATGAAAAAGGGAAAAAATAGAAGGGGTGGTCACACAGACAACCTGAGTTTAATACACCAGATCAAGGAATCAAATATTTTCAAGCTATGGATAAATAAAATGAGGTTTGGCATGATTTGGTTGCTTGAGACGCAGCTGAGAGCTGGATCTCTGCAGCTCAGGCAAGCCCTGCCAAGGTTCACCTGAGGAGCAGGAAATCAGAGATAACTCCAGGTACCTTCAAGCTTCATCAGACTCCTACTGTCCCCCCCGGGAGAATGGAAAACAACAGATACAGCTCTGCAAAGAGAAAACATTTCAAGAAGTAACATTCTGAGGTGGAAATTCACCACCAGCTGAGAGCAAGAAAGGAGCAAAGAGCAAAAGAGAAAACGTGGTTTCAAATAGCATGTGTCTGAAAATAGAGCAAATGTGTGCAAGAACAATGAGCTTTCTGTGAGTTGTGCTGGAAGCACAGCCCAGGGCCAGTGCATCTCCACTCATATTTGGGCAGCCAGCCAGAGACTACACAAGTGACTTTCCTCCCATTATTTTCTCATTTTCATTAAACTGCATTTTAGGGCACCACAAAACAAGTCTACTTTCTCTACATTTTTCTCAGGCACATACCCTTTGCTCCCCGCATAAGAATAATCTCTCCTGGCAAATAAGGCAGATCCCCATTAATTATATCTCTCTCTCCACTTTTGCAGCTTTATTTGTAGGAATACTGCCACGACTATGGACTGTTTGCCAAGAGGCCTTACACATGTTTTTTTCATTATTAGACTACTATAAAATTTAACCATATAAGTCTCCTGTGCTGTACCCTCCTGACAATGCCAACAGCCATTCTAAAATAGACTACTTCAGAGGGCGAAGAGACCAGGCTTTTTGCAACTCATTAAACTGAGGTTTATTTTTGCCTTGTTAGTAGATGTGATTCTGCTCCTGCTGATGGGCACTGCAGCAGCCTCAGCTCTCATATGAGCATTTTAAAAGACATCAGACCTTGTTGTGCTCAGCAGTTACACAAAACTTCATTTAACTAAGTGGGAAGTTTGCATGTCAGGGCTAAAAACACAGCAAGGACCGGATTTTACCATTTGGCATTAAAAGATTTTTTTTTCTAAATTGCTGGGGAAATAATGCTGTACAAAGATAGAGCTTGTTTTTTATTTTCTCTTCAAATCACAGAGCTTAATTGATTCTACAAATACAGAATTGTAAGCAAAACAAAATGGATTCTGAAATAGTAGTTTTTATCAATAGGTAGCAGAGTACTTTGCAGTGGAACACGATACCCTTGTAAAATGATCTCTTGAAGTAAAAAGAAATTATTTGCTTATCAAGAGGCTCACATCAGACTAGAAATATGGGACCAAACAACATTCAGGTTTTGATCATTTCAGTTAATCCTAACAACCAATAGTTTACTTGCTATCATTAATTTCCCATAATGGTAAAGAATCTGTCTCAGAAAGACACAGCCTCTTTTTTCAGTGTGTGAAGACAACACACATGGTAGAGACTCTGGAATTTATTCTCTCAGTGCAGCAAAAGATAGAGTAAATAACACTGTCCCTAATTCAACTTTCAGGAATGTCAGCCAGAGCAGTCAGGGAAGGGCACCAGCTGCCTGCCCTCTCATTCTGATCTATTGCAGCAGCAAGGCAACAGTATCTGACAGAAAGGAAAAACCCCAAACTCTCGCACACCACAGCAAACACCCATCAAGATAAAGACTCAAGCTAAATTATAAAAAAAAAACCCAAAGAGTAACATTGTAAACTGGACTGATGAAATCAGAAGAATGATGCTTCACGCACACTTGCTAACATGTCACTCCTTTATTTTCGTGTCACTTAATAGCTAAGGCATAATATGTTTAACAGCTTTGAAAATATGATCAAGAGCCACCATCCTTGTTTCAAGAAGCTTACATCTACAGCAAGCCCTCAGCAATGTTTATCTAAGCAGAGCCATAAGTACCAGGGAAGAAAGGAACACAAGCCAGTGCCCATTTAGCAAGCCAGCAGTGTCTGCACTATCCTGAGCGTCACGCAGAAGCTGAGCACAGCACCCTTCATTAAACAAAATGTTTTCTGGTGGAATGAAATAAAATAACTTGCAGCATTGTTTGTTCACTGTCTTGTTGGTAGTGATACAAGAACCTGGTAACTTTAGGTTGAAGAGAGCATAAAGAGACCATCACTGCACAAGGGCAAACACCCTGTGCCCGATCCCTGTGCTCCCCCACCATGCTCACATTGCCTAAGGATGCAAAGCCCAGCACAGATGGCCCTGTGTGATTGTCGGAATACGCTGATAGAGTCATTCTTTCAATGTCACTGAGATTTATTTCTCGGTCTTAAATCTCTGCTGAAAAATACCCCGTTTCATGAAGTTGCCCACAGCTTCCCACAAATTCCAGCCCAGCTGAGCAAAGCAGGAGATAGCTCAGTGCTGGAGGCTTGTAAGGAAGGCAGCCAAGCCCCAGATTCCCTAAAATACCTTCGAAGTTAGTTATTTCTTTCTCCCAAGGTGTTATATCCTTAAAAAACAAGCAAACACACGTCCAAAAACAAAAACAGAGTGTTGGGGATTTTTTTCCCATTCCACCAATTAAGTCAATGAATCACACATTTTCTCCCTTATAATTTTCCTCAAGGAAAATCAAGCTCCACTTCAGTGCCCCCAGCACTCCACGGGTGAGCATGGTATACCCTGCAAGACCAAGCCAGGACTTTTCCACTGAGAAGAATGACTGCAGCACTGTTCCCATCCTGGTCACACTGAGATGAAGATGTCCTTGCTGCACTAACAGAAAAGGATTGCTGGTGGCTGTCACACCTCCATGACTCTTCCCCTCCCTCTATGAAAAAAAAAAAAAAGGAAATACTGGAAGACTTCAAAAGATATTGTAGGGGACTACAAAACACAGGGTGTTAAAAGAGCTGTAGATTGATAGGAGAAGCAAAGAACAGTCCAGACTCTGGCCCTCACTCTGGGAGCAGCCAGCAGCGCTGGAGGTGCCACACCCAGAGCCCTTCACTGGGCCACGCTCCCTCTGAGCTCACACACCTGGCAGGGATGTGTGACAGCTTCCAACACCTCCCGCTGCCCCTGTCACCTCTCACCAGCAGCAGGGCCCCTGAGAGCAGCCCCCACACGGCTCCCCACGAGGGACAGCAGGGCCAGGGGCCCTGGATGGGCACGTCTGCCCTTTCTGGGTGACACAAATTACTTCTGTGCTAAAGGGCTGGGATGACAGGAGCAGCATGTGACCTGGTTTTCTCTTTAGGCTCCTAGGAAGGCCGTGTCTATCTCAACAGGGTGGTCTAGCAGACAACATCACTGATTATGAATGACTTTCTCAACAATATTTTATAATTCCAAAGCTACATAAATACACACAGTAGCCCTACTTATCTGGCTACTCAGGTCAACCCTAGTAAACAGGTGTATGGGGATTGGACTGAATTCTTCCACTGAACTTTGGTGACATTTCAAGACTCTAGTAATCCCGTTGGCCCAAATAACCTGTTTAAATTCACAGTAGAAGAGTCAGCTTGGCTACTAGCTCACAGTATGCTGCACCAACTACACAAACACACACCAAAGAAATATTTTTCCCTTGTTGATTTATTAACAACAGATTTGTTTGCATCTAGAGAAAAAAAGAAACCACAAAAACCTCCCCCCCAAAAAAACCCAAAAAATCCACCCAAAACCAACAAACAACAACAACAACAAAAAAGACCAAGTTCTTGCCCCACCAAAAAATCACCTGTACAAATTCTGCCACAATATCTCAAGCAGCATCTTTCCATAAGAATTTAGAGAAAAACAATACTGTTACCCTTACATCCCTTGAGCCAAATCTGTTATGTGAGAAGGACCATTAATGTCAGCAGGGATTCAAAGTGAGGAGGATTTCCTCCATGCTCAGTAATAAAGCCTTCTCAAGGAGATGAAATCAGACTCACTGTAATGTAAAAGGAGTGACTGGAAGCCACAGTGGCACTGTGTGGACAGTTTGTACCACACTACTATTCAAGGAATATAAAGCAGGTAGTAGATCTGTTGCAAGATTTTTCTGGAGATGATATTAATGAGCAGTGACTGTCTGGTGCCAGTGTTACTTCAAATTGCTATTTTAATACAGCTCACATCAACTGTAGCACTGACAAACATGATCAAAATGGCAGTACATTCAAGTACAAGATAGGAATATTGTCCTCATTTGAAAATGAAAAATAAAGCAAAGATATGGAACACTGAAAAAGGAGGAAAAATGCTAAAGGAAGAAAGAACCAGTATCATTTGGAGCTGAATCACTATGCACAGCTACAGTCTGACAATCCAAATGTGGACTTCATGGGCAATAGCATGGATATAGTGATTAGAATTATATTTTTTTATTTTTGTATAGCAATCGGATCAATGTGTGCCACAACGTAGGGAAAGTGCTGCCACAAATGGGTTCCTACTGTATATTTTTGGAGAGCATGGACTTGATTTTGAGCACAGCATTTATTCAGTTTCCCACTCCTTCCCAATCAGGTTCTCATTATGTCGTCTAAAACCTTGATTCAGCCAAGCACTTCTGTATGTGCATTGTTGGAACATGTAATTACTTCCCATTAAAGTCAACAGGACTAAGTAGCATGGTTAAGTGCTTTGCTGAATCAGAGCCTAAATGACATCAGCTGTGCCAGTAAGTTACAGGTGTAAAAAAACCAAAACCAAAAAAAAAAAATCCTCAGCCAGCAACCAAAAAAAAAAAAAAAAAAAACAAAAAAAAAAACAAAACAAACCAAAATATGTCAGCCCCATGTTTTAAAACTTTGACCTTTTCTTCAGCAAACTTTTATACTAGGCCCATTTGTGATTTTTTGTGGATTTTACTTAGTTGACTGATGATATACTACTTCCTGCCTTTTACTTCTCAAATGATGCCATGCTTGTCCTTGCTGATTCTCTAGAAAACAGGGTAATTTTTAGAGAAGAGAAAAACAGAACACTGAGGTGACAAACATTGCTCTGGCTTGTCAAAGGTGAAGAGAGAAATATAAGGAAAGCACATAGAGTTATTTGTCCTTGAAATCTCTTAATGTGACGGATTTAGACAAAGATGCATTAGTCTTTGTTTGAAAAAAGACACCAAACACATGCACACAAAAGCAAAACCCACAATAACCCACAAAAAGCTTCCTGAGCCAGCTTATTCAGGAAAATATTATGCAGGGTTTGCATCTCTCCTTCACCAGTAACAGGTTTAAAGATAGCTGCATGCAGCCTGGACAGCAATGAGGACATCTCAGCCACAAACAATTCAGATCTGTCCCAAAGTCCTCACACACAACCCTTAAAACTGTTCACCCAAATGACTTTCCCAGGGACAGGCTCACTGTGTCATGATATCTGAAGCAAAGGTACCTTAGACACACAGCTAAGGATGCTCTTACTCAGAGCTCTGGCTAAAATCTTGTTTTATGACTCTCAGCATGATGTCTGCCAGCATTTGCAGCAGCAGTCCTGAAGCATAGCAAAAGCACAGTCACAAGTTAATTGGGCAGAACTCATATCACATAAAAATGTGTGTTTAACTGGGAGAAAACAGCACCTGAAAGACTTTGAGAAGTTGTGGGGAAAATACATCAAAGGCACAAATTGGTACAAATTCATCATTTTTAACTGTCATCAAAACCAGGTTTACTTTGTTCTTTTTGAGTCCCAATGCTGTGAACACAGCTTCAGTATCTGAATACCTAGATGTCATATTCAGGAGTCTAGAATGGAAAATCTTATCTATGAGGAAGCAACGTCATGAGTTCCACATGACACAAAACTGATGGATGCACCCACATCACAGAGGTGACACAGGGGACACACAGAAACACAAAGGAGTGGATCAATGGGAACAAAATGGCATGTTTCAAAGTGGACAGATAGCTCTTGGCAAATAGCCAGGAGTGGCATAACAATAGGAATGCCTGTAAGAAACCAAGTATCAACCAAAAATTTCAGTAGCAATCTGTGTATGCACAAGACACCCATAACAGACACCAAGATAATTAGTATCTTAAAAATACCCAACCCAACACAAAAGTAATATTACAACAGAGTTTAACCTTTAATCACTGTTTCCAGACCAAAATAGGTTTCTCTAAAAAAAGCCTCCAGTAGAAGAATTTAACATATATTCTATTATTTATTCTATTTATTTCTTTAGATTTTAAAATGTGCCTCTCCAAAGGTCTAGGGAAAATATACAGATCATTTAAAATTACACAAAAAACTCCAGTTAAACCAATGGTCAAAATAAAAAACCTTCCCAGAACCCTGACCCTCACCCTTCTTAAAAAAGAATCCCACCTTTTGAACCCAGTAACTATCACTCAGTCTTTTTCCTAAGAAAAAGCTTGGGAAAATAGTTGGGTTTGCCCACTACCAGCCAGGAGGTTAGCAATTGGCCCATGTCTAACATCTAAGACCATGACATGCAGTGACAAAAACTATTCCTGACACTCAACTTTCCCTTCTTATCCTTTCTTTGGTATTTTTGCTGCATCTGCAAGTTTATTTTAACAAATGATTTTTATCAGCTGTTTATCTTCACCCACTGGTATTCTTTGAGACCTCCAAAATATGTCCCCAGAGATAAGACAACCACCATCCTTTTACTATCTCTACTCCTCCCTTTTTTTTTCTGTTTTATCCCCAGAGATGGTCACTTGACATGATGAACTAAGCAGAAGTACTGAATATCAGTGTTTCTCAAAACCATAATTAAAATGGCTCTGTTTCTTTTAGCTTGTAGTGTGCCATTTTGTGGATGTATAGAGACAGAATAAGAGTCAGACAGAAATAGAGTCAGCAGCAGAACTGGGAGCATAATGCAGATCTCGTTTCCCTTTGCCTTGGTTGAGGAGTTGAACTAAACAATAGGGACAGTCTATTTCAGCCTATTTTCAGGTACAGTATCTTCAAGAGCTATTTTCATAACAGAGGTAAAACCAGGTCTAAAAATCTCAAGAATTTTTTTTTGTCCTTCAGTCAGTGGAAAAGAGACAGGAACACTTAAGTCATAACACATTAAAATGAAGGGGGAGGGTCAGCTTTTTTTCTGTGCTGAGCAGCAGAAACGTTGCTGTCACGCTCAGGTGAGCCATCATAGACTTTTTGGATGACAAGTTGCAGATAATTAGAAAAAGAACCCTTTAACTGAATGTATAATCCCGTTATTAATTTATAATTAATAATTTGTACTTTATCGAACACAGCAGACATGCTATAAATTTAAAACACATTGCATGATAGCCCACTCTTTCCAAAAGTTCATTTGAAATGGGATTTGCAGTTCATAGCTGCAGTAATTTATAATAATCACCAGTATATATTGAACATAATTTATGCTATTTGCGGTGTGCAAAACAGGAGTCAGAAGTGTCATACTTTAGGCCAGAAT
The DNA here is from genome assembly GCF_024509145.1 of Vidua macroura. NCBI lineage: Eukaryota > Metazoa > Chordata > Aves > Passeriformes > Viduidae > Vidua > Vidua macroura. Next base: position 23,426,323 of record NC_071577.1, read on the forward strand.
CAGTCATACTTTTCACAGAAAATTATTTATTCTTTACACAAACCTGATAGGAGTAGAAAGATACTAAAGGCACAATTTTATCACAAAAGGCAGCAGGCTGGTCTGTTTATTGACGGAAGCCTTAACATACTGCAGGCAGCAGTTCAAGGTCTGTACATTGCCTTGAGGAGAGAAAACTAATTCAAGACTTCCCTATTCTCATCTCTAAAGCTAGATCTTTTTCCACCCTATTTCTACAGATTCACTGAAGCAAATTACCAGCTGTTTATTTTCACTTTTACATGCTTATTATGCCCTTACTGATGATGGTTTTGATTTCACAGGAAGTTGATTTTTTTCCTGAATGCACGATTCTACCACCTAAGAACAAATGCAAATGTCTCCCACTTGGTCTTATAATGAGTGCAATTAATTTATTTTGATTTATCTAAATATATATAAATAATAGACCTGCAAGTGGGAACAGTAGTCCGCAAATCAACCAACAGATGAGCCAACAAATGCTGGAGCATCAAGGAATTGACAGTCAAATATTCTAAAGTTAATTGTTTGAAGATGCAGACTATGTAGAGCAAGAGTTGTAATGATATTTCCTTTTACCAAGTGCAAGTCAAGCTCAGACCCTCAAAGCTATTTTCCAATATTATCCAAATCACAGTGATAGTGACTGTGTTTTGGTATAAGAGAGCCCAAGGATCATTAGAAAAATGTTCTTGAGCACTCAAAATTTGTTGCACTGATGAAAAAAACACACAGATGTGCCAACCCAGTGTCAAATGAAAAGCCTTGGCAATCTGACCCAGGGAGTCCTTAGAGCTTAGCTTGGAAACCATCTCACTGATTTGGAGAGATTCTAGCAGACTACCTGATGAAAATCAATAGTTTGCACAGGAACAATGGACACCTTTCCAGCCTGCATGGAGTTGAAGCAGGGTTGTATTTCTCTGTCTGCTCCAAATCCTTTCTAAACACATCTGAAGATACATACAGCATAGGCTGAAAATTCAGTTAATGCATGCTCATTTTCTGCAGGTTATTCCAAATTCTTTAACACCCCAAAATGTGCACCCAGCATTGTTAAAGACACCAAAAACTTCTGCTACCAACTTTTGCAGAAGTCTACAGATCTCTTGTGATTTACAGAGCACAATTTACTTTTCATTTTTCTTCAGAAGTCTTCCAAGAACTAACTTTGAGCCTGAAATACATAAATTACATGTATTGTCTTTTGGTTCCATTTCCATTGCAATGAATCCTAGAGATTTTGGTTCCAAGGCAGCAGTTTCCTGTTGTCTTTCCTCTGCCATTGAGATTGGCTGCCCCCTGCATTGATAAGTACTTATATCTGATTCAAGGAACAATCACAATCCTTGGGAAATATTAAATTTTACATGTATTTTGCTGTAAACCATCAGCTAAAAAACAGAAGATTACTTTGGTAGAGGGTATTTTCTGCCTGTGAAATACTTTAAACAATAGGGTAGAAGGCCATGTGTTTGTTCACTTTATCTCACTCTCTCTTCCTTGCTGCATTTTGACTGTTTTTCAATTTTTGCAAATTCCTTCATTTTTATTGCCCAGAGTTCAGGGCAAATTAAAGCAGGCTTTCTGTTTTCTCAGCACATTCTCTGAATGTCATTGGGCTATGACAAAGGAAGAAGCAAATTCTCTTCCACTCTCCCATGCTTATTGCAAAGGTCACCAATAGGCACAGGTATAAATAGGGAATTTGATTGATGCTTCTAGAACTTAGAAGTATCTGCTTCATCCCTGTTTGCAAAAGGGCCTAGATGCTCTCACTCTCCTTCCTAAGTCAGCATGCACGTACATGCCACCTCTAGTGTCAGTGGAAGGCTATGTTTGGGGTTCAGTTACAGAGCTCCCTGTAATTTAGGATCTTAAACCTTGCCCAATCCTCAAGTTACACAGACCTGAATGTCTCTGGATCTTGTCCTGAGCTCTTAAATTGCAAGTTCAGCAGATGCAACAGCAGTGGCTAATGCTGCGAGGCACCATGGTTTCAATAGTCAAGTCATAGACAAATAGCTGTAGAAACCTGAAGTAAAATGAAGTAATCTCCAGTCCATAGGGACTATACAGAGCAGCTGTTGCATTATTCTCTGGTGTTTTCTGTAGCCTCCTAGAGCATAGGTGCAGTTTGTAAAAATGCATTAAGATGTTGCAATTAAAAGGGTGGTGTAAATATGAGGAGTATTTTTTCAATATGAGCCAGAGTCTACTTCCCAGATGGAAGCATTGCTACATTTAATAGTTTAAACAGAGATCTTCATTAAGGGGGTTAATGCATTTACTATGGATATCCCAAGGGGTTCTCTTCTACTAAATTAACCACATTTTAAGCTTTCTAAATAAAGAATTCATTTTCTAAATGCCTAGAAATTAAGATCTTCTAATGTTATACTTGAGGTTATTGGCACTTCTTAATCTGAAAAGTGTTTTACAAAGATCCAGCAATGAATCTCCTGAATCCATGAAAACTTCAGTCCATACCTTATGAACTGCTGCATACAGCATATTTATCTGCAAACCCGAGATGGGTCTCTGTGGCCGCTGTATGTGACATTCAGATGCATCAGATTTGCTGCCTTTATGCCTTCCAGTTAAGCCTTTTAAACTTGGTTAAGCATCCAAACAAGCTTGACTTAGCTTTTGGCACCATTAAGCACTGCTCACGAGCCTTAATGCTGTGCTCAGTTTGGCCACATACTCCTGCATGGACTAGGGCTGTTCATCCCAATTTGGGGTCTTTAATAACTGACAGAAGCTGCTGCTGCTGCTTCTACTTCCACCCTGTGTCCCGGGTGAGAAGTTGAAGGGGGCTCTTTCAAGAAATGTAGCTAAATTTCATACTTGCAGGATCCTTCACACTGACCCTTGGCAAAGTAACCCTCTGCTGGAGAGCAGTGTAGGATTCCCAGGATGCCCAAATCTTTATACTAGCTAACACTAAGAGCTCCCTGTCTCCCATGCTGAAGATTTTCAGTTTTCATTTCTAGGTATGCACTGTTACCTCACACACACAGGAGGTTATCTGAAATCCCCCGTCCTTGCTAACTGCTGTGCTGGATGCAAGGCAGCTGTTGTGGTCTGTGCTTGAGATAATGTAACCTGGCAGCAGCAATATGGCAATAGCTCAGACACAGGGCAGTGCTCTCTCCTAAACCAAGCTTAGGAGGGGAGTTCTGCTTGGGCTAGACTGTATATTTTGCTTCTGCCCACACACTGTGTGAAGTTTGCTGCACCATGTAACTTAGATGTTTAAATCCTTCCTTACATCTCTCCCTACAAGCCTAATTTTTTTTTCCACAAATGTGTCCTGACTAACACTTTGTTATAGAAATGCTAATACCACTGACTTTTTAAGTTTAAGTTACTAGGTTCAAATTCAATGTCTAATTAGGCACAGATTACTTTGTCCATCTGAGTAGAAAGTACAAGCAAAGAAAGGAAGATTATATGCTAAATAAATTAATTCCACCTGGAGAATGATGCTAGGAGGGCCAAAAAGCCCAACATAGCAGTGACATGGCAGTAATACCATTCTATATGTGCTGAAAGATGTTCCAGACATCCCAAATTATAGAAATATGAAACCTGAAAATATTTTTCTTGAAAAGTACAAGGGATTCCTTAGTGCAAACTTTTCCTTTCTCCCAAAATTTACAGCTACTGAAGTCTTTCCAGCACCTGGTCTAGGTGCAGTTTCAAATACCTATCACAGAGTGGGTGATTTCGGGTGAAAGTACTCAGTTTATCATTACAGCACATGAACACAAAAGTAAATATCTATTTCTCCTTATTGCAGATAGAAATGAGACTACAGAGCTGGTAGAGTGCTACTGCAAAACAGCTTCCTGAGGATTCTTGACTGTGGAATAGAGACAGCAATTGCACCTAAAAGAATGAATGCTTCCCATGAAGACACAGTACTTTATAAAAACAAATTTTCAAAGTGCAGGACAGTGTGTATCTGCACTTGTTAGAATAAAAAACTGATTAAACAGATCAACTGCAGCAGAAACATCAAAATAGGTTCATTTCTCACTCTCTCATTATAGTCAGTAATTATTTATTATCTAATGATTTGCATAATGTTTTATCTCTCCAATTATCAAAGGACAGTGAAATTAAAATGATGCACAGTCTTTACAAACTGTCTTCATCAAAGAGCTCTGTCCCTCAAGATTTACCATCCCCAGAGGAAGACCATAAGCCTCATGACCATGATCAAGCTGTGTCAGTCCTAAAGTCCATCTAGCTCAGAATTTAATTGCTCCTACCGGCTAGGAGCAGATGCTCAAGGAGTGTAAAAATAGTCAATTAGTGCATTCAGTACTTTGAATGCAAGAATCACATCTAAACCATAGTTTTAGCAGCCACTAATACATGTATCCTTTATGAATTCATCCAAATTATTTTTCAACCTACTAACACTCTTGGCTATCACAACTTCCTGTAAAAGGATAATCCAATTTGATTCTTTGTTTCGCAACTAGTACTGAAATTAGTTTTAAAGTTGTTGCTGGATACTTTTATTCTGTTTCTGTCAAAAAAAAGGTGAACATTTCCTTCCTCATCCCCAATGCCCCATCTTCTCTAGGACATTCACAGTTTTATACACCACTCTCCTCCTTCAATCATCTCTTTTTAAAGGTGAAATTCTTACTTAGCCTTTCCTTACACAGGGTTCATTTCACATCTTTTATCAAAAATGTTTGGTTGGTTTTTTTTTTTTTTTTTACTTCAGCTCTGTTTAGCCTTTTCAGATAAGGATATCGGAATTGTTTGTAGTTATCATGGTTATCATAGTTATGTGGGAGCACCAGAGAATTTATTCTGTTGCAAAATGGTCCTTCTATATTTTGTTATCAACCCCTTTTCTAATAATTCTTGGCATTCAAATTTTTTTCTGCTGTGAAAAATGATCTAATTTTTATTGAGAAGTAGCCACATTAACACTAAAATTTTTCCTGCATTGTCGGGTTCGAGTCCATTATTCATATACATTCATAGATGTGATTTTTGATGTGCCTTTGCATTTACCAAAATTGATCTCTCCTCCCAGCTTATCATCAATTATGAGAGTTTTCTGCAATATTTTAGAGTTCGTAGAGTTAGACTCTCCTATTAGACTTCTGCTTATTCTTTTCATATTATAAATGGACGGTATGAAAACACTCAACACACAACATAATTTTCAATGGGATCCCAAGCTAATCTCTCTTTTAGGAAAAAACCCAACCATTTATTCCAACCTTCTATTTTCTAGCTTTTATCTGGGAATAAATCCACAAAAGAATCTTTCCTCTTATCCTATGACTCCTTAAATGCCTGAAAAGCCTGTTTTTGTTGAATTTGCATGTGAATTTTGAACAGATGATCCACAAGACAATTGATTAGGACACTAACAGGAGCTGATTTCACACAAATATCCCATAATTAAACTGCAAGGAATTATATAGATTTTGTTCTGAAACTCAAATTCTTCATCAATGTTGTGCTACCAGGAACACTAAGAAAGGTTCATTGGCATCAACAGGAGCTGCACAGATGACTGGAATGGGGGGAAAGACAGTAGTGCTTTCACCCATTAACACTCTCATTATAGGCCTGGCTAGGAGTCTAACTCTCATGGGCAATATCTGAAAATTCTTGGCATGTTTCTGCTGTGAATGGAAAAGGACATAGCTCAGCTCTGTGCCTGTTAGCTCAACCACCACTGTCAATGACTGATGCAAGTGTAAATGGAGCTTCAATGTCCTCCACACTCAATTAAATTAGGTGTGCACTGCATTCTTCAATACACTTATTTTTGTTCAGTTCTCCAATAACTTATGAGTCCCTGAACCACATTTTTCACTGCAGAAGAATGAAAGCAAGCATAAGCAAACACCTAAGTACTGATGACATAAGGTGTTGCTTAACATATTGACATTTTTAGTGGACTTCCTAATATCTCCATGCATGTTTTGCCCTATATCAAGATTCCTCATTACTCAAATTCTCTTTCTACATAGTCTAAACTCTTACTTAGATAACAAATCTTAGAGAATACACATCATTCAAAATACAAAGGAAAGCAAAAATACAACTACTATGAAAAAAGATCTATGCTATGAACAACACCTTCTACAAAACAAAAGCAACAAATAAACAGCATAAAGTGTTGAACTCCAGCTGAACAGTGACCCAATTTGTTTTTCAACATTTGTATAATAGCAGCAGCTTAAAATCTGTGCAAAATGGGGAAGGGGAATTTTGATATAAAGATGAACTCAGAGAGGCAGTATGGAAATAGATCTTTCTCAAGGTTATTCATTTTATTACAAAGAAATGCATCCATACAAGAAGATCAACAGAACTGGCTGACCTAGTACTCACAAATATGTTTTTCTTGTAGCCTTATGTCTGAGTGTTTTAATGCTGTGGTCGGAGTCTTGGTTCTAATTATATGTTAGGAAAAAAAATACTAAGGATAGCAAGTTATTAAAATTAGAAAATTTTCAAGGCCTGCTTGTACCCCTCAAAAAAAAACCCCAAAAAAACCCAAAACAAAAAAAAAACAAACAAACAAACAAACAAAAAAAAAAAAAAAAAAAAACAAAAAAAAAAAAACAAAACAAAACAACAAAAAAAAAAACCAACAAAAGGAAGTATTATGTCTTGGCCAGCTTTTCCTGCACCATAGGCTAATCTGAGTATGATCAAAACTCACTGTGGATCAGTCAGTAAGCTACTTTATTCATGTTTCTGGGCCTAAAATACAGATTTCTTCTTTAAGGGACACCATCTAAAACTAGAACAAAATCCCATCCAAACCCTCAAACTTTTCTTTATTTCTAGCAAATAAATAGCATTTTCAGGGGCTTGTTCTGTCCTTGGCATGCTGAACAGAGCTGTAGCTATATTTACCACATTAATATATAAAACTATTCTGTCATCACTCTCCTTTTATGCTTTTAAATAAAGCTTACATAAAGTACTGCCACTTTATAATTTTGGCAGATCAATAAAGTCAAGAAAACAGCAGCCACATCTTTCTGGTAGCAATTACTAAGATTATATTAGTGGTATTTAGTGCATTTAGGCTATTAGAACAGCAATACTTATATTTTATATAGGTGGGGCTGGTAATATCAGCTATTAGTAAGATTGCTTAACAGTTCCTATTTTAAGATCCTGTCTTTAATGTTTTAGTTGCTCATAACTCTGGAAGTTTTCTGTGGACTGAACTGGAATTTTCCATCCTAAGTACTCTGCAGAAATATCATAATCATTTCCCTGCCTCAAAAAGCAAGGTAAATTCTTCTGTCCATGTTTAAAAAATTAATTCACCCTCCCTTGATGTACTTGTCTAAGAAATGTTCTGGTGTCTCCAAGATTTTGAAGAGTGACTTGAAATTTCCTAAGAAAAGGCTTGATAGATTTTGCTCCTGCTCAGTAGAAATTTCTTCAGTTTTGGTAGAAGTTGTCCATGGAAGATACCTCCTGCAACACTACATGCCAAATGAAGGAATTTAAGAGCACATGCCCTGTGTCTCTGTGGATCTCAGTGAGCTATTGCTATAATCAGATACAGAAAAAAGAGAAAGGGGAAAGAAGATGAGACTATAGAGAAATGGGATTAGAATCCATTAAAAAGAAAATTGAGGTTGATGTGCAGCACACAGACTGGGGCTAGCCCTGGGAAAAGAGCAGGAAAAGACCAAGAATGCAAAAAGCAGGAGGCATGAGAAGAGATATATCAGATAAGACACTCATGTGCAAAAGAACTGAAAGTTACTGGGGCAAAAAAAAATGGTACCAGAGAAAGGACCAGAGTTCCGGGGGCTGCAGAAGGGTCCTCAGGCGAATTTAAGTTTAACTGAGGAATCAGCTGTGATTTGGAGCTAGAATCTAAAATGTATTGAATAACCCAGTCATCAGAGCAGGGTTTGAGTTCACAAAGAATGCCGACACAGAGTGGACAGTGTGGGAGGAAACAAAATACCATTTAGCAGCTGCCTTCACAGGCACCATCCTGCCTGTGGCCTGGCTGATGTCAGATACCCATAAAATTAGAGGCCAGATCAAAACAGCACAGGATGCTCCCAGAGATCAGTTTTGCATTCTTATGATTGTTCTTTGATTAGAACTTATGTGAGTGCACGTGTATGTATGTATGCTGTTAAATGCACCTACTTAAGAATAGGTTTTTTTCTCTTACAAAGGGAGTAAAATAAACCCCATAATATTAATCTTTCTGATAGAAAGTTATTTTCCTCCACAACATCCTTGAAATCTCACTTGAAACATCAGAAACAAAAAAAAAAAAAAAATACACCAAATCAATCTGGCAAAACTTTCATCCATGTTGCTGATTAAAGAAGCCTTCCAAACCCATTATATTAATGCCACTCACTTTTCAGAATACAAAGATGGAAAATATGTGACATTACTTTCCTGTGCAACCTCTTTTGATGTTTGGTCAAGAATATGGAGAAAGAAAGATCAATTCATGTCCCAGGCAATATAGACCCTAATTATACAGCAGCTCAGTAAATACCACTGATAATGTCAATATTTGCTTTGACAATGAGTTAAAAGCATCTTATTTCAAAGCTGAAAAATGGCAATAGAAAAGAGAAATTTTAATTTTTTCTTTTATTGTTTTCCCCTCTCTATCTACTCTCTGATACAAAATGAAAACACACACTTTTTACCTTAGGAGTATTACTGTTATCTGTGCCCATCATACATGAAACTCTCAGACTGCTGTGTCAAAGTGGATGAGCAAGACTGACACATTTAAACAAACCAGAGGTTACTCTTAGAGGCTTTGTACAGATCATCCATACTGCATCAATTCTGCAAGTCAGTATGCATAGACAGGGATTTATATTCTGTATATTATTATTATTTATATTATTGCTATATTGTTTATATTACTATATTATTTATTATTATTTATATTATATTATTTATATTATTTATATTAGCTTCTGTATAACCAAAAATGAATAAAAAGAAAACCCTTCGTTTTTGCCAGTATTTTGCTTCTCATTTCTTAGCTGACATCACATTCCACATTTGGTATTTCATCCTTGACTTTTTCGTCTGACTTTCTGTCCCAGGGGCAGGAAGCTCAGGGTGAGACTCAGTAAATGTGTTCTGGAGCTTATGAGGTTTGACCACTACAATTCAATTTAGGAAAAGTACACTTGAATAAAATAGCAATAGCATTTGCATTAAATAGCAAAATACAGCACCAAGGTTTAGTTTTCTTATGTTAAATATCAGCACTGCTGTTAATTAATGTTGCAGAAAATTGGTATCTATCACATTTCAAATATCACATTATTTATCAATAACTAAAGGAAATACATGGAGTTAATTTCCAAAGGAATCCATAATCTATGGGTTTTAGAATTAAACAATGGATAGGTGTTGAAATAAACAAGAAATTTATAGCTCATAGGCAAAGATTCATAAGGGATATCAACCCTTATTTTTTGAAGGTAGAGACTGGATTCTAATGTCAGAAGAAAAACAAGAGCTACTTTGAGATAACTCCATGAGACTGGTACAGTCTGGTACAAAGCTACATTATAAAACCAATGAAAATTTGTCAGAAGGAAATTATCAGATAACTGCCAGTCTAGTTTTGGAGAGGTAAACTGCTATTTAATTTTTTTTTTCCCTAAAGATCTGTAAAAGGATAAGGCACATGTACAAGAAGAATATCATCTTGTCTGGACCACAAATCTCCACTTTGAAAAACCCAATGTCTTTCAGAACTTAAATGGATAGTCTTTTCTGCACCTTTGCAGATTTTAAGGACAATGTGTTTGAGGACTTTACTTGAAAAAATATCTAGTTCTTCATGATTTTCTCTAAAATCTTGAAGGGTTTGAATGCCATATAATAAAGTTAAAAAAAAACAAACAAAAAGTTAACCAACCAACCAAACTAGTAAGAGAGGCATGTTCATCGGGTATTGAAATCTTTGTATTTAACTTGTTGCCTTCTAGAGTTAATGGAGAGAATAATGTATTTCTGTTCCAGATTTCTGAGACAACCACCTGCATTAGAAGAGCAACTCAGAACACTGTATTACACAAGGACAATGAATCCACACCATGCAGCACAAACCACTGATGTGTAGAAGCAGTCATTTCCCCTTGTGCTCCAAATTTCTGGAGATATCAAACAAAGTCCTCTATTTTCTGTTTGGAGAAGGCTTCTGGTGGAAAGAGGACTCAATTAGATTGACAACCCACCAGGAAGACAATCCACCAAAATACCTTCCCTCAGTAAGAGACTTGCAGAACTACTCATATACGACTATTTACTAAGCAAATCCATCCCTTATTTTTCCCATGGTGATTTTTCGCTTGGTTGCCTGGGTTTGGGGTTTTAGGTGGGTTATTTTTTTCCTCTCCTCCCTTTTGAGTCAAAAAGGAATAGAGTTGGGACAGGGTTGAATTTTGCAATCAATAGGCCCAGTGTGCAGGCATCCTCTTTACTAGTAGTGTTTTGGGAGTATTAGCATTTGTTTAGCAGAGAGGCACCCATTTTATTTTTTTTTTAAATTCTAGATTTCTAAATATCTAGATTTTCTATAACAACAACATTTCCAGATTTTTTCAGTTATGCGAGGGTGAGACGGGGATCTAAAAAACATTAATTTAGAGAGATACCAGCATGCAGAAGACAATATGGGTCAAGAATTCTCATAGTTTTGAATTAGCCACATAAATTCCATTTGTATCTTGTCTTAAGGGCCTATGTCCTTTTCAGACTATGAAGTCATTAAAAAGTACTTATGTTTTTGGCATTAACAAATACAATTTCAAACCCAGACCCTGAAATTATCTTAATGAATCTCTTAAACTTAATCTAGATTTGGAAATTCTTCCTTGATTTATGCCATCTTACTCTTCTCTAATTAGCAGTGCAGTCATGCTATTAATGAAAAGCAGGTTGTTTCTCCATGAGAAGACCATCTGCCAGCACATCACTGCTCCTAACCCAGATGGCAACTTCTTGGTAAAGCTAAGAGGGGCAATTATTCAATTGTTCTATAATCAAGACACACACTTCAATTAGCTACTTATTATTACAATTCAACAGTATTTCTGCTACTTTCTGTTCCATTTGTCAAGATATTATGTGTGACCTTTGCAGTGTTATGATTCAACAAGTTTACCATCTTGTTTAAGTATTTTAAAAGACAAAGTGCTTAAAGGGTTTATGAACTTAGAAAGCAAAAGTAATTTAATTTTGCCTAAACACTAACTAGTTCCAGTATAATGGCAAGCACTTGATTATTTCTAACTAGTATTAGGGCCAGGATTCTCTGTTCAAAAGGCTGTGTGTCCTGAGAAGAGAGATACAATGAAGCTTAGCAAACGTTTTTGCAAGTCACAAAATCAAGAAAATGAAGCAGGCCAAAGAAGGTCTAGAAGTAGTAAAACTATTTCTAATTCAAATTTAATCAACTCAAGCGTCACTATCAGCCAGTCACAGCATTTAGGTGTTGTATTTATGAGAGGGGGGAAAATAGCCTTTTTGTTATTAACGGTAACATTCTCCTCTATGGCCTCCCTTTGCAGTCAGGCTGAGCTGCCTTTGGGACTTCTCTGTGAGGCTGCAGCAAAGGGCCACGTGTGCACAAGGATTCTGTAATGCATTCAAACTCTGATGAGGAAAAGAGAGAAAACACCCCAAAACTCTAGAAAGTTAGTGCACTGCTACAAGTTTGCAGGAGGTTTGTAACTGAGCAGAGGTGAGCAGCATTGCTGTTTGCCCCCTCACAACATCAGTAAGACAGAAAAGCATAGAAGCATCTGAGAGAGGTTTCAAAGTTCTGGTGAAGACAGATCATTCCACCTCCTGGATAAGAACTGCCACAAAAACACAGATGCAGCTCTGAGGAATTTCTCCCATTATGGTAGGTTAGGGTATTTTGTGCAACTTATTGTAACATATATTTTTTCTGCCTTTTAGAATTACCATTATTTTATTCTAAAAACCTGATATTATTCCTATTTTGAGGCTAAATATGTTTTGCATCCATATAATTTTTGTGGAGCAACAAAGAGAATGCAACCTTAGGTGTCTAATTAGGTCTCTTAGACCATACAGTCTGTGCTCAGACAGATCTGCAGTGCTATAATGGATTTTAGCAAGGGCCACTGGGTGTAGCTGAAGATAAAAGCAGGTCATGTGAACAACACAAAAGGCCTAAGATTACCTTGTACCGATTTGCTGAGACATGAGAGTAGAGAGCTGAGCTCTCCACCAGTCCTCTCATCAGCAACCCAGCATGTGTGGCCACATTGGTTGACACAATGTAGTATAGCTCATTTGTTCACACTGGAGCTGAATTTTCCCTAGCAGCTATGACAATTGTAGCTACTTCATTTTTCATATTTTTCAGCCTTTTATATACTGAAAAAAATCCCAACCATTTCACTGTAATAATTATACACTATATTAACCTTGCTGTAGATTTCCATATAAAATATAGGTGAATTTATAGCTACACATTTATTTATTCAAACACAGAATAAAGACTAATGAGGCTGAGGTATATTGAGATGCAGTGCCCCAAAGGAGAGATTGGCAAACTTGAAATTACCAACATAACCTTAATTCTTTATGCTTCTCTTTATGATACAGTCTCTAACTGAGAGAGTGCTGGTTTTACAACAGTTTTACAGTACAAAGTACTTTATTCAGGTCATCATTGCTTACCATTTCTTTCAGTTCTGCTGTGGGCTAAGTGTTACTCATGGCATACTACCCAAATGCCAGTTGGGCAAAAAAATGTGGGAGTTTCTCCTGGCTTTCCACAGGAAACATAGTCCCTGAGAGAAGAGACTAAATCAGACAAAAATCATATTTCTAGGTTTATTCTCAAAATCCAAACAAAAAGCACCACAAAACCCAATACTATTGCTTTATGTGGTTAAAGATCATGTTAGAAAGACAACCTTAAATTTTAAACCTGGGACTTATTAATTTTTTCTTATATACAGATGGTGGGTTATAGACAAACCCCAGAAAGAAAATAAACTTAAAAGTGAATAGTAGTTTTATCCCACAAAAGGATACACAAAACCTAAACAATCCTAAGTACAGTTATTAAAATCTACCTCAAAGATATACATACAAATAATGCATCTAGATTTACAGCAGTGACTTTGTGTTTTAAAACTATATATAGACAGCCATATAATTTACATTGTGAAAGAATATTCCTCAGTAGAATCTCAAAGTCTTAAATCAATAAACATTATAGCCATTTTTAGGAGCTACTAAATACTTATTCCAATACTACTTCCAATACTTATTAAGCCTCCCAGTGGGAGAGAATATTTGTGATGGCTCCTATCAGTCTGTGCACTATTTATACTGCTAATGGACACTGAAGGCTGGCAGAAATTTCAGTCAGCTGAAACAAGTTTTCTTTTTACTCTCTGTTGATTACCCTCAACCAAGTCTGCAATTTTTTTAGCTACTAGTCCCACATGGACAGCCTCTGGGTCTTGTGGCACACTTTTGCTTGCTTCTTCTAACTCATCACTTACTGCTTGCATGGGCTGCTGGTTACAATAGGGTTTGTCCCCTTCTTCTCTAAAAGAGTTTGTCCTGATGACTGTCATGAGACAAGCTCTCCTACATCCTGATACATTGTTTTTGGCGTAGGGGCCACATAACACCAGTGTTTTGGAAGAAATCACCAGGGAAACCTCAAGGACAGATCACTGAATCCAAATTCCTTCTATAGCTGTTTAGACTTCTCAAGGGAGTATATGTGATCCAACTGATCCCTGAGTTCTTTTCCAGGTGTTCTGCTGGAAAGATATTTTTATGTGTACAAACATAGGCTTTCTGTAGAGATATTCAATTGCCAGATGCCCTTGATACCATTTGGTATCCACATATACTCAAGTATATATCATGGGGACTTACAATGCTCAGTCCTTGGACCTTGGCGCTATAAAGATACAACTGACCCATGGGGACAGATGTGCTGATTGCTTATAAGAATGAAGTCTGACATATACTTGTGATAATTTTAAACGTATCTTTCCTGTATAGATTTTCCTTTCAAATCCACCAGGCAATGTTAGAAACTGTTTCATACTTTTGCAGGATGGAATTTCAGTGGCAGTTAAGAAGGTGCTCAACAATGCTTTAGAAATTGGATTCCACAGTGCTGTTCAGTTACTGGTAATGAATAGCCTAAATCTACTGCAAAGTCAAAATTTTCAAAAATTATTATATTGAGAGCAACATATTCTTAATGTTTGAAGGTTTCTGAGAGTAATAATAATAATAATAATAAGAAATAAATCTTCAGTGAATGGCTGAGCACCCTTTCCTTCAAGAAGGAGAGTTCAAGGGAACAGAGTTCTACACAGCTCATGGGCTCCTTTTCCCCATACCCAGTAACTCCAGTCATTAAATAGCTAGGCCTGACTGCAAAGTAGAGATAAAAGGACAAAAAACCCCACTGTTCATTGCCAGAACTCCACTAAATCATGATGGCAGATAAAATAGAAACAAGACAATCACTGTAATTTTCATCCATAAATGTAAACATAGGATAAAATATGTTTTAAATTAATCACTCTGTCATCTCCTAAAAATGCAGCCCAGAAAATTGCAGAGACTGTGTCCTACTGCAGTGTGTTGATGGGAATGAAGGGGAAAGCAGTCTCCCTGCTCTGTGAATTTGGACTTGGAGATAAAAAGCAGCTTCCATCCTGCTGAGCTCAGCTGCTGCAACAGCAGAAAGTTGTTCTAGACAGTGTGCACTCATAATTTATTGTTTCTGTCTCCTGAATGCATTACTTGTTGCTCCTTCAATTTTTCCTTTTATAATCCTTTCAGTTATTGACCTTCCCTCCAGTAACCATGATCTTGTGTGATCAATCTCACTTGTTTAGACTGAGTATAAAACACTGTTCCATGAGATCTGCCAGCCCTTATTGTTGGGTACCAGAGTAAAGACAAATTAAGATTTTTATCATGTTTTTAAAGCAGGAACACAGCAAGATGTAAAACTGAAAAGACAGTAAAACTCCTGTTACCCCAGCATGTCATGAGTTTATAAGGAAAACCAGAGCTTTGGGGCTGTCAGGTAGGAGAATTATTATATGGGACATATAATACCTTTATTCTTGCTTCTGCAATGCATCTCTGAAAGCCTGCACCATCAGGATAATTCCTATTGCCAAAATCCATAACAAGATCAGTAAAACAGATTTTCAGCTTCTCTTTTTCTCCACCAAAGCCAGAGACCTACAATCTAAGGCTGCGATTAGGCCAGGTTTAGACAAGTGTAAACAACAGTTCAGATTCCAGAGAAAACAGCCTCCATCAAAAAGTCCAAGCAGAAATAAGGGTCCTAATTTAAATAAGTTCAACTGCTGTTTTTCCACACAGCACTCTTTTTTTAATTCTTCCTTCCTTTAATAGATGCCTAGTGGCTTGTAGCAGGTGGCTGAGTCTGAACTCATTGCTTTGGAAGTGTGTTTACTGCAAGGAAGTTGAATAACCTGGAAAAGCTGTACCTCTCCCACCTACACCAGTTCTCTATCTGTCCCAGCATACTTATACCTTTTATCCCCAATCCCAGCAATCACTGCCAAGTGCATATCTCTGAAAAGCCAACCTTGTTCTATACTTGCCTGTATTGAAGTGTCATTGCCCTCTATTGATTTTAACTAAGTCTGTAAATAGCTAGCAATTGTGTTCTTCATTACTTGCAGTTTCATCCATTTATAGTATCATCCATCTGTGATTTTTGTTTTCCCCTTGCTTTCTTTCCTATTTTTTACTTCCCTGAGCCAATTTTCTTCGTATTCTATAAACCCACAGAACTCTGCTAAAACAACAATCTGAAGTCAAAATAGCATCAACAAATTTACACTCAGTGTTTGAAGCATTCCTTATGCACTATCTACAGTTGCAGAAACTGCAAAAAAACCTGGAAGAACTTTCTACAGATCATAGAGTATTCAATATTAAGTTGATTATAGTAACAAGACACAGTTTTTCTCTTGCTCAAGTCACAAAGTCATCATAATGTGAGACAGAAATCAAAATAGTTTGCCTCAAGAATAGATTTAATCCTTGACTTACCCCATGCAGATCTGTCAGGCACTACTCTGAGGTATTCATCAGATTTTTTTCACCTGTAAAATAAGTAAGACAGGATGTTGAAATTTTCCTAGTTTTTAAAACTAAAGATGTAGTATTTATTTCCATCTAAAAAGTTATAAAAAACCAAATTTACTCCTATAGTTTTTACAGACAGATGAGAGGATCAAAAATTTATCAGTGGTGTTGCAAAATACCTATCTTGACCTACTTTTTAAGGAGCTCCCCAATAAGATCAAGAAGTTTAAATCAAGAAAAGAAACCAATAAATCAGGTTCTTCAGAGTAGGAGCTCTAATTGCTTCATCATTAGAAAAAGGAGCCATTGAGCAATGACAAACTAACAATGAACACCTTTCTGACACTCCCTCACACGCTGTCCTGGCCTCTCAACCTTGTTTTGCCCAGCTCCAGCGATTGCTGGGATCTAAGCAGATCTTCCCGTGGCTCCCAGTGGCTTCCTCTCCACCACACCTGGGACTTTGACTTCATCTTTCCCATATCCTTCCTGCAAAGGGAGCCCTCAGCCCCAGGCTGCTCCTGGCCATATAGCAGGTGTTCTCCAGCACTACTTCGGCCTTTCCTTAAAGGAGAACAACAAAATTGCGACTATACAAGGAAAAAAATAAAAATTCTATCTCTACAAAAGGAGAGAGATGGCTTCATTGTTTTGAAAATGAAACATTTCTTTTCTTTTTATTACAAGAGATTTTTTTACTTTCTTTTATACAAACCTTGAGTATATTAGAATGTCTTGAAAGGAAAAACAATACAGTTTTGCCACTTGTAGAAATATTAAAGCATTTCAATCCAAGCAAGGTATAAAATCATATAAAACTCTTCTATGATCTGGAGCTTAAATGAGGAACAGGAAGAAAAAAATGGGAAAAGAAATTTTAACTTCTCAAGATACAGAAATTTCATTAAGAAAACAGTTGCCAAAAACTGAATTTGTACATTAAAGACTCACAGGAGATCGATAGATACCAGGAGGTCTAGCTATGCAGGATGGCTGGCCCATTCACTGATTACTTACCTGACAAAACTGAAACTTTTACCTGTGCTTTCTAGAGGTTGTCTTGCCTCTGCCTAAGACACACACACACCTACTTTGACACTGGGGTTACAGATAATGAGGCCCATGTCCTTCACCTCCTGTTTAAACCGGGCTGGCTCTGCAGTTCAGCTTTTCTTCACCCTGCAAAGACTAACACCTGAGCAGAGGCACAGCACTGAGAACAGCCTTGACCTATTTTCTAGGGCAGCTAAGCTTGTTTAAGAATCATGTAAAGAAAAAGGGGAAAGGCATAGCAGCTTTACAACAAGGAGTTTCATATACAGGAATGGAAAATGCTAAAAAAATTATTTATATGGTCTTACTAATAAGATACAGGTTTGGAGGTTGAATGAAGTTATTTTCTTTGCTGGAATAAACTCCTTATGATTATAGAAAGTAGAGAACAAGTAAATAAACCAATATCACTGTGTGGGTGAATAAAAATGGAAAATAAAAGACACCAAAGCCATGCCTCAGAAATTACTTTGTTCTCAATATGTGCAAAGCAGGTTAATCTGGTTAATCTCTCCCACATATTTTACAAAAGCCATAAGTTTTCCCAAGCTTTCACAAGTGCTATTGAATAATTTTCTGGAACCCAAATAAATCAGTCCAATCAGTACCAAATAGGTTCCTCAGTTCACCATGATCAGGGACAAGGAGAGGAGCATGACTTGGATGCAGAGATGGGCAGGCTTGGCAGAGTGGGCTTCCCAGAGCTTGGAGTCTGGTGAGTCACACTGGCCCTCCCAAGCCAGTTCTGGGCTTCACCCCACTGCTGGTAGGTCTCCCTGTGCTGGGATAAGTAGGGGAACGTGGCTCAGAGATTGCTCTGCAGAAGCTGCTCCCAGGCTGGAAGCAGCAGTCTTATCTATTATTCAAATAATGGGCAGCCTGCTAAAGAGTAGAGCAACCAGAAGAGGATTGGTCCGTCAGCACTTTGTATTGGTTTTTCACTGTTGAGCTGTAACAAAAAGTTATTTTTGGAAGCCAGAATTTTACTCCTTACCTTTACTTGAAATGAATTTTCACTGCTGTGCTGTAACAAAAAGTTATTTTTGGAAGCAAGAACTTTACTGCTTACCTTTACCTGTTGGGTTTAAGGAATGTTCAGCACAGTTTATTTTGTTTGTACTGACCCCAAACTGTCTTCTATTTAAAAATAATGATATTTGAACAGATATTTATATAATAGTTATATAAAACAAAATGGCAGTAAACAGATAAATTATAAATGAATTTTAATCATTAATATTCACTCAACTAAATGGATCAGTATCCCGAGAATATTGTTATTTTGTGTTCAGCATTTGTATATGACAGGTTTTATTTACTTGTGTACTTGTGTCTACAAACCCCAGCTGAGTCATGGGGTTTTTATTACCCTGGGGAATGAATAAACATAGAAAAAGATGGTCTCTCAGGAACGTTAGAGTCTGAGAAAACACATCAAGTGCAGAGCAGAGATGCCTAGTGCACTCTCATGCCTTTCCAGCATATGAAGAGTAGCTGGAAATTCAGCTAAAATTAGCATGAACCTTCAAAACACACCCAGTATACCGTGGGGTACATTTCTGCAAAACTCCTGCCCAACAAAAACTTGTAGCAACCAGTCAACTTTTGATTATAACTGCAATATCTCTGTATAACTGTCCCATGTTCCTTGTTCAGGACCTGTTGCTGGGACCCAGCTGGGTCTATGGCCAGATCAAAGTGTGGAGGATGCTGCAATAGTTGCATCTTCAATGGAGATGGAATTTCTCATGGAGGTCATGGTTACTGGTGTAATTTATAGTACATCAATAGTTATTCTGCAGGCATTTTGAGAAAGTAATTGACTCAGATGACTTTATGTTCCTGAAATTACCTTTCTCATCTCAAATAAATACATATCCTTTTATATACTTAACCAGTACTTTTAATTACATTTGTTACATATAATTCCATTCAAGGCCTTACCTTTTGATTGAAATCCATGTTTTCCTTTCTAAACCATAGTTTACACATTATTGTATTTATGTTTAGTTCTAGTTGTCCTGGAATTCTAGTAAATGTATCATGAAATTAATATTATTAAGAATCAACATCATGATGTTTTCTTGATCGTTTACACAATATTTAAAGGTATCTTTGCCAATATTGTTAGCAATTCCCTATTCAGTAACCTTTACATTGCAGAAGAATCATAAAGGCATTAGCAGAGACATAAATGGTCTCAAAAAAGGCGCTGTACAGAAAAAAAATCTACTTGCAACTCCAAATTTCTTGAGGCTTGTCCATTCAAACACCAAAAGTCCAAACACTCAAAAACTGATGCTAGTATCTATATTCAGAATACTAACCAATAGAATAATACTCTTCTCCTATGCTTTTACTTGCACAGACATTTTGTGAATATAAACCAGTTTTCCAATTTTTCCACATCTATGTTTTTAGCATTATTTTTTAAAACAAAATGGAAGGTAAAAATAACTTTGCCTACATTATGCAGCAAATGTAGGCAGACCTCTAGCTTCAGCATGACTCCATAACCAAAGCTGTCCACTGCTGTCCCTACAAAGACCTTTTTGCACAGTCAGCTTACATTAATAAAGACATTAAGCCATGCACATTACACTGAACAGTGGTTCAGGCTTGAAAGTGCCTAATGTTGAAGAAAGTTTCCCACCAGCTGTTTCTGTGTTGTTTTGTGCTCTCATTTGAACTATTACATAATGTGTAATAGTTCAGATGTGTTGAGATGAAAAATTGGCATATAAAGGTATAACGGTTTGTTTTCTAGAGACCAAGCAGTTTATAATTTTAGTTCATACTCACATAATAAAGCAGACCTTTAGATCAAATTTTAAAAAAAGGAAGGTGTGGCAAATGACACCATAGACCATAACTTTCAGGAAGTATTCTTAAAATATGAAGACATATCTTCATCATGTCGGAGTCATAATTTATGTTAGATCGAAATCAACATTCTTCTGCCTGAATTATCATAGTCTAAAGACATTATGTACATTGACTTACTGCAACACAGGAAAAGGAGAGGAAAAAAAAATATAACTGATATGTTGCACACCATTTTTTTCTCCAGAAATATCCAGTGAATCATACAAAGTGTGCGCAATATTGAATCAGATAAAATAAATGAGTGTGAATGCACACACACGAGATTTATTGCAACAGCACCAACATTTTGTCCATCATATACTTGTGCACACAGAAATGCAATCTACTCTGAGGTGGAAAAAGGAAACACATCAATTAGCAGGCATGGCAGGTGCCCCAGTGATTAGAATCTCACTGAGTTACTAGAGAAATGGGCTGCAGTACCACCAGCTGATTTGTAAAAGCTTTGCTGCTACTTAGGAAAAAGGCTGAATGTCTCCTTCCAGGAGAAAACCTAGGGATAGGATAGCATCAGTAATCCCATTAATCTTCTAGAAAGCATGAAGTCTTACCTCTCCTTTCCATGAACTACTTCAAGTGCTTTCCTCCTTGCTATGCAAGACTCTGTGGATCCCATGTCTTTCTCCAGTGGAAAGGGAAGATGAGCATCTAACTTTGATGGTTGGACTTCATGATCTTAAAGGGCTTTTCCAACCTTAACAACTCCATGATTCCATGATCTAACTTTAGTGTTGCAAAATTTGCTAGTGGCCCAACTTTATGAGGTCTGTCATGGGTTAACTCCAGCTGGTAATTAAGCCCCACACAGGAACTCACTCATTCCCAGGACAGCAGGATGGGGGAGTCAATTAGAAGGGTAAAAGTGAGAAAACTTGTGGGCTGGGGTAAAGGCTGTTCAGTAGGTAAAGGAAAAGCTGTGCACACAATCAAAGCCAAACAAGGCATCCATCCCATGTTCCCATGGGCAGGCTGGCGCTCAGCCACCTCCAGGACAGCCAGGGCTGCACCACACGTAACGGTGACATGGGGAGACAAACACTGTCATTCCAAACATCTCCCCTTCCCCCAGGTTTGTATGCTGAGCATGGCACCATATGGTGTGGGATAACCCTGGGGGCAGCTGTCCTGGCTGTGTCCCTCCCAGCTCCTTGTGCAGCCCCATTCTCCTCACTGGTAGGGCCGTGTGAGGTGCAGAAAAGGCCTTTACTGTGTGTGAGCACTGCTCAGCAATAACAAAAATAGTCCAGAATTACTAACACTGTTTCCAGAAAAATCCAAAGCATAGCCCCATGCTACATACTGTGAAGAAAATTTACTCTATCCCATGCATATATAACCAGCACATAGTAGTAGATTTTCATATAATAAAATTTTGGCTACACAAATCACTTACAACATAAAGTGCTCAACTTCTACAGAGGTAAAACCATAAAAGATTAAAACAAAATCTTCAGTGGGCGTTACTTGAGCCTTTCATTGGGCAGACACAAGAGATTTCAGCCTTTGGTCATTGCAATGGGACTTCACCACCATATACTTTCATTACTGTAATGTCCATGGGAGACATATTACATTCAGAATGAAAACCAAATCTATTTTTGATAAAAGTCCAAGAGTTAGAACCATTAGTAAGTAGAAAGGCCCAAGAGAATGGAACTGCCATGATAAATGAACCTTACCATGAGGCAAGTAAAAAAACTTATTCTTAATGCTGTCTAAGCTTAGCATATATGTGTTTTGCCTAGAGATGATTTTGGGCTCAGTCTCAGACTTTGTTAATGCACATGTATAACACAGGCTTTTGAGACAGGGAGATGCAGAGAAGTTGTCCAGAATTTACAGTGGGGTTTAAATTTATCACAAAGCAATTTTAATGGTACCCTTGGAACTGGTTATCCCTCTGGCAAAATACCAGCAACAGGAAAGATGTATTTGCTGCCCATTCACACTAACCTAAGTATAGATTTTAAGATGAAACAAAACCAGTGATTCAATTTCTCTTCCACACAGGTAAGAAGATAAAATGCTCTGCATAGTCTGTGGTCTTGTGTAAGTGGTACCAATTTTCTGTATGGCTAAAAGCTACCACTGGTAGAAAGCTTGCATCCAGAATCAATGGAGAAACACTGTCCAAGTAGAGATTATCTGTAACCTCATTTCCAGGGAGTTATAATTTGTTTCAAATCTTTGAATACTGATAAGGGTGAGAACACCCAGAGTCAGGCAGAGTGAGATGACACTCTTTCAAAAAAAAGAGGCCAGAAATTCTTCAACATCAATTTCTATGTACTCAACACCCTCTTTTCTATTTTCAAGCAGCAGGCAGGCAGGCACTTTTACTGGTAACACATCCACACAGGTTTCCTTGGCATCCCTCAAATCCTCACAGCGCTATTATATGTGAATGCTGCAATTTTCCATCAATGGAGAAACTACTCTGTTTCCACTCCCTGTAATTTTACACCCTCAGAAGACACTTTTGTTGACTGACAGACATCCCCTTCTCCTTCCTTTTGCTGCACTGGGATTGGAAGCCTGTGCCTCATAACAGTTAATATACCTGACTTTCCTTCTTACACAATTAAAAAGCAATCACATGGAAGAATAACTTTGAGCAAGGCAGGTCAGGTTTTAAAATACAAAATCCCAGGAAAGAGGAATATGGAGAAGTACTTCAGCATCTTAGTTTAAATTCAGCCCTGTAAAAGCTCACATGAAATATTCATACTTTAATGTCCACAAAGTAGTTTAATCTGATCTGCAGAATCACAACACTGGCAGTATAATATGTCCCATGGCCGTACAAAATGCTGAAGTGAGCAGAATACACCCATTTTCCTCTGCCAGAAAAATTCTGACCTGCGGGCTCTGGTACAAAGCACTCACTAAACACCCTGTATAACTATTTAATATATGTGCCCTCTGGAAATGCTGAAGGCCTTTCTCCTTAGGTGTCTGTCTCTGATCCTAGCAACGGACACTGTTTCTTTGTTCAGGACCTTATGAATAGAGGTACTAAGAGCCAGATAAATTGCTAGCAGCATCACAGTCTTTAGTGAAGTCCAGTAATCCTCCAAATTTCATCCTAAACATAATTATGTGGAGAAATCTGTCTACAGAATTTACGGGTTCCTCAAAACACTTCATCTGTCATCACCCCATTGAACCAACACTATTTATTTGCTTTCTAAAGGAAAGCTAATTGATTTATCTGTTACTTGGAATAACACCACGATAAATAAATTATCACTTAAGCACAATGGATTACTAACATTTCCTTTTCTAATTATATTTATGACATATTACCACATCTTGCTTCATTTAAAAGCTCGCATATGCTTTCCTTATCCCTATAATCTAACCTAAGGTACAAAACCTGGACTTGTGCCAGTGAACCCCTTTGTTAATATACTGCTGAACTACCAGAGTCCATCTGGAGTTACTGTTCTGCTTGATGTCACACGGCAGATCCTACCTGCATGGAAGATGAAAGGACATTCAAGGCACGTATCAAGGGATGACAGTTTTCTTTGTGATGAACCACAGAGTCACAGCTTGTTAAGTAAGACTGTGACAGTGATAAAAGACAAAGCCATCATTTTATGGCAGAATATGGCCTATCGGTACATGACAAGCCATACTATCTCTGCTCACACATGCTGACATCTCATAATGCATTCTCCCAAGTGCCGGACAGAAATAGTCCCTGAAGACAGCACCACTAGAGAGTAATAGCATACTGCTTATCTGGGAGCAAATGAATGGAAAAAACCTGAAGTGTGCAATGTGTCCCTACTAAAATCACAGATCCTTTCAGCTGAGCTTTCAGCTGAAAGTATTTTCTAATTTCATTAGAAGTTCAATTGCTTTCGAATCAAACAATAAGACAGTTATATTCATTGTCAACAATTTAGCCCCCTTTCACTGTAATATTTTTTTAAATGTTGAAAGTAAATTTACAAAAATCTGTTGAGAGACTTCCTTTTTGAGAGCTGTGCATCCATACTGTGCATACAGTCTTGCACTCTACTTAACATTCCTCACACTCGACATCTTCCCAGCCTGTCCAAATATCACTGGCTGGTGCTTATAGGCTCCCAAGCTGCCCTGCAGGGTGAAAGCCCATGGGAATGTAGGTTATGGTGAGAGGCTAACAGCCAGACACCTCCCAGAGCAGGCAGCCTAGAGGGACAAGGAGGGGATACCGTCAGCAGAGATGGCAGTAAGGAACTTGAGGCTGGTAGGTTGCTGGAGGGAATGGGAAGACTCAGTGGCTTCCTGGGGAGAAAAAATCCTGACAGGAACATCAAGAAGGAAAAGATTTAGCTTGAAAGAATATGGAAAGATGCAAAAGGCTACAAACTAGCAGGAGAATATAAGCAAAAGTCAGGCTCTTCTCTTGGTTTTAGCCCAAGCCTTTTGATAGCCCCCACACAAAAGTCTTCATGATATATTGACATTGCTATTGGAAGCAATTGCAATCCACCTGAATGGAAGAAACTAATCTATCTGCTCTAGTGATTCCTATGAAACCTCTCCCTACACTCCCACAAGGACACAGCAACTCTCCTGCAAGTACAGCTCATGGGGAGGGACAAGGAACAGCAGTGCAATAAAAACATATAGTGATGTTCACAGAGTGCACCCTGTGTGACTGCAAAATTAGTGGTGATGTGATGATGTAAGTGCTGTTTATCAGCAAGGAGCTGTCAGTGTGGTTAACAGGGGCTTTCAGGCTGAGCATTAATCACATGGGCTTAACTGAGAAGTTCTCCTGGTGCTGCTGTACATTTGAGGTGCATTGGTTGCATTGACTGGGGATTGTAAGTCTTCAAAAATGCCAGTGAAAAGCTGTCTGCCACTCTCCTGAGCTGCACAGTGCATAGCCCTCCCCTTCCTACTGTACCTGCAGCCATCCCCTCACAGAAGCTGTCTATCTAGCACAGCCAAGAATCCTGTTCTCACTTGCCCTGTAACTCACTCATAAATACCTGCAAAATTCTCTGGTTAATCACCTGCAAAATTTTCCCCTGTGATACCTGTAAAATATTAGTCACAAAGATGAAGTAGCCCATGTCTTGAGTGGTGCCTGCCATACTGATCAGCATTTACTGTTTGCATGTGCCCTTCCCATCTGTTGACTAAATGGCTCTTATCTTCACACATAAATATTAAATTCTTTGGTATAGTTGTAATACAGTAAGCACAATAAATAGCAGTAATGTTAACTACTGTATTTAATAGTAAGACTCTTGATGACCATTTATATTGCTATTATAGTTAGCCCAGCATTTCTGATTTGTGTCACAGCTTTTGTTATATAGATTGATTTTTTGTTTTCAGTATTGTTGACATGATCAAATAGATACATTTTAAATTTCCCCTCTTCTCGGTTCTGGACTTTTAAATCTATATAGGCACTCAGGTCTCAGCACCTTTATCTCCATTTCTATATTTAGAGTATCTTCCTCACTTATCCTCCTTCCATTCTCATTTTCATGTCTTCCTTTCATGGTGATTCTCAGACCTGAAACTGCTCTCTCCTTCCATTGATGTTGTTTTGCAGGAAGCCCTCTCTGCCAGATGGAACAGAAAAATTATATTGAAAGACAAAATATTTCAGAATTAAATCCAGAAAACGTTTCAGGCTCTACATCTGATATTTGACTGTCACAGATTCATTAAGTACCAGGTTGGAAGGGATCTTAAGGATAAGCTGGTCCAATCTTTCTTGGCAAAAGCTTAGTCAAGACAAGATGGCTCTGCCCTCTGTTCAGCTGAATCTTAGAAGAGTCCACTGTTGGGAAAGGTGTCCAGTGTTGGAGAAGAATCAAAATTTGAGTAATACAGAACATGTATACATGACCACAATGTGGTGCATAGAACTGTCTTGGTAACAGATTAGAAAGATCCCATAATACAGTGCTTTTGCAGAGGGAGTCCCCCCATCTGCTACACCTCAGCTGATAAAACCTGTGTCTCAGCTTCATATGAGCTTGGGCAGATTGTTTGCCTTTCCAGACCAACCACCACTCACAACTTGTTGTCTCCACTCCTTCACTGGTGCAGTACAGACAGCCATAGTTAGTCTGAGGCAGGTCTCCATCCTGTGTAGTCTTAGATATGCATTTACCTGGCTATAAAGGATATGCAATGTCTTTTCTCTCTGATTTTACTGTGGTCATGTGTTTGAAAGCTCTTAATTCTGAAGTGGTGTGATTATGTGACAGTTCCAATTTTCATTTGAAGAAAAACTCTTCAAAATTTAAAGATGTTCAAAAAATCTAAATTCATAGAGAAAATCACCTTTTCTTGTTTTTAACTTTTTCCTGATTTTTTCAGCCATTCTAACAATTTCGGCATATTCTGTTCTAGATGATTTGCAATTGGAATTAGCTCTACTGAAACACTTCATTGACTTGAACCGGACTGAATTTTTAATTTTTAAGCTCGTGACAAAGATCACACTTTTTCACACATTCTGACATATGCATAAATTTAAAAAGTGTATCAACATTAAATTCTCAGGAAATGTTATAGCTTCTTCTGTTTTCTTCTAACTAAGCCACCACACAATTTTGAAATTGGAAAGGACAAGTTTTTTTTATGAAGACAATCATCATTTCACCTGAAAAAAGACTATTTTTAGAAATTCATAAAGCATAGCTAGCTTTCTGCTAGAGTTTTTAAACTTTATGCACACTGTGGTTCTAACGGGGACTACAAGTGCCAAAATGTCACCAAAAAAGACTATTTCGTCAATACTTTCATCTCAGTGAGAGACAGAAAGTGCTGGAAATTTTATAAAAAGAGAATCCATAGTGAGAATTACCACTCAGCTTTTAAATCAAAAAGGCTGATTAAGCACTGGAGGTTTTGGGAAGATTTTCAAACAGAATTGATGCCATAGATAATCAGAATTTTGCTGACCAGCTTCATAAACTTATTGAATATTGTCTTACATGTGATCACTTTTAATATTCAGATGGGCTTCATCTATATTTAGAAAGAGATAGACTAAAGCCTAAACCTACCTAAACCTGACCATTGCTGTTGGGTAAATATGAAAATACAGAGAATGTGTATGTTGATGACTGAAACCTGCCATTGTTCAGGTTAGCTCTTCATTGTTCATCTTATTAAGAAGTTCCTAGAATTACACAGGAGAGTGCCAATGATTTGAGATATTTTCCACGCAGGGCAGGAGCTCTAGGGGTCTGTAGCTCTTGATGGGGCAGAGACTGCCAGAGTGGTCAGGCTTTGCTCTGTCTGCTGTAGCATAGGACCTAGGCATCTGCATTCTAGGCCAGGTTGCAAAGAAGCAACCTGTAATACCAGAACACTTCCTCTGCAGAGCCATGGGACGGAAGAAAAGCACATACTAGAAGCAGTGGCGGACAAGAGTTAGATGTCAAATGACTAAAATTTCCCAATTTTCTGTTGTTTCTCTCTACAAATTTTTTTAGGTTCACTGATGTCTTGAAGCAGGACCAACAATGAATGTCAGGAAGACTTCATGTATCAGGAACAATGACTGGAATATATTTGAGACATTTGGCCTTTACCTTGGCCCTGATCATATCTGAATATTCAAAAATGCACATGAGGGGGTTTTCATGCAGTAACTCTGATCAGTGTTTTTGGATTTGCAATGCACAAGTTACTCATGTAAGGCATGCAATGCACAGTGAATATGAGATAACCTCCTCCTTGTCAAAGATAAGGTGTGAACTTACTGATGCTTTTCGGAAGTGGAGTAAATGACTTCACACATTGCTAGCTAAGAGAATTTGCAAAAGGAGCTAGTGTGGAGTAGTTTATGAGCTTGAATTCACACTTTGATTTTTTTTCTTTATGGTAACTTTTAATGTAGAGAAGCATTCAGTCATCTTAATTCTGAGAGTCTTCGTTCAAAAAGTGACCAGAGTTTTAAAAAAATGCAATGTAATATTCTTGTGTTTTCTGAGATGTCACTTCTCCATAAGCTGAATTACACACTTTTCAGTTTGTTCTGATTTCAAGCATAATGGTATGAAATATTTTCCTTGAAAAATAAATATAGAGTTAACATGGGCTGTTGAAATATGTTACAGACAGCTGAAGTAAGAAGAAATTCTAGGAAATTAGTATACTAATTAGCATATTAATAGTACTGAAGGTCTTATGTAACTTCTTATCGTTTAGGTCTGGCATCTTGCCTTGCTTAATAAGTTCAAAACCAAGGGAATCCTGCCTCTTGTAAAGCTGGAACTTCTGAATCCAGACTTCTTTGGCACATGAGGGAGAACCCAGCAAGAGAAGCACTTCCCACCAAATCCTGCTGTCATTCCAGATGCACAAAGACTTTTAAAAGCCAGAATCTTGCTCAGGGCTTTATGCAGTCTGGTTTTGACACTCTCCAAGGATGGCAACTGCACAAAATCATCTGCAAAGAAGCAGACTTTTAGCCATATTTTTAATTGTTTGTTCAAATTCACACTTCATTTAAAATGCTCATGGAGGTAGAGTGCTAATGAACTTGTCAACCTTTTTGAAATGTGCTGAATCATAGGAAAAGTGAGGATGCTTACTTACAGAAGATGTCCTGGGCTAGAAAGCTTGAGTAATATTAAACTAAGTAAAACCAGATTCCTTCAGAGTCCTCACAGGATCAACATCATCACCACTTTCCACAAGGTCCTAATACAAAGCATTTTATGCAAAATTCTAGACATTTCAACCTAGTAATAACCTATATGTAAAAACTAATTTCTATGACCCCAGACTCTGGTTAAAGATAAAAGGTCAGTCAGTTGGATAGAGTTCAGTGACTGTAGGCAGAAAATGAGAAATAAAAAACAGTAAAAAATAATACCTTGAATTTGCTTCTTTCAACCTCAGTGCACTATTAGACTGCTTTATGTATTAGTTCATTTAAATATCCCATACAGCACTATTTTAGGTGCTTAACTGAATATTGATCAACCAGTATTCTTCTTAAAAAACATCCTTTGCGAGTTCAGCTTTGTTACTTGATACCTGATTTCCCAAAATGCTGAGCACCTGCAGCTCCCAGCGGCTTCATTTTCACAGTAACCACAGTTACCCAGGAAATCAGTTCAGAGCACACTTGTACTCACGAGGCACGGCCTCAGTTTTCAGTGGAAAACTATACATTTTGAAGACTAGGGTATTTTTTATTTTGCTACACCTTCAGTTAAGAAGTGTCTATTTTTCCACAGCAGATGCTGGATCCCTGTCCTTTTAAGCTGCCAACATCCCAGATTCTGTTTCCAAGCTCATCTATTTAAAGAGTGAGGATTGTCATGCTGGAAAGTACCTTAAAAATAGGGGTCTGGTGCAGGGCCTAGACCCAGCTCCCTACTTATTCCATTCTTATGCCAATAGCAAGGAAAAATAAATTACGAACAGATGCTTGCTTCTGCCCTGCTCTGGATTCTGGCCAGACAGACAATCTGAAAAGGTGTAATACAAGCAGCTACTGCTTTCTAAAGGTACAGACATTTATTCACAGGAACAAGAGAACTGAGATGAAAAAGGTAAAAGAATTAGGACTCTGAAAGGTACAATTTCTTAGAGCTGCCAACAAGGTGACACAGCTTTCCACCTCTCCATATGCAGAGGCACCTTCTATAAATCCATACCTGTGCTACATAATCTGAGCCACTTGGACAAATCAGGCTAATGCAGAGTTCCTTGTTTCAGTGACTCTGCAGAGCACAACTGGAGATTAGGAAAATAATTATTCACTACAAAAAAGAGTGTATATGACATTAATCGAGATTATAAAAAGCTAACTACATCTGGGGCTAAAAAATTGTGCTATCCCAAATTCTCATTAATAGCATCCAATTACTGTCTGTGGTTATGTAACTGTTCATCTCACTATGTGGCCACTTACTGCTGGAGTCTGTTGCTGCTCAGCATAAATTGCACAGAGCACAGTGTGTAAAGGCATTAATGGCATTTAGTTTGCATTTTGCAGTACAAGGATAAACAAAAATATATTCTGAAACAAAATTGCAAGTTGCAGGGAGAGGTCATTCTAAGCAATTTTTTAAAATTCTTTATTTTTTAAAATTATTTCAATTGCAGAGGGGTTGGGAATTTTGTTTGGTTGGTTTGGGGTTTTGGTAGCAAAAATATATGATCATTATGGGGTATAAAACAAAGTAAATGTTTTCTGTTTCAAATATGTAGTAAAACCTAGTACACTATCACATAAAACAAACCATTAATTTTAGAGGGTTTATTCCCCTGAATGCTATACAAATATTTCAGATCTCAAAGTGCACATCATTAGAATTGGGGAACTTTTACTGAGCAGTCTGCATGTGGGCACTGACCAAATAAAATGTCAATGAGCCTCCACTGATAAGAACAAGCAGAGATAAAGTGGACAGAAAAATCTGTGAGTCAGTAAATACTGCAAACAACAATCATAGCAGGTCAGGCAATTATCACAAGAAGAAAAAACACTGATAAGTACAGCAAATAAAATGTGATCCCCTCATAAACCACGAACACCAGAGAGAATGACAGCAGACTAAAGCTGGGGTTCACAGGACATTAACCTTTCTGAATGGAGGGCTGACTATTGCTTTGGAACCAAATCCAACAACCAATCTGTTTGTACAGCAAATTACCTATTTCCTTTGTAGAAGGAAAAACAGTGTTTGAGTAGTAAAGCTGCTGTGAGAACCAAGGAAACAAAATCAATGAGCCAAAACATGAGGGAACAGTTGCAAACTGAAACAATGAACAAAAGAGTTATGAAAGATAAAAGCCAAAGACTGAAGCAGCAGAAGAAAAAAAAAAAAATAGGCTGTAATGATTTCTGAGAGGATAGGTTTTCATTTTAATGGCAAGATTTCATTGACCTCTGCTGAAGCCAGATCAGGATTCTTAAGATGAGAACAAAATGACTGAGAAAGGACAAAAGGCAGAACAAGTAGTGAAAGGATTCAGTGTGAAAAAATCCAACTAATACTAATTCTTCCCCCTTTATGAACATAGTTTCTGCCTCTGTTGGAATGGAGATAAATATATATATATTTATATAAATATATAAAATATATAAATATATAAAATAATAATTTAGCAAGTCACCACAGGGTTTTTTTTGCCATAAAGAACAAAACCTTCAACAACTTATTCTCCCAATAATAACATTTCTTAATCTTCAACATATTACCTGGGGTCTGAAAGTACACAGCTGATCCTCAGCTCCTTCAGAAGTGCCTGCAAAATTCCCTTTCTAGAATGTAGTTCATAAGATATTCCTAAGGAAATAGACATTATACTATAATGGTGGTATCTGCTGTTATTGGCCTTAACTTCTGGAATTTTCTACACACGGAAAAAATGCCTCCTGCTTTATATAAATGAGCATATATCATGAGTTACAATATGAGTTGACAGATATAATCATGAGTTGACAGATAGTCAAACTTATTTCTGGAAATAACCCAGAGACCCTATTTTATTCAAGATTTTTTCAAGATTTTTTTTAACTAGCCCTGACAAGTTTTCTGGGATAAAAACAGTATTGTAAAATCAGAATTCAGCCTTGTAAGTTAGCTAATATTCTACTCTATCCAGCAGAGCCCCAATGCATAAGTCTAACATCAGATATTCAATGCATTTCTTTCAAAACACGTTGGCTTAACAAGGATCTATGTTGTAAGCCATATTAATCATGTAATTGCAAAACAGCTTTTATCAACATTGATTATTTTCTTGATAGAATTACAAAATCACTAGGCAAAAGTTAGACAGTAGATGCAATATATTTAAATTTATAATGTATTTATATTTAAATTTTAAAATTAAACTTGAAAGAGTGGCTTACATGAAAGCATTTTGACAGATTAAAATCATAACTGAGGGGTATCAATATGTGTAAATGCATCAGAATAGTGTAAGAGGCCAGCCAGAAAGAGGAATCATTAATAGTAAAACAATTATGATGAAATTAAAAAATGTAAAGATCATAGCTTCAAGAAAATCAGTTTCATATATATATATATACGTAAGAAAAGGGAGAAATCCTCAAGGACAGATATTTGTGACAAAACTGAATAACAATTTAAACATAAATATTTAGTGTGATATAAGGACAAGTTAAACGGGTGCATGTTGCTCAATTTCTTAAGCAATGTTGAAACTCAATACTAGATAAAGGTACAGTGTACAAAATAAGAATTGCCCCAGAAAAAGATCTATACCATGACCAAAGGCTTAAAAAGAAATAACGAAGGTTATTAAAATGTTGATAACTAAACTAAAATGTTCAGGGAAAGAGATAAATGCAGAGCAGAAATTAAAAAGAAAATAATGAGATGGTTTCTCATATTAATTTCTCCCAAGCCTTACAAATAACTTCTAAAAATCTGAGATATTTCCAGAGGAAAAGTAAAATAAGTATGGGTAAGGAGATAGACTCACATGAGTGCAGAGACTGACCTCATGGGTATCAAATATACATTTTGAATACCTGAAACTAATAATGGACCCCCAAATCCAATATTGCATCCCTTAACTTCTGCACTTAATCAGGTCAGGAAGATTTGTAGATGCTTCATCTGGAACACTCCAGGCTACAGCATGGCAGGGCCTCCATGGCCAGAGACCCTGGCCAGAGACCCTGGAGTCCTGGCACTCCTGTCATGGGGGCAGCACAGGTGCAGCCAAAGGTTTTCTCCTCTTTCTCAAAAATGCACCTAAAGGCATGAATAGTGGTGAAAGCACTTTCCTTTGAGACAGAGTCTGTGTGTTTAATGCTTTCTGAGGAAGAAACTGAACTCAGATTCTAATTTGGGAGCTGGTGAACTCTAGAATATGATAGAAAAGGTGAAGAACATTGTCATTTTCTCCATTAACTTAAAGAAAGGGAGACCACAGGAAAATGCAGCGTGTTTCTGCAGATATGCTTTTGGCACACTGCAAAGAAACTTCTTAGGTTAAGTCTTGGAGTCAATTAAATGAAGGAATGTCTGCTTCTGGGGTTCCAGCCATATTTAAGAGGAAAATAAGTAATAAGATGGCTACATAGACATCATCTGCTCTGAGCATCTACAGAAGCACCAGCCTATGTGCTTAGGGATTCTAAGGCAGAACAGGGAGCTCCTTATTGAATTTAGGCTCCACAAATGTTAAATAGTGACTGAATTGATTTAGATAATTTGTATCTACTCAGCTGTTGTCTTAGGTGCCTAAATCCTTTCCTGGAACTGGACCAGGAGAGAGCAGAGCACTGTGCTGTTAAGTGCTCTGCTTTTACAGAAAATCAATGCCAATCTACCATATTTTCATTTAGAAGATCCTCCCCCAGCATTTGTATAGCTTGCCATTATACAACTAATTGGACACATTATAAATGCTTAAAGATATTGAAGGGCCTTAACAAGGAGGAAAACACAATTATTTAGCTTAGTAGAAGAGTATGAAAGTCAGAAGAAAATTCATGTATGTAGGAACTATTGAGAATTTATTGTATTCAGATGAGGAACTACTACAGGCTTATAAAAATGGCAGAAACTTCACCATTTCTGGTGAAGAGAATAAACATATCATAATAAGTAGAAGGAACATGATATTGCTAAGCAGCTGATGTTGTGTGTCATCTCTTCCTCTTAATGATGTGACCTGATGGAATCAACTCTCTTTTCTGTTTTGAATATGTGATTTTGAAGCAATTAGTGATCATCAGAGAAACCTGTGGGAACATGACCTGTCATGGGGCTGCTATTTTCTTGCCAACAACTTCGGAATTATCAGGTTTTACTCATTTGATCCAGGATGGTAAATCCCTGCCTGGGACTTTCTGAAGATAATATTTTTCTCAGAAGCAAATAAAGTAATGAACATAGAAGTAGGTGAGGTAACACTTTTCATAAAAGTGATAAAGCCACAAAATCAATAGCACAAATGCTTTAAAAGGGAACATCCATTATCCTCTCTTAAGATCCAAGGGAGAGGAAATGTTGACCTCCATTGTTCTTTAGATATGTTTCTCCATACTTTAGGAACATTTTACAATACAAAAGGTTGACCAACAAGAACTAAACTCTGAGCACTGATCTTTGCTCAGAAGGTAAGGATCAGAGGCACACATCATGAAAAGCAAATCACTGAATTCTGGTCGACTATGGCATCTCATTTTCCTTATTTCTCTGTAAGATGATTGGTTTGGCCCCAAAAGCCAACCATATTCTGGGCTGCATCCAAAGCAGCATGAGCACTAGGACAAGGGAAGTGATTCTGCCCCTCTAATCTGCTCTGGTGAGGCCCCACCTCTATCACTGCATCCAGCTCTGGGGTCCCCAACAAAATGACACAGAACTGTTGGAGCAAGTCCAGAGGAGGTCATGATGATGAGCAGGGCTCTAGAACACCTCTCCTGTGAAGATGGGCTGAGAGAGTTGGGATTTTTCAGCCTGGAGAAGTCTCTGGGCAGATCTTACTCACCTTCCAATACCTGAAGGGAGGATACAAGAAAAATGGAGAGGGACTTTTGTCAAGGACATGTGATAACAGGACAAAGGAGAATGAGTTTAAGATGAAGGAGGGTAAGTTTTGGTTAGACATTGGGAAGGAATATCATAGAGATACATAGTCTTTTCTTCAGGGTAACCTCTTTGGTTAAGGGAGTTTATCCAGCAAAGCACACGACTTTTCAAAAAATATATTCATATATTTCAATACAAATAGTAAAAAAAAAAAAATTAAAATAATTTAAAAAAACACATAATCGGCAGGGATTATTCACAAACTTGGATAAGCTATTTCACCCAAAATATACTCCCTAACAAATAATACTAAAAAAAACCAACAAAACCAAACTAGTTTTAGAAGCTATTCCTGTTATTAACATTTTTCCAATTCACGTTTTTCCCACATTTTCTTCAACACACTACCTATAAAATTTTTATTTATTAAAGCCTTATCCTTTTACTGAAATACACAGATTTTTATAAAATGAAAAATGTGAAATCCATATTGATAAAATATAAAATGGAAAGAAAAACGGGAAATGGGTCAATCTTGAACTCTATTAAATGGAAAGAGCTTTAAAATTTCAGAACACCAGATGCATTTTGACAAGTAAATGTAGTTAAACATATCAATAGTGAAAAGTCCACTGTGTAGACTTCAAAAAGATTAGCAAACAAAAGAAACAATAACCTTCTTTTCCTCTTAATTTCTTTTGTTTTTAGCCAAACTTACTTTTTCTTGCATTCTGAGTTAGTAGTTTTGAATGCTTAGAGATGGTCAAGCTGTAGTCAGTTTGCATTTAAGTTGTAGAGTGCACTGTGAGTCTGATAATAAATTATTTAAATGAAAATTGCTTCCATTTCCAAGAGATCTTAGGAATCTGGTGAATATAAACTTACACAGGAGCATTCTAAAATCTCTATTTATTCACAGCAAAGGCTTTAAAAAACATTGAATAAGAGTCAAAATGTTGATTCTCTGTCATTCTATATCTACTCTATTAATGGTTTACTAAGCAGTGGAAAGGAAGGTATTTTCTTTTTTAGAGCCCACTCAAACACATCAGAATAACTTCCTGAAAGCAATACACATTCACTTTCAAACAGAGAATATTTCTCTTAAAAGGTACTTTAATAATTGTCCTAGCTTTTAGGAAAATATATTCAAATAATCTCCAGGGTTAGCACAGTCTTTTAACAAGGATACCAGGATGCCTCCTTATTTTTAAATACTTTTATTTTACTAAGAGGAAATAGAGCCTCACAGAAACATAAGTGACTTTTGGCTTCATTGGCTGCAGACTGCCGAGTGCACTTCTGTCAAATCCAAGCTAACATCTTAAAAGGCCAGGACACAGCTGCAATGCAAGTGTGAGGAAGCACAGCAACACAGCCACTCTCCCCACATTCTATGTTGTGTGCCCTGTTGGTAAACTTTAGGTATGAGGGGCTGCATCTTACCCACCCACGCCACACCATCTTTCTCCTCCTGAAGGCAGTGGTTATCCTAAGCAGTGTCCTGCTCTGTAGAGGCAGAAGAGCTTTTGACACAAAGGTGACAGACAGACCTCACAGTAAATACACGAGTTATATATAAAGGAATTAACTCAGCCTGCTTCTTGTCTTCATAGCATTTCTTTTTCAGTAATAACAGGAGGAGGACTGAGATCCAGGCCTACAGTATTGCTTTCTGTTCTGCCATGCTATTCAGAAATAACAATTTCCCAACAAAATATTAGATGGCAAAGTCCTGGTATAGCTAACTTTATATTATCCCACTTTCATTCTTAAAATACAATAAAATAGAGCAAGCATGTTAACAACTATCAGAATATGCATGGCTGCAGAACCTCTGCTCAGGTACTTCTGTGCTCAGAGGCCCAGGGCAGTTGGAGTTAGAACAGTCCCAGGCAATGAAAACATAAACTTCCACCAGGAGAACAATTTCTGTCTTTCTAGAGGACTGTTGTCATCAAAAGCACATGACATGTTCAACTTCATTACTGAATAAGAGTGATTTCTAATCAGTTTTGCATGTATTGCACAAATTTACATGAACTCTGGCAAATCTTAGGGCTTTCTGTTCACTTTATCATCACACATCTCATGACATATAAAACATACATTATTCAAACTGTGCCCTATGGAGAGTCACTCACAGGCTGCTTTAGATTAAAACCGGAACATTTGGGGTTTACACCTGTATGCATGTTTTTATTTTTGTTTTCAAGGCTACAAGCTGTTAATTCTATGTTAGTGATAACCAAGACCACTGAATGATTATTCATTATCTTTCAGAACTAGTCAAATAAAAAGTTTTTATTGTTATAATCAGTAATTATATCCCACATCAATCACCAAGCAAACTATTCAACATTTGTCCCTACTCCATAAATTTTCTGTTCATAATAGTTACCAAAAAAAAAAAAGAATCAAGATCTGTTTCTGAAAATCTCAGATAAATTATCTATAAATATTTATTAACCAACTCTATCATCTGTCATGTCTCCAAGCAAATGTTAAATATTCCCCTAACTTTTCCTAAGCAAATTAATATCTGATTACACACTTTTTTTTGTGTGTGTATGCCAGAGTAACATGATTTTAACCTGTGTAACATGATTCTTACCTGTGGTCAGGTACCAGTTCGGAGCAAATGAAGTCTAGTCACAAGTCTTTATTGTCATCCAAATAAAGTTTCTCCAACCATGACCAAAGAATATTTTTTTCTTTCCTTAGTTCTCTTCCAGCTTCATTCAGATTAAAAATACTGTTGTATATATACCTTGTAAGGTAAAAAAGAATGGCAGAAAATGCCCGATCTGTTTAATTAGTTTCTGTCTGATAAGTTATTCACTTTCTCTGCTCAAAAGTATTTAAATGTGTTTTCTTGTAAATGGGTATCTTATATGCTGATCTTTAAAGAGAATATCCTACAATCTATTTCCAAGTCTAAGACAATCAGGGCTGGGTCGAGTTAGCTCAGGATATTTCCAACTCCTAACCTTGGCAGCATCTCTTTGCCCTATTGGAGTGATACATGCAGAAAGGCTTCATCATTTCCCATAAATACATAGGTAATTTTATTCCTTCTAAAAGAATATGAAACCTTCTTTTTTAAGTAATTGGGAAAAGAAACAAGTGTTTCTAGTTCTAACACTTACCCTAAGCACCTACAGCAACTCAGGGACTCAGAGAAACAGGAGGAATAAAAGTGTCTAAGTGATTATACATTGAAATGCAGCAGAGGGGACTCTCTGTTGGGCTGGTAATAGCAGGGTTCCCCCAGTGCCTTACTCAGATTTCTTTCATCATTATTTTAAGCATACATAATTTGGGGTTCCTGCTAAAAGAGAAAGTTTTGTCCTCTACCAATTCTTTTTCTAGGTTGATTTCAACCTGAACTGTGAGTACATGAACACTTGCTCTGGCATACGGGAGTAGGCGGCACAGGAACAAAACCAGAAGACAGAGATGGGAAAGGATGGACTTTTTGGAAACATATATAATTAGTGCCAGCTTCTGAAGCTGTGATGTTAAAGTCAGCACTCCAAGACAGTGGTGCTCTGGAATCATCTCTCTTTGAACTACTAGGTAAGATGTCAACAAACTCAATAACTGAGATTTATTTAGCTATTACAATAAAGAAATACTTCTGCTGATTTGTGTAGGATAAGGCACTTAAGTCCTGTTAGATAATTCCAAAATCTGATGGCCATGCAAAAAGTCTAAACTTGTTTTGCCTTAATCAAAAACTGGATATTATTATGAGACTGTTCTAAAGATCTAAGTGGAATCACTTATAGAATCATATAATCATTAAGTTTGAAAAAAACCTGTAAGATCTTTGAGCCCAAACAACACGGAAACTGCTGTGTTTCAGTGTCAAAACAGTCACAGATTTCTATCTTCTGATGCTTTATATGGGGAGGGTATTCCTATATATTTTAGTCCACCAACTTGTTTTAGTGTTTTTCTTAAGGTCAACATGAGCTTTCATGTGATCATATTTCCCAAGTTTTATTTCTCAATAAAAATTAAAGAATTTAGCCAGATATCTGAATAACACAAAATGGTACAGCCCTGATGAAATCAACACATTTCTGATCTTTTATTCCAGAGAGAGATGCACTTTATAAAAATATTCCTTAAATATCTTGTGACACTTAGGGATTTAATTAAGAAAGAAATAGATTTTCCATCAAATTGAGGGGCCATAGAAGAGAAAAAAAAGCATGAATAATACTTATAATCCCTTCATATCCTCAATTGGACACAATTTTCAATTGATGTTTTTATTCTTGGATGTTTCAGTGATATCTGACACCACTGAATAACACTGAATTGCTCAGAACTTATGCCCAGCTGATACAAAATGTCATTAATTTGCTTACCTGACTATGTACATGACGTTCCTTCTGGCAATTTTTATTTTTTTTTCCCCATAATCTTTGCATGTATCCAGGGAATTAACATTTTGTCAGTTGTTATCCATTGTTTCTACACTTCCTCTGTGTGAAACAGTCAAGTTTAGATTTCACTTACTCAATTGCCTCATTTTGTGATCAAAGTTGAAGTCTATTTATTTTGCCTATATTTTTAACCTAAAGCTAGCTAATATTTAACTCTACAAGTCAGGTAAAACTTTCCTGTTTAATGTTGTCTCACTATGACAAAGTTCAGATGATAATTAGGGAATAGGCATTTATAAGGAGTGTCATATTTATAGTCCACTTTGCAATTTACCATAGTATTTTCATAATGGTTGGCATGATTTAACTAGCAGCTCTTTGTGAACTCATAGTTACCTGACTGAGATTGAGTATTTGACCCATTTCTTTAAAAATAAATCATGATTGATGCCACAGAATATTTTCATAGATATAATGCTACTCTTTATCTAAAAATGTGTAACAATAACTTTCCAAATTTTTGCCTATTTAAATACCAAATTATTTCTTTATTCAGAAATAAATTTTAAACAAGAAAAATAACTATTTTCTAATTTTTTCTATGATAATGTGAATCAAGAACCAAAGCAGTACTAACATAAAGAGAAGTAATTTGGGTCATATGTAAATATACAGCAACAAGTATCTGAAAAATTTAATTTATGTTCATCCAAGTAAATAGTAGAAATAACCTGGCTATCCCTATCAGCTTGCTGGGGTTTTTTTCCATTGGCAGTTTATATAATGAAAATAATGACATTTAAGCGGAAATGTACACATCCTACAGAGCCACACCCTTTTTCTTGCTGCCATTTCACAGAATCACAAAATATGCTGATTTTGAAGGGACCCCCATGGATCATTGGTACGTACTCCCCTCCCTGCACAGCACCATTCCCAACACTAACACTATGTACCTGAGAGCATTGTCCAACACTTCTTGACCACTGTCAGGCTTGGTGCTGTGGCCTCTTCCCTGGGGAGCCTGTTCCAGTGCCCAGCCACGCTCTGGGTGAAGAACCCAAGCCTGTTCTAGGGAAGATATCAGAAACAGTGTAGCCATCAGGACTACGGCAGTGACTGTCCTCTGTACTCAGAACTGGTGTGGCCACACCTTGAATCCTGTGCCAGTTTTAGGTCCTCTCTCCTAGAAAGACACTGAGATGCTGGAGTTTGTACAGAAAAAGGCAACAAAGCTGGTGAAGGGTCTGGAGCACAAGTCTCATGAGGCACAGCTGAGAGAGCTGGGATTGTTTAGCCTGCAAAAACAACAAAGGCTTGAAGGGCCTCATCGTTCTCTGCCACTCCCTGAAAGGAGATTGTACCAAGGTGCGGGTCAGCCTCTTCTCCTGGGTAACCAACAATAGGACAAGAGGAAACGGATAGAAGTTGCTCCAGAAGAGGTTAAGGTTCAATATTGGGAAAAATTTCTTCACTGAAGAAATTGTCAGGCATTGGAATGGGCTGGCAAGGGATGTAGTTGAGTCACCATCCCTGGAGGCATTTAAAGGACATGTGGTTGTACCACTTAGAGACATGATTTAGTGGTGAACTTGGCAGGTTAACAGCTGGACTCCATGATCTTAAAGGATTTTTTTTTCCAAACAAAACAATTCTATGATTTTAAGATTAATTTAAAATCAAATTCTTCACATATGCTATTTATTCTAATTTGTTTCTAATTTGTTTCTAATCCTATTTGTTTCTAATGCCTTTGGTTGGTGACTGACTGAATTGGCAATAGCCTTGCTTTAAAGTGTAGATCTTACATGCTTCATTTCAAAGTGCTAAATTATCACTGCTTGGTTTCTTTTCAGATTCCTGGGTACGTGCCTTTTAAAAATGTAAACACCCAGCAGACATGATGTAAACATGCAAAGATTTTAGTCAACACACTGTTTGGTATTCCTCTCACATTAGCAAGGACAGTACAGACCACTACCAGTTCCAGGTGTTTAGATCTTTTAAATTTTGTAACACATATGCAGGAAAACTAGGTCTCTCTTTAAATAAACATTTTCTATTAGAGATTTCTTACCCAGACTTGCATAACACATTTATTTCCCTGGGTCATTTTCCATTTTACAGCAAATAGGTTATAGACAGAACATAACAATCTGACAGCAGCTTTTCCCTCCATCGATAGCATTTCTATTTAAAGATGAGGATTCAAAATCAGTATTGAAGGTACATGCTCCCTTTTCTAAAGGGAGTCAGTGTACCTGTAAATAATTCATCACTTCCGTTAGTTTAGTAAGACCAGGTTTAAAAATCAAGGAAAACCTGGCACTTTTCATTTAAATGGCCATTGTTTTGCAGGTATGAGTCTGTATCTTCACCTAAAGCCAACTCTATTCTCTGACCATATTACTTGTCTACAGGAATGCTGTTGGTACCAGCACTGTTGGTTTAACTGGTATCCAAAGAGAGGGTTGTCCCCACTGTACCTTGAGAATACAAGGATCTTCCATTACATTCCACTTTCCTATTCTCCCACTTTGTCCTTGTGTTCTCTGATAAAAAAAAAAAAGAGCTCAGTTAAACTGGTTAACAGGTATGGCCACATAGATAATAGTACAACAGCAAATTAGTCAAGCATGAGCTAGTATCAAATTCAGAAAATGAAGGGAACTTTTACATGAAAGTAAATTTTCATCCAATGAAATTAAAGAAAGAGTATATGAATCCCAAAAAGCTACCATCACACCTGGCCAATGCTATTATGCAGTTTTCTGCTGCTTCTCAGTGTGAGAATGAAGAAACCTATTATAGTTACTAACTTGTGAAATGGAGATTTACCATAAAATGCATATAAAGTGCAATAACTATCATAAAATATGCTGGAGTGCAACTTAATTTCCCTGATAAAACTTCATATTCTGCTTCCTGACATTCCTGACTGATTGATTTAAACAATACAGCCTTCACACTATCTTAAGAGTTAAGTTTAAATGAATACCCTGGCAGAGTCACGATCCATGGCCTTCAGTACCTGCCACAGACATTCCTGGATGATTTCTGATGAACACAGCCCAGAGTAAACACACTTGTAGGTTGCTTGTTCCTGTGATCACTGTTATACATACACTGTCTTTCAAGAATTAACTACTGTGCAACTTGCAGATTTTTTTTCTTTTATAACATAGTTAGCTTGGAAGTAAATACAAATATGAAAGTGACATTGTGATCACAGGGACATTGAAGAGCCATGTGATTCTGTGTCCAAAAGTTGGCAGTATTTTCACAAAAAATACTCTCCTTGAGGCTGACATCTGTATCTAATTATAAGGTTAATAGTTTAGGCTAGGAAGGTAGGAGACCACCCCTGCTCCTAATAGCCTACTTATTTGTTTAAAGTATTTGGTAAAAGAAAATATCCCAATAGCAGCAAGTGGAACTTATACCTAATTTATAAGAAAAAAATTAAGAAATAATTTTCAAGTCCTATTACACCTTTTAGTGAGCCTCTTACTGGATTCTTTCACTTTTTCCTCCATCTCATTTTAAAGACAGAAATAGAATTCCCTTGGAAGTTTTCATTTTAAAGCTAGAAATAGAATTCAAATGGATTTTGCTTCATTTGCTCATCACTTAACAAACAGGTATCTAAACCTGGCTACAAAGACCTTGGATAAAACAATCTGGTGCTTAACCTTTAAAAGGCAAAGTTTTTAGAAACTGGGCTGGATATCAGAAATCTCACTTTGTGTAAATTTGCTGCCTAATTACACCTGTAGACTGAAAGAAAACATTTTTGCTATCTTTTTATTAACTTGGGTATGTGTATGTATAAACCAGTTAATTTCTAATCCCATGGCACCTTTTTTTTTTTTTTTTCATCAGAGGATCAGGAAACAACTGTTCCCCTTTAGGACTCTAATTCTGTACTATATGGCAGTACTGACTTTAGTGGAATAACCCTTCATTCAGAGAATTCTCTGGAGAGGAAGAGTAGAGTATA
Organism: Vidua macroura; assembly: GCF_024509145.1. Classification (NCBI taxonomy): domain Eukaryota; kingdom Metazoa; phylum Chordata; class Aves; order Passeriformes; family Viduidae; genus Vidua; species Vidua macroura. The sequence goes on from NC_071577.1 coordinate 23,469,363, forward strand.
ATTAGATCCCTTAAAATTATTAGAGGTGGGAGAGTAAAACAAGCCTTAAAATAGCCGTGTTTCCATATTGAAATGCTTTAGTAGCAGTAGGTTGCAGGGAAGTCTATTGCCATGTGCTGCCTATGTTTTATGCCTGTTATGAGTCTGCTGAAAATGCATATTTGCTGGGTATGTTGTTACTAGGGAAGTATAAGTTACTTATATATATATATATATATATATATATATATATATATATAAAACAGGATACTGTTTCATAAAAAGAATGAGAAAAAATTGGTATCAAGAAAATCATGTAAGTACCTCCAATCTAAAACACAGTCTGCAAAATGAACACAATCTGGAACGGTGCCTCTTAGAATCTGACTGATGCATCAACCAGTGGGAAAAGGGGGAGAGGAGGGACACTTGTCCAAGGAAAGTTAAGAGTTCTGGAGAGATCTATAATAGACTAAGATAAGACCCCCTAAAAAAAAGTATCTATTTCTTCTTCTTTTATAGAACTCCAAGCCCTATAATTTTCTTTTGTTTTACTGAATCACTCTCACAGCAATTTGCCTAATTGAAACAAAGGAAAAAAAATCTTCCTTAAAAACTGATATCCAGCTACCTTTCAGAAATTTCCTACTATTGAAGAACATCCTAAGTATACACATATGAATCCCAGCTATCCAAACAAATAGGAAATATATCAACTGTATATTATATAGCATAGAGAGCAAATTGAAGGTAAAATAAATTGGTTAGCAGTTGTTAAAGATAGCAGATGTCAAGAAAGTCTTTTAATCACTGAACACAGAAGTGACTGATAATTTGTTATTTATCCAGAAATGTAAAATTTTTAAAACTAAAAAAGGTGTAAAATACAATTATTGACATAATTGATTATAGAGAATGCTAGACATTTTTAATTCTATATATATTTTAGGCAAAAATAATTATTATTTTCCCGCCTTATCTAACTTCCTTTTGGTTTGAGCTAGATGTGCTTTTAGATAGTGATTGTCACATATCACTATAATGCTTCCATCCTTCCTGAGGTATTTTCACACAGGAAAAGCAGATGGCATTATAGCCAGGGCTCTGCTACCAGATTATCATATGCCATGACCTGTCATCACAGGCCCCCAGCTGGGTAAGAATTAGCCTTGACTCCATGCTTCTCAGAAGGCTGATCAATCATTTTATTATACTATACTAATTAAGAAACCCATTGTCCTTACAGACAGTCCGATACAGGTGGACCCAATTGGTCCTTCAAACGAAACACCATCACCACTGGCCAATCAAGAAACCACCCTTTGGTAAACAAATCTCCACAACACATTCCACATGTTCACAACAACAGGTGCAGCAAGTGAAGATAAGAATTGTTTATCATTCTTTTCTCTGATCTTCTCACAGCCTTCCCCAGGAGAATGCCTGGGAAAGTTGTGCATTGCTCTCTGTGGCCAGAGAGCTGCTGCCACAATGATCTGTCTCAAGTGTAAACTATTTTGGAAGGATTTCATTGCTCTATAGTTTCTTAGATTCATAAATTGATAAAGTGTTCCATGACCCACAGCTGTTCACATTCTTGTGGGTTAAAAATACATGCAATATTTTTGGCTTATCATGTATGTTCTACCTACTGATACCTACTGGCTTCTCTGAAATTCACCCATAAGTGTGTGTTCAAGCAGCAGCAGATGTAATTCTATTTCTATTAAACAGAATATTGATAATTCTTGTTTTCTTTTTCCTTTTTCACTTTCAGGAATACTTTCTGGCAGTAAAATGTTCACTTAGAAGATCAACAAGAGAGACTAAAACATACAAAACAGAATCCTGAGGTTATTCATGTCTAAAACAAATGACACAATTTCAGAATCTTCTGGATGACAAAACATGGATCCCAAGTTAGTTTATGATAATTGAGATGAATAAATTGTTCTCTTGTAACTATTTATTCTTTTGAACATGCCTATTACAATCCAAATTAATCTGACATGCACACTTTGGCTAATGCTTATCCACACACCCATTTCCTTTGAGCATTGGCTGGTGCACCTGCCTTCACTACTTCTCATGGAAACTGAACTAGAACTAAGTTTGTTTATGGTCCTTTTTTAGAATTCATCAAGAGGAGTACATATTTTTTTTAACTCTTAGATGAGGAAAGCCAAGTAAAATTATAGAAAGCAGACAATTTGCAATTATTCCAGGTAATAAGATCTGCCTGACGCTTGTCATCTGCCCAGTGATTCTACTACTCCCTAATAGATCACATTTCATATACTAACATTTAAACAAAATTAAATCAAGCCCCTTGAGTCTATACTTCTATAGCAGTTATTCAAATTACCCTGTTCACCTGACTACTGAAAAGACAAACATGTCAGTGCTGAGGATAGAGAGACACAATAAAGAGGAAGAGGGAAATCTGGTAACCAAGCAATGTAGTCATGAGCTTCCATCTGTGAGAAGGATCAGAAAAGTTCCTGAGCTATGCCAGCACAAAAGAGCAGTGGATTGAAGTCTTATCCCTTAACTTAAAAAAAGAATTATAGAACTGGAAGTACTTTATGGCAGATTAACAAATATTACTAGAAGACATGGAACTCTCATGAGAGAAAAGCAGTGCTGATGCAAAGGAGCTCTGAGAGCCAGGGGAAATGCTGCTTCGGTCTAGATAGTTAAGAAAGAAGAACAAAGGGTACAAGCAAATACTCTGGATTTATATTTAATGTTCCATCTGAAAAGGTTTCAGATATCACAGTCAAGTATCCTGCTAGAATACATGTGTATGTGTGATGTCTTTTAAAATGTAAATCAATAATGTATCACTCACTGTATGGAACATCTCAAGTCTAGGGAATGCTATTCATTCCATTGATGATTTCAGCTAATGGTAGATATGGAACCACATGCTTCAGGGAGCCCTATGAGGCCAACACATAGATATTATGGAGAAAAAGAAGTGGCATAATTAAAACCTCATCTGCATATTCTGGATCAGAAACCAAGTCTCAGTATATCTGGAAATATCAAACATACCATCATGGACTCACATGATAATATGGTTGTGAGCAGCCTCAGAAGGTGCAATGTCCTGCCTAAAAGAGTGTCAGGAAAACTGTGAGACCAGGTGGTCGAGGGCTTTTATGTAGCTCTGTCTTGAGGATGTCCAAGCAAGGGGAATGCATGGCTTTGGGCAATCATTTTGGCTATGTGAGTTTAGCAGAGAAAGGACTATTGAAGCACTAAAGATTATTGTTTTGTCCTAAACTGAAGATTTATTTTGTACCCCTTACCCTCAAAGGATGTATAACCCTAGATTGGGTTACTTGACAAGGTCTGGAAATTGATATTCATTGTCAGGTGAATCACAGCAGTCTTGAGTTTTCAGGTGACAGTGTGATGAAATCTCTATTTGAGATTATGACAAATTCTCCTCCAGTACAGTCCTCTGATTTGGAATGTTCACTTCTCAAAATGTCAGTATTTCCTGAGAAAAAAAATATTTTTTCCTAAGAAAAATTAAAAATGTCTTTAGGAAATATTTTCTCTCAATATTCAATATGACTTTATCAATTTGTTTTTTTAATGATAAATTGGAATAAAAACAAGGCCTATGTTTTCAGCAGTACAGTTCTGTGTCTGAATCTGCCCATGGATCTGTCAGGATGTGAAAGTCTGCAGGCAAGATTGGATAGGCAGTCATCTGAGTTGTGCATTATTGTCCTAACCTGACACAAAAACATGGTGGATTTAAAATCTTAGATGTGCTTTCTTTCAAGCTGTTGACATAGCATATGAGGAAAATGAATAAATGAATATTTATCTAGCTCAAACAGCATAAAATTTAATATATGTCTATACTGATTTTTTTTCAAGAGTTGTGAAATCAGACTTTCAAATTCACCTGTGAGCAGCCTGAATACTGAGCTAAAGCACAGTTTCTGAGTGATTGCTTTGGGTGCTACAACATGTACAGAGGAAGTTCTCCTTCAAAAAGCATATCTGGATAGTTTGGCTATTATATTGTGAAAATAAGTATAAAGTATAAAAATAGTTTAAATTATAATCATCAACCAAATTAGTATCTCTACTGTGATCTAACATGCACCTATCTTAAATAACTGAACAAAGGATGATAAAAATTAAAATGCAAAATAAATGAATGTATTATGATGAGATAATCTTTCTATTTCTGAATATGTATTTTAGCATAGCAGTGGTTTTATTACTTTTTACTGGCAGAAAAGTTGACTTTCACCTGAAATTATTATTCATCCTGCCAAATAAATTTAATTGTATGGAAGACAAGTGCTAGAAAAAGTAGACTGAAAATATATCTTATTTTTATTGCAACCAAATAGACATAATGGTAGAGATCAGAAATACAGGGAGATTATTTAAATAAATTCTATCTTGGGCAGCAGAAGACTTTCACAAAATAACATATGTCATTTGATTATCTCTCTCTGTCATCACAGATCATGAGCAAAACTCTCACTTGTCAAATACCTGCCGTTCATATTGGCTTCAGTAGGGTTATTGAATACAGTATTTAGCACTGATGAAAAATCTCCCCATTCATTTGTAGCTGTATTGATATAACTCTGGAGATGTTAGCTCCAAACAGGCACCTGGGTTTGTGTGTTTAGCCTATAGTACATACATTTTACCTGCACAGACAGCAGATCAGCTCACACTACTTTTGAGGAGGAAAATGCTGTTTCAGGATATGAGCATCTCTTCAAATGAATATGGACAAATGTTAATTTTGTCATATAATTAGACATGACCTCATGCTATGGGATTATGAAAGAAGAGTGGAAATACTGAAAAAGAAATATGCGAACTGGAAATTTGCAGATTATTTTTGACAGCAATGTGAACAAAAGCACTGATAAGTACACTGTCAGGAAGAATTAGTCTATACAATTCTGGACTCTACACAGTTACAGAGAAATATTATTACTGTGAGAATAATACTGAAAAAAGTAAATGTGGAAAAATACAGTTGTAGAGAGAAAATATACATGGCAGGTGGAGAAAGCTTCGCCTACAGAACTGAGTGTTAGAATATGCTAATAATAAAATCGTTAATGACTAAGTGAGCACAGTGTAGAAAACTGCAGTTACCTTATTTAGATGAAGTGACTGTGTAAAATATGTTAACAGAATGCAGAAAGAGCAAAGAAGGTATGAAACACTAAAAATTAAAATAGAAACACAATGTACTACTACCGAGATATTTAGGAAAATTAAATTCACCTTCATCAAGACTCTATGGAGCCATTGACACTAAAGCCTCATACTATTTTGGTGGGGTTTATTCCTTACGAATGAAATAGGAATTTATTTGCTATACTGTGTTCTGGGACATATATCCAAATTTCTCAAGCTTACTTCACACTGTCTGAGGTCTATCTCTTTGGAGATATATAACAAGCATCCTTAGGAATAGCAAAAACATTCTCAAGCTGGAATAAACATCTAAAATTGTATTTAAAGTTGATGGAAGTTATTTTTCCCCCCTAAACAGTTTCAATTTATATTTCATTTTGGCTCTAAAGTTCAGTGCATGTTATAATTTCTGGCCAGTTTCAGGTCAGTTTCTGGTCCATTTGTACTTCCATCTGCCTGTTCCTTCTGTCCCTCTGCCTTTGAGGTTGAAAAGTACAAACAACTGATATAACTAGTAGATATAGTAGTATTATTGACAGTAGTCAAGCAGTGAAGACAGAAATCTGAAACCAGTAGGAAACATGACACAAAGGGCAAAAGGGAACAAAATTTATCCAAAATCATAACAGATCAGCTCAAGGAAAGAGAACAAAATGAACCCCATATTTATCCATTAAAATAATTTTTTTAAAATCTTCTTAGATTATTTGTACGACCAGGATACCAGTGTCCAAAAAGAACTACTTGTATGCTTCAGAATTATATTTTATTATCTTAATGTTTATCTGTGCTGGAAAGATATTTGTATATGATTACTCTTTGAGAGCATATCCAATCTGATACTGTCCAAAGGAGATAAAAAGGTCTCACTGCCTCCTGGTCAATCTCAAGAAAAATGTTACCATGAACCAAGTTCAGAGCAGCTGCTGTCCTTTTTCTCCCCTACAGCTGCTCAGCATTGCCACACTGCCAGTTGCTGCAGGGCAGAGGAAAGGAAAAGACTAGTTCTGGCTATCTACTGCCTGCTAAACTAGCTATGGAAATATCATCCAAGCAGGAATTCAGCTCCTATACCCTGATCTGAGGAAACGGCTGAAGAGTAGAAATAATCTTCTTCATCTTGTGACCTCTCTGAAGTTAGCCCCACCAGTAGAGAGGGGTATCTACAAAACTGGATTTATGTTATAATGGAAGACAGATTGTGTTATAATGGAAGACAGCATATCTTCAATTACATTGCCCTGTGGTACAGAATTACTCACAATTATATGGAGCAGGGTACTTGATTTGTACACCATTGAAATTCTTCTATATATGTTAGGAGGAAACAAATAAATTAATAGAAGTATGCTTCATGTCTTGCCTAATTAAAATCAACATTCTTTCTGGACAGACAACTGTCAGAATCATAGAGTCATAGCACTGTAATCCAGCTAGAAAATCTTGCAGAGGAACAGCACATGCTGGGATCATTCCTGATGCTCTGAATTGGCCAGAGGTCAGCACAGAATAGCCTGAAGCACCCTTTCCAGGCCAAATCCCCAGGGAAACACAACGTGCATCTAAATGCTGTAAACCCCCAAGGCAAGAGCCCACACCAAAACTGTGGCTTCATACGAGGGAATGAAGCCCTGTGGTGAGACAGAGAGATATTGAAAGAGTCTCTCAGAGGAAGAAGTGCAAGCCTCATTGCTTGAATAATTTAAATCCTAAATGAATAATACAAATGCAAATATACTGAAGGGAACTATCCACTGGCAGGGCATTGAGTAAATGGATATATTGATGGTTTTTGTAATTGTCTTTTCATACCTGTACCTGCTAATTCTAAAATGATCCTAAGTCATGAGGTTCTGAATCCCTAGGCATTCTAATACAGCACATAATAATAACAATGGATACTGTAGAATAACTAACAACTTTTTCTGAATCCTTACAGAAAAAGTAAATGTTTTCCCATGTAATGTTACCTTTAATAGACTAGGAAATTTAGCACACAGAAGTTCTGCCTTATGGATTTTGCAGTTATAATTCAAATTCTTGTATTCAAATTACTGTCTCTCAGAGTAAATTATATGTAAAATATACATTGAATGAAATCCAAAATATAACTTTTTTATTACTGATTAAATGGCTGTAAAATTAAATAGAAATTTTAATCACTTTTTAGACTGCAATTTCATGCAGTCCAATATGCAGACACAATGAGGACGTATGCCTTAAGGCCAAATATATTAATTGCCTCAGTGTAATCTCATGGACATTAGTGGTCCTTGCCAGGAATAGGAGCCTTTATTTTAGATGGAAAAAGTGAAACACAAAATAACTATAATCAGATCTAATTCAAGGTGAATTTTGTAATGCCAGTAATGAAGCATTCCCATTTTTCTGTGTAGGTAGCTGTGTCAACAATGTGGCTTTAGGATTAATTCTGACCTGGTGTCTGAGACATCACCACACTGCAAGCAAAGACAATGCACTGCTTGAAGGAACCAGTTCTGGCAGTAGCAATTGCCACCACAGTCACCCAGTGCCTTTCTCAGTAGCATCAGCAGAGATTTGCTATTTGGATGTCCATGATGTTCAAGCAGTTGATTTCTATCTTCTCCAATAGAAGTAATTTGGCAGTCTGTTGTCCCCAGCAGCTGCATACTTTGCCTGAGCCTGAAGTGCAGACAGTAATAATCTAAATGATGATCATTATTATTGTGAAGGGCTAAAACAAAATGGAGAGCTATAACTTGAAGTTCTGGAAAGACATAAAAGACATGAGAAAGCAAGACTGATGTAAACTAAAGGTGATGATAAGAGACATCAACCTGTCAGGGAATCACAAAGGCCATCTTAGCCTAAAATGGGATTCAAAATAAGGTTTCAGTATTGCTCTTGACAGCTCTGAAGACAATTCCGGACTTATTTAAAATTGTAAGCATATATAACGTAGACGGATGAAAAAAATTTAAAGGCATGCAGGATCTATGCGGTAAAAGCAGCACAAATATCTATTGCTACCTGGAACAATGGCAGGACAGAGGGAGGAAGGAAGGAAGGAAGGAAGGAAGGAAGGAAGGAAGGAAGGAAGGAAGGAAGGAAGGAAGGAAGGAAGGAAGGAAGGAAGGAAGGAAGGAAGGAAGGAAGGAAGGAAGGAAGGAAGGAAGGAAGGAAGGAAGGAAGGAAGGAAGGAAGGAAGGAAGGAAGGAAGGAAGGAAGGAAGGAAGGAAGGAAGGAAGGAAGGAAGGAAGGAAGGAAGGAAGGAAGGAAGGAAGGAAGGAAGGAAGGAAGGAAGGAAGGAAGGAAGGAAGGAAGGAAGGAAGGAAGGAAGGAAGGAAGGAAGGAAGGAAGGAAGGAAGGAAGGAAGGAAGGAAGGAAGGAAGGAAGGAAGGAAGGAAGGAAGGAAGGAAGGAAGGAAGGAAGGAAGGAAGGAAGGAAGGAAGGAAGGAAGGAAGGAAGGAAGGAAGGAAGGAAGGAAGGAAGGAAGGAAGGAAGGAAGGAAGGAAGGAAGGAAGGAAGGAAGGAAGGAAGGAAGGAAGGAAGGAAGGAAGGAAGGAAGGAAGGAAGGAAGGAAGGAAGGAAGGAAGGAAGGAAGGAAGGAAGGAAGGAAGGAAGGAAGGAAGGAAGGAAGGAAGGAAGGAAGGAAGGAAGGAAGGAAGGAAGGAAGGAAGGAAGGAAGGAAGGAAGGAAGGAAGGAAGGAAGGAAGGAAGGAAGGAAGGAAGGAAGGAAGGAAGGAAGGAAGGAAGGAAGGAAGGAAGGAAGGAAGGAAGGAAGGAAGGAAGGAAGGAAGGAAGGAAGGAAGGAAGGAAGGAAGGAAGGAAGGAAGGAAGGAAGGAAGGAAGGAAGGAAGGAAGGAAGGAAGGAAGGAAGGAAGGAAGGAAGGAAGGAAGGAAGGAAGGAAGGAAGGAAGGAAGGAAGCAGGAAGGAAGGAAGGATTAACCGTATTTTGCTCCAGTACAAAAAGTGTTTATTAAAATGGGAATGCACTTAAACTTCTGTGTACAGGAGGGCGAACATAAGACTTTGAAAAGTCAAATATGATAAGAATGCTGGACTAAATCTGAATCCTGTTGGTTTTGGGTTTTTTTCCCCCACCAAAAATATGATGAGAAATATGATTAGAGCCATTTTCCCAGAGCTATCTTTTCCTGACAATATTAGGTTTAATTTTTAGCAGACTGCTAAGGCATCTTTACGCATATAGTCTTCTAAATTCTCTTGAGGAACTTGAGAAGGAAGTAGTTAAAATGCCAGTGAAAACCTTGTAACCACTATTTCAAAATCAGCTGCTCTCCTTAAGGCCAGGAAATGCCAAATATAGTTCTGCTGAGGAGCAGCCGAGCTCACGAGAGCTGTCCTTGGGCTGTGGCGAGGGTGGTGCCGCAAGGACCAATGCCACAAGGGGGCAGAGGACACGGGATCGGCCACGCCGGATGGGTTTGAGCTCCGGAGACACATTCCCTCGGTATTTTGGTCTCTTGCGAAGTTAGCAACTGTACAGCTTTTTAAACATATATCTCTTTATAAAACATATATCTCTATGGCATTCTCCATTTCTTTAATCACACTAGAGACGCACATTTGTAATGAATTCAAACTTTCCCACTTGCATGCATATTTTCCCAATCAAATGCAAATTCTTCCACATTACTTTCTCTGTGCTTGTTGTTAGCTGTCCAGTTTTAATATATTTTCCTTCTGCACTTCTCTATTGGCTTGCTACAGAAAATTATCAAGCAATAAGCACAGCGAGCATTAAGCACTCCAGGAGCAATAGATCATCTACAAGACTGCAGGAGTGCAAATCACCACAATGAAAGATTTTCTGATGTCACCTATTGCTCCTGTAGTTATTATAACCCATCATTCTTGTGAATTCATTCCCTGCTAAAAACCACATCTCAGATCTTGTCTTTCAGCAGCAGTTATCTTGCTTTCACTGGGGTTATCTTGATCAGTTCTAAACCAACCAACCAAGGTGGATAAAAAGGGGAAAAAAAAGAGGACTATAATATACATTCACATAGTCAGCATCAAAGTTCAAGCTACCATCGTGAGACAGAACAAAAAAGGTTTTCCAGAGTCATGGAATTCTGGTGTTTTTAGTATTCAGGCAAGCACTGTGTGACTCTCAAATTTAACACAAAGATGGGGCTTCAGTGGAATTTGAATTCTTAAACGTATTTTTATATTTTAATTTTTTTTTTCTTGTTTTCTTTCCAGACAGGCATCTAAAGCACTGGACTCTGGACTCTACTGGCCTGTAGTTGATCTAGTTTGCTACTAATTGTTCAATACTAGAACCAAACGCTGATTGTTCAGTAAAGGTCACAGTTTTATTGTGATTATTTTCTATTGCTGTTATAGATACATCAAAGTGACATTTTTGATGTAAAAATGAGAATGATGTCACTGCTGGCCATTATGACTTGACTAGATGTTAGGTATTATTGAAAGTGTTAAAATAAATATGTTGTTCCTCTTCACTCTTTCTACTACTGTCTTTGGGAACTTGAATACATTTTCAGAGATGTATTTTTCTTTGTCATTAAGACAAAGAGCAATACGAGAAAAATTCAACTTGAAGGCTTATAACCTGTCCAAAGGAGAAGTCTTCAAAAATATTTTAAGAGATTGTTTTTCTCTAGTGTTTGTCAGAGTCAAAAAAATGAGTTCTCCAAATATTATTACAAAAAAATATTTGGATGTTTTTCCTTTGATTCATACCTCTGAATATAGAGATTTTAACATTTGTTTCTGCAAATAAGCAATGCTCACTTCCTAAGATTGATTACATATCTGATTATATATCCCTTAATGTAGCTGAGGTTTTGTAATTAGTACACAGTCAATTACTATGAAGCCATCTTAATACAGTTTATGTATATATAAATTTTATTTTCAGACACCATTCACAGTTGTCTAAATCCAAGATGATTCTGCTGAGATTAAATTAAATTAGTCCAGAAATGCACCCTCATACTCAACAGACTGTGCCCCACCTCTGATAAATATAGAGGATGATACACGGTAACAGTGACACAAAGGGCCACACCTCTGAAAAGCTCACGGGTATAAGGAAACACCTGCTTGTGCTGTGGAAGAACAGGTGGGAAGCGGTGGTTTGCCGGCTCAATATCCTGTGCTTGCGATTACAAAGAACGGTGCTCAGGTGCCTCTCTTTTTTTGCCCTATGAGTTTATTAAGAAGCCGCCGGTGCTTTGCACTACCCTAGAGATGCCTTTCCAGCATCGCATGGCTGCCCCCATCTCCCTCCCCGTGTCACCTCGCCGAGCCATGCTGAACGCACACCGTTTTGCCTGCTGGGTAGCGCAGGAAGCCTTAATTACAGCCTGAAAATAATACCCGCTTCCCCCGGGAGCCTCCCTAGCTATTCCTGTGGGATGGGAGAAGCTGAGAGGAGCCAGGTGGGGGGAGGCTGGCGCTCCCCGGGCCCGAGCGCGGGCAGCGGCGCCTCCGTGCGCGCCGGCGAGGCGGCCCCAGCACCACGGCCAGCTCCGAGCGGGCGTCGCGCCCCGACGCGGCCCCGGCCCCGGGGCGGAGCGCGGTCCCGGGCAGCGGCTCCGCGACGGGGCGGCCTCGGCACCCGCTCGGTGCCGCCGCGGGCCGGGCGAGGGCTCCCTGCCGAGCTTAGCCCCCGCACCCGCGGGACCCGGCGCGCCCTCCGCGCCGCTCGCTCGGCCCCGAGAGGAGGCTGGCACCTGCTCGGCAACCCGGGGGCAGCGTTCGGCGCCGGGGGAATCCCCCTTCCTCCCAGGAGGGGGTCGTGTGGCGAGGGGAAGCCCTCGCCTGGGTCACGCTGCGTAGGAGGGGGCAATCCCTTCCACCGGGGAGAGGAAGGATGCCGAGGGCTCCGGTGGTCCCTTCCCCCGCTCCCCCATCGCTCAACATGGACCCCCATTCGCGCCGCCCCCCGCCCCAGACGGGGCGTGTACCAACTTCCCTCCCTCCCCCGGCCCTGCCAGCGCCTGGGGCTCCCCGGCGGGCCACGCTCTGGGGCCGCGAAGGGGCCGGCGGTGCCGGGAGGGCGGGGACGCCGGGGCTACCGGAGGTGGCGGGGCCCCCCGGCGCCGCCATCGCCCTCGGTCCCCGCTGACCCCTGCAGCCGCCGCGGTGGGGGATGTGGCACGTCGCGGTGCTGCTGGGGTGTAGCTTATTCCTGATGCCGCTGTTTGTCGCCGAGTTTTGAAGAGATTTATTGGCTGGCTTTTGCTAAACCACGCTTGAGTAATCCGAGCTGCTGAGCGCCGTGGTGAAGCCCGGAGGGGGGGGGGAACGTCACTCCCTCTGGCAGCGGAGAAACATTAGTCTTCCAGCCCTCAAACCACCACTACAGCGTCGGAAACTGCCGGGTCACAGCCATTTGCTTTGGAAAATTGGCGATGTTTGGTGCTAGAGATCGATTACCCTTGTAATCTTTCCCCACCCGCCACCTCCTCCTGCTTACCCCACCCCTACCCGCCCCAGACAATAGCGTCCGAGCTCCTCCAGGAAAAAATAGAAAAGAAAGCAAGGAGAGAAAGAAAGAAACTGGGGGATGAATCTGACTTCAATAGGAAAAGCGTGTCTCTAGAAGTGGTGCTAATGGGAAGAGATTTCCGAGCTCCAGAGGACGATGATTTGTCACAAAGGGTAGCTGGCTCAGTGCTTTGGGCTGGAGCCGTGTAGGAGATCCTTGGAGAAGTCATTGTGCACAGGAAACCGAAGACCTGTACAAACATGCCTGTTCGCAGAGGTCATGTGGCACCACAAAATACATTTTTGGGTACAATCATACGAAAATTTGAAGGGCAAAGTAAGTTCTCGCTTTCTATCTATTTTGCTATAGTAGTTTTATTCTGCTTGTGACTAAATGGACAGCAGCTCCAGACTATTTTTAAGTTTGTAGCTTGCAAAGAAAACCCCGGAGGTAAGGGGGGGATCCCTGGCAGAAGTAGCAATGCTTTTGATCTAGAATACAGATTGCCAACTTGAATTATTGGCTAGTGGGCTTGTTTGGGTTTGGGGTGTTTTTTTTTTTGGGAGGGGGGTTGGGGCTATTTTCCCACCCTATTTCAAGGAATAGTTTTTATCGTTGACTGTATCCATATTGTACAGCTATAGAAGTTATATCTCTTACCTTCTTCTGAAACAGTGAGATGGCTCTAAAAGCAGAATGTAGAATCTTGCTGTCCTTGCAATGTCTAAAAAATAGGCTAGATTTATTATTATGATTGTTAATACTGTTAATGATAATTGCCTTTTCAAAATAAAGCAGAAATTCAGACTTTGATTTAGAGGAAACAGAAAATATGCAGAAGAGTTATTAAAGAGGAAACACTCTCTTACCTTGTTGTCATGACTGCATGTAATATAGCTGTCGATTTTCTCTCTTTTGTTTATGTAAGTCTAAAATATCTATCAAACCAATACAAATGCATCCTCAGGGAGAGTCTGTGAGATCTTTTCCAGTGCAGCAGTTTACTACCTGTCAGGGAGGCTGAAGCTGAAGTGTTTTTTCCTGGCCAGAATTCTGGTTTCCTATTAGCTGTAAGAAGGATCACTTGATGCTTAAAATGAATTTAATTTAGAAACAGTGCTTTGATATATGTACATTGATTTGAATATTTAGCATAATTTTAGTATCAGGATGGTGTGAACCCTTACAAGTAATTCCAGTTCTTATACTTCCATATACTTAAACCCATATTAGCATGTGTAATATTTATATTTTTTTGAGAAAAAAATGAAGACAGTGCTACTCCTAATTTATCTATATGCTAAGTTGGTGTTGGTACACAAAGTTTTTATGCAGTGAAGTGTAGATTTTTTGACAGTAATAACGCACTAGATACTAAATAGGCAAGTGATAGTGAAAGTTCAACATGATTGAAAGATAGCAGAAAAAGTAAGAATGAAATCTCCAAATATGTTGCTGTGTTCAAAGATGGACATATTTAAAATTTTGAAGACTTGGACTGTTTACTTGGTGTCATGTAAGAAATCTTTTATAAAGCAAGCAATCTCCTTGTGAATTTGAGTAGCTAAAAGTTAATGTTATTAGCAGTAAGTGTATCACAGTCGCACATTTATAATTACAATGGGAATAGTGTGTTAAAAGGTAAACAGAAACAAACTAATAAGAGTTGAAAACTTTAAAACATGTCTTTGCGATGAGAGTTTTGGAAAGGAGGATGGATGGAAGCACAGAACTTCAGTGAAATTTGCAAAACGTTTCCAACATAACAATCGTTTCATATACCCCCTTTTTTGTTTATAGGAACTTTCTTTTCTTCTGTTACTTTCTAGATAGATTTATTAAAATACTGACTATAATTTACCTCAATGAAAACCCCTACAGAGTAGATTGAGATGGACCTTACATCAGGAAGCCCTTCACTTAAGTAGAACCCCCTTCCCAAGGCTCTACTTTTCCCCAAAAGAAGCCACTAACTTTTCAAGGACTTTTCTGGAGTTGTGACTGACAGGACGGCACTCATCGCTTGGGCTTCAGTAAAGCCTGAAACATACAAAATTTTAAAGTCAAAAGGAGATTTACAGAGACTTGCATCGTGTGGTTTTATTTCCTTAAAGAAAGAATTATATTCATCTTTAATGTATTCTAAATTAATTGAAGTTTCTTTAAAAGTCATGGATCAAATTATCTTCATTAAATGACTGAAAATCTCTGTATTTCAGGCATTCTGTGAAAAGAAGGGTTGTTCGGCATTCATCTCTGCGATCGACCCTATAAGAAATGTTGAAAGAGCACTAAAAAATGCATCACTTTCTTTTATTGCAGATAAAAAATTCATCATTGCTAATGCTAGAGTGCAGAATTGTGCTATCATCTACTGCAATGATGGGTTCTGTGAGATGACCGGGTTCTCCAGGCCAGATGTCATGCAGAAACCTTGCACCTGTGATTTCCTTCATGGGCCAGAGACCAAAAGACATCATATTGCCCAAATTGCTCAAGCCCTGCTGGGGTCAGAGGAGAGGAAAGTAGAAGTCACCTATTATCACAAAGATGGTAAAGTCTGGTTTTATTTTCAAAACTTTTATTTTCAAAACTTTTTGCATGTTTGATTAGCAGTTGATTGGTAAAAGAAGTGTGTATGTTGTACTGGCCAGCCCCTTTGCTGGAGGTGTTGTAATTTCTCTGAAGTCCAGTGAAATACATTTGCGTGTATCAGTAAGGGAATCTGCCCTGAGAGTAGTGGGTGTATGGAGTAAGTCACTGCACGCTCACTCTACCAGCTGAATGAAGCCAGCACAGTGTTTGCAACTCTGAAACAGAAGTTCTCTCGGTTGGTTTAAAGAAGATGTAACTCACTTAAAGTAATCAGCACAGAAGAAACTTACCTTGATTTAAACGCAGTATTTTTCCTCAAAGTTAAAAGTAGAAAAAAACAGCCCATCATAAAGAAAGCATTAGCTTATAAAGAAAGGGACAAGTCTTTTTCAGAGCTGAGATATTGAGAAGTACCTGCAATTGAGCTACCAATATTGTCCTAGTATTGCCAGAGACAAAATTTGGGTTTGCCCAGACTATGAACTATTCCCTCTTATCCAGTAAAGAATCAATATATGCAAAATGGCTGAATCTGCTGATACTTTTTTCCATCTTAAGAGCAAAAACTGAATAAATGTATTTCAGATTTAAAAATGCACACACATGAGAGGTAATTATGATACATAATAGTTATATGTAGAGTTTTGTTGTTGGTTCGTTTTTTTTTTTTAATTACCCAGAGTTATCTACAGAAACACCTACCTTTCAAATGAATTCAAGTAATTGATAATTGTGGTGTACCTTATTTTATCTCTTGCTGTGTACACTCTTGGGAGAAGGAAAAGGAAATTCATATTCAAATGCTGAGCCTAAATTAGTTCTGGAGAAGTGCCAGTGTGTTGTTTACATCATTTTTAGAATCACATGCAATGTGCTCTCTCATTTTAAAGTCACAGAGTTAAATCCTGTTCTCAATAATTCTATTGTTATCTTGGAGAGACTTAACTAATATTATTTTTAGCTTAGGCTGGTATAATTCAGATAGGACTCAGGCCAACCATTCTACCCACGCTACCAATATTTAAGCATACTCTTTGAAGCAGATTCTCAGTAGAGCCCTTTATTCTTAGATCTGGTTTGGTGGTCTGGAGCAGATTTTGGTTAAGATTTTTTGTGGCTGTGCCTTGGACATAGATTTCTCAGGAGACCTGGCATTGTGTGTCTTTTACACATCTACCCTGTGTTTGTGTTAACTTGGCATGTATTAAAAATAATATTTCAAAAGGAGAATGTTATTGCTAACTTTCACAGTCATCAGCCTGGAGCACTGTTTGGAGATGTGGTAGTTTAAAAGTCCTAAAGTCTCCCAAAACATTAGGAGGGAGGAAAAGGCCTTTAAAAGTACTGCTTATCTCTCAATTACCAGAGGAAGATAGATAGATAGATGATAGATAGATAGATCCTTTTCTAAAATGCTGAATTCTGAAATCATGCAACACACCATAATCTGTTTGAGACATACCAAAGAAATACTGTTCATAAAAATTGCCATATTTTTCACAAATGATTTTGAACGCCAAGTTACAGATTATTCACTGTAAACAATCTTATGCATAAGGGTTTTCAGTAACTTCACTTCTGTGAATAGTTTAATTGCCTTTATGTTTTACTTGTCCAAATTTGAGCATGTGAACTGTATGATCTGCTAAATTTAAACAGGTGAATCAGGCAAAAATTGTCAAAATATAAGATAGGTCTGACACTCAAATGCCTGGCTATCTGTCAGCTTGATTGTCTGTATATACAGAATTTTTGGTTTGTTCTACATAATGTTCAGTTTATTTTCAAAATGTGATAGAAAGCCTTAAGTCTATGTGGTCTCATGAAATTGAAACTACCTGTTTCAATCATTACATGATGAATGTAATGAATGTTAGTAAACATGTTCTATAGTTATTCTAAATATCTCAAAAAGATATACCTCACTTTTCATCTTCACTTTTTCAAATTTTCAAATTTGATTTTTCAATATATAGCATAAATTCATATACCTATATGGAACATAGTCTGTATATTGTGACAATATACAGAATAGTGATACAAAACAAGGTCTTCCTCCAGGTTGTGAAACAAAGTAAATTTCAAGAGTTTTCTAAAAATGTGAAAGTTTAGTGCCTGGTTAGTGGCTTGTTTTGCATTTGTGCTCTGAGTATGAGACTTGAGGTCAATTTCAGCAATTTTCAATTTTCAGAGGTCAATTCTAGCACAGTCAGAAATGTAACTTTCTACATGTGAGAAACCCAAGTTACTCCAATGAATTATCCACTGCTTAAAAGTTTAATTTGATATTTTATTTCATGGCAAGCCATACACACTCCTGACTAAAGGCCCAGTGAATTGCAAATAAAACTTATTCCACATCACACTATCATTTACTCTACATAAGCCACTGATTATATTAAAAATTATTCTAATATTTTGAAGTAAAGCAAATGTCAGTGGGATCACTTTTAAAGCTAATCTGTGATCAGAATTCCAGCAATGCAGATATCAGAAAGGGAATCACTCTATAAATAATGCTTTTTCTTTTTGATTCTAAGTACCGCCTCATATAATTCTAAAATGTCACAGCTTTGAAGCTCAGCTTAAAAGAAAATTCTTGCTATAGAAAAATGATTTTGCACACACACACACGGGAATTAGGATTCTGATGTTCTCTACTGGTCTATAGTCTACTTTTCTAGATGAAAGTGCAAGATCTCAAGTTTTAAACATTGTGATGATCGGAGACTGAAAGCTGCTGTTTGTTCACTGCTTTAATTTTTGGCCAAATTACTCACTCAAAGAAGATGGGACAGAAGGATGGGAAAAAATTTTGTTGCAAGTTGATATTCAAAAAATGGCAATTGCTTGAATCTACACTGCCTTAAACATGACAGACAAAAGATAGAGTGGTCAAAGGAGAAAAAAATTCTGTGTATGATGATTTTATAAATGAATAACCTGGATGGAGCCTGTTTCCCTTTTCACTGTGCAGTGTGGGGAGGGTGCAGAGAAGCACTGAATGCTTGTGATAGCTTTGTGTAATGGTTTAGATGGCCTGGACTTGGGCACCCAGCATGCCCTGTCCCAACCACACCAATGCTGCCTTCACAGCAGTTTTTAATATTTGCAGCTAAAAGCCTTACTAGCTGCTCTTGGAGTACTTCTATCAGAGTATAGCTTACTTTTGGGTTGAATTTCTCCTCACTGTTTTTCCTTTTAGAAAGGTATTAACACAATCCAAACAATGTTCTAGTCCTCTGTCCTCTTCAAGTAGTGCCACAGTAGGCAATTACATAGCTACCAAAAGAGTTAATTACAGAGAAAAATGGTCAATGGGAACAGATGGTGCCAAAACAAAAGGTCCAAATTTACAGGTTCTCATAGCACAAGCAGCTCCACAATTGTAGATGGATGTACTCACGGGATTAAAGACACGTTAAATTTCTTTTTTAATATAAATATCCCTTTTTAAAAAGAGCAGTAGATAAATACAAGTCACAAGAAGTATTATTTTGAAACAGATTTTT
Source organism: Vidua macroura (assembly GCF_024509145.1). Classification (NCBI taxonomy): domain Eukaryota; kingdom Metazoa; phylum Chordata; class Aves; order Passeriformes; family Viduidae; genus Vidua; species Vidua macroura. The sequence goes on from NC_071577.1 coordinate 23,488,117, forward strand.
TTTCCAAGGATTACCCATTAGGCATTAGCATCTGCTTAATTGAAAAATTATACTCTGATATCAAAGCAACAATATCATAAATTCCTTACTATTTCACAATTTTTTCACTAATCTTATATCTATATGATCTGAATTATACTTGAAGGCAAGATATTGTTTATACAAGATATCAGTTCTTATTTTAATAAAGTTATTTATGGTGAAAATATTTGACAGCTCTTGCTTTGAGGACTCCATTTTGCAGTTTAAGTCATTATTGCATAAATCATTCTTGACAGATGTAAAATATTGCTTGAGGTGGTAAAGCTGTAAAACTTTTGAGATAAGAAGTAATTATTTTGGGATTGAGAATGGATATATAATAATCAGAAAGTATTGTACCACACAGAATACATTTTTATTTCTTACTGTATGCTTTGTGGGCAATAATGGGATATGTCTAAGATATCTATTAAAGGAAGGTAGGATCATTTAAGCTCAGCTTAAATTTAAGTTTAGCCATCAGATATTCTAAGGTTGAGAAGAGCTAAGGTAGAGTATTGGTTTGAGCAAAGATAAGATCAAGCAATTTGCAGAGTGTGTACAAACCTCACAAACTACTTGCCATTTACTAGTTTCAAAAAAATAATTTGCCACAAATGACTGCAAATTAAACATGCTTGCATTTTCAAAGCACATTTCCAAACTAATATCTTAAGGCCTTTTCAGCTTTTTTTTGAGGATAGGAAAATGAAAATTGTGCAAACACAGTAACGAAATAAAGCAAAAATGGTATTAAGAGTTCTTAAATAGAAAGATCAGGACTTCATTTAGAAGCTCATCATCTAGACTTTAGTCATCATAGGCATTTTACCACCTGTTTGTTTGACCCTACCAATTAATAAAAAATACAACTGAAAAGAAAGCTGCTTACAAGTCCCCTTCAATTTGTTCTAGCGTGAGGGTCAGCAACTGCAGTCTTGACCATAGTTTCAGTGCCTTATCCAGAACTGTTGAGATAGGCCAATTAATCCAATCTCTCTGATACCCTACTGGTGTAGGACTCCTTGACAGAAGAAATACTATCTCTCTACATTTTGATAAAAAAGTGTTTCCCCCCCCAAAAAAAAAAACTCTCAAAAAACCCTTTCTTAATGTAGGGCTTTTTTTCCAGGCATTCTTAAAATACCCCTTAGATGAAATCCAGAGTGTGACTGAAGGTGTTGGACTATTGGAAACGAATGAGGATATCCATTCTTGTGTCTGTAGTGCTGTGTTTCTACCTTAGGCTTTAATACTTGTCAAGAAAAATCCATTCTTTGCCCCATTCAATACTACTGATTTTACAGCAAGGAGAACCATCAGCAGTGAGACGATACCTCAGTGATCCAAATATCTCATTTACCCATCCCCATTCAGATACTGCTTCTATGTCTGCTCAGAACTGTGGGTCACTTCTGATTCACATTTCATGTAGGATATCTAATGATTATGATAAAGCACCTCTTAGATATCCTAAGAAAACTTATTTATAAGTCAATTTCAATCTTATTTTTCAACTCCTTGACTTTCCAATATATTCCTTTTTATTTCCAGGTAAAGAGGAATTGATTTTAAATAAGGAGGTAACTTTTATAGAAAGAGATAATATCTGAATAAATAGAACAACATTTAAATTGACTTCTAAATTATTCCCTTTCTTAGTGTTTAGAGTCAGAAAGGCATGAATAGATATATATAATCTTAATAAATAATGAAGAGTAAAATTGCTGTTATTATAGGTGCTGCATCTTTAACAGGAAAAAAAGTCTTAATTTGGAAAAATCCATTCTGACAGTTTTGAGTTTCTCTATGGCACAAATAAAAACCTGCAGGCTAGTGGTTCAGGAGTCTTTCATTTCAGTACAGTGTTAAAACAGAACTCTTCTTACACTGGACTTCCATAGGATAATTTAATGTCAGGATTCAGAATGTCACAGGGGCAATTTACACCAATCAAGGGGCCCAAATTTCCCTACTCTAAGCTAAAAAGAAAAAATTATTGCGGACTTTCAAAAAGTATGCTGTAGCAGTAAGAAAGGTGACACATTCTAGAGTGAAATGTAATATAAGGTTATGATGTGATACACATCCTCAAAAGAGCTTCATTTTTTAATTAGGCATTGCTGATAAATTTTTTTATCTGCTTTGAATATGCTCATTTTAGTTGTAGTGAAAGCTATTTTGATTTTGGGTTATGAGACAAAAAGAACAGATGCTGTCAGTCTATTTTTGGTGTCATTTCACATGATTTATTGTGTCCTCTTTCCATCTTTATTGTGCATCCTTTCTAATGTTACATTATGATAAGAGAGTTATTGCATACTCCTAATTCATGTTATTGATTGGTTCTTTCCCTTCTCCACCAAATTGGCCCATATATCAAAAAGAGATGCTGAGAGTAAATCAGACATCATACCTTGCAATAGACACAGGGGAAGAGCTACTGCTTTTCTAATAGCAGCCTTTTGCATATTTGATATGAAACAAATTTCAAAACATGGCACGTCGAGTAACACCAGTGTTGACTTGAGTGCTGTTCCCTCTGGTTCCAAGCAATGGGAAGAGGACAGTGGTGTGGGTTAGATTATGTTAGTGCTTTCAAGTCCAGTTTTAAAGTGTTTCCTACATGCTTGGCTTAGTGTATGAGCCAGTCTGTGTGCTAGGCAGTCCATGCTCTTCCAAGCTAAGTATGGAAAAAGCTTAATCAAGCAGTATAGGATTCAGAGTAGCAAGACAGAGCTGACTATGGAAATTGCTAATTGACTCTGGAAACTGCATATCTCAAAAGCAATCAGAACTGTAGCTGTGAACCTCAATCCAGGCAGAGCGGATAAATGGCAATGGCAGTGAGGTATTGTGGCTCTATAGTTACTTACTCGTTTCACATTATCTGCAACTCTGAAAGTTCACATCTCTGAGGTGGGAACTATTTGTCTTATGATTTTGTACAGCTTGAACTTTTTAGTCTAGTATACTGGGATTTTTTTAAAAAGGCAATAACATGCATACTTGAATAATTTCTTGGAAATTGAACTAAAATTTGAAAGCAGAATTACAGTCATAACTAGTCACAAAATGCAATTTTAAGCTTCCTCACCAACTTTCTCAATATAGCCTTTTCATTTCTCATTTTGTTAATTCTTTAATACTGAAATCACAGTGAAGTCTCATCAGGAAAGATCACCACAAAGAATACCAAAATTCAATCTGGGAAAAAATCAGAGTAAACACTGTAAAGGGGGAAGGTCTTGTCTTTTTTTGTTTCATTAACTGGATTCCAATTATAGATCTAATTATACCTAGTTTTGATACTGCCTTCAATTATAGCAATGAAGTGTTATCCACACAAAGAATATATTCTGGCTTATTTGTTAACAAAGAGCCATCATATCATAAAAAACCTAAAGATAGTATTTAAGTGTCCACATTATTAACTATTTCATTACTGATAGTGAGTGGAAATGACCAGAAGAAAGCTTAGGCCAGAAATCACAGCTGCATTCAGTACTTGACTGTTGCATCCCGGGTTTGGTTTAGTTAGGAATTTTAATAATGTTAGCTAGTCGGATCTGTGTACCCCCACGTTCCCCGTGCGATGGTTCCCTCCGGGTCACTCACCATTGGAGCTTCCCAGTGTCAGTCTTGTAACCACCCCCCTGTTCATTCCTGAAACTTCCATGCCAGTCACCCCATCCCCGCAATCCCATTCGTCCCAGAACCCCGTACACACCCCTGTCGTATTTCCATTGGTTGCCGTGGTCCACGTCACCTCTCCGTTGCCTGTCCCCATTGGGCGAGGGGGCTGCCGCCCGTGGCTGCCTGCCCCCTATAAAACCCCATGCGTCCCTTTGTTCTTCCGCCATCTTGTCCACGCAGGCGCTCGGAGCAGTCGCTGCTCTCCACCGCAGCACCACACGGCAATAAATCTTCTCCAGCCAACCGCAGGACAGGGTGTGCCTCCTTCGCCTCTTTACCTCATCCCAGCGTCGGTTACACAAGGCAGCAGCCCACGCGGAGGCTCGGCACTAGAGCCTCCGAACCAGCGGCAACCCCGGCCCGGCTGAGAGGCAGCGCCTTTAGCTGGGCTCCCGAGCTGCCCCGGACCGGGACCGGGGAGAAGAACGCAACGCCACGCTTGACTAAATGGGGAAATTTCTTGCTTTCCTGTCCTTGTTCCTCCATAATAACACATTACCTCATTTAAAACTCTAATTTGCCAAATTAGACTGCAGCAGAAACCAGAAGGTCTTGCCTAAACAGTCAGTTCAGAGAAACACAACAAGAATTTACTTTAAATACTTGGAAATTAGGATTTAGCACAACATCTGAATATTAATTCTTGACGAGTACCAGCTCGTGAAATCTTGGCCTTTTTTTGAGCAAATGCACAGGACTATTTGGCAACTGGTTGTTCCTGTGGCCAGAAACACTGCTAAAGGCCTGAGAGCAAGATATCAATGCTTACTGACAGAGGAATTAGCTTGCACACCAATAGCTTTTATAGAATTAAATTGCTAAGTTTAATTTTTGTAACACTGAGAAATCCTGATATTTAGGCATTGGAGCACTGCTCGTACAATATACCTTTTGCTACCTTTATACCTTCAGCTAACTAGTATTAGCTGAATCTTTATTGCTGCATAAAAAGATAACAAATTATGAAAGAAACATGCAAATCACAGACAAAACTTTCCTCCATTTTTATCCACTGGTTAGACAGGCAGAGACAACTTCAGAACAAGGACATGTTAGGGGGTTTTGTCTTTGTCTTATACCTAGGCTACTTGAAAAGCTGTTAATCATCATGTAAATGTGTTTCATCACTAACATGCATGTGCTAAAACACTTACTCCCAGCTGTTGTCAGACTTTGGGGTCTGTACCCTTTTGAGATTATTTCTTAGAGCATTCTTTGCTGATTTTCATTCAAATCAATGCAAGTGGATCTCTGAAAATAGCTTGCAAATTTCCTCTTTTCAAAACTCATTTATGTCAATCTGCTTTACTCCTTCTTCTCTGGAAAAAAATTGCCAGATAATCTCATTAGTATTTTGCATGTTTATGGCATTTCTTTTTATACTTTCAAAAGAACATGAAACTCAGTAGTCCATAAATCCTATTTTCATGGCAGTTAAGGTAAAATACTGTTGCAATTCTGTCTACTTGCTAAAAAAGTGTCAAGAAAGAAAGAAACCTAAAGTCCATGCCATTTTAAATAACGACAATAAAAGAAAGGTGTTCCATTTTTTCTGTTTTAAGTGCCCAGTGTTATTTTTGCATGATAAAATATACCAGGAATCAATTTAACTCCGAACTCTATCCAACTGAAAGAACAACTCTTCCCAGAAGGACTATTTCTGGGGTCATGGACAACATAACCATATTATGTGAGACAGTAGTAACAGCCTTGAAGTACAAAACCAGGTATCTATAAATCAGCATCTGAGTCTTCTCTATGGATTAACAGAGCAGCTCAGTAAGTAGTGTGAGAGCCTATGTATAATGTCAATCCTGAGCCAGTCCATGCTGGGTCGCTGTTCAGAGCGTGCTTTGCAAGAACATCCTTACCCTTTCTGTAAGTTACACAGATTGTTTATAGCAATAAAAATGTGGGCACCTAATGCACAGAAGCATATTTAGTGTTTTACCCACAGAGTTTTAAAGAAAAGTTTTGTAGTTTTTGAGATAAAGAATAGTTTGAGTACTGTTTGTGGATGACCAAAAAAAGTGTAATAAAACCTTGTTCCTCTTTATCCTGAAACTTGCAAATCCCTTCTCGTGTCAGGATTAGAAGTAGGATCTAAGGACCACTCCCAAATGCCTAAAAAGTTAATTAAAAACTACTCCCTTCTGCTGCAGCTACAAGTAGAATTAGTGTCTGATTTGTGTGATGTTTGTAGATCAGGAGCTGGGTGTGGGTGGCTTCCCCCTCCTGTGCTCACAGTTATTTAAAAAGCGGAAAAGAGGAAGGAATGCATGGTTCACAGACCACTCTTCTTCCTAGCTGATGGGTAGGCAAGGCTACCACGCAGATCTATTTACATTCATTTTTGATTGTCTTTTGACCTCATTTGTAAAAAAAGCAGATCCTGCAGTAGGAGAATTACCAGTAGCATCGTCTCTGCAGAACTTGACATATGCAAAACATAATTATTAGCCAGAAAAATACATTGTGTGTGGCTGCTTGAATTTCAAACATAATCTCTAACATTTGAATGTGCAAGAGCATTTGTCCCTGTTTCATGGGAATTGATTGAATTTTTTCCCTTTTAAATAAAATTTTATTCTTAATCCCTTTTCACCTTGGGATAATTTTTCTTTAAATAAAAAAAAAAGGAATTTATTTCCACTTTCTGAGGAATATCTGAAGAAAGATGCTAACTTTTTCTTGAAATGATGGAGAAGGAAATCTACACATTTAATCTAGATTATTACCTGGAAAGTAGATTATCTAAGTGTTGAAGCGGGGTGGAGGGAGGGGGGGGTTCCCCGTAGATCCCACAGGCACTAAAATATCAGATTTAACTAAGTTATCATAGCTATGAAGAGCATACTGAGGTTGAGTTACTGCAAGAGAAATTAGTGACCTGAAGTTTTACATGTAAAATCAAATTAAAGAGTTGATTTCCAATTATATGTATATATTATATGTTATGAAAGTGCATTTCTCCTTCCAAAAAAGTTTAAGAACCACTTTGAGGAGCTGCCAAAATTACTTCCTACCCCATCATAGAATGCAAACTGATATCCTATAGTTCACAACACTTTTCTTATTAAATAAATAATAAAGCACTTTTCTTATTAAATACATTCAATCACAGGAAGTTTGAACTGAATAGCAAATTAGAGGGGCTCCTAATGAGCTGATTGACTAATGCAGTGAGTTTTTTACCTCAAAAGATGTATTATTCTGGAAAAGCTCACAGTTCCAAAACATCCTTCTCTACTGCATTTTTGTACTATCCTCTTTTCTTTTCCAGTGCCGTACACCAAAGTTGCATTGTAACATTTCCCAGTGTATACGTATATATATATATATATATATATATATAAATGCCACAAAAAATCCCCAACATGATCAAATCTAAAACATGGATGACAGAATGGGAATATAAAATGATATTACAGGGGATAGTTCTGTAAAACTACCTTTAATAGGAATTGTACTTAATAGGGATTATTCTGATATGAGCATCTCTGACCACAGGTCAGGTCCAAGACAACACTGTAGGTAATGCCGTTGTTTACGTGTCTCTCTCCTGTCATAATAAACAATAATTTCCAGAGAAATGACTTTTTCTCTTACAGAAGTCACACATGACCCTGAAGTGCCAGAATGGGGTTAGAGACAGCTGTGGCAAAAGTGTCCAAACTGTTTCCTTCTCTTGACATAGGGTTAAAAGAACATAAAAGAACACAAAGGTGGGATTCAACTCTTGTGTCAACTTCAGCCCTCAGCCTTTCCAAATTTTATATAGAAAATAGAACTGCCAAATAAATGACAAAGAAAGAATACAGGAGGCATGGTTAGGAAAGTTCAGTGACTGCTAAACTCATGCTTTTTTCAAACAGAAAAAAATTATCATTTGCCAGTCTCACATTGAACTTTGTTGTGGTATTTGTAGCAGTTACTCAGGTGCTACCACTAGTCAGTCATAAAGAGTCTGTGCATCAATATTTCAAAAAGCAAAACTTAACTGAATATTATTTGTGTTTAACTGGTGCTGCATGTATTATGCAACAAATGGGGCTTTATTTCCTCCTCAAACCAAAAATCTTCCACTTTTCAAACTTCTAAAGAAGTGAAATTTCATCAGACTCTAGCTTGATTCATTTTTTTAGGTGCCTATAAGGGATTCTGATCTTCATGATCCTGAATACTTGTGAGAGCTACATAAAGTTATCAATGGGAAAAAAAAGACATTTCTGCAGGATATAATATATCTGATTAGATTCAACTAACATATCTCTAAAATTTATTATTAACCAGGGATATCCTCATAACCTGGTTTAGATTGTAACTTAGTCCTCTCTACCCTTTGTTTGTATCTTGTTTTTTAGAAACTGGGACAACCTATATAACAAGTAGTGCTTTGTTTCACATGGGAATCATTAAATAGCAATCACTCAGATGTATTTGCTTTCAGAAAAAATTCTGTTAGCAAGGCACATGCTCTAATATATAGCATTTTACCATTCCAGTATAACAAAGAATCCTTTTCTTAGATTGGTCTTTTATAACCATCGTATTTTCATAGAATCCAGAAGCATTTAGGTCAGAAGGAAAATAGGGAGGTCATCCAGTCCAGTATTCTGTCAAAAGCAGGAGCAACACAGAATTCAGAGTAGGTTGCTTAGGACTTGTCCAGTTGGATTCCAGGATGGAGCCTCTCTGGGCAACCTCTTCTAGTACCCTCATATTGAAACTGTTTTTTCTTTATACCAATTCAAAGTATCTTCTATCATTCTTTTGCCATGCACCTCAATAGAAAACCTGCCTCCACCTCCTGGTAATTTCCTCACACCTATTGAAAGACTGTTATTAAGTCACTTGGAGCTGTCTCTACTCTAGGCTCACAGCCAAGGTCAGTTTCCTCAATCACTCCACAAAGGACATGAGCACCAAGTCCTCATCCATCTTGGCCTCTGCTAGCCTCATTCAAGTTTATCAGAATTTCTCTTGTATTAGGGTTCCAAAGTTGGATTCACTATTCCAGGTATGGTCAACTGAGCACTGAGTAAAGGGGGAGTATCGCTTTCCTCAATCTACTGGCAAAGCTCCTGATGATACAACCCAGGATGTTTTATCCTGGACACAGCTGGACTCAAATTTCTCAACAGATCACTGTCTGAGTCCTTTTTTGACGACCTCAAGATTCAAACCATTCCCAGACTGAAGCAGTGAATGCTTAAAGTACCTCAACTTTATCTGCATTCACTGTCACTAAATCACTCTCCCCACTCATTAGCAGACTCAAGTTATACTTGTTCATTCTTTTACTGCTAACATACTAGCAACACAAACTCTTTTTGTTGCCCATGATATCCCAAGAGTTTCAAATCTAGCTTAGCTTTTCCTTTTCCAAAACCATCCCAGCATGCCTGGGCAGTACTTTGGTATTTCTCTCTTGTAGCCTGTCCTTGCTCCCACCTCTTTTAAATACCGTTTCTGTTGGAAGTGTTTTGCTGTTGTTTTTTTTTTTTTTCTTTTCCCACTGGAGCTCAGTAATGAGTTCTCTGTAGAGTCAAGTGGTATTTGAATACATTTATTAATTTTTCTGAGTATTTGAATGGACCAATACGGTGCTTGAGAAAGCATTTGAGCAATACCCTCTGCAATTTTTGAAAAACGAATGAGTTAGATACCATACTTCTTTTATTTTTCCTCTCAATTCAGTAACCCAAATGTGGGTATTTTACATATCTTTTATTATACTAAGTGGCATCTATGCTACTTTTATGTATTATTCTTATTCTTTCTTCAATGGTTCAGTATGCTGTCAAGTTTTAGACATTGAATTTTACATAACTTAGATACACTTATTCATACATTAGGAAATCATTTTATATTACGTATACAAGATGGTTGAAATTGCAACCTAGATATTTTTTGATGGAACACCTTTTCTGAATATCATTACTGATGTGCTACATGGTATAAATCCCATGTTGCTACACATTTTATTATGAAGAAATCAGTGTTTTCCTGTAATAGAGATCAATTCACCTGGCTGTTAAGCAGCTGCCTGGTGTTCTTTGGTAGATTTTTCATACAAAAGTGTTTGAGTTTAGAAGAAAAAATAATATCCTAATGCTTATTTTGCTGTGGGTTACAATCCCCCAAACCAACTTAATGCTAAAGAAACTTGCGATGGACTACTAAGTTTTAGAACAGCTAATCAATTGTCTTACACTAGAAGATAAATGCAACTGCACTGGCAACTAACCAGAGCATCCCTGATACACATTATTGAGCATTTCATTCTCATCATTAAAGATACGAAAAAATCAGATCTTCTAAAAGAGAAATATTTTTCACACTGTGTCGAATTCTTTCAGGGACTTTCAGTAGCGAGGTAACATTACTGAAAAATTGTTTCATCTCAAAAGAAAAAGTTTATTGCTAACATTTCCTTAGCCAGGTCATGCAAAAGACATTTTCTTCTCCATTTCTCTTCTGCCATTTTTAATTTCATATTTCCTTATAAAAATTATAGATTTCTCCTATACGCTTTCTTCCAGGTTAGCGACTAGGGGAGATAGAAGTCTGTTTTCTTCAAGGGTTAATACCAGCTTTTTCCTTTAAGACAATGCCAACTCCCCCTCCCCTACCCTGTGGAACACCACAATCAGTATGGAAGTGTGCTACCTCCTAACAGGAGCTCAGCACATCTGCCTGCTGGCGTTGATTGCAGTCAGCATCCTGCTGGAGCTGCCCCCTAACACAGACTGCAGCAGCAGAGCGTCAGGAATCCTGCACCTTGTGTGCCACTGCAGTGATGTCAGACCCATGGGTTTAAGCAGTACCTCTTCAAATACACATCATTTAGGGATGTGGTTCCATGTGAGGATATTAAAAAAGATAACTGAGACATAATCCTACTGATTTAAGATACCCCAGCTGGGGGGCCTGACAGCCTATTCCAATTTGCAACCCATTTAATTTTTTCTCTCAGTTCTTTATCTACAGACAAGGACTGTTAAACAAGCACAATGTGACAAAGCATATTTAATGAATATTATTAATGATGAGTTCAACAGCTGCTTGAAGGTGTTGATAAGCTTAATCAAATATATATCCACCGACTAAACCAGCACTGACAATATTCTTAATTTTATTATTAAAATAATTTCTCTCCATATTGCATGCATATTTAACACTTACAGATCTCTCCATTTCATGCTGGATTTTATTTTTAATCATCCTCATATGATATTTGAAAGTTCATAGATAAAAGCTGCTTTATTGACTGCCTAAAAGGAACTTCCTTTTACTCTCTGGCCATGTGACAGATAAAAATATCTTGAGGGTGTACAACAGCAGTTCCTGGCATTACATTAGAAATGCTGGTTGCCCCTACATTAGTTAATTTGATGATGCAGAAGAGAACATATCTAGCATATGCATTGAAATATAGTATTATGCAAGGATTTTTAGATTTGTAACATTTTATTTAAGTGTGCTTTGATTTCAGCTCAGATGCCAAGCTATTTCTATGTCTAAGGTAGTCAGTGAGAGATTCACACACTGAGGTTTTAATTGCACCCATTTCTGCATGCAGCAGATACAGTACAGTGCTCAGGGTAGCAGCTTGTATGTGCTTTATTTCTGCATAGGATTAATTTAGTGTGCATAGTACTGGGACATGTGTCTTATTTTTAATTTAAAGGAATGCAATTATACAAATCATTTCTCATTCTTGGACTGGACCCAATATTCCCTGTCAGATTGCCCATGACAAGCTAATTGCAAATGTTGACTTGTTTTTGTCAAGAACGGTTAAAGATAGTTGGCCCTACAAGGCTCAAGTAAAGTCAGAATGTGAGCAAGAGCCAAAAAGATGGCTTTTCTAGCCTTGTTTCTGATACTGTGCTTTGCAGAGAAACACAGTTATCTTTACACACAGTTATTACAAAACAACTTTCCCTTCACTAACATAACTTTCAAAATTGTGTTTATATACCATTTATTTATGGTCTTTATCTAAAACAAAATAATTGTAAGCCAAACGTCCCAAAAAAGTTAAGTTTAATTTCTAAGGTTTTTGAATAACTGAAAAGCTTTTATGTTTTTATCTGGGTTGGAAATGTTTGAAAATATTCAATAGCTACATATTTGATAAAGGCTTTACAAATACATGCTTTTTTGTGACTTAGTTGAACACATCACCCTTTTAATGATCAGCAAGTCTTTTTTTTTTTTTAGATACACAATATATTAAAATGTACAGTTTGCAAGCAACTATAAGAGCAAAATAACATGCAGGTATTTTAAAACTGAAGTATTTTCCTACTAACTTCAGTCCTAATCTTTATGGTTATGGCATATTTATTCTTTTTTGTCCTGGTACCCAGGATAAACATAAGAAATTTTAGAGATCAGGGCAGTGAGTTGAGCCACTCAGCCCAGGTCTATTTGCTGGGAAAAAATAGGGTCTTATTTTAAAGTGTTAATGCTAAATAGAAACCTTTTGTGACTACAGGACTGACAGTTCCATTAAGTCTACCTAACTAGCCTTTCTGGAGTGCAACAAAAGGGTTAGCAGAACCTCTGGCTAAAGAGGTACCTTGCATCACCTCAAAATGCTTTTTCCAAATCCTGCAATGTTAAATTCAGCTTTCCTTTCGGTATTGTAGCAGGTATAGAGACCTTCATGCATATATTTGTTGGAGTTTGATATTGTTTTACTTTTTGTGAGAATAAAACACCGGTAGTGTGATGCTGAACTAAGATGAGCAATCAAAATTAACATTCTACCTCTGACATATTATCTACAAAGGAAACTTTTCAAACCGGATTGAAGAATTGTAAAGAAAGTTCATTATTACCTGTCAGGGACATATCATCTATATATTGTAGAAGAAAAAAAAAAAGACTAAAAAAAACCAAACAAACAAACAAACAAACAAGCAAAAAAAAAAAAAAAAAAAGCCCCAGAAACAAAATGAAAGGTTTTTGAGTCTGTTTGTTCTGTGCTACCAATACTTTCAGCAAATTAATAATGTTATTATGTAACAGCAGCGTAGAAAGGAAAATTCTGCTGAGATTGAATCAAGTTAAAATCTGTTTTAGTTTTGCCAAGTGTATCAGCCTTCAATCAGTGATGGTCAAATCAAAACTATTTTGATAAACTTTAGGCTCTCAGGGCTACAGTCCTAGAGTCATTGAGAAGTTTAAGCAAGTGAGAGAAAAGCATGCAAAAACCTGATGAAGAATTTTCCAGTTATTTCCATGCATAAAGCTCATTTCACCTTTAATGTTACTGTAACTTTCAGTACGGAGAAGAAGGGAAATGTGAATTCTCCAGAGTACCTAGAATTACCACTTGCCAGTTACCAACACACTGCCTTTCTTTACAAAGGCACCCATGGTTTTAGCCCTGTAATTTTTTTCAAATAATTAGATATCTTCACCTTTTTTCAGATTTTCAAGAAAATTGTACTGATTTAGCTCTTTGTGAGCATTTTGATTATTTATTGGGTATGAAAATAATGCCCTGCATTTAGTCCCTATATAAGAACGTTTCTGAAAATATAGTCTGAGCTACAAATTTAGGAAAGTGATAACTCTGATTTGTGTAATAGCTCACTGATGCTTTTCTTATTATATCATAGAGGATCTATCATCTGCAATTGTAAAATTTAGCAATAATATACTGCATCTGGTAATATCGTCAAATAATATATAATAATAATATCTCTCTCTCTCTATATATATATATATAATAATATAAAAGTACTATTGATATCCTTTCCATTGCTTCTACTTATTTTTTGCATTTATTTTTGCACTTATTTTTCATGTTACCACTAAAATAAATATTAGAGTATGGTGAAACACAGAAGGGACAAATTACAAACTCACTGCTTTTCCACAACTTTTTTCTTCAGGGCAGCTAGCAAAATCCAGCACTGAATATTCATTGGTTTTGGTAGCAATGTTGATTTTTAGCTTTAATACAGTTTATGGGAAGTAAATAGCTTCAGATATATTTACTATGGTGGTTGTAATCACTCATAATTATATAATTGGATGCCTAACACTGTTTACCAAAGATATAGTCAATATTACACGTGAAATTGGCTTGGCTCTGTATTAAAGTGAAAAAGTCATACAGAAAGCTTGATGTACCCCTTGAATTGGAGCCCTGGTCAGACTTCAGGAGTGAGAATCCTCTGGGGAAGATGTTTATTACAGGCCACTCCAAAAGGAAAGAAAGCAAATTTAGGTTCTCTAAGAAATATATAAGCACAATAAGAAAACTTGTGCAGAAATGACTGTACAAGAGGGCATGAAATAATTTGGTTCTTGGCCAAACTGGGGAATAAACATAACAGAATTTTTTTTTTTTTTCCAAGTTCCACCCTAATAACTTCTCAAGTCATGATTCAACTCAATCATTTTTGCAAATGCTGAATTTCTCTGTGAAAGCTTGGGAGCTTAAGTGAGTATTATTGCACCACACAGAGAAGGTTGCAATATCTTCTAAGCCCAAAAGCTTGGCTTCAAACTGCCAAAACAATAACTGAATATTAATAAAATTTTAAAAATTTAGGATGAAAGCTTTTACTTTAACTTCGATCTTCTGGGCAGGGAAAAAAACAAACAAACAATGGAGAAAGACAGACATATATAATTAAAATATCACTTTAATTTCATTAACTATTAATGAAAAAATGTGACTAGTCCTATTGTATAAGTCTCATTAATATCAACAATTAATAAGGCTTTATGAAATGTGCAAAGAGGAGTACAAATAACTCAACACTGATCCCAAACATCCTATAATCAAAAAAAAGCATAGGCATAGAGTTTCTTTAACCAAAAATTCTTAAAAAGTCTCAAGTCTAAAATTTATAATAATTTTAAAATCGGAAATGTTGTTGAAATTGATTCTTACGTAGATCCTTACAATCTACGTTATATTCTTAAAATGTTCACTCTAAAGCAATTGAAGTATTTTTGTGAGTGACAGATGAAAACTGGTAAAAAAGCTTCTGACCTAAAATGTTTAGTCTCAGATTCTCTGAAATTCAGTAAATTATAATAGCTGATATATAATTAGAGATAAAATTTACATTTTTATCTTTCGTTTTTACACATAATATACTATACTTTAAATTTCTGTTTGTCTAAGTGAAGGTACTGATACCTAATATTTCTAAATATATTGTTCATGCTGCAAACAGCAGACCAATTTCCAACTACCTTTTTTAGTTCCCTCTGCTTAATCCTCTCCTCTCCAACCTGTCACTTATTCTTGTCATTTGTTTAGTTCCATTTTGTTTTAATCTAGCCAGAAAAAAAAAAAAATTGCTAATTGTAAAACCTTATAGGCTAGCACAGGGTAAATAGATATTTGATAGTTTCATAGGAAACTGGATTACAATTCCCATTATAAAACTAGTTTTTATTGCTTAAAGCACTGTTTCTGCCATTGCCCCTGAACTCTATGCTCCCGGGCACAATACACATTATTCTGCAAGGGAAACATTATCTCAGGACAAATCTCTGACCTTTTAATAAATACTGAAGACATCAGTTGGTCATTGCAGAACTTTATGAATGAGCGCAAAACCAGAACAGGTCAAGAAACAACAATTAAGTCATGATCAGCAGTAGTACTTATTTCAAGGTTATATACAGAAACCAAAGATTGAGCACATATTCCTACAGAGAAACTTTTCATCAGAATTTAAAAGAACAGTCATTTTTTTTGAAAACATTTAACAGCCAATATTTGTAGATGTCCTTCCTAATTCAAAATTTCTGAAAATTTCAGAAAATACATTTCTTCACTAACAACAACTACAAGGTAAACTGTAGTTCCAAATATAAATTTCCTTAGAAATTATCTATCCATTATGCCTTAAACTATTTCACTGATAAAAGCATTCCATGCCATACTTAGGCAAATAAGCAGGTGGTGGAAGTTGAGCAGACAGCAGATTAAGAACAAGATCTGTATGAAGCATGCAGATACTTTAGGGACGAGGGCAAAATCTAACTAGGTACCCATATACATGTTAATTGATTTTCCAGTCTTCCACTCATGTAAAGTGAGTAGATGGAAAATTCAGGAATCTTTATCACTTTGTATCCTTATGCAAGAGTTGGTGGATGGTATTACAAGCTTTCCTATTTATCAACGCAGTGCTACATGTTTTACCAATTTCAAAGATGCCAGGACTTTTACTGCCATGCCCCAGATCGCCAGAACTCTTCGAACAGTCACTTCAGTGCACATTTTTTTCTTAAAACCTCTACAGCCCAGAGAGAGTGTTGGAAGTGAAAAACCAGAATGTGACCTGATACATTTATCCTCATCTCTGAGTACTTCCCAAAATAGGGACATACCTATTGGATGTGTAAAAGAACAACTACTGTGTGCTCACTAACAGCTTGTAAGAGAATTTTTGAATACTGAGTAGGAGGAGAAATGACAGCTGACCAGGAAATAGGGTTATTATATGTTCTTTTTTAAAATCATCATTTTGAATAATTTCCACAAAACCACTGCTCAAGGTTAATGAAGCAAAACAAACTTATCATTTCATCCTAAAGAGTGAACATCAAATGCAGTATTATCTCTAATGCTGCATTGCAGTATCACTTCTGGGTTTCTATCCAAGTCTTGGTGTGGGGCTTGAAATCATGGTTTTCTGGCGAGCTTAAAAACCTACTGTGATCTCAACCATAAAGGCATTCACCCTACTTTGAATTACATGGCAAAATACTTACTGTTGTTGCACAAATAGTGGGAGTGTGATGCAAATAATTGACATTTTATAGAAATAATCATAAAATATAAAAATAAACAAGGCCCTAAATATTACAGAAAGACAGTTTAAATACTAACATATACTGCATGAAGTACTTTTATTTCTCTTAAAAATATTTGTTGTATTGCTAGAGCAAGATAAATAGATACTAAATTACAGTGCACAGTGTTGTTACATCACTTGAGCAATTTCTTCCAGCCTATTGCAGAAATAGGACTAGACCCATTAAGCTAATCATCTTATTGAAATTGCATTACTAATATTTAGTTTAATGCTTATTTTAAAATGTAGCAGCCCTCCTTCAAGAGCTAAATATTCATGTGTATGGCACAATATATTATCTTAGGGCTTCACTTGTAGCATGTGGCTATACTGTGGTACTCTATTGGTAGTAAAGGTGGCTGGTTTGAATTCTACAGGGATTGTTATGACTGCTAACAGCGACTTTAATCCAGAGGTACAATTTAGCTCTGCATCCCAGCATCCAAATGAAAATAAGAGAAGACAACTGAAGAATGAAATTTTGACTAAGGATACAGATACCATAATGGCTTACTTCACCGTAGTGTTTGAACCTACAGGGAGCAGACAAAATTAGTGCAGTTTCTATGAAAAGCTACCACTGGCAACTCTCGTCATCATCCTTTTTTGAAGGCTGCCCCAGAAGTAGAAGCCACAGACAAAAGCTCACTGATACATACATTATTAGAGAGAAACACCATAGCACCTCTGCATTCCAGTTAAGTGTTACTCACTCAGGTTGGGAACGAACGAGTGTGAACCACTCATATTATGAACAAATGTGAGAATGATGTGAACCACAGTTTGGTGGTTCTTTTATTTGGTGTACTGAAAACTGGAGAGGAAAAAAAGCTGCTCTGAGTCAAACAAAAGAGCAGAGTTGGGCTGGGAAAAAGAGATAGTGAGTGATAAAGAAATATAAAGTCAATGAGGAAAAAAATCCAGAACTACTGCTACAAGGTGAGAAAGTTGTCAAAAGGAATCTTGCTAGCCACAAAATGCCTCATCAATGGTGCAATTTACAATTTCATAGCATGAAGCTATGTCTCAAGAAAATGTACTAACCTTTTAAAATTTACATCCATTTTCTTTGATGGAAAATTTCCTGAAATAAATGCAAAGTCATAAATAGTTTCTGGGTTTGTTCTGCATTTACTATTTATTTCTTGTTTAAAATAATAAATGTCATAAATTTAATCTAAAAGCTTCTTATATTGAAGTTCAGAAACATTTTTGGCTAAAATGATATATATAATCACTCTTCGTAATTATAAATAAATATATATATCTATATATATAACAATACCAAAATAAACAGCTTAATAGTATTCCTGCTTTTGAAGGCCTTTGTGCAACAAAGATGAATGAAGTAGCCTTCTCCTCCAATGTATTTGGTAAAAATAAAGTTATAAAACCATTTATAGTACTGTTATAATTGACAGGATCCCTTAGGACAGCACAACTGGCTAGATTCTCTATAAGCACTTTGTATCATGCATGTAGGAAGTGCTGGCCAAAAGGGGAGGTGTAAAGCTGGATGCCAGGTTTCTGGCATCTTTGAGTGTCAGAGCAGTCTCTGATACAGCCCTGATATAAAACTAAAGCTGTACTTCTAAGGTCTGTGGGTATAATGCATTTGTGCACTTGCACAAAAACATGTAGTTGAATTCCTGGCTTAAATGTCTTTGGTTTCTTGCTAATCCATATTGATACTTTTTGAGTAGGTCTTTGGATATGAGGATTGTAAATGCAAAGTGTTCAGGTTGTTATGCCAGCAGGCAGTCCGGAAGATCAGAGGAATAACAAACAGCAAAACCCACATTTGATAGAGAATTTTGGTTCCTTCCTAATTAACTACAACTGTGATTGAAATTACTTGTTTTGAAGAAATCTATTCACATTTCTTCTTTCAAATTTCCTAGAAAAACTGTTTCATACCAGACTTTGTTAGGTGCGGAAACATGCGGCTGAGACCTAATGAAAGGATTAGTCTCATACAGCACAGATTGAAGTCACTTAGGCCTTTTACTGTGACAGGATAAACTGAGACTAAAACTTGATGCCTTTCAAGCTGTTAGGCAAGAGCTCAAAAGCTTTTTCTAGTAGTTCCAATCAAAGTCTGCAAAGTTCTGATCCCTTTATTGCAAATAGTAGAAAGGATTTTAAAAACATTATTCTGCAATCTAACCCCAAAACTAAAGATACCCAAGTGTATTTTGGCCTTTTTCAGTCAGCTATTCTCTGATTTGAATGTATCTTTGCAGCAACTCCACTAAAATTGTCCCAGATGTGTGTATCAGTTTAACTGAAATTAGAACTGGGGTTAAAAACTGCATGCAAGTACATATTAAGCTAACTTGGAGTGGTATTTAAAAATCAAAAAGGCAGGCCAGGAGAGGGTTTCAGAACTGAGACTGATGCATTTCTTCCTTTCTTTTAACTTTAGGATTAGAAAAATGAAGGACATGCTTTGCTTTGAAATTCCCCTATTTGCTTTTGCTTATTAGTGAAGATCAAAATGTACCCAACCCTCTTACCTATGCTGCTTTAGTTTCCTGATGTTGCTGGATGATCCTGAACTAGAGCAGTCATTACTTGTATCCTTATATAAGTTTCCAGTAATAGTACACTGTTGAAATATTTTCCCCATATTCTGTTTTTTAAAAGAATTCTACTTTGCTTTGCAGTGGGGGATTTGTGGGACAATGAAAGTAAATTGCTTTAGTAATCTTTTAGCCCCTGCGAATATGAAAGAAAATAAACATGTTGATGGAGATACTCAAATATTCAAGACATTCAACAAAATTATAGCAACAAAGCCATAACACACCTTCCCTTTTAATGGCATAAGTTCCTAGTTGTATCATCTCTAATAATTTGTTTTGCTGTTGTATAAAGTGTAGCTGTATATTTTCCTTTATGTTGCCCGGTTACAGAATGTTTTTTTTAAACTGCAGCATAATTGTGTTGCCTAATGAATAAATTATATAACACATTTAATCCTGATTGATATTTCAGTAAAGCTCAAATTATTCCTGCTACTAATTAACAAGCACTTCTGTATCTGCAAAAGATAATTTAACTAATCCAATGTATAGATTTTCTTGAGGCTAATTGTTAAGTTTAATGAACCAGATATCTCCCACTGAAGCAAGTGTCATGTGTCTTTACACCAAGCAGCTAAAAAAGTTGTAAATCCCCTTGCACAATAGAAGTAGTTATGGATCAAAGCCGGTTCTGAACTGTCTTCTGCTTGTGTAGTGTCCTTGACTTTAATGGGAATGTGCAAGTAAAATACAGTTTTCTACTATGTTATGACTCCAGATGTGATTCTGTTCTCCTAATTTGTGTTCTGTTTAACTTTAGATAATTTTAAGGATCAAAAGTAAAATAAATACAATGAGAAATTCAGATATGAAATTGAGTCTATCTGAAAAAAACAGCCAGAGAGGAAGGCACTGTTGAGGATCTGTTTCAGGGAATGCGCAGATTACTGACTAGCAAGCAAAACCACAGTAAAAGCCTTTTCAATACACAGTTTCTCTGGAACTTCCACATTTAAAGCCACAGACAAATTTAGCAGGAAAGAAATCCATTAGTAAAACAAAATGCAGTAAAGCAATTGAACACAACTGGAGTCCGAGACAGACCTGCTATCAGCTGCCATTACTGGCGTGCAGCGTAGGATAAGTTAAAGACAGCTGAGGGTGAATTACAATCACGCGGGGAAATGGGGTAGAGCCACTCAGCCATGAACAGCAGGACGCACACAAGATTAAAAGAGCAGTTGTTTGCTTAGTCACTTCTTTTGCTTCTCCTTGCTGGCTGGAGTGCCAGATAATCCCCATCCAGATGTTACTTAAGACATTGACTTTTTTTTAGAACTTAGTCAAAACATCAGGTGTCTGAAATGGAAAAAACCCCAACCTAACAAAAAATAACAAACCAACAAAACCCAACATCAAAAACCAAAAGCAAAACAAATAAGCAGACTGACTTGAAATAAAACATCATGTCTGGAAAAGTGGCAAGTTAGAAACTTGATGTTGCTGAATTAGTGATTTATCACAACAGGCTTGTTTGGAGGGTTCTCTGTCATGTCATAAGGATATTGCCACGTAACTTCTCATCTGTCCCATCAGCAGTAGCAGCACTAACAGGAAGGGAATATAAGAAATGGGTTTTTTTAAAGTCTTTGACAAAAAGTCATGTTAATATATGTGGCTTCTATTTATATTTTTTAAACTATAACTTGCTTTTGGATAATGTTTTTTAGTTTTTTAGTTTCACTGCTTGTAATTTTTTTTTTTAAATCCCAAGGTACATTAGAAAGACATTGTCATAGCTGTGAAATTTACCTTTGGCTAAATCTTGCCACACATTGCAGTTTCTATCAAAACCTGTCCCTCTAAAATTACATTAATTATTATCTTTTTTTTTTTTTTTTTTTTTTTTTGTTTACCATGAACTTACTGGAAGTGGACTGAATAAAAAGGGTGAACTTTCACTGTTAAACTTCAATGGCAATTTCTATTTCTCCCTGGCAGTCTTCATTAATCCGTTTGGAAAGGACTGAAAACACTTGAGTCAGGAAATAAGGAGAATATTCTTTAAATAATTTATTAAAAAAAAAATTCCTCTAACTCTCAAGCAGTATTTAATTCAGTCAACTTATACATAAGACTTACTCTTAACCATGTTTTTCCTCATTTGCCAACTTAACTACACCAATTCATTTTCATTCTTTTCGAGGTCTAGGCTCTGAAATATTCTCACACATGTTAATCTTGACCATATTCTGATCTTTTGTATTTTCCCTTTCACATTATGCAACATCAAGCACAACAGACACCAAATACTCCATTACAGCCAAAGGATTACTGTTTCTGTGCCACATAAAAAAATCATATGAAAAGCAGATTACTACCTAACTGCATGTTTCATAATATGGCAATGTTGCCAGTATTTCTGTGCCAGAGTATTTAAGAGGTATCTAAATGATTCTTACAAGCCATTTCTGTCTGTGTCAAGGAACATGGATTTCTGTAGTACAGGAATGCTTTTCTCTGCTTTTGCTTCAGGATATGGTTGGGCATAGCCAAGCACAAGGATTAGCTGAGAAAACATATTTCTATTTTCCTGATATTTTGGGAGGTTGGCTCTTAAAATCAAAGAACAATGCGAAAATTGTAGGATGGTATAGCAGTAGTACATTGTTCAGCTCATCAGCCCTCTATGTGATGGTGGAGTTGCACAGACAAAATTGGAAGGAAAAGTCTAACACCTTTTAGCACATTTGAACTCATGTGGAAAGGGCCTCAGGACAATTTTGTAAAAGCATCCAGATGCATAAAGAGTAGTAACTGTAGCACATGTATTAAACTGCTTGATACCTGCCATCCAAGAATCTTGGTTAATTTTTTGTATTACCCTAACTTTTTTGTATTATCTGACTCCCCTTAACCAGATGGAAAAATATAGCCAAAGTATTCTTACTTTCAAAAAGTCTCCTTAACCAAGTATTAATGGTATTAACTCCCTTAACCAAGTATTAATGATATTCCCTGATTATCCAGCAGTAGCTTTGCACGCATAAAACTTCTCTTTCTAGCAATGTGAAGTCAAGATCTTTCCTTAAATCCCTCTGCTTTCAAAAATTTATTCTCTCTTTTTTCCTCTCTCTTCTCTTGATTATAGAGCTTTAATAAATGATTGAAACATGGGCGAATAGCTCTACATTTAACAACTGGTGTAACAGCCTGTGGTCTTTGCTAGAGTCATTGAGAACATTTTAATGAACAGGCCTGATAATTTTCTTTTTCAACACCAGCATCAATAATAATCAGCTCAAGACAGAGACCCTGGGAGGTAAGCCACAATTTGTGGCTGTATAAACACAATGAAATTCAGGAATGCAAAATCTAACTTTATTTCCAAAACTTAGTGGACAGTAAGTTAACCAAATGCATTTTCTCAGTAACAGCTGATGAATTTTGGTAATCATAAACTGCGTCTGCAGCGTTTTCCCCTCTCATCTGTGTATTGTTCCATGAGACAGTTTGCCTTTTCCCATAATATACAGTTTAACACTGATGAGTTCAGCTCATGTACCACCTTTATCCTGAGTAACAGCTGTCTTGTGTCACAGTCCAGCTTCCCAAGAACTTGGTCTATGATACAGTCAACTGAGATACCACAAGTGTTAATGAATGATTTGAGCTGTGCCAGCACCAATGGTTGCTACAACTTCTTGGAACAATGTTGGGCCAGCCAGCTGGATTGTTCTCAGAGTTTGGATTATTTTCACTTAATTCAGAGGGCGCCTCTGACCTCCCTTCTGTACTATTAACAGATTTTTAATGGGACCTGGCAATGTCACTTTTCTCTAGCAAAATACACATTTCCCATGTCCTCTGTTGCATTCAAATAACCATATTGCAGTGGGTGAATTGCTTGTAAATAGCACTTTAGGGTGGGCGTGAGAAGATTGGTTCCAGGCTGTTGTGCCATACTGTTTCCTTGCAAACAGCTTTTTGGTATCTACGTGTAGCAAACTGCACCTTTCAGATCCCAACTACCTCACAGCAAGTGGCTTTCCATAAATGAAGTGGCAGAAGAGCTATTCCTCTGCCTGTCATTGCTTTCCTGTCGAAGGTGCATACATTGCACTTTGAAACTGTGTTGCACTTTCTAAAATTTCCTCTGTATGTTTGTTGCTCCAATATTACTGTTTCTTTTTTCTTATTACCCATTTTTCCCTAGCAAGATTATAGGTATTCCTCCATGGTCTCAATATTATCTTGCTTTAATTGCAAAACTTCTAGACTGATCATATTAATGGTTAAACTACCTAGTAAAAGTCACTTCCGTGACATTTAGAAAAAAATTGAATACTTACTTATCTCCAGCTTCAGCATTAGTGGATGTTATTTTTGGTCACAGAGGTTATTTTCTCCTTCCCTCACTCATTTATTCTTCCCTGAACCTGCTGTAACACTGTCAGCCATTTCCCTGTTTTAGCTCAATTTGTTATATTTGTTTTGAGCCTAGTGGAAATTAGGAGAGTAGGAAGAGTACTGTTTAAAATATGTAAGATATGATCTTTTCAATGGGCCACTAGTTTATTTTACAAATACTGCAGTAAAATATACTTCCTTACATAAAAATAAATTCAATTCAGACAATTGCTGTGGCACTTGTAAATGTTTAATGAAACTCTTGAAAGCTCTTTCCCGTGTATTTGAGTTTATGATTGGTAAATTACAAAAAAAAGAGTTCTTTCAGTGATCTTGTTGCACTCTGCAATTAGGATCGGGTATAAACACCCAGCAAATTGTCATGCAAAAATCCCCAAACACAACTATGTGTGTTATATGTCAAGGGGAGAAAAACAATGTTACAATTTGGTTTTCTAGTGCTTTCTTCTCTACAACTTCAGTGCCTTAACACATACCGACACGAAAGATAAGATCAGACTTGGTAACTCCCCCAGATTTTTTTCATGCATTTCCTTATTTACCCTGGGAACAGCTTTTCAGACAGAGGTTGCTCTGCAGGCAGAATCAGAAAAAAATTTTGATAAATTATAGAAGGGTGATATATTTGGGTGATATATTTATCTCAAGTCTTCACTTTGAGGAAAGGCAATGTGGGCAGGTGGTTTCCCCACATCTCTTCAAACACAGGTGAAACAAATTAAAAGAGGTCAAAACACTTATACCGTTCACATCTACCTATACTAGAAGCTTGTTTTTTCCAAGCAAACACCTAGTCTCCACCCCCTACTGTCCTTTTATAAGGATTGCTAGAACCATAGCCTAGTTACAGCTAGCTGTGTAAAACAAACTCTTCTGCCTATGCTAAGCGTTATTTAAGATATTGTCTATTGTAGGTGAAGATAGCACCCGTGTCTTCTGGGAACTGTACAGCAAATTATGTACATCTGAAATTGCTTGTGTCCTCAGCTCACTGTAACAAGTCCCAGATCAGCTGGGGATTGTGGTATGCACATGTTTAAATCAAAATTGGGCATAAATTTTAGAAATTACCAATGCAAGTTTTCTTTTCTCTGTGGTGATACACTATCTGATTTTTCCATCCAGGCATTAATTAGCATTACCTTTGCACATACAGTAAGGAGATAAAGGCAAGAGAAATAACTAAGTCCTGATGTTCCTTCAGGATAAGAAATTCAACCTTTTAACCAATGAAATATGTATAAAACAGTCTTTGAACATTGTAACCTTTCCCTTGCGACATGATTACAATGGCATCTGATCAGTTGCTACTTTTTCCAGTCATCAAACCATTCAGAAAATTAGTCAGAGCTAACCTTGCTTGGAAGTGGGGATGCCAAGTGGATTTCTGGAAGGTCACAGTAGCCAGCACTGCCCCCTCCTCATCCTAAACTAGAATTACAAAGCTCGAAACCTCTTTACAACAGAGGCATTATCAACACTATTCCAAGCACATGTGCATGGGCTGGTGCACGCCAGGGAAACTGTGGGCTTTATATGTCTTCGTTATCTATTTTAGGGTATTTGTATTATTACTGCAAAGACCTCACTGTTTTTCCTTGTTAAATATTTGTTTATGCAATCTTCCCCCTGCAGGCAACTGTGTTCATGGGATCCTTACTTTATAAGGAATTTCAGTCCCATATGTTGCTCCTGGCGCTTTTTGCTGCTCTACTGGCACCTCTGCTGCTTGCCCTTTAACTGAAGTGACAATTAAATAATAGAAAAACAAATCTTAAGCTGTAACCAAAATCTCTCCAAGCCTGAGGCTAAAGCAACCAAGATCCCTCTTAGATTGTATTTAAAAGTTATGGACTGCATCTGGCCATATGACAGCAATGACAAATCCATACGTTCCATGAGAATTTCAAGACTGACTTTCTTCAGCTCAAGGAAAGCAAGTTTTGCCTGATATACAGAACTGCTTTGATGTTAGCAGGAGTACAAAACATTCAAGATTAATTAGAGCTCAAAGCATAAATGCAACAAAGGGAATTCCCTTCCCTTCTGTTCTTTCCCAATGGAGAAAGGGAATTCCCTTCCCCTTCTGTCCCCTCTCTGAGCAGGGAGGGAATCCCTTTGCTATTCTTACTCATGATGACGATTCTTTTCTCTTCCTAAGAGCAATGGGTAGTTTGGATTTTTTTTTTTTCCCTTGTTTCCCCTTTCCCCATTACAGGTTTAAGAGCTCCCAGTGTTCCTATCATTTCTCTCTCTCGGAGGTGAAGAGGGATTCAGACACTGTACACTGTTTTCTGTTTTAATATTTCAGTATGATAATTAATTTTATGTGGGGTGGGTTTTTTTTACTTTTTTTTTACCCCTCTGAGTGCAGCATTTTATCCTACAAAAATATGAAACCAGAAAACCACTTGAAATTTGGTTACTGGCAGCTATGATCTAAATATAACTGCATCCACTTTAGTATGGCTAATTAATAATTAATACAGGGAATGGGGTTTAAAAACAAGGCTGAACACTAGAATCCATATTTCATTAAAGGGGCTTCTCCTCCAGTCTAAAGCACACCCCAACTACAGCTTCTAATGCTAGAATTTAGTTATTCTCACTGGAACTGACTAAAATAATCTGTCCCCCCACCCTGCCAGGAATTACAGAATACCATGAACTAACAAATTATTTCAAGTTCAGTTTGATGTAGGATGATGGCCCAGAGAAACCACCGCTAATGTACAGATTAAGTTCCATTTCAGTTGTACACCACTGAAGTGAGTTTTGTGTTTCCCTTCACAGGGTAATGAGTTTCACCTGTGTGATTAAAACTAAAGAATAATGGATGATGATGTGAACTTTGTTCATTTACTATAGTACTTGTTGTTGGGTTTTAATAATTTAGAATATTGCAGATCATAGATGGAGCTGTTCTATGATACCTAAAAAATAATGAGGTAATATTAATCTGAAACCTCATTGTAATTTATGTCCTGAGGCTGAACTTCTAATGAATAATGCATTTTCTCTGGTTTTAAATGAAATGCTCTTTTTTTCCCCTAACTGGTTTTCAACATCCAGGGCACAGTCAGAAAATTTTAAATGTAAATTTCTAAAACATGAAGCCAAGTATAGTAATAATTCAAATAAAAGAAGAAATACAGGAAAATAATTTAAACCCCATAGAATATCTGCAGAAAAAGATAGCCTTTACTCCTCAAACCAATTTTCTCCTGATTGACTGTTCACTGTTGCTTTCTTTAGGCATGGCTGTGATATTACTAAAAATATCATTAATATTTCACTCTAAATGTTTATAGGAAAAGATTGTCTCTTAGGAGCAAATTCTTGTACAAGTAAAATTACAAGCCTGTTGATTCTATTCACTTTCTGCCCAGATTGCTTGACCAGGGTTTCTATTCTCAGAGATAAAGCACCACTATTGACAAAAAACCCCTGCTGTACAGTCTTTATACTTTAAGGACTTCTAACAGAAAAAAAAATCTGGGGCAATATCACCGTTAGATTTGTTGTCATCAGCTATTCACTCATATCTTTAGAAAATCACTGTAGGAGGTATATTGCAAATATGGTAAGAGCAGGTTGATGAACCAAGTGAAGAGAGTATAATCAGACCATTTTCAACACTTCCATTTAAAAAATATATAATATTTTACTTCTTGTGAGTGTAAATAGATATAAATCTTGCACTATTGAAGAGCAGCCTCCTCTGTCCAAAAAAAATAAAAAGATTGATCAGTCAGGTTCAGGGAAACCAGTAATCTCAAAGGCAGCAAGCACCATCAAAGAACTGAGAGCAAGACAGAAGCCAGATACATCTGAATAGTAGCTTACTAGGTTTGACTTTCACAGTCTCAATTCCTCCTCTTGAGACAGAGTTCACTATGAGATCCTCAATACATTTTAAGCATCTTTCTCAGCCAGTCTCAGCTGGCTAGAATTTAAGGCTCAAATGATCTCCTCTGTGAGCAGACTAGGCATCTGAGTCAATGTGTTACTCATAAAAGTTGGGATTTTCAAGTGAAACGTCAGCTAAATTATCATCTTTTGCTGTGCTGTTACCTTCATATTTGTAAGATCTCAAGCATTTTTATATCTAGAACAGTATCACTTCAGTAGAGAAGCACACTATCCTCTCCATACATAATTGTAATGAAATCATAATCAGGAACATTCAATGCAATGTAATTTTAACCTGGTTTAGTGTTGTTGGGTTTTTTTTGGGGTTTTTTTTTTTGGGTTGTGGTTTTTTTTTTTGGGTTGTTTTTTTTTTTTTTTTTTTTTTAATTATAAGAATCCCAAGAGTTATCAGTTAGGCTTTTCATTTACTGCTGAATTACCATTGTTTTGAAAGCCTTTTATTTACAGAAACATTCATAATCTGTACTTCTCTTGGTGTCACATCCTCATAATTTCCCATTGCTGTCTCCAACTCTTAAAACAAACAAATCAACCAAATTTCTCCTATTTTTTGGTGCTTCATACAGTGAAGCAAAGGTAAAAATATGTGAAGGTCCCATGGAGGTTATGTCTCGAGGGAAACTCTTGTTAAAGTTGTGCAAATTCTGTACATGCAAATGTTGTGCAATTTCTGTGCATGCAAATGTTGTGAATGCAAAAAGTCAACAAATTTTCAACCTGGTTATTCAATTACTGTCAGCCCTCTGAGGGCTGCTGAGCTAACCCTACTGGCTTTGACATACAACAATTGTTGCATGAAAAATACAGTGTTGTCTGAGATCTAATTTGTGTGAGTTTCTTTGCTCCTTCTAATCTATGTTTATATAGTCACATTTTCTGAAAAGAATGTTCTGGCCATTGATACAGGTTTGCATGCTATGAAAGGGCACTCAGCTTTGTGATGACCATCTACAAATCTGCTTTGAAGAACAGCTCTCCAAAGCCTACGCTAATATAAATGTGATGAATATTCATCTTTCATGAACAAATATTAGTGGTTTTTGCTTCCTATTTATCTGTTCTTAAATTATGTGAATGGTAGGGCAAAAAGGACTGAATTAAGGAGGCTCTCTTCAATGTTTATAGAATGAGGAAAGTTCCTATTATATTTGGCTGTTTACCTGTAATACTACTGGTCCTCAAGTATAAGTTCTAGTTACATTCTTCTGCCTTGAAATTAGAGGGCCACTAACCCAAACCTTCTGGTCCACAAAGACCCAAACAAATTACAGATACAAAAGACAAATACACGGCACAATACCAGAGAGAGTGCTACTGTTTCAGATGGCAGCCTTTTTCTTTCAGCAGGACTTGATCTCTCCAAGAGCCATTCATGCCCTTACGGTCTAATGTCCCATGCAAAGAACGCCGCGAAGGCAGCGCGGCGGCCGCAGCAGCCCCGCGGCGGAGGGAGCGGCCGGCCCGGCCCTGCCGCAGCCGAGCCGGGCTGGAGGGAGGGAGGGAGGGAGGCAGCTGCTCCCGCTATGTACAAACAAAGCCCCGGTTGCTGTAGCAACCCGGCAGCCCTGAGCGAGCTCCCCGGCACGGCACGGCCCAGCATCCTCCCCCGCGCCGCCCGCAGGGCTCCTCGCACGCTTCATCCCCTTTTGGACAACACGCTTCGGGATCCGCGCTGATCCAGCCCGCTGAGGTGAACGGCGCCCGACGCGCTTCCGCTCTGCCAGATGGGAAATGCGAAGGGCTCTGCGGGCTTGTCACGGGCCCAGCTCTGCAAGGGCCCAGCTCTGCAATACCTACCAATAGAACGTGCTTAAATATGTGTATTGTGCGTGTACATTGGTAAGGTAAATGGTAATCTATTTGTTGAAACTGAATTTTAAAAAATACATAGCCTTTGAAAAGAGAGATGGGCTATATACAACATAAAATTCATGCTGTGAATTTTAATGCTTTCTTTCTAAAATTCAGCATCTATAAATTAGGTTCTGTCACCAAGCTTGTTTCATTCCTCAATTATCAAGACAGCGTTCCTAGATCCACAATACCTAATATTTGTGTCAGCTTTTGCAAGAAGCAAGAGTCTAGAATAAAGAAACACACCTTTTTTTTTTTTTTTCTCTTTGACAAATATATAGGACCTAAATAACAGGCCAAACAAACAAACAAACAAACAAAACCTAGACTTATTATAATGACATTACTTAGATTGTTATTATAATTAGCATTAGGTATTTCAAACATAAAATGTATGTTTGCATGAATCATGCTAAAATGTCTCTCATTTTGATGAGCTTGGAACATGATGCTTTAAGGAAGATGATCGAGAGAGATTTCATGTGCTAAATTGGATACTCACAGCTACATGGAAATCTCTCATTATAATTTTAGTTCATTGTGAACAGATAATCTTTTCATGTCTCTGACAAGGAGTATTTTAATTCATGTCTCCTTTCAGTTGATGGCTCCTATCAGTGACAAACTCATGTAAAAAATGTTCAGAATCCATGGTCACTCTGTGTTACTTCATTATAATAGGAGGAATTGTATCTTTTACTGATCCATTTTTTTTTTCACAATATATCAAGATAGAAACATTGCACTGGCAAAAAAAAAAAAAAAACAAAAAAAAAACCAAAAAAACACACTTTCACTGATATTTGAAAGTTTGTCCAGCTGTCATGAAAGAGCTATTGGTAGGAAGAATGCTAACACCACATCAGAACTTGGTATACAGGAAAACTGATACTCTGGGCAATATACAAATTTTCATTATGCTTATTTGGACTGGCTCTGATAGCTGGCTCTGCTTATCAGGAAGGCCCAAATTAAAGATGGATATTTTCAATTGAGTATTGGTGAGACCTTCTCTAGGGAGACCAACATTGTTCAAAAAGTTCTCATATATTCAGTCATGATTTTTTTAGACATTCATTGTCTCTGATATCTTGAGCTAGAAATTAGATGCCTAACTTCTAATGAAAGGCAACAGTAGATGGACTTTTAAGTACCAGCCTTTGCTGGGACTTATAAAATACATCCTCAAATGTAATTAGTTCCAATTTATTTAAATAGTACTCAGTTCAACAGCAAATGCTTCCACAGTTAAATTTTTAACATGAATTGCTCATCAAAATTTCCAGCAACCCTTTGACATTTCTTCTCAACAAACAGTAAGATAAAATTTAGATAATTGAGTATCCTTACCATCAGGATCAGTTTCAGCAATTTGAGCTCCTGTAACCAAAATGTTCTCAGTTGTGTAACAAACAATATCCTAGCTCGTCTCTCTGTATCACTAGAAAGCATTCAGCTCTACTAATGCCTTACATCAAAGAGAAGAGTTTGTTCTTAAAATCAAGATATATAACACACAGCCTTGCTTCCCAAAAAAAATATGAGACACCATACAAGATTCTTTATTATTATTAGATTAGTATTAGTACTAGTATTAGTATGCATCAGCGCAATTAATCTAAGGGGTCATTGACCTATTTCCTTTAAAATCATTTTATAGTGCTTATGGAAAATGACACTGAGTTCAAATCCATTCAGTGCATTTGAAGACCTGGATGAAACAGATGTTCAGGAACAAAGAAATCTTTAACATAGATTATCAAATAATCACCAAATTACACAGAAAAAGTGCTATTACCAACCTGACCAGATGTAAACCAATGAACTAGAAGTGAATGCACCAATTTTCCATTACTACTCTTCTGAGTTAAGTGACCACATTATTAATGTATAAAACTGCAAGAACCTGATGAAATTAATTTTGTGCTCAGGCTTTCCAACAGTTGCTTTTCAGAGAAATCTTTGTAGGCTGAAAAACTCTTCTAAATTTCAGTTAGAATAGGACTCAATGGCAAAGTGGAATTAGATGTAGTGTTTGCATTCAGGTCAAATACTATCAAACAGTAGTTCCATCTAGAAATAGTGATCAACATTGACTTTGCATCAAATTATGGCTATTATGTAAATAATGTATATTATATAAATACCTATATAGAAAAAATAAAATAGAGAGACCATGGTTTTAATGACTACAGAGTATTACATTCTCTGTCACCGTCTTGAATTTAGAACAGATCTGAATCTGTTCTAAATTATGGAAATGTAATTTTAGAGAACACTAACGTTATAAAGCCTCCTGGGTGCCACACCTCAAAAACACTTCCCAGATTCAATGTGTGGCCTCAGCTTTGGGATCTGTGAATACACAACCACCAGTCACCTCTTTTGAGCATGACATCAGCGATGGCATCTCTAGCTAGGTATCAAAGCTTGCTTTTCAGTGAGATGCATTTCTAACTTTAGACTCTATATCAGCAAGTTCTCTAAAAATATGACATATTTCAAACGCACAGAGTATGAATAAAATGTAAAGTGCATATAGAGAAGTAACATAATTATAAAGGAAAAATCTTAAGCCTTGCTGTAAACTTTACCAAATTTAGGTGTCTTATGGCCCCAAAACTGTACTTTCCCCCCAAAAGACCATTATGTCATTTATTCTTATCCATTATTCCAATACCTTCTTGTCCAAACTTACAAAATACACAACAGCTTCCTACAGAAAAACTTACAGTGCATAGGAGACCAGAGTCACCCTCCCATTCACACCCTATAACTGGCAAACCAAACAGGTCACAGATGCTTTTACAGCGCTCTGGCTGGGTCAGGAAGTTTGACTGTGGCCAAGTATTCACTTGAAGTCAAGCGTGAAACAGATCCAGACCACTAAGACACTTCTATCATTCTAAACTAAAGGTAGTAAGGAGTGATAGATGGATTAACTGAGCTTCTAAAGATCTTCCTAACACTTGCTCTGTCACACTATAGCAGACTGCACTACCAAGGATACATTTATTTTTAAAAATCAAGAGACCTAGTACTTTTTACAGTTTACTTTCACATATTTTATTTTCATAGTAAGTATCATAAAGGATCAGTTCAGCTGAAAAGACAGGATTGTCCCCTTGTTATACCAAGAGACAGAATGGCTTGTCTGTGTACCCACTCCCTGGGTCCATGGAAGCATTGCTCACAAGTTTGCCTCATTACATTAAGGAGAATCTCTTACATTTCTAGTTTTAAGGCACTATTACTGTGAAAAGATCAAGAACCACATTCTGCTCTTATTTACACTCCTTTTTGGTGCTAGGTTTATATCAAAGTCATGGTGAGCTCCGTCTCTCATGCTAAGGTAAATCAAACATTTTTAGTCAGTCTCGTAATGCCACATCCTAATCCCTCTATGGAAGCTTCTGTCTCTGGAGACATTTGAAATGTGTTTATTAGGAAGACCATATTTATATCTTCAGGGAAGCCTGTATACAAAATGGAAAAACCTTGTAGGGCAGATGTTGCAATTGGCTAAAAGATTGAAACCAAGCTTTGTTTTATGCAAACTAGAGCGTGAACATTTATCATGTAACTAGGATTAAAAGAACAGAATGAGAGAATAAAAGGATAAAATATGCATGCCTCTTTACACCCCTGTGCTACATTATGAAAGCATTAAGAATGTAGTAATTGACATTTTAATCTTGCTGGTCAATGACAGCTTTTAAAAGCTACTGCAAATGCTGGTTCAGCAAACTATATTTAAACTTATTATTCAATGGCACACACCAACATTCCACCTATGTTAAATGTCATGAAACTGTACATTTTTCAGTATAACTAGAATAATCAATCACATTCATTCAGCTAGCATGGCCTGCTGGGCAGTGGGGACTCTGCTGTTGGAACTTAAGGTACACATGAATTAAATGTAAAATGCTAACATGTCACTAATGTGCTCAGATAATCTAAGGTTATATCTCATATTGCATGATAGGCTTTTGGAACCTTCACTCTTGGAAACGACCCATTAGACTCCAAAGCCTGAAAAGAAATTAAATTCCATGTTAGAGTTTAATATAAATTGTAAATTTCTGAATTTCATCAATCATTCATTTTCCAGATATTCTGGACACACCTATTGGTAATGGCCAGCATCAGCATAAAAACAAAACAAAAAGAAAAAAACAAAACAAAACAAAACAAAAAACGACAACAACAACAACAAACAAACAAAAAAAGCCACACTACTAACCAACCAACCAACCAACCAACCAATCAACCAACCAACAAAACCCAGTTTTCCTATATTTGTGATCAAGAGCACCCAGATGGTCAATGGTCATAGTTCCAAGATCTTCTGTGATCTTTTTGAGACTATTTGGAGTAAGGGAAGAATGAAGAAAAAACAAGGTGAAAAGAAGTGTTTGCCACAAAACAAACCCCACGGACAACATCAGCAAGATTTTCCAGAGTTGCAGCCACACAGGTTTCACTTCAGTGAAAGGAGAAGTGAAAATAACATGTAGGGTTCACTGAATCCAGAAGACCTGAGACAGAAAGACCTACACAACCAGTACCAGCTCAGAGTGAGTCTCATGTTTACCCAATGGAGAAAAACTGTTAAACATTAACACCAATCAACATACCAGATTGATCACTGTAAACTATATAGAGCCATGTAGCTCATATTTAGGTCAGAGCACCTGCTTTTAACTTCCTATTCCTGTTCCTGGACTTTTGAATGGTCTTTTCTTCATCGATAAGATAGAGGGAAAGGAGATTGTTTTTATTATTCTGTCATCATTCGTCACACCCTAGCTGTATAGGCAGCTGATGCTTTATTTTTTTAGTAATCTAAATGAAGAGAAAAATCTGGTGTTTCTGCTTTTGATTTGCCCACAGGTGAAGTACAAAGGGCCAAACTGACACTTAACATTTAAGTCATAGTTATATTGCAAGAGTGTTTACAGCGGCAAGGACAGCAAGGACTGTCAGCACTCAAAAATCACAGAAGTGATGATAACTGAGTAAACAGTTTTGAGAACACTGGGTCATCCAGAAGTCATTATTTGGCATATCAATACATCTCATTACCTCTCATGTACTACTTCAACTCGACACGAAGACAACTTTAGAATACATAGTTCTAATACATGAACAATGCAAACAGTTTGGATCATGGGTCCTCTATTTATTATTTAAGAAAGTCTCAACTTCTCTATCAAAACATCTTACTGCCTTTTCAGAATGGTGTGCTATTGCTATAGTGCCTCATAAAACATGAGATTAATTTTCTCTCTTTAGATGTCAGTGCTGTGTAAGTAAATTAAATTTGCATGCTTTAGCATGATGCTACCTGATGATTTGGTTTTGTTGAGTGACATATAGCTAAAATTTTTCACAGGACTATTTGTCCGGAAGCAGCACTGACAAAAGCTGAGATGATCAGGTTAAATTTGACAGTCAGGAAGATAAAAAAACAACATATATAATATAGAAAATATGTGTGCTATATTTTACAGTGTACTAAATAGAAATAATAATGGCTGGAAATAGATATTCTCAGGATTTATATTCCAACAAAAGAGTCATATTAAAGTCATTTTTATTTCTAATAAAAAGTCATAAATATTACAGCAGCAACATAGATGACAGCAAAATGACATTTATTGGCCCATTAAATTATTTTGATGGTGCGTATTCAAGTCAGCAATTGGTCAAGTCAGACCAGAACATCTTCACAGGAGATACCTTTTAGGACAATTGTTGACTCTTTTTAATTACATACCAAACAATGAAATGGGTACTGTGGATGAATACTGAAGAACAACAACTAAGCTATATGACACTGACATCTAAGTTTGTACTTCAGTTATTTCCACTGAAATTCCTCTACAGAGATTCAAAGCTGCCAAGCTCTCTC
Organism: Vidua macroura; assembly: GCF_024509145.1. Lineage (NCBI taxonomy): Eukaryota > Metazoa > Chordata > Aves > Passeriformes > Viduidae > Vidua > Vidua macroura. Next base: position 23,523,342 of record NC_071577.1, read on the forward strand.
AGTACAGCTGGTAGTACTAAGAAGTAAATAAGAAAATAAAGTAAATAAGGTGTTAGAAAACAGGACAAGTTAAGCACTATGTGTGCCAAATGTCTTCATTTTTTAAACTGTGAAACACATCAATGCAATTTTCACTTCAGTCTGATTTCTGTGATGCTCACCTTTAGCCCTATCATCATGAATATCTTGCAGAAAAATTGAGAATATCCAATAAGAATCACAAAAATGAAATTATTCTACCAGTGTACATTAAAAACAGATCTAAAAGCAGGCAAAACCTTTGGTTAAAAATGGGAAGATATGCTACTGAGCATAAACGTATTTGACTTTTGACATATTTTTATGCACTGAGTTGGACAGATGAGGGAGCTATATTCCATAATTTAAAGCTGGACAGTGCATTTAACATACAGTTTATATATAGAAAAAGTGTGAAGCACCATTACTCCATGGGAAAAATATATGGCTGAATTAAAGAGAATAAATTGTTCTTTCCAGTTTCATCAAGATACAGTTCTCACATGACCCTTCAGTTCTGCGAGCCTGCACAGGAATATGAAAGAGGAGACTTTAGCCAAATGGCCACCATTCCTCAACTTGTTCCTGAAAGAATACAATGACATGACAGTCTTGGAGCAAAATTCACAAGAAGAGCAGTGAGAAGACATACTCATACTCTACAGGACACTAATTTAAATCTTAAAGCCAAACTCTAGTTATCTATGGACTGCCTCCTATAAAGAGCATTATAAACTCATCCTCACTTGAGGTAGTGGATACCCCCTTCTTAGAGGTTTATATTGGTTGCATTTTTGTCCTCCCCCACTACTCTATATCAACACCTCAAGTTATTAATTTGTAGGATCTATCATAAAAAATAAAGCTGCCTCTAACTAAATAAAATATTATTGGCCAGTTCAAATACTAACATTACTTTGCCTTTGTAAACAACAAAATGAAGGTGTTTGCTAGATTGCCAGTGAAAAGTCCTTAAATACTTATTTAATACTATCTTTATGGAAAGGGGCCTTTGTTTCATTATAGGCTCACACCAACACACTCCATTTTTAACAGATAATTAAGTACTATATCCTTCAATATCAGATGCTGTTTTCAGTCTAATATAGTATGCTCTTACTCTTCTTTTTTTCCAAGGGAGCAGAAGATAAACCATTCTGGCACTGAAAGAACCATCTTCTTAGCTTAAATATTCTACAGAGGTCTTGTAGCTTAAATATTTTACAGGAGTCTTGTATTTCTGCCATGGGTATGTAGAACATACCCATGGCAGAAAAATGTATCAGTCCATATTGCAGAGACTGACTTTATTCTTTTCTCTGAAACTATTTCTCTGCAATTATGCAGATCTTACATAGCTAAAGAGTTAATCCCTCTTTTACTTACACTCAGTGAACTCACCAGTTTGGGATTTTTATTTTCTTTTAAGACATGGGAAGAGAAAGAAGTTCTTGTTAAATTTCTAGTAGTTTTGCTGGATGATAAATGAACTTTTTTACTGTCTTTTTCCTTGTTTCAATTGTGTTTATTGTCTGAGTACTCAGGTCATATTGCAGTTACTGTTACTTTGAGAAAAACTTCAAAGTAAAAGGAAAATCAGGTGCTTGCCTTAATATGAGTCATGATCTATACAAGTTTTGATCTTGAGTAGTTTCTTTTACATGACTGATCTTTTTTTCCCATTGTATGGAAAAAGAGTATCATCTTTTAAAATGCTGTCTCAAGGGAATCCTAATGCTTGACTGTCTTGTATCTCAGCCTAGCATGAATCCCTTAAATATACCCAACTCACTCTTAATGTCCATAGGAGAGAATTTAAATAATACAGAATATTTTATATAATACAGAATATTTTATATAATACAAAAATTCTCATAGTATACAAGTCAAGTAGCACCCAACTAACTCTCAGAAAATCTTCTCTTTATGCTGACACTCAAACATGTGTAGAAATGACATTCTGTCCATTATTACCCAAGCACAGTCAAAGCATCCTAAGAATTTCTTTCAAAGATTGCATTCCTTGGTCATTGACAGGTTTCTGTTTGTTCTGTTTCTTAATCCACAAGTATCACTGACTTCAATTTAAGTCTTACCGATTCCAGCAGATGCTTTCTGAACTGCCTTTCAGTCAATAGGCTTTATTCTAGGGTTCAGTTTTGTATGTACAGGGTATAGACAATCCTGAGAAGTTAGAGCACCCTCAGGCTGCTCTTCCAAGGATGTGGCTTACTTTTTTCAGAATGATCTTATTTACTATTCTTTGAATAATTTCTGTAGTCCAATATTTTAATTCCAAATAGATGTTAGTTTTCTACATTTATGTTTTATTTTCATTATCATCTCCACTTGCCTTTTAGGTGAACAAATGCAGCAGAATGTGATTCAAATGAAAAATAGTGATTACATGTGTTCCCTGTGCAGTCCTTCCACTATATAATTACCCTCATCTTCAAAAGCTTTTCCTACCACAGCTAAGCTAAATCTTTGAAGCTGCAGATCTTGTCTTTTTGGACATAGGGATGGGTTTATTAATTTCCTTTGTGCCATCATATGCCACATGTGTTAGCAATTTCCTTTTAGTGCTCTAGATTAACAAACTCAGTTTGCTATATCTTCAGAAGTCATGCTTCTCTACCTCTAATTATCTTTAACCTGTCTCATCTCCACTATCTTCAGCTCATCCACATCTGATGTTCTGCAACCCTTACCAGCCTGCTATCATCTGCAAATTGAAGTGGACTTTTCAAACACTTAATGAACTAAGTTAGATAGATTATTCATATATTATTAATAATAAGGCATGTTAACTTCTCATCTGACTAGATAAGAGGTCATTATGCATATCACCAAAATTTTCCCCTGTAATTAATTTGAAATTTTTTGTCATTTTCAATGACCTTGATATTGTGCAAATTCTAATATTCTGTTGCAGTTTAAAAAGTTTCATATGAAAAACATCTACCATAATGAGATCTTTTTTCCGCCGTTTTCAGCCCTTGAATGACAATGTAAGTTTAGGTTCAAATGACAGCTTAGCTGAGTTTCAAGGTTTGTAGGATTTGGTAGTTTTCCTCTGTATTTAAACACTTAAGTATTCACTTTTGAGTTCCTGTGTGATATATGTATATACTTGCCTCTCTAAGGTAATAATGTGTTATTAATCAAATGACAATTCTCCCAATGACAGCTAAAGCATCTGACACATTTAAAGTATTCTTCTATATGCATACTATTTTCTGTAAACATTTCTTGACTCTTTGTGTATTTTAGTTAATTTCCTTCTTTATTCATTATTCAGTCTTGATGCAAGTAATTTGTCCCATCAGCCACATGACATCAACTTTGAAAAAAGGCAAGTAATGAATAACCATAGGGAATGCCGATAAATTAGGACCTGCTGAATTATTGCATAAATATGCTGCATTTGAAAGAAATACGGGAATTCCTAAGGGCTAGCTATTTTTGAAGTATTGCTACAAATGTCTTTTGGTGACTAAGTGAAAATATACAAAACTAGGGGTAAAATATCATGACTGAGCCATCCAGCTAGTTGGATTTTGAATTTATACGTGCAAGTAGTAACCTTCAACCAGCTTTCCCTAGCTCTAAGACCTAACACCTGGGCTATTAATATTAAAAAAAAAACTTGAGTTTCTAGAAAGTATTGTAGTTGCTTTAGTCAGTGAACAAGTAGGTAATTAAAAGTACAGAGGTAAATAAACAAGTAGATAAATAAAAATTTAGCAAAATTCATCATGAAAGTGTCATTACTCTGAAGCACAGTACCCCCCGCCTTGAGTTTCTGATAAAAGTTCAAATACCACTCTAGCTATCACAATCAAAATCTGGTTCCTTAAGTTTGAACAATTCAAAGATTACCATGAACATTTACTAGTTAACTGTGCAAATCATACTTTATTGGGAATAAGGAGCCAGTATGAAAAAACCATAAAGGTAGTGTTCCAGCTAAGAAGACCTAAGAAGAAGACCTAAATTCTAAGTATACTTTTCCCATTACTCATAGGAAATAAGGTTAAAATGAATATTCTAACATTCCAGACAAGTATAATAATGGATTTCACTTTTTTTTTTTTTTTTCTCCTACACCTTAGCTTGCATCTACTCACTTTAGTGAGGGTGCCAAAACTCTCGTTAAGTTTTACAGGTACAGGAACAGACCCACTTTTTTGCAAATGTCACTCAGACCAACTAGAGGAAAGAGAAAAAAAAAAAAAACACTACATATCCCACAAAACCCACTACTCTCAGAGTACTTTGAGGCATACATTAAATAAGTATCAGAACAAGTGATTTTTGGCTGGGGATTAAGTTGTAATTTTTGTCTCATGATAAGCTTCTTTATTTCATACCCTGTACAATAAAGGGAGCTAAACATTTTTTGTACTTTAATCTTTGCTGGCAGACAGACAATAAGTCACATCTAAGGACAGTAGTGTACTGAGCAAAACCTCAAAGCTATTTTGAAAAATAGTTAGGCTTACCTTCTAGTTTTATAACCAGAAAAAAACTCAAACAAACCACAACAAAAAAAGAAACCCAATCAAAGTATAACCAAAAAGTTAAATCTTCCTCTCTTTGCTATAACTCTGCTCCAGGGGGTAAATCAGTAATTCAAAAATTAACCAAATGAGATGAGGGTTTAAAAAAATGTTAAAAGTTGTCAGGTCTAGCCTTGTTGATAGAGGTGTTACTGTGTACACACTGGTTGTTTGCTTTGAATTGTTTTAGATTTCTTAAGTAATGGGAATTCCAGGCTGCCTAAAGCTGTTATTTTGTGGTCTAGCAGATGTCAATGAACACTTCTAGATGTATTCACTGTTGGAATAAACTTATGGGAAAAGAACATCCCAGAGCATGAGAGTTAAGAAAAGCAGATTTTAGTGAAAAAGATAAGTGATAAAATATACTGAATGTTAGAAATAGAAACACATACCAGGACGAATGAAAATTAATGAAATATTCCCATAAACAAACAATCTACATAAACTTTAAAATCCCATAAGGGAGAACTTGCACATGGGAAACAAGAAAGCTGTTCTTATCTTATGAAATCTTTGTTTAAGATGAAATTCAATAGAGAATTCCAAGCATTCATGAATACCAAAGCACGTAATTTTTTGCAACATTGCCTGTCTATTTATATAGAGAATTTATAGCAAGCTCCAGGCAACACAGTCAGAGTGGGGTGAGAAAAGTTAATTCAGAGTTCCTCTGATTTCTCTTTGCTCCAAGTATGAAGAGTTGTCATTGTCCTTTCTGTTGTATAATTACAGTCCTTTACAAATACAGAGGAGATGATCCAATGCAAAGGAAAAAGTAATTGTTGTTTGCCAGCACATTGTACTTTGGAATGCCTTATCATGAGCCTGATTATCTGAGATGTGGAGTCTTTAAAACTTTTGCTAAACAAAAAAGCTGTCTCCACAGTTGGGTATTTCTTGATATTCAGTGCAAACTGATAATTTTTTTTTTTAATTTTAAGTTTTAGTAATGTGTGAAATAATGTTTTAAATACAAAACAGACTTCATGAATGCATTTTCTCATCAAGCATAGCAAGAATTCAGCTCTATGCCTGCACGTTATTTTTATGGTGTGTTTATTCCATTGAAAACAGATCTAAAAATATAGTGTCTGTAAAAGGCAGCAGAGCAAGATGCAACTATGTTAATTGGAACACAAAAAGAATGTATGGGTTTGGTTTAAGTAAAAACACTTTCATGGATAATATATTTCTCAGCTTAAGGAATACATTTTCAGGAATAATATATTTAATTATTGTAGTAATATATGCCAAAATAGTACTTTCACTGCACAGTGTTTAGTTATTACAGAGCTATAAAAGCATCCTTAATCCATTTTAAAAGAGCTCTGTTAGAGAACTGGATTTGTAAAAGAAAGCCAAGGTATTTAGATCAAGGTACATAGTATTTTGAATGGAATAATAACAAAACTCCCAACAAAACAAATAACAAAAAAAAAAAAAAAAGAAAAAAAAAAAAAAAAAAAAAAGAAAAAAAAAAACCAAAAACCTAGAAGACAGCTGTGGCAGTGTAATTTTAACTACTTTTAAGAATGGACCAGAAATGAGTTTCAAGTGGGATTATGAGAGTGTCATTATGTGGCAAGCACATTTCTCTCTCTCTCTCAGGATTTTTTATTGAGGTGCACAGAGAGAAATGTGCTTGCCACATCATGGGGCAGCAGGAAGGTTGGCTTAAAGATCAGTCATTAGTTCAAATGGCTTTTAGTAGCTGGTGATGAAAAAGCTATGCTTGTCTAACAGTCTGGATTATCTGCTTGTTAATATGACATAATTATCCAGTGGACTGCAATTGCCAAGAAAAAAATATATATTACTCTCTGTATTAAGAATTTGTAGCTTGTCTCTGAACAAGGACAAAAGATCAGTGAGGATTATGAACCTCCCCATGCACTTAAAATTATATGACAAAATTAAAGAGGTGATTTGATACTCTTAGGTACATAGCACTCATGCATCACTTAATCTTTTTAACACAGAATGACTGTGTCTTTCCCTGAACAGGTCTAATACCAGATCTCCATAAGTCATTGGTGGAGGATCATTATTTTCCTCAGAGAAAGGAAAGTGAAAATCTAGAATATCACATATTTTCTCCAACTATCAACACAAACTTAGCTTATTTTTAAAATGAAAATTCTGTCCATATATTGAAACAAAGTGAATGTTTTCATTTGCATGTTTTCACAGAATGAGCTACGATAATTTATTATATCCTTAGCACAGTTCCCACTGATCTCAAAAGGAGCAAAATATTGTTAGTGAGACACAGAAGGTGCTGAAAACTACTGCTAGCTAAATAATTTACTGCAACTGCACGTACAAGTTTATAGCACATGTTCAAACTCATACTTAACTAACTTCAGCACTGTAAAGGCCTGCATGACATTTTCATTCAATAAAAGCATTTTGTGGTTAAACCCCATTATACTATTTATCCACTTGGAGCATTTTTTTAAGATAGAACTGAATAATAACATGAATGTGTTTCCTCGGTAGAAAAGTAACTATCTGTAAGACAGCTTAAAACAATGGAATGCTGTTCAGATGCTCATATAAATGGGTACACAGCCACCCTGAAAGGTCAGATGTAGTTAGAGGACAATCCACAAAGCATCATTTGTCTCAGCAAGATTTGGTGTGTTTGACTCAAATATTTGACTGGGCCATTACCATTAGTGCAAATGCAAGGACAAGCCTTTGTATTTAAATAACCAAGGAAGATGCACAGCCTATTTCCTCATATATTTTCCTGATTTATACAATTAGCCCAGACTTTCTGGTGCATTTTCTTAAGTAATAGGGTAACTTGTTCAGATCTCAAATCTAAGCACATACTCTAAGCAGCTGAGAACATAATACTTTTCCTTACATAATAATAAGGAAAAAAGATATTGTTCTAGTGAAACCTTATGTTCTAGAATCCTTGTATGCTTAAAGAACGGAGTGATTTCCTACCCTATTCAACATACAGTTTTTAAACTACAGCCCATATAGAAATATGAAATAGCAAAATTTTAAAATCAAGCAGAAAAAAAAAAAAAAAAAACAAACCAAAAAACAACAAAACACAACAACCAGAAAAGGAATGTGAAAGGCAAATCTATTGACAACTATATTACAGAAGGCTGAAGTTTTCCACTGAGGGCTTAGAGTACAAATACTAGTGACATAAATGCAGTTTTTTCATCTATTTTTGACGATCATCTTTTCCATCATAAAAAGGAATATTTTGATCATTCTTGCAGTAATGTATAAAGTCATCTGAAATATGGTCTGTCATATGATACACTTCAGTTCCCCAAGCCAGGATAGATTCCTCTTAAGAGAATCGCCTTGATGCTGCACACATATGTCAAACTACAATCCATTGTTTATTGTAAAAAACTTAAGGATGATGACTTCCAAAGCCCATCTTCACTTTTTAAGTCCTGTAAAGATCAGGAGGTGTATGGCTTTGTTTAACCAAACTGAAAGTTATTTGTTGTAAACTTTGACTTAAATGCAAAAGAGTTTATCTTTAGTAATGTATATTAAATTTAAAAATAGAAAACTCATTCAAAAAGAAGAGTTTTATCTGAAAATTCTCAAATCTTCTACTTGTAAAGTTACTAAAATGGAAACAGATCCAGGAACCATTCATACCATCTAACTTCTTGCCCTATCTACAGTCTCCATAAAACTACACCGTACTCTGACACTCCTTTTCTTCTTGACTTGCATAATCCCACCAATTCCTACAGCATGAATTCCAGGATGATTGACATGAGTAAAATTAAAAACCACACAAAAAATCATCAGAAATATCAATATATTCACTGAGGTATTGGACAATCATCTGACCAGGACCATTTTTATCTTTTAGATCTTTTAAGCATGTAAAAGGGGTAATTCACATGTTTCCCACCCTCCCAGTTCCCTCTTTCTCCATTAGCAAAAATGCTTACCTTATAGCTGGGCATGGAAGGTTCCTAATTTCTACTATGCCTAGCCTAGAAGAAAATCTTAAATATGGTATTCAATGGTACTGAATATCTTAACTACTGTTATTAGTTTTTCTGCAGTGGGTTTCCCTTGCTTCAAGCCTTCCCCCATATTTTCTTTCAGAAGCATCAACTGCGTTCAAGTTCCTACTATATAGAAAAGCCCCTCCACAGGGAGCTTTTTGAAATGAGAACATTGCAGGACAAATACATTGCTTTCTTAGCTAACAGATCTATGTTTTTCCCAGGAATACTCTCATTTGGTTTTTGCTTTCCTCCTGATAATGCCTTCTTATATTGTAGCAGCATTTCTGAGTCTAGATTTTTGTCAGACTGACCTTTCCAGCTTACTGGGTCCAACAGTTTTTGTAATAAATCACATGGCTTTTCAACAATTCTTCACTTCCAAAGCTTTTCACTGGCTTTATTAAAAGTTGCAGAAGGTCAGTCTGAACCATTGGTTCTTAATACTAAATCACAAAATGTGAAAAAGACAGGTTTTTCAATCAGCATTTGTAAGAAAAGAAAGTAGAATTTTTTTTTTTTCAAATTTCCATGTAACTCTTAAACATGTCAGCATTTGAAAACATAAAATCAAACTATAAGATTGCTTAAAACCAGGAAAACAAAAGTTAAGAAGTTATAGCCATTAGTAATAGCATTGGTAAAAGTCAAATTTTGCCTACATGAATTACATAGAGCTAGAAGTCTTTTGGGTTCTTATCACCATATATATGCTGACATATCAGCAATAGAGCTAGTGATAAATGAATTATCTCAGTCTGCAGCTATTAGTCAGCAAGTCACTGTGGATTTACTCAAGTGAACTCATTTTTGATGTACTCACTCTACTTACAGAGGTATTCAAGTTTTTGATACACCTGCTTGTGCAGCAGATCTCTCCTATTCCAGATACCATACTAGACCATCCTGTTACACAGTGGAATATACCTACAACTGTAGCTTTATATTCTGAAGTGTAGATACCCTTTCTCCTGGCAAAAACTGTTTCCCACAAAGTAGTTATAGCCAGTGTCACAAATAAACAAAAGTTAACGCAGCAAAACTCCTTTAAGCCCTGTAGGTACATCTATACAAGGTCTTCTGCCAGTACAGAATTATGCAATCAAAAGCCTACCCTAACATTTTCATAGTAAAAAAAAAATCAAACACAAGTTTGACCTAAGAAGAACATCAAGTTCTTGTTCTCAAGAACAGGAGGCAGAATGCTTTAAATTTTCTATGAAATGGAAGATAAGATTCCTATAAAGGAATTCCCAGGATCTCAGTCAGGAGAAGTGATACACAAAGGCCTGTAAGAAAAAGCACTCTACTCCAAACCCTGCTATTTATGTGTCATGCATATCATTAGAAGGGTACATTACAGTATATTCCTTCAAACATGCATGAGATGAATAAGCTGATCAGCACAAGCTTGGTCTACTGAGCTGTGGCCAGAATGGGAGAAAGCCTGCAGGAGACCTAAGCTGCCATTCACTGCCTCCACCGCCCCCTTTGCCAGTTCTTGGCATGCAGAAGAGAAATAGGCAGATGATACTTATTTCTAGTTGAGTCTTTAGGTATTCAATTACTGAGGAACTTGCACAACAATCCACACAGTACAGATTTAACCCTTAGTCCTTCCATACAGGCTCAGAAACACAAGAATTGTCACTTGGCGAGGAATTTGATTTTGATGCCGGGTTAGCTAAGGCTGCTTTATCAGCTTCTCTCTGCTAGTCTATGAATGACAGTTTGAAAAGTCTACATTGCCAACATAATATTACCATCCACAAGTCTCAGATTTATTTCAAGTTATTTAGATTAACATTCTTGTGTCCTACATGTAGGATTTTAGAATGGCAAGTTGGTCTAAACCATTTTTCTCCCTGCCCCAAAATGTAAATCTGTCAAGAAATGAAGATGAAAATGCAGGTCAGAGCTGGTATATAAGGAAATTTGAAAAAATGCAAAATTCATACATTTGCCTAAGGGAACTGCAGAATTAGGAAATGCAGAAAACTGTATGTAAAGTACCAACAAAAGTCATTGAGACTAAGAATAAATCTTAGATGTGTTGAAGTTATATTGAACACATCTAAAAATAAATCAGAGTTGATTCAAAAGAAAGTCTTAAGACTTATGTTCACAGTGCTTACAACATAATGTGTAAATATTAAAATCATAGTGGGAGTTGGAAAAGAGTGAAAACTCTTAAATGCATGTTAGGTGCAGAGGGAAGAGTTTCCAAAAGAAAAAAGATAATGAATATGTGAAATTAAAAATAAGGGAGAACAAGGGAGCACATCTGACCTAGGAAGAGCTTAAGTACAAAGTATGAGAAAATTGGCATAACAAGAAACTTCACCCCATGTAAATATTAGAGAAAGCAGCTGTTTGTAACTGTAATGCAACCACTGTTCTCTGTTGTTTTTTTCTTCTAACTTGTTCTAAAGGTGCACTGATAATTTTCTTCGACTCCAAAGTTTCTTGTCCACAAACAAGAGAACAAAAACCCCAAGCAGTTACCATCTTGAGATGATGCTTTATATACTAGAATGGAAGCCAACAGTAAAATGAAAGGCAGTGTTAACTCTCGGTTCATGGGTTTTGGAATTGGTTTTGATGACTTGGGGGGTCCTATCTGATTTTATTCTGTTGCCAGTGATGCAGGCTACAGGTATTTTAAATGTTTGTTCACCTACTTTCAAGAACTGAAAACATTGAAATATGCCCTATAATATTCTGTAACTGTCAGAAATGTGGTAAGATAGAAGAAAATTCGATTTATACACAATTATTAACTAGTGTAATGTTTAAGATAATTGTGATATAATGGAGTTCAAATATTCATCAGTATTTCATTAACTTTCCAATTAGAAATCTCTATAAATCTGGTCACAATACTTTCACAAAACACAAGCTGCATATAGTATTTATGAATCACAAAATTCACCTTGAAGAGAAGGCTTTAAGTTCATAATTCTTCCCCATCCTCATTTCAGGATTTCAGTTATAGAATCATAGAATTGTCCAGGTTGGAAGAGACCTTCCAAGATCATGAAATCCAACCAGCAATCCCCAGCACTACCACTTTGACAGAAAGCCCATACATATCACCACCAAAAAGATTAAACAGAACATAGACTGAGAGGTAGACATGCAAAATCCATCACAAACATTAGAGTTTAACAGAAAAACAAATATTAAGTGAACAGGCTGACAGTTCTATGAGGACAACCACTGCAGATGGCTGACCAGCTGCAGGTGTGGTTAATTCAGGGCACGCAGATGTTTGATTATGTTTGTTATGTAGGAGGCCGTCATGCAGCAAGGTTGTTCACAGGGTCAGGTAATGAAGCATTGTTTGATTATGAAGAATTCATAAGTGTTATTATCACAGTGCTAAGGCAACTAGCATTATTCTTTATTTCTACTTGTATGACTAATTTGAGCTCATTTTCCTTAAATTGCCACCATCACAATAATCAAAATTCTCTTTAAATGTTGCAACACAAGTATAGTTCACACAGTGAACCTACAATACCTTCTTATTACATAGTGTTTGTCATCACTGTGGAGAAGATAGAAAAGAATGAGAGTTTAATGGCATTAAGCAAGAGCTTTTACTTCTGTTCAGCTCAGAATGGGAGGTCACCTTGGTGAAGGCTTTTCTGTAAGCTGCTTAATTCTTCAGGGACAGATATGTAATAGCATCACACTTCACATCTCAGACTTTCCATATGAAAATCAATTGATGAGTTAGAGAACTAAGGCACTCACAGTATTTATGGTTTGAGCTTTCCCTTTTTTTAAACATTTAATCTTTAGATCTTGATTGAAAGAGACAAGTATGAGCCAAGAGCATTAAGAAAGACATTTCCTGGAGATTTACAAAAGCATATGAAAAACTGCCACTCTAAGACTTCATTAGTGGGCTACAGACACAACACAGAAACAAAATTCATATTTCAATTGATTTCTAGACAATAAAATGAACAATTGCATTAATGTATGGTTAGCAATAAGTAGCTCTAGAAATTTAATGCAGTAGACATAATGCTGCCCTATGAGTAGGCATTGTGCAGCATTCAGAGTTGTCTGCCCACCAAAACTGAAAAACAAAAAATATTATATTGACTGTGGAGTCCCAATATTAAATACAGACTTTCCCTTCTTCCAGATTCCTTTTTCCCTTGAAATCTCCCATTATCTGCAGGGGCCTCTCCCTGAAAGAACTTGCAAATGGATCTTCCAATGCAAATGGATCTTATCCAAAAAGATTTCTATTTACTCAATAAATTATAGCCTCGTGCCTATATGACTTTCATCCTCATCTTGAATGTTTCCCAAACTTGCTGACACTCTACAAGAGCAACAAAGCTCACTCCCTTACATGCTGTCCTCTCCAGGAAGGTTCCACTAAACTTACTCTTCCTCTGAAATCAAAACTTCTACTGCCTGCTCAAAAGTCAAATAGGACCCTTCTGTGGTCTTTTAAACAAAAGCCTAAGTCTTTTCTAGGTCATCCCAATAACCAAATTACTGGCAGAGATCCAGGTGCACTTGTCAAGACTTAAAAAGTCTTTTGGTTCCTTGAGTCTCTTATTTTAAATGGAGATTTATTCATCATAGTACTGAAGTTGCTGTTTAGAAACACTATTGGCTCCCTAAACATGAGAGAGAGCAAAGAATTAGAAAAGGAATCAAGTAGTAAAGTAGTAAAAATTAGTGATCTCCTAGTGATCTCAACTCGTCAGTTTGCACACAGTGCATGGTATAACTTTTGTTTTTTAATTAGGCCATCATATCATGACAATTCTTTTATTTTCATAAAACATATGTTAATTTGTATTAATGTGTATACATATCAAGGTGTACCTGACAGGTGGAATAAAGGTCATAAAGCACAGCAACCCAGAGAGGCTGTGGAGTTTTCTTCCCCTTTGGAGAGCTGAGCAGTGTCCTGAGTAACCTGCTCTTAGTGACCCTGCTTGAGCAGAGGAGTAGGACTAGCTGATCTCATGTGCTCCCTCCAGCCTTAACTGTTCTGTGGTTCTGTGGCTTGTTCACTCTCTGATCATGTACAGCCAAACACTGAGAACCTGAGGGTTTTCCCCAGAATCACCACCTATTTAAGTAGATACAGCCCTTCCAAGCTTTTCTTCTAAAGGTAATCACTTTTTACACAGTGACTAAGCATGTACACATTATCTAATTCTTCACAGTGCTGGCACTATTTCTGCTGGCATTTCAAGTCATGCTACTGGATCATCCACTGGAGCACCAGAGACTCTCATGTGTGAGATAAGCTTGTGAACTGCTGTGATTACAGCAATGAGAAAAGCAGTGAGCTATTGGAAATTCATGTTAATGCATTTATTCCATTGTCTTCTCTTTTCTTGTCATACCTATGCACTTATGTGAAATCTAAGTAAAAGCACTGCATCTAACCAAAACAACATTCCTGTCTATAGGATAATATGTAATAAATATAAGCATCTCACATGTAACTGAAATATAGCTTCAAACAAACGCACCTGTTTTCCTAAGGATTCAAAGGCATTTTGGTAATCCATTTTGAACCAAACTTTTAATTGTCCTCATCTGAGTGGCAAAAAAGTCACTGATCCATAGTCCACTGAAATAATTTTTTTATTTGATTCCACCAAGTTTTTTTTTTTTTCAGAAATAAGAAAGATCTTTTAAAAGCATACAAATGACTACCATACATGGCCAGAGAAAGTGTTAACAGAATGAGAAATTCTTCAAACTCTCTGCAAAGCAGCCTTTGTAATTATTGCACTACTTCTATTTCAAGGGTCGCTCCGTGACATATATAGGACATAATTATGAAAATAATAAAAGTGCTTTCAAATAAGTACATTGGTAAAGGTACATGAGGTAGAAGAAAAAATGATATGTAACCATTAAAAAGATCAATGCAATATCTTCCGTTGACCTAGAACTCTGTCATTTCTTATGACACCCAAATAATTTAATCATATATTAACCTACTGATCTCATAACCTGTTGATTTTCACTGCCTCTAGAATAATGAAGATGGGAGATAGCAGCTAAAAAGAAGTTGCTAAAAAGAAAGACATAAAGCCTATAAATACAGTGCATATTACTAGTTCTCTAATGTAAGGATGCTTGGTTTAGATACTAAATTTATTATGTAACCTAGCTAACTTAGTAACCTAAACCACACTGCAATTGCCAATGCCTATTAGGTATTTGAGGTGGGATTAAGGGTCTCATAAAATGGGATATTGTGAGTGATGAGGTGTGTGAGAGATTGTGAGACAATCGTGATACTACTGATTTCAATAAGAAAATAAACTAAAAAGAATTTGTTTCTTGATAGAACTGCTTTGCATTTTCCTGTCAGTGTATAGGCCAAAATAGAAGTGAAAATTAATTTACAGATACATAGAGCATTGAAGGGGTTGATGTTCAGGTATTTTAAGAAATATGGAAAAAAAAGGTGATTCCTGGGACACTGGAAGGGCAGTACTTTATAATATCCTATTTTCCCTGTCTTTAGTTCTATTTTGATACTAGAACCACATTTTTTGCTATTAAGATCAGAAGGCATTTGCTTTCAGATCTCTCTAACTTTGCAGAATACAATCATGCTTGGTGAATGAGAATTAACTAGCTAACTGATTTGAAGTCAGCTAGGTTAAGCCAGACATTTTATGTATCTAGGATGATCTGGAAGCCAACTGCTTTCAAATGGTTTCCATAGATTCTCAATGTGGAATAAAGGCTTGTCAGAACATATCTGCTTTAAGGTATTCATAAGAAAAGCTTTTATCAGCACGTCAAGAGTAGTGAAATGCTAGTATTGTTTATATGATTCAGAATTTTGATTAAATTACTTTTTTATTTCTTTCTAAGGTCTATGTATATTGGTCTACCAAAGTAAAATTGCCACAAC
This sequence comes from Vidua macroura, assembly GCF_024509145.1. Classification (NCBI taxonomy): domain Eukaryota; kingdom Metazoa; phylum Chordata; class Aves; order Passeriformes; family Viduidae; genus Vidua; species Vidua macroura. The sequence goes on from NC_071577.1 coordinate 23,538,854, forward strand.
TTTGCTGGGTTTTGTTTCATTCACAGTTTATCATTACAATACAGCAATTCTGTGCATTACAGAAAGCATTACCAGTTTGCAGCTCACCTTTCTAATCTCATTTTATGAACTACAACAAGAAAAAAAATCTTACTATTTCATGGCAGTTTATGAGCTTGAAATTTAATCTCCAGATCTGTTTCTTTATGTTCTATTTGCTGGTATACATCTGTCTCCTGTTACAAAAACCTGTACTAACAGCCTTCAAATCAAGGGAATCACCTGCACGCCATTCCTTTCAGGTTATTTTCTTCCACAGAGACTAGGAAAACTTTCTTCTTGTACAGAAACTGTTTGACTGAACTGGGCTCTATGGGGAATCACTGGAGACATTATGGGATATGCTGTTCTATCACTCCAAAAATGAGCAGCACATGCCTCTGGCAAGCTTGTGCTGCCAGTTGTGGGATTGGATAGATCTCATGGCCAAGAAAGCTGCTGAGTGTTAGGTTTTATTTTTGAACACTAAAGAGTGTTTCCTCTACAAGACAAAGGGAAATATTCTATACAGGCATAACTCTTGAGTAAGCAATAGCTTTAATTGCTCCAGGCTAGATAAGATTTTAATTTGGAAATTGCGATAAGCACAAAACTGGACAGGATAATATTTCAATTATTTGGTCCAGTGCCTATGATTATGCTCTTATTACTACCATTATTGATCTCCTTTCCTAAAAACAGTAGTACTGTTTCTAGAGTAGTTACCTGTTCATTGCTCTGTAGATTGGTATACTCTGGATATGTTTGGATAAGCACAGAAAAGATTTCATTGCTTATATATCAGTTTTTTCTGAAAAGCCCAGGGGTTATGATTACTGTGGAAGTACTGTGAATAATGAATCTCCATTCTTTTTTTCCCCATTCTTATGCAAGTAATTTAAACTACATGACAACCTTCCTGATAGTTGTCAAGAGCAGCAGTGAGGCCCTGTCAATCAGTGCATGGCTTGTGACTGTTTCCTAAGCAGCAACAGACAAAGCAAACCCTACAGTGACAGTATTCTCTGCTTACTTATCTTGGCAGTAGCCAACAGCTCTTAGTATTTTAAACATGACTAAAAATATCCACCAATTCAGAGAATGATATAAATGGCCGTGCAATAGACCACATAAGGCAGTGTTATTTATCACCAGCAGGTACAGAGGGGAAGCACTGAAAGCAAATTTAGGAAAGATATATCTGCAAGTTCAGTTATCAATAAGCAAATAATTAAAAATAGCAGACTGCTTTAATGTTTTCTAATTAAGTAAAAACCCCACAGTTTCATTTTTAAAAATAAAACCTGCAAACATTTGGTTAATGGCTGTCCTCTGGACAATTCTGCTTGTTTCTTTACAAGGTATGCTTAGCTATAATTGTCAGGAAAGATTTATTTTAAAAACATTCGCTGCGATTCTATATTCTCTAAATTAGGGAGAGTTTAGTCTTTCATATAAATCAGAAAGAAAGCATACTCATATTCACCTCATTTGAAGATTTTACAAGGAAACAAGAAAAGGTTCACAGTATCCAGTGAGTTTCATACCTTGGTTAACATTTTGCTTTCTGAAACTAGTCTTAGATTACAATATCTCATACACAAAGGGATCCCAGGAGTTTGCAATTAGGACAAGAAAGATACACATCTAATTTATATTCCTGAAGCTTGGGAAGACTAAAATAGCAATACTGCAGTATATAATGCAATCAAGAGCAAAGTATGTAAGATTCATCCCTGGTATTGGCATAGTATAAAATCTGAGAATATGGGGGTAAAACACAGTCAAAAACTTTCTGCTGCAGTCTCCCAGAAGAGACAAACATTAAAGGGTAGTTGACAATGAAAATTTCCTGTAAAATAAAGAATAAGAAGTTATTTGGAAAAAAATTCTCTTTTCTTTGTTTTTCAATTTATTCTCCACATGAGATTTTAATAGTTTTTTACCAGCATAACACTTAAGAATTACATTAAAGTCAAATCACTTCATCTTCATCCTTTCATCCTCAATGCAGACACATTCAATATTGTGCCCATATGAAAGGTGGGGAAATAAGACTAAAGGGTGAATATGTGCATAGTTAAAGACCTGATCTATTAAAAGGACTAGCACTGCATTTCATCCCAAGCATTTTTTATGTTCCTTCATAAGAATCTGTGTGTCTGGCTTTTGAACAGCTCGGAACATCTAGCTCTTGTCAGGTGATAAAATGAACTAAGAGTTTTATAAGAAGCCTGGCTTTACTCTGGACACTGTGGGAGGTTTGATTTCAAGCAATTGATCCAATCTCATGAAAGGAACCTACTGCAGTGATAAGAAGATCCCATCGCTGATTGCAGAAATTTAACCACAAGATAATCTGCCTAATTTTCTATAATAACTTACCAGTCAGAGACAAAACTACTTTCTGCTGTCAATATGACATACACAATAAAATACTGACCATTCCCATTACCACCTAAAAAACTTGCTAGGAGGAAAACAGAGCAATATCACACACAGATTTTTAATGCTATAAAATATTACTTTTACAAAGCAGAATTAAGTACAATAAAAAACTTCATCATGATCATCATGCACATTCCTTATATTATTGTTAGCAGGGCCAGTATACAGTGATAGTTCATGGTAAGAGAGAGCTCTATTCTACATAATTTTACAATAAGAATTCTCTTTGTCCAGCTACTGTTTCAATTCAACTAGAGCTTGCTTCTGGCTAAGCTGTTACATGACCAGTTGTTGATGAAGTGATGTATCTTACATCAAGAAAGATTAAAATTACAGGAGCAGTATATGAAAGAAATATTTTAATGATAATGTACCTAAATACAGGTTTACAGCCTAAGCTGTAACTTGTCATTAAGGACCATTTTGTGCATATTTTTTTTAAGGTAATACCAGTGTAAAGTTTGAGAGATGAAGGTTGGAAACTTGCTCTAATTGTTGCTTTGAAAATAGAAGACATAGGAAGACCACAGCATTCTTTTTAGACTGGCAGCATTACTGCTTTGTTCAGTCGAGGTACAATCAAAATGTTTGTTTTACTTTTAGAATAGTCTTTAGGGAAAGAGAAGCAGTTCAAATATACACCACCCTTTAGGCTTCAAAACTTCTGTTTTGAAGCAGCAGAAAATACTATTTTTAATAACATACTTATTTAAGTATTTTGCACAAATACCTGAAGATTCTGTCACCTTTTTCTCTAGTAAGCATCTTCTTTATTCCTGTTCACTCAAGTCTCTCAGTACAGTACTTGTTAAAGATGAGCACATTATCACTGAGTGAGGCACTTCTGTAATTAGGAGCAGGATCACTGTTTTAGTGTGGTTCTCTGCCCACACTTATTTACCTTGCTGAATGAGCGAATGAGTGCATATCTCTAATAAAATCACAGCTGGATATATGTTTACCCTAATTACAAGTTAACTTGTACCCCTAATTTCCATACCTCTGCAATTTTTTTTACTAGTTACTATATTCGCTGGTTTCCTATATATGCATAAATTTATTCTGACAATATCTTTCAGATTCCAAAGACATCAGTAGCTATTACTATTTTCAGTATCTTTTTAATATTAATAACTAATTGATAACTAATTAATAACTAATAATAATTTTATTTCAAACTGAAAATTCAAAATTGTTGTTTCAAGTCAGAATCTTCTAGTTTCTCACTCCAGTCCCAGCCCCAGAGTGAAATCTTATCAGACATCCTTAGATTTTTCCTTAGAGTGTTTGTATAAACTCATTTTCACTTTGTATGCCCAGGAAATTAGGATAATGAGTTAGGTGTCTCTTGTGTATTATCATTTCATGCAGACTGTGTTTTTATAACAATATAAGTTTGCAGTCATCTTCCTTGCCAAGGCTAACTGAAAAACATGAAACTCATTAAATTCTATTACAAACTAAGGCTGCCTTCAGTTTTTCTGGTACACTCTGTCTGCAAATAGAGAGTGACAGTGCTGTCTGAATCTCTTTACATTGGTTTCCTGTATCTAGAGTCCAAATGTGATCTCCTACATTTGGAGTTTCTTAGGAGTATTTATCTCTTCCATTCTTTCTCTCAGGTTATTTTCTTCAGCCTGGATTTATTTCTGGTAATATGTGCTATTCAATTATAACCTTGCACCAAAGAGAACAAAAGGCTAAAGCAGCTCTAATTGCTTCACCTTTCTGTGGTCTCTGCAGTGTTCTTTCTGAGTCTGCCTGGATGTTAAACCACTTGCATCTGAATCACTCTCACCATGACATGTAGAAGACATTTGCCTGTGTTTCTGTACTATCTACTTTTGTGCTGCCAAGATCACTAGAAATGTTAAACTCATGGAGCTGCACTCCATAACTTGAATGAGACTCAGACAAGGTTCATGGGGCATGTTGTCTGTGTTTCCTTTGTCAGTGTACTTGTAAAAAGAAGGGAACGTTCTCAGCTGCAGGATAAAGCAAAGATGCTAAGTCAGTAAAAATGGACTTTGGTAACATCTACTTTTAAATAATATGAATTCTTAAAAGCATCCTACAAAATCTCCCACGAGGAGTCATACCCTAAAGAGTCAGTGGGCTATTAGATACACCAGGGATTTTGCAGGGTTAATTAGAAAAAGAGAAATAATAAGCAAATCCCAAACTCATTACAAGATCTGAGAAACTGAACTGAGCACATCTTAAAGGTTGAGGACCAAAAAAAAAAAAAAAGGATAAAGAAACCTTATTTTGCATTTGAGCTCTGTCTTTTCTAGGGTGTGAAGTGAATCACATACCCAACCTGTCTACCTATCACCAGCTAACAAATAGAGCATCACATATTTGGGCTTGTTCAGTATGTTCTTCCTGTTCTCAAATATAAGAAACTAAGTCAATAATTACTCTGCCTCTGTGTATTTTTTTTCTTTCACAGCAGACTGAATCCATGTAGCTGCATCACTGTCAGTCCTACCACTAAACCCTTAATCTCTCTATACTCACATTGTTTCAGGCAATGCCAAAGAGAACAGCCCTGCAACCAATGTGTAGGTACAAACTTCTTGTTAGGGCCCAGGCCTTGGCTCTTTCCTTTCGCTCTTTTTTCTGTCTGAGCTGTACTCATTTGGCAGCTATCAAAGTCCTCAGCAGTCTCTGCCAAGAAAAGCTGGATTGACACATTTCAAGATACTCATGGTATCTCTAAGGAATATTTTGCAGACTAGCAAGTAGGATTTGATTTTTTCCAGACATGACTGTCTTACAAGTGGTAGATACCACTGACATCACAAAATCTCTTATTTTCCATTTCTAAAGGCAGCTGTGTAGTAAGTCAACACTGGTCTTCACTCAGCAGAAACCTGCACTCAACGTGTAGGAGAAACTAAGGAAATTTATAAGGGGAGAATAGAGTGGCGAAAGAGTAACCCTCCTTCCCTTTCATCTAGTTTTTTAAAAGTTTTAACAAGTGCCAAAGTCAACAAAAAAGCCATGATGCTTGGCTAATGTTTTATCTGATCTATGGGAAGGTTGTATTAAAAGATATTTTGTCTTTGTCAATATTCTGTAAATGTTTTGGTCAAAACATCTGTCCAGTTCTACTAGGAATATGTGATCTATTCCTGCCCTTGTACTCAAAACAGTGAGCAGGCCATGAAGAACCTTGGGATGACTAATCCCAGGCACCAGTACATGCTAGGGACTGACCATTTTGAAAGCGGCTCTGTAGAGAAGGACCCTGGGGAAGCTGAAGATGAGTCAGTAATGCATCCTCACAGCAAAAAAGTCCAACTGCATTAGGAAAAGCATTTGCTGACAGGTCAAGGTGGGAGATCCTTTCCCTCCACTCAGTGTTGGTAAGACAAATTTGGAGTGCTGTCTCTAAGTTGTGGGCTCCCCAGTAAAAGGAAACAGCAGCTTACTGGAGCCAGTCCAGCAATGGGTCAGGGCTAATTAAGGGACTGTAGTAACTAACAAGGACAAGGAGAGGCTGAGAAAGTTGACTGCTTAGCCTTCAAGAGAGAAGGCTTGGGTGTGTCTTACAGAGGTGGTAAAGTTACCCAAGACACTCAGATCCCTGGAGATACTGAAAATGTACCTGGACACGGTCATTGGAAACCTGCTTTAGCTGACCCAGCTTGAGCAGAGGACTTGGATTAAATGCCCTCATGAGTTCCCTTCCAACCTCAACAATTCTGTGGCTCAGTAAGCACATGAGGGTCTCTTCCAAGGCACCTATCACTGGATACTTCTACTTGTACCAGAATCCAAAAGGCAGTGAGAGCTTTGGGGAGCTCTCATGAGGCAGCTTTGTTCCTCTATTGTGCTGCCTAACTCCAGCTTGACAAGAAGGCTAAACATCATCCATAGGTGATGGATGCAGACCACTTGAGAAATTTAATTGCCATCTGTTGTTTTGGCAAGTGTTTGACTCGTCACCAAGACTTTACCTAAAATACTGTTATCTGATTTATGGGTCCAATTGTCAGATTAGAAACACCTACTTTACTGAAGTGTCACTGGATATACGATATTTATCTCTTCTTAGTATTTTAAATTTAGGAATTTTAATTTTCATTTTATATGAATGCTGTGCTAGAGAAAACCAAAAATAATTTCTTCAAAAAGCAAAAGGTGAACTTTACTAGAACATGGAAATTGTTTTCTTTTCTTCCCTATGTAGCTGTTGAAAATTTTCAATTAGTTATTCCATTTTCTAATAGACATTTAAAGAAATAATGCTTATATCCAAGCAGATGACATGCATTCTTGAAGTAGATAAAAATGCAGTTAAAGAAACATTTTGGAAAGTAGAGGCATACAGATTAAGAACAAATTAAGAAGACAAACAAGAAATCAGAACCGATTATTATTTGCAGTGTCTACACCAGGGTATTTTAACTGATTGTAACAGTGTAATTTTTTTTTTTATTTTCAATTTTACAAGTCAAGAATCAACACAGTGGCCTGAAGAATAAGATACCATAGATGAAAATACATTTTCTCTATAAGCCACAATAAATGGAAACACACTGTCGTCACTTCTAGTGAAACAGAACAAAGAGATCTCTTTTAACTAGTCCTGGGCAAATGATATGCAAATAATTCATTATTCCAGCAACCTCTGTCCAAAACCACTGTTTGGTGTTTTGACAGATTCTTAGACAAACTTCAGTATCTTCTTTTGGTCTAAAGATTTCTTACCAATGACAATTGTCTGTACTCAGAACCACAGACCCATACATAGATGTATCAGTCTGTCTTTCCACAGCTTGTCATTTGCATGACTGCTGGGGGAAAAAATTAAAAAATCGTAATTTAAAAGCATTTTAATACGACTTGGATTTTTATTTTAAAATTGCAGAATAGATCACACAACATAAGTGGACCCCGCAGCAAATGTTTGTAACTGTCACAGGAAGAGCATTCCTAGAAAACACCACAATACAATCTCAAGATTCAGAACTATTTAAGCCTCAAAACTCTCCACACGTTATCCTTAAAATTTTTATGACACCCTTGGCTGAGCAGGTCTACAATTATTCTGTTGTGAGTTTTAAAATGTAATAAGATTTCCTTAAATCAAGTGTCAAATATTGCTTCCAGCTGGAGCATTCATGATGTGATAAAATTAGAATGCTAAGAAAACACACTCAATGCAAACAGGATTGATTTAAAAGTCAGACAACGCATTTCAGCATCTGTGATTATATCAGCTGTGTTCTGCTCGGTGGTATCTGCATGCAGAAAAGCCTGCTTGGTATTGTGAAACTGCACCCAGCAGAAAACCCTTGGGAGGAGCAGGATGGGCCCAATGAGAAATGCCTAAAGATGGGTGAGCCTGGTGTTTCCTCAAGCTCTTTCAGCATTTCCTAGGTTCATGCTAGGCTACAGGACCTTGGGCAAATGTCAGTGGTGAAACTTCAGTGAATGTAAAAATGAAATCATCAGGAAAAACAAACACAAAAATGAAACCATTACATTATAACAAATGGACACCCTCCGTGAAGAAGAGAAGGAGGGCTGATTCTTCTCCCTGACTCAAAATCTATTATCTCACTCTTCAAATATGTAAAAGGCTGTTACAAAGAGAAATACAGGAGTAGTCTAATATGTAATAGTAGAAGATACAATCATAGTAAATAAGAATTTAGTCAGACATAAAAAAAAAACAAAAAAAAAACAACCAACCAGAAAAAAAAAAAATTACCCAAATCTCTAACAACACAGTTAGTGATAGATTACCTTGTGAAAGAAACTCCTTGTGAGACTGTAAACCCTCATCACTGGTGCATTTCACAAACAGGTATAATTGTCAGAAATTATTTGATACGTGTGATTCTGCCCTCAGCAGGGAGCTTGACTAGACAAGCTCTTATATACCCTTAGACTGTATTTTTCTGAATAACATATGAAAACAGGGACAAACAAAAATATATTTACATAACATCTGCTGGTTTAGTATATAAGCCCACATACAAATAAGGCAAGTTTTTAAAAATATTTTTTCTCTTACTAGAAACAGCTGGAATTTGGTAGAATATGGGATGAGGAATGAACCTTCTGAAAACCTGAGGCAAATTTATTGGACATGAGACCTCAAAAAATATGATTACTAGAGACTAGGTCCATTTCAGTGGAGGAAGGGTGATTCAATTTCCAGCATTAATCTTTACCAACATGAAGCTTAAACCTAACGAGATCTTAGCACTGCTTATAAAGGTAGCATAAGTGATTTTAATTTCATAGGGTATGATTCTCAGCAATGTGTCTCAAATAATTACAGGGGAAATCTCTGGGCTTTCATGGTTTGAAGCAAGTCACTGTCATGTCAGTAGAGGAACAAATCAAAAATTATCAGCTTCCAAAACCAAATTGAATTAATTAGAAAAATGACACTGAACTCCAAAATAAGCTGAATTCCTACTCAGTAATTAGCAGACAGGGACACATTGTGGGGTGGGGGAGGAAGGGGTGAGTATGAAAGTTCATTTTAAGATTAAAAGAATGAGATGTATTTTTCATAGTAGGCCAGTAATCTAGGATACTGAAGATTTAGTGTCACAGGGGGGCCTTAAGTGCTTATCTGAGCCTACATATATTTGAAGTTCCTCTGTCATGGGCTTTTGCCATGGTGACTTGCTCAATAATACATAAAACTTCTAAGACTGAAGACCCATTCATTAGAGTGTTTCTAAAATTTTTTAACTAACTAGTGCAATACTAAGAATGAAATCCAGTCTCCTGTATACTTCTAGAGTATAGCAGTGTCAAAACTCTCAGAGACTTCAGCATGACTGACACTGGAATGTTGCTCCCTAAATCCTTCTTCTTGATTCTACTGTTCATTTGATATCAGTGTTTTTCATAATGAGAAAACTGTTCCAGTTAACTGACACAGCAGGCAGTGAGAAGGAAACTTGCTGGTACACTATGGTCTGGACCCCTCCTGGAGCCCATCTTTGACTATGTCTAGGTAAAAAATGGGAGAGAGACACATTCAGTTTCTTGTCTGGAAGTCAAAGATTCTTGACTTGAAGAAAGATTCTTGACATTCATTCTTGAATGATCAGCTTAGCTAAGTGAGACAAGCCTGACCAAGCATATTCTGAAAGAACAGTTTTTAGTCATCTGGTCTAGGTTTCCCTGGCATATCACAGTTTCTTACACATGTAAAGAAAGTCGGCACATTTTAAAATAGAAATTAGAAACAAATACTGGAAAAAAAAGTGCTGTTATATGAAGTGTATGAGATTGGTAACCAGCATTTCACATGGTTTTCATATGGGTGTATATGGTTTTGTTTTGTTTGCCAGCTATCTTCAAGGTTTTTCTTCCAGTACTAACTTCTTAGATAAATTCAAGTGGTAATTTTGAACACTTTATTCTTTACAAAGAGAGGAATTTTGAGCCTCAAAACAATATTACCATGTGCACTAGCTAGTAAATTGAGTATTTTTATAGATGGCTTTAATGTATTTATGAAATAGATGGGGTTTCTACTGACTAAACAGAAACCCCAAATCCTGTTAAAAATCACTTCATAGTGCTTAAAATCAAATTCTATATTAAAGCTACTGCACTGGATTATTATTACAGAAATGCACTGAGTGGTTTGTAATTCAAAAATTAACTTTATTCAAACTCTGAATGTACATGAGTGATGATGAGAGATGCATATATTTTGATGAGATTTTCTTTCAGTGGCTTTGTCCAATGAAAGAAGTTATAATGCCTCAGAACACAAATGATAGGGTTCATGTATCTTAGAAAAAATGTACTAATAGATGATCACACAAAGTTCTAAATCTCTTAAGCAGTTTTCTCAGTGAGCTTAAAGAGAGCAACAGATCTTTGAGCATTTTGACAAGGAAATCCACCATCCTGAAAGAGAGGAACAGATTTGTTTGAATTTATACAACCCATAAAAAATGAAACCTTCTTAGATGAGCAGAAGTTTAATTTTATTTTCTTCCCCAAAGTCTTTGACAGAATTAAAAAAGAAGCAGACTTTCAAATGCTAGGAAAAAAATTGAAAGCAACAGTTATCTTTTTTTTATGCTTAAATATTTCAGATACAACCAGGAAACAGATTTCTCTAGCTTAAAAAGAGAAGCTGGAAAGACTTGCTTACTCTGTCACTCAGATACACAAAGACACACCAACATTTAAAAGAGCCAGAGTTTGTGTTTAATGTTTTACATTCCCTAACCAAGTTTTTAATTTCTTAATTCTGCCACAATTAAATACTCCCTGACTCTCTGAGTATAATCTATTTCATACATGCTCTCTTTAACCTCTCCGTACCCACAGCTACAGCCACAAAATCCAGAAAAGCTACTGTAATATAAGAGCCCCATTGTGTCTCAACCATGCAATCCTGACTGAAGATACTCAGCAACTTCTTCAATTCACCAGTGAAGTGTTTCTGTACCTTTCTTGCCACTATGTGAAGGCAGTACCAGAAGCTTCACAGAGGAGCTAGGCTAGGGGTCTGTTTGGTTTAACAATCATTTTAGAAAGCACCCAACTCAGTCCAAGGGCCAAAGGAAACTTGAGTCCTCTCTGGGCAATGGGGTTCACTGGCTGGGAGTTTATTCTTATTCATATAGTTTTCTGGTGCACTTATAAAAGAGTCAGGCATTTTAGGAACTTAAGGTAGGTTACCCTGATTTTACTGTTGGCAAAACACTCAGACACGGTAGATTTGAAAGAACAACCCACTCAAACATGCTATTATTAGAACCAGGTGGGAAATAATTTCCCCAGTCTGGGAACACTTTTGAAATTAAGAAAAAAAAAACTCTTTCTAGTGTTAATTTGGACTAAAAGCCAAAATCTCCACACAATCTGCAACTTGGAAATCAGTGGAAATCAGTAGAAACAATTTGGTTAATTACAAACCATTAAGAGTTTGGGATGAAAGTGATCAAATTTGGAAAAAGTATTCAGAAAGTACAGGTATGGTAGAAAACACACTAGGAGAAAGTAATTGGTGAAAGCATTACCCTTAAAATTATACTCATTAATAATTACCATGAAGGATAAATAAATATATTGGTGAAGACCATCTACATTTCTTGAGAGTATCAAACTCATAGACTTCTCATTTCCTCTTCCCTTTAAATTCATATGCTTGCTCACAGAAATCAGTCATGAAATTATAGGCTCCCAACATGGTGTAGATTTGTGTTTAGAAATAGCAACAGTAGAATCTTCAGTATTTTGAACTCAAATTCCTTGATAAAGCCCCTGAACTAAAAGGTTGAGACTGAATAGGTTTGTATGCCTGCTTTTCAGCTTCAAAGAGAGGTATGATATACCACAAAGCCTATGAGAAACTGGAAAGAAATGTCACCTTCAAGATATGTCTGTAAATGCAGGAATGTGAAGAATTTCACTTCACAGAATCAGATGTCATGTTAATCCCATAGTACGGGTAAATATTTCCCCATAAGCATTGCTTCCTGTGTTAGGCAGCTTTGAAAATTTGAGTAAAGAAACCCATACAAATAAAACTACTTCCATTAAAAAAAAAAACAACTTCTGAAAGCTGTCTAACAAAAACTCAGCATGGCTGTCTAGATGCATTTAATGATTATTTGTTTGGCTATGCAATGTCACACACTGAATGAAAGGTCAGATTCACCTGTGACATTGGAGGAAAAATTTAACTGAGCTCAATAGATTATGGTCACCTATAGCAGTGGTAAAACTAAACTCTCACTTTATGCACTTCCACATAATAGAAAAGACACAGATGCTCTAAAACTCAGGGTTTGTAGTTTCTGCAGTTTTTAAGTTGTTCTTCCAATACCCCACAGATATTTATGAGAGGTATATTCAACAGCAGTGTATTTAACCAGGCAACAGAGTTCCATTGTCAAGACAGGATGGCCTTATGGCAGAAATTGTAGCATGCTTTCAAGTCTGGTGATGTGTTTTCCAGTTCCATGATGAATCTTGTTTACATTTCTCTAGTTCTTTGTAATGCCACTGCAAGAACAGCAGAGCAGGATACCCTAACTCAGCTTTCAGTGGTACTAGGATTGACAAGGTGTGTGTTCCAGTTTTAACTTGATTTTTTGCCCCAGGAATGTTGTTATGATGCTAAGAATAGAGTTAGAGCAAATAAATTGAAATCAAGAGCAAAATTACCCCCATAAATTCAAAGGTAGGTATTACCTAAACCAGCCAAAATAAAACATTTTTGGTACTATTTCTCTTCTTTTGTGTTCAGAAAAGGAAAACAGATAGGTTTAGTATAATATCAGGGTAAGAAATCTTTTTAAAAATCATTTTCTGAACATTTTGTCATTAGACATTTCTAAGATGACAAAAAGTTTCACAACAGCACATGATAAGCAACAGATATTCTTCAACATAATTATTTTAAAAACTGATGGCTGTAAATATAGCTAAGAAAAGACAAGTGAATCCGATATATCATAAGAAATATCATCATTCCTTACATCTTAAAATATTTTCTAGGCAGCTATCTCCTTGCCTTGAAAAGTATATTCTGTTTTAAGCAACAAAATATTCTGGTTTTATATGCAGCAACTCTAGCATGGTTCTTTGCTGTATTTTGCTAACATCCTGGGTTTTATATTCTGCAATAATCAATCATTCTTGCTGAGAGAAACGTGCTATTTCTAACGTTTTATTTTTAACAGCATGTTTCATAATAGATCACATTCAATTCCATTTGTGAGCTCTCCAAAGCCCAAAATAGCAGTAAAAGATGGACAGTTTCTGGGTAAGAAAAATATTTTGGCTGAGGATATTTACAACTTGGAAATATTTAGTCCTTAATAAAATAAAGGTTAGCTGCTGTGAAGCTGATAATTAGAGCTCAAAAACCCTGAGGCTGCCTAAAGATTTCTGGTATGTAGGTATGGAAGTTCCATCTATGTTTTGATAAATCTTGTTCTGCTCTCCAAATGCTGACTTGAACCAGGAGTCTAGGGCTGAGAGCATGAAAAGCTATTTTTAGCTCTCATTCCCTGTGTGAGGATCTAAATGGGCTACACAGACCCCAGTGAATGGTGCTTATAAAACATTTGCATGGGGACAATCATGAAAAAAGCCAGAAGTATGTATCTAACACAGAACTACACACATTCTTAAATTGGCCTACGTAGCTTAGATGGCCACTGCAATGACCTAAATTACACCAGCTGTATTGTGAGAATAAGCAAAGAGGATCGATACAATACTGAGATTTCTGAAAGTTCAGCAACAGGAGAGGCCATATTCACATTTTCTATGTGTTTAATAATACCAGAGACATGATTCAATATACCTTGGCTGATTCAATGACCCTCTGATCTGTGTGCTCATGCTGTATTTTTGTATATTTCATTACAAAATAAAGAATCAAACAATTAACTGCTCAAACTTCAGAGTCAGTTTCAAGTCTTCATACTTGGGCACATAAATCTGGTTCAGGTTTTCAAAAAGGCTCACTCTGTCTGGGAGCTGAATATTTTTGAAGTCTGATCAGTTAATCTGGCAATAAAAGTGAGTTGAACAGAGTTTTATTGATAAATTAAGACCTACTTATTACTGATTGAATCAGAAAAAGAAAAATGAGAGCATATGTGGAAAATTATACCTAAAGAACCGATAGCCTAGAGGTATATAATGTTCAAAGTAATGTGTCCTTCCACCAGAACATATTACAATTATAGAAAAGGTGGCTAATTACATAGCAATGCTGAAATTAATCTATTAATCCAGAATCATCGTAACTTGGAATAATAAAAAAGAGGATGACAATTAATCCTCTCTTGGAATTGAAGAACTATTTCACATCTGTATGAACTTTTAAAAAAAATAAAATAAGCATGTGCCGGCTGGAAGCAGGTAAAATTTTAAGAATCTGTAGTGCAGCCCCATCAGATAACAAAAGAAATTTACTCAGTGTCTAGAATTAAACAGAAAAAAAGTCATTTTAAATATACTTGTAATACATAAGTAGATACTTTTTTTTTACTTTCTCTGATGCTTTCTTAAGGATGCTTGACAGGATTTGAGTCTATTTTCATTGGCTAGCCCACAGCAATCCTTTGGGGACTTGTGTAACAGAGCCTATGAAGAATATTTGAAAATCTCATCTCCCAGATTTATAGTTAAGGAGATGAATTCTCTGTTACTCTTCTTTGCAGCTCCTTTAAATGTCTATTTGGGCATGTATTTTCCTACTGCTTAACACCTCTGAAATGCTTTGTTTGCTTGGCAGGGTGATCAGATATTTTGTGAAAGTACTTTAGCAGAGTAAAGCAACCTGTTTCCCCTACAGCTGTCTGATAGATTTGCCAATGGCAAAGTGTCATGTTATTAATAATTATTTCCATGTTATCATGACATCTCTAAAGCATTTAGCAAGCCACTGTCTTCATTTACATTTTTAAATTAAGTATTTAATGGAGCATTTTAGATGCATGAGTGTGTTTGATAAAGGTTTTGGACATTTACTGCAGTCTTAAAAGTGCTTCTGTGTTTTCTGTATAGATCTAGAAAATTTTTTGAGAAAGTCAATATATGAGCATTTTAATGAAACAGAAAACTAGACTTTGTATTTCCCTCTGATAAAGTCAGAAAAAGGATGTGCATGCTTCCCTGTTTTATACATGATGACATAAAAAATTGTGTGTATCAAACCAGGAAAGGCTGTCAGAGCAGAGTGGGTTTATTTATGCTCTATGGGAGCTGTGGCATATGATGATCAGCCAAAAGCTCAATGGAATAGAATGTTGAAATAGAATATTTAAATTGAAGGATATTTAAATGAGTCAGTGCAGACTCTCTCATCCCTTCTGCTGTGCTAACAATGGAATTTAATGCTTTTCTAGAAAGGATGTAGAACATACCTGCTCCTTTTTACCCCTCTGAACATTATGGCAGACAGATTAGAAGGAATCATCACTTGGATCATTTTATCAGTGATGCAAGTGAAATTACACAGTAAGTTTACCATCTGTTGGGAAGGCTCTACATTGTGTTTCACTGGTTGCAAATACATTGCACCACTGCAGGAATACACAACATTTCCATTTGAAAGTCAAGATGATGTACATTTGGTTGAGTATGAATGTGTGTTTATGGCAAGATCTCCTTGCAGGAAAACACATTGGCCTCACCTGACCCACAGACTCTAATTCCAGTATTTTGATAATAGTGGCCATACAGAATATGTGGCCTTTTCATACCAAGTGTATACTTTTTTCTTACATTTTCATGAATCCACATCTGTTTCAGGATTTCTCTTAGGCTTGTTTCAGACAATGTAATGAACTTTATTTTGATTTTTTGCTGATATTTTCTTTCTAATGACCATAGTTAAGTGTCTTCTAACTTCACAATATGATATAAAAGACAAAGACACTTCTCCATAATTAAAAAAAATCATTTTTCTTGACATGAGCATAATAAAAATTTATATATAAATAATATGAATATAAATTTAGCACATGACATTTCATAGGTTACATAAGCATTCTTTATATTGTAGCATTGCTGGAGGGAGGACATTAAATATAATGAATTGATCTGTTTCATTTTTAATTGATAACCTTGGTCATAGGAAATCAATTTAATGGAGCTACTTCTGGAATGAATCCAGAGCTCCACATAACTCCAGGATTGCAGACCTCTATTCCAGTGAGTTCTCTCTAGCTTCCTGGTGTTACCCTGTGTGGTATGTGTTAATATATCAATAGTTTTAAGATCTAAAAAAATCTTTGTACTGACTTCCCCATTCTGGACCATCTGTTGTCCTCAAATCACATATGCAATTTACTTTTCCCTCCAGCTCTGCATTTGTTTCTACAGTTTCTGTTTATTGCTTGAGCAACAAATTCAGAAGCAAGGTATAGGGTGCATATACCTAAGTATTTTATTTTTGTTGAATTAATTGTATGATTGCATTTTGGCAATGATGCAAAGAGAATTCTCAGTCAGAATGAAAATCATACTTTAATTCCCTTGTCCAATGCATCAACTTGGTTTCAAATACAACAGTGTTGACTGTACTGTATTTGAAACCAAATTGATGCACTGACTGTGAGTCACAATATGACTCCTCATTTTCTTCTTTTCTTTATGCTGTATAATACTATTAACATAGACTTAAAGAAAATACTTTTAAGCTCTTTAAAGATTTATTACAAAATCATGCATCAGAATTGTGCTTATCCTCCCACAACTCTGCAATACACACAATGGCAGTGCATAGGTAAAAGCACAGTCATTATATACTTTGTAACCTTTTCTCCGTTTAGAAAATACAGATTAACATGTAAAGAAAAGAGGAAAAGAGCAGGCACAGCAGTTTCCTCTTTCGTTCATTTGCTGCTGTTACCGTGTCAGATTTTTATTTTTCAAGACTGCTGTTTTCCAGCAAAGTGAAATGCTGAATTGCTTAAACCATAAGAAATAATCAGAAAGAACTACACTCATCTTAGAGCACTAAGTCAATTTGTAGTAGAAAATGAGAAAAAGGGGCAACCTGTTCCCTCTCCAATGTAAACAATGTGCCTGATTATACTGCTAAGAGAAAGGGTAAGTTCTGTTGGAGACTTCCACACCATCAGTTATGTGTCACTTTCCTGGGATCAAGAAGACAAAATGCAAACACATTTTATTCTTGTATTATTTGAAGAGTAAAGGTGTCTTCATGGTTTGATATATAGCAATAATCCCAAACCGAAGTGTATCTTCAGTGCTGCCAAAGTTTCTGTGAGAGAAATGTATTAATGTTCTTTTATATGGCAAGCGTTTAGATACATGCAGTGGTACAATGTTACTAGTAAGAAGCTTTGTTATTTCTAAGGCTCCACTTTGAAAGTGACAAAAGAGAAGTTCAGCAATCCACTTGACAATCAAGCAATGTTTTTTTTTCCAGTTTAGCTCACCCAAACTGTGAAAATAAATTTACTAAGGAAAAAAGGGATTGTATGGGAAACTTAGGATATGATTATCTTCAAAGTGAAGAGAAAAAATAATTGCATCAACTTAAGAAGAAATTCTGATTCGTAATGTAAACAAGAGTGACCACATATATCATGTGCCACCTACAGCATGTGAAACTAGTTTGTAACCAAGATTGTCTGATAAAAACTTTTTTATTGGTTGACCTATCTCCATAAAAAAAAAAAAAAAAAATTAAAACTACCCAATCTAAACAGCTTGGGTCCCCAGTTTTTAATTTAAGGCTCCTGTAGGAGGAAAACAGCACTGATTTAAAAGGGAGCAATGAGAAATTCTCTTTCTGAGAAAACTGTGCCAAAGCAGAAAACTACAAAGCCACCCCCCATCTCTTCTCAAATTTCTTGCTTTTTTCCTGTTAGGGTGCTTTCAAAGACAAGGAATTTTTCCTTTATTTTTTTTTGATTTTTTGTTTGTTTGTTTTTGATGGATTTGTCTAGCATAAGGCAAATCAGTTTCTGGACTCTTACTCTGCCTCTATCTCACAACTCAAGACTTTCCAGCAGGGAAACTGAGCTTTTGCAAAGTAGAAATTGAACATAAATCTATAAAGTGGCAGGGCAAAACACTCAAAACTAAAGGCGAACACTCAAAATTAAAGCTTTTTTTTCCTCCCACTCCAGCAAATATGCATTTTTTTACAAACTAGTTTAAATCAATCTGATTAAATAAGGACATAGCAATGACTCAGATGAGCATAACCTACCTAACCTTGTCTGGAACACTAACATTGTTATTTTTGCAGCTGAAGCACCAACTGCAAAAATTTGACAAATTAAAACCTTAGCTAAATCTATATGGCTTTTAGTGTTATTTCTTCTTACTAAAGTGCCTGTATTATCTCATGAGTAAACATCAATTAACCATAAGGATGTAATTCAGAATAAAATCTTCTTGACAGTGAGTGTAATCCTGCCTAATATCAATTCTCCTCTTGGTTAAATCTATTTCCTATCCCGGACTTGCCGCTGTGCAAACAATCCTAATCAATACCACAAGAAATCTTAGCCAGAGAGGTCAACCTGCCACAGAAAAAAAACAGCACTAATTACTGCTAAGAAGTCAACCTTGAAAATAATCTGATCCAAATTTAATCTAGAAAAACAGTTGCTTACATCACAAAAACATTATTATTTATTTGTAAATTATATCATCAGAAAGGAATTATAAACTGAAAATCATTTAATGTTGATGGAAGTGGGATATCCTCCCCTTTGGATCAAGATAAATTTCAAGAAGAACTGTAAGTGGAATACTGTATCACTGCACTGTGTTTCTCCTTAATTCCTAATATTCAAGCTGCTGATTTCACCATACATCATAAAACATATATTCTTTGAATGCTAATTCTTAACTAGAATCTAAAATTTCAAAGCATTTTAGATAGTAGTCATGGCCTAATATTTGTACTCTGCAGGTAGGACCAGGTTTAAAAAGGAGATTTTTTCTCTGTTCACAGTTTCAAGGTACAGCTTGGATGCTGAACAGAGCTAATCTTTAAGGCCATCCAAATTACAGATGAACTGTGCAGTTTCAACTGGTACATCTACAGTGAAAGAAGGGTGGATGAACCAGAAGTGTTCCTTCCAACCTGCCTAACCATAAGAATTATTCCCCCATATAGTGCCCCAATCCATCTTGATTTCATTTATTTAGGTAAAATTGATATGGAGAGTAAGAGCTCTTGTTCACTTTCCTAGTTTCAGTGTCCATAATTACTATTTGAAGAAATTTTTGCCTAGCCTCCGGAAATCATACCATCATTACATATAACTGCTGGCTATGTCTTCGTTATTTCTTACAGTGGATTATGTTGATGCCACCCTTTTCCAAGCAGCTCTATTCACTTGGTTTCCTCATGTAGCCTTTTTTCTTTCTAGCAGTAAAGGGACAGGAGAATATCAGCTTCAAGATATTGCAGATCATCTGCTTTACATATTCTGTGTGCACTGGTATAGCTGGTGAAAACAGGGAGCAAGTTGGTACCTCCTTTAGTAAACAAATTCAGTAATGGTGTCCTGTTTGGTGTTAGATCAAAGAAGGACTGACACAAATGAGCAGAAGAACTTAAAAAAAAAAATCTAAAAATATAACCATTAGTTCTACTAAGGGCAAATCAATACTTGAATTGCCCATAAATCTCCAGAGAATAATATGCAAGTTTTTCAGTATTTCACAGCTGTATTCTGCCCGCAGAGTATGTGGGCAGCTCTATTCAATTATAAAGGATGCAGATGAAGGATATGATATGTCCTGAAGTGATGACAATTTGATGATTATTGTGTTTGATTAGAAACTCTACCCTTACCATTGAACTTTTTTTTTTTTTAATAAGGCCTATTTTAAAGTGGTTATAGAAACCTTTGTCTCATTTCACCTAAGGCAGAAAATAGCATGTAAGCCTAAAAGCAGTATTTTCCTTTTTTCCACCAAAATTAGAGAAAGACCATAAGAAAAAACGGGACACATCTACTCTGTCCTCCATTTTCTATTAAAGCCTAGGTTTGTGAGAAATTGAGCCTTCAGTTTAATAAATCAGGAAATAAATATCCTGATGTGATCCTTTTCAGACTTAAAAGATGCTTCATGAAGGTAGCTTATTTTTCCACAAAAATATTTTGTCAGCAGTACATTTTGAGTTCAGCTATGAAGGACTGACAAATCAATTTGCAGAAACACTCTTCATTTGCAAAAGGAGAAACATCCTTCCATGTTCCTCCATATTCTGAAAGTTTCCGTTTCATCTTTAAAGCCAAATATTTGGTTTCTCCAGTCTGCAACAGCATTTCATTTCCAATTTCACATTTTTTAACTTTAGCACATGAAATAACCCCACAATATTTTCTTAGATTCAATAACAATTTATGTTTCATTAATAAGACAGAATCTTTCTTTTTCTTTCTGACTCTTCGATATTTGTTGTGATTGGATTCCTCTTTTTCCCAAAATTTCTACAAAAGACTCAGAATTTATCCACAAAATCCTAAAAGAGAAATGTTCTAAAAAGCTATTTTGTTAGCTGTTTGCAAACCTGCATTTCTGGTTTAGTTTTAAAAACATATATGTAGCTAACCATATTAGATACTTCCTAAACCTAAATCCTCTCTTCTGAGTTGAAAAACAAATTATCATTTGCCCAAGATGTTAATTGTTGTCATCATACATTCAGCAAGAGAACCCCATATCAAAAAAACAACCAAGATATACCATGTCAGTATGACTGTCTCTGTGGTCAGTGATGCTGACTTTCAATTTAATACATACTTTCTAGCCATAAAGAGAAGCTTGATTCTTCTCACCATGCATGGAAAACACTTACTGCATATTCTGTCCAGTCAGTGTCTTAAAGAAGGACATGCTCATAGGGGATCTGTCTGCTATATGACACAATAATTCCCGCCTGAATAATTTAACAAAATATAGCAAAATTGAGACATCATGCAAAACAATAAATTGACAATTGCCATCAAAATAAAATGTAATTTAAACTAAATCAGAAGCTATAGCTGATTTCCTGGCATGAATAGAGTGGTATCAAAGTCTTATTTAAAAATAAAGCAAAACAAAACAGTAATTTTCAATCTTATCAGCACAGAGTTATCGAATTAATTTCTTTCTTTAAATTACGAGGCAAATTTTGGGTAACTGGACTTTGGTAGTTTTGTAAAGTAAAAGATTGCACTAAAAATAGAAAATCTAGATGTTAAAGAGGGAAATATTGATATATTGCATTTCAGTGGGAAACTTCAAAAATATATATAACTGAGAAGTAGCATTAGGCTGTGTACAAAAAGAGTTCTGGACCTGTTTTTAATTTCTTTCTACAAATCTTACTTCTTGCTTTAACCATCTTAATTAAATACAAATTCTGTGTCTTTTTCTTTTTATGTATGATGTTTAGTCACATTACATCCAACAGTCATGATATTTTTGGATGTATACAAACAAAAAAGAGCAGACAGTGCAATTCAAGCATTGTTTGCTAAGCTTTATTATAAATAAACTGGTTTTATTTACCTCAGCAAAATTTCACATAGTATTGAAGCCTAAAAACGTCCATCTTCCCTTTTGGTAAGAAGTAGCGTTCATAGGTAATCAGTGCTTTTTTAGAGAATTCACCATTCAATCAGGGGTTTACCAGGAAAATTACATAATATAGTAAACCTCTATGGGTTTATGTAGGAAGTGCTGAAAGGAGAACCCTCTTCTTCACATATTTACAAACTCAAGGCCAAGAACTTGCCAGTTTAGAATGTTTTGTAGAAGAACTAGCATCTTGGGATCTTCCATTTTTTCAGTGTTTAATTTTAGAAACTTATGGGCTCATTAAATCCCACAGTAGTAAGTACTTATCATCTCATAAAAATTCTTTACTGAGGTTCTCATAATTGCCTGTGCTTATAAGAATTAGTTGTCTGTAAATGTTAAATGATAAATTATAGAACAGACCCAAGAAAAAATCAGATGTTTGGGTATGAATGCTCATTCTTTTCTTCTCAAATCACAGTTCTTTTTTGTATGCATATACAAATCACTGTCCAGTGGTTATTAAATATTAAGAATATAGACAACCAGGAATTCTAAAGCTCAAATAACAGAGGAAAGTATTGGGATGACTGAGGATTTTTTTTAATTTAGCTTGGCTTTAGCAGCTGAAGAAATCTCAGATTTTTTTCAGGTCTTTCAGTTTCTCTGGTCTTTTTTTCCTACATATGTTTGCATAACTATAGGGAAATTGTCAATTGTTTCATTGACAATTTTCTGTTTAAGTGCAGAACAGAAAATTGCTTGGGCTTTTTTCACTTTTTTATTTGTTTGAGCATTCATTTGACATTATTTTCTGGTCCCTATCATCTCTTTTGATTTTCTTTAACACAGAAAATATTTCTGTTTCTACAAGTCTTCTTTTGTTCAGTGGATTCTCTGATAGACATGTACAATAATGTTCTTTTCATTTTCTTCAAATTTATATTCTGGAAATTGGTCTTTTAATAGCCTTCAAGATTTTCCAAGCTGTGCCAATAATTTGCCACTTAACAGTGGAAGTGCAGCAACTGATCTTTCATCGTTCTTCTGTAAAGGAATCACTTTTGATAATCAAATTTGCCTTTAAGTTATTAGAAACTAAAATTGTGATATGCATTCAGAGACATGAGAATAAAGATTGCAGAATAAATGAGAGTTAAATTCCAGCTTAATGAATCATTTAGAAACAATACATCTTTCCCAAATAATCAGCAATCCTCCCTGTCAAAACAGAACTTTGCCAGATTTTTCATCTGACATGCTGTTAAAAGGAGACAAATCTTACAGTCTAATTTTCTAGTTCTTTTGAAAACTTCCTTTTACAAAGGGAAAATAAGTCATTCACAATTTTCTAGTCCATAAGTGCTTGGAGAAGTAAAAATGAAAGTAGAAACTGAGTATGTTGCTTGATTACAGCAAACACCAACTACTTTAATAAGTTGCTAAGTGAACACTCTCCTGTTTTCCCTTGGTACCTACATGGTTTGATGTAACAGAGCAGACCATTCCTGCAGTCACCTTCTTTATAAACTGAAGCCAATTGCATTAAAAGTGCAGTTAACATTCTTTTTGTTTGTATTACCTTATTTTCTTGAATAGGTAACATAGCCTGTTAAGGTCAGAATTCAGCTTTTCCATAAGCAGTTAAGGTTAACCAAGGGGCTGAAAATAACCATGATTTTTTTTAAACAAAAATACTAATTTCCACAAACAGTATACCAGCTACCTCAATTATAAGTCATGTTCCTTGAGCAGTTACTATGTTTTCCTTAATGTGAGTGCTCTGTTTACTTGACAGTGATAGTATTTTTCTCACAGTGGCTTGAGAACACAATTCTCTTCACTTTCCTTCTGTAAAACTACAGAAAAGTACCAATGTACATTTCTTCTAAGACAGACTCAGAGAAGCATGGATGGAGGATAAATCCAGAATGGAACAGATTTGATGAATGACTATCTTGCTCTGCTAAGTCACATCAACATACTAACAATGTGTAACATACAGTGATGAAATGGGAGAAGAAGCAGGATAATTCACATCCAGCCAAATCAGCTAAAATGTTCCCTTTGACTTCAGATGTGACTATGGTCATGAAATGTCTGATGCTTACCATTTTCCAGCCAACAGAAGAGATGTGAGATAAAGACAACCTTCTAGCACCCCAAAATAATCTTATAATGGGTAACGTTATTGAGAAAATTTAATAGTGGATGTAAATTGATGAATGGTAGGTGGGATTTCATTACTAAATATAAGCCTTTATCCACTTGGCAAATAATGGTTAGATTTTTTGCAGTTAAAGATATAAGAGCAGCAATCTCTGCCACATTTATTAATCACAACTTAAAAATCATCTAATCAATTTATTATAGCACTCATAGCAGAAAACTTCAACATGTTCCCAGCTTGTTTCATAATAAAATTGAAAACTATCTGAAGATTACACTGGAGTAAGTGTCATGGTTTAACCCCAGCTGACAACTATGCACCATACTCTGCTCACTCTCCTCAGCAGCAGGATAGGGGGAAGAGAATTGGAAGGGTAAAAGGGAGAAAACTATTGGGTTAAGATATGAATAGTTAAATAACTGAAATAATTAATAGTAAAAACAATAATAAATTGAAATGAGAAGGAAAGTAACAAAGAGAGAAATAAAACGCAGGAAAGGCAAGTCATGCAAATGAAAACAATTTCTCACCACCATCCAACTGATGCCCAGCCTGTCACTGAGCAGTTTCCCCCTGGAAAAACTGCCCCTTTTATTGCTGAGCCTGCTGCCTCGTGGTCTCAAATACCCCTATGATCAGCTGTACCAGATATGTCTCCTGCCAGCTCCTTGGGCACTCCCAGCTTCCTCGCTGGTGGGGCCACCTGAGGCACAGACAAGGCTGGGATGCTCTGTAAACCCTGCTCAGTAATAACAAAAATATCCCTGCATCGTTAACACAGTTTCCAGTACAAATCCAAAACATAGCCCTGCACTAACTACTATGGAG
Organism: Vidua macroura; assembly: GCF_024509145.1. Classification (NCBI taxonomy): domain Eukaryota; kingdom Metazoa; phylum Chordata; class Aves; order Passeriformes; family Viduidae; genus Vidua; species Vidua macroura. The sequence continues at coordinate 23,563,350 of NC_071577.1, forward strand.
AACAGCTGAGACAGTTCCAACTGAAGTATTTGATTAATGTTACAATAGAGGGCAATCCTAAAATGGAAGTCCCATCCCTGTTACTTCCAGCTGAAAAGATCCTCAATGTGACTGGTGAGGTTCTGCAAATGTAGCTCTCCATCTGTCACCACTCACATTTTTTAGCAACTGCACAGATAACTCAAAAGGTTTTAGGATTTCCCCACTTTGTGATATGAACTTTTAACCCTTTAGCACAGAAAGTCAGAACAAAGTAGAATCCTGCAGGACAAGAAGATTGTATGAGCAGAACTGTCACAGCATATGTCACAGTTGAGATGGCCACACTACACAGGGTATCGGCATACAACTTCAGAAAGCTTCAACCCAAACAGAACACCACCACATCACATCAGAAGGCTTCAGGAGTCTGCCCTTCTTGTTCTTTAGCCCAACCTTTTATACCCCTCATGTTCATGCACTGCACCTGTGTGCCCTTTGTTCCCTTTGGTGGTTGGTCAGTGCAAGTGGGCACTCCATTGCTCATTACCTTCAAAGCTGTTCGCCTCCTTCTCACAGCTGGACCCACTGGGGATGCGGCTGGGCCTCAGTCCCACTCCCAAATACCACAAACTGTGTGCCTACACAGAACTGTGTTTAGTTCCTCATCCCAAATCAATCTATGCCTAGTTCTAGTTGATATATCCAGTTCCACTGGTTTCTACTAGTTTCAGTCATTTTTATTTTTTTTTTAAGGGAGAGGGAGAAGAAAGAAAGGTCACCAAGAAGAGTTATCTATTGACATAAGCACGTGATCAGTATGTCACAGAAGGAACAGCAAACTGGACATTTCTTTTCCCATCTATGGATTTTTTTCTAGATTGTCTGTTAAAACTCTATTCCCAAATAGCAACAGTCTCAGTAGTATTAGTGACCTTTGGCAACAGCCTTTCTGTCTTTTGGGACTACATTGATTTTTTTTTTTTTCCCCTCTGGCTTCCATATAGCAATTTGGCATCTTATTGACCCAGATCTACAAAGTGGCCAGTATCACTAGCAGCAAGGGAGTTTGAGAGGTTTTTTTAGTACAGCAAATTAGAACATGAGCTGGCACAGGCTACAGTGAAAAAGCATTGATAGTACTCTAGATTCAGACAGCTCTAGTGGACTGACAGCCATGTTTGGCAGATGTGGCATTGGCTGATTTTTCTCACGATTAGTTTATTAGCCACACAGAGTACTTGGTAGCCACACACAGTACTTGGCTTGCTGGTCTTCCAGAGCGTGTCTAGGCCCCAAAGGCTTTAGTTTTAGTTTTAAAAATTCTAAGTGGGTAAAGGTTTATGTGCTTCTAGAGCACAGAAATTATGAGAATCCCCTCAACTTCTCTTATTTTCTTGTAATTATTGAAACATTCCTAGGGATTTCTTGTATAGACAATGGGCCTGGTACATACTTAATATTTTTCAGGGGTTTGTTAGTAAAAGTTAATGCATATTCCATTTCCCTGTAGAATACAATAATCTTTTCAGCAGTAAATGTTTGGAATCCTTGTATGGATTTATTCTCATAGTGAAATTACCCTGTATTCCTATTTAAAACTCTGTGCAATGGACTAGCTTACTAAAGGATTGAAATGGATTGCTTTGAACTACATTCTGTGGAGGATAGTCTGCAGCTATCCAGCCTAGTTGATTTTAATCCTACTAAACACTGTTACTCAGTAATTACAAATTAAGTTGGTCTAAAACGGAATGGTTCTATTGCCTTCCAAAGACCCATACTGATGCTTCCCAAGAGAATACTCTTCCTTGAGTACTGTCTGAAAGTTCTCTTATTATTCTGTTAGGGGAAATCAAAGCTGTTTTGTAGACTATCTATGAGAAAACTTTCTAAGTGTTTAGCTTTACAGTGTTGTAAAGAACAGCATGGGTCATGTGCAAATCACAGCCTTGAGATTAAATTCTTAGCATCACTGTAAGCAATGGGTTCAATCCTAGAGCAACCTTCCTTCCTTTCTTTCTTTCTTTCTTTCTTTCTTTCTTCTTCTTTCTTTCTTTCTTTCTTTCTTTCTTTCTTTCTTTCTTTTCTTTCTTTCTTTCTTTCTTTCTTCTTTCTTTCTTTCTTTCTTTCTTTCTTTCTTCTTTCTTTCTTTCTTTCTTTCTTTCTTTCTTTCTTTCTTTCTTTCTTTCTTTCTTTCTTTCTTTCTTTCTTCTTCTTTCTTTCTTTCTTTCTTTCTTTCTTTCTTTCCTTTCTTTCTTTCTTTTCTTTCTCTTCTTTCTTCTTTCTTTCTTCTTTCTCTCCTTTCTTCCTTCTTCCTCTTCTTCCTTTCTTCCTTTCTTCCTTTCTTCCTTTCTCTTCCTTTCTTTCTTTCTCTTCTTTCTTTCTTTCTTTCTTTCTTTCTTTCTTTCTTTCTTTCTTTCTTTCTTTCTTTCTTTCTTTCTTTCTTTCTTTCTTTCTTTCTTTCTTTCTTCTCTCTTCTTTCTTTCTTTCTTTCTTCTTTCTTTCTTTCTTTCATTTCTTCTTTCTTCTCTTTCTTTCTTTCTTTCTTTTCTTCCTTTCTTCCTTTCTTCCTTTCTTCCTTTCTTCCTTTCTTCCTTTCTTCCTTTCATCCTTTCTCTTCTTTCTTTCTTTCTTTCTCTTTCTTTCTTTCTTTCTTTCTTTCTTTCTTTCTTTCTTTCTTTCTTTCTTTCTTCTCTTCTTTCTTTCTTTCTTTTCTTTCTTTTCTTTCTTTCTCTTTCTTTCTTTCTTTCTTTCTTTCTTTCTCAGTTGTTTTTCTCTACAGTTATGTCAGCAATACAGTTATCTCTCTCTATATTCAAAACAAGTGTACTGCAACAAAAGCCCACAAAAAGCCAAAACCAGAAAATTAAGAAACAGAAATGACCATCCTCAATGAAAAAACAAACATGGAACAATGTGAACTGTCTTTGAAAACAGTGAGTTATTCTAATGTGTAGGTTTGTATACTTCAGTTGAGGATGGATTTTTTGTTCAGAGCAAGGCTCAGTCTTTGTGTATGGACCCAGCTAAAGGAAAATAAAGTAAAAGTAAAGGACATAGGTTCTGAGTATTACACAGAAAATATCTGAAAGTTTTATCTTAGTGGTAATATTCTCCTTTCAATTAGGCAGATAATTGCTGGAACACCCACTAGCAGAGACTGATGTATTTTTTAAATCCCCAATTTTACACTCTTTACGCTGTTGCAATTTTTCCAGATGTCTGCCTGAGGGTTTAAGAATTCACTACTCCTGCTATCCATTTTGCAACTCTTTTTATGTGTTTAACACAGTTTTTAACTCCTTTGACATCAGTTCATTCCTGAAAAGCAATAAGCATCTGACACAGAATTTAGTGAGGTACTCCAGGAAATCCCCTTGGCACAAAAGGGATATAATATATCTTATTTCCAAATCTGCTCATGCATAACCAGGGTTAGCATACACTTCCTCAGAGTATATTTGTCTTCAGTAAGACAAGAAAGGAAAAGACTCCAGTGAATTTATTTAATAATTGATAATGGAAATAGACTCTAATGAAATTTCCATCATCCAGAAACATGAACTCTACTTCATATATACTGTCATTCATTTGTTGGCTAATAGCTGACTTGGCAGCTTCCTTGAATTCCCTACTTGGATACAAGCAGCCAGCCCACTTCTCCTATGATAAAGCTCTTCAAATCTCAAGGGAAGCAATGAACTCTTCGGGCTGTATCTTTAGGGGCTGTGCATCCCCACAGAAGCTCAAAGCTGCAAGAGAAGATGAACCTGATTGTTTCAAAGTGTATTTATCTATTTCTTCGTAAATCCTTTATGGGGTGGAGCTAACAGGGGACCTTCCAGACAAACATTGAACCCAATCCTTTTTCCAGTCCAGATTCCAAGTCCTTTTAGCCCCTATTATTTACACATGGAAGATTTGTGGGCTGAAAAGTGGATATATTGAGAAAGAAATGCCTAATTTATAATGGCAAACTAATTTCTCCATAGAACCCATACTTTAGTCTTTTTGCATCAGATGCAAAGTCTGTAGCTGCTGTGGCTTCTTAAAACACCAAAAGGCACTGTGTAGGTATTAAGTGCTATATTTTCATAAAGCTTTAATATTTATTTGACTTCCAGTGAATAAAAGTGCATATATTGTATATATGCCATGAGAAAGATGAAAAATTCATGCTTCTGATTGTAAAGAGCCAAAATATTTGGAGTCAATGATACTACCTGATACTTAATGGCTGCCTATTGAAACATATTTTACAAGAAACACTGGTCTTAAGTTTCCTATTTGACTATGTTTAAAATTCTAAGACTTCCACTCTTTCCACAATTGAAAGAGATGAAAATTGTACAAAAGACAATACTTTGATAAAATAATAATAAAAAAAAATTATTACCACTATTCTTTCTTTTAATCAAATATTTCTTATCTCAGCATTCCATTACTGTCCCATCTTATTATAAATAGTTTAACTAAAATGTACAAAGTAGAAAAACAAATTTATGGTTTTCTTATAAAGTATTTTTCATCTAATTTCAGGCCTCAAACATGTCATCTTCTTACTACTTATGCAGATTTCCTCTTTGATTTCAGTAGGACTAAACTTCTGCAGGTGTCTCCAGAACCAGGTCTTACAAAGCAGTCAAGAAACTGTATAACAATAAATTTGTATCAGCTTTGTCATACAATAAGTAATTTTATGAGGGTGAAAACACACATCTGTGACTACAAATACCTAATTTATGGTGAATACTTTATTCACTGCCAGCAGGTGTTCAATCCATGCTTTATACATCTCCTTAGTCATAGAGGTTTCAGGGTTTAGTTTAATTTTCCATGACAGCTAAGCTTTTCCATGGCTGACTACACAAGATTGCTATTACAATACTTCTTCACCTATTGCACTCCGTAATCAATAGTCTGCTCTAACATTTATACTGTCAAATACCTTGGCTCATTATTGTAACTTTCATATCACTTGTATGTCAACAACATGTACACGTGCATGTACAAACTAATGAAATGATACTTTTGGTAATCTCTAATCATTCAGTCTATTTAAATAATGCTTTGGAAGCACCTTTAAGAACTCATAAGTTCAGAAGGCCCTGGGGAATATACAAAATTCTTAAACTATAATGAGGAACCCTAGAGGAGCATTCCATGCAAAAAATACACTTTGCATACACTGCAATATATCAGATTCATAGCAAGCACCTTGAGGTCAGAAGCAAAGTGGGAAAACTGAAAATTTGAGTATTATGAACACAAAAGAAAAGTAAAAACCTTAGTAATGCATTAAAGAAATAGAACTACAGCCAAAACAAAAAGAATTTAATAACTTCCATATATTACAAAAATAGTTGTTGATCTGGTTGTCTTCCTTTTAAAGCCTTTAAGGAAAGCTTTAATTATTAAAAATGTTACAGACTGAAGACAGAAATACCTCATTTTTTCCTTGAACATACAATTTTGAATAATTTCAAATAAAATGTGCTAAGAACAATAACTCTGATCTACAAGGAATAAAATTATGAAATCTATTAGCACTGATTGCACAGAGTAAAAGTGGGAGAGGACATGGAAAAGTGAGCACTCAACTAATAGTATTATGCTTTTTCTCTAAAGTGAAGAGAAACTTTGCCCTATAGAATTTTTTGTGTACTTCTCTTCAACCTTGTAGTATCCTAGATATCAAGATTATTACAAACTTTTGTCATATATGCAACAGCTCTGATACACTTTAATGGTTTTTGAAAGATGCATAATTTAGATATGATACTGAAAGGTAAAGATGCACATAAAGCAAAAATGGATGAGCTAGACATTATGAAGGTGGAATGCAAGACTCAGCAAAGTAGGATATCATGAAGATCAGGAAAATTAACTGAAGGTTGAGCAAGCAGAGTGTTTGATTGACAGAGGAGACAGCAGCCTTCAATATACCAGTGGATTTGCAAGTGACAGACGCCTAGCAGAAGATGCAACAGATATCCTATGAGCTGACAGTATGATCCAGGTGAAATTTTCCACACTTCAATGGAGCATTTAATTCAGACAATGCTCTCAGCAAAACAGAAGAAGAAAATCAGAAGGTAACTAAAATACAGGAAACTTAAGCACAAATAGAAGTGTTAACGAACTTATTTTCAGTGAATATTTTAGAATTTTTCTGTAGCCAATGGCAAATGAAGTTCAGAATGCACAGCATAAACATTTTATTTTGATACTCATTTTGATACTCCAAAATACATTTTGGAGTCACTGAATCTTCACTAAGTAAGAAGAGATAAGAGGACATCAGGCACAGATCAAGTTCTGTCCCTTATCATCACTGCTAAATGGAAATCTTTATTTAATCAAGAGCTCTGCCAGTATAAGCCAGATTACCTCCACTGATAATAATGGCATTATAGTGATTTACTCATCAAGAGATTGATGCTTTGAGTATTTGAAAATACTAGAAAAAGCATGGAAATAAGCACGACTGAGTGGTTCCAAGACTTCCAGATCCCACATGTATATCTGCAGATGCTCTGAGATTCTCTGTGCAGTGTAACAGGAGTGAGGAATTAAACAGTGAAGAACACAGAAGTAGTAGTTACATACCTCTGGTTGGTGCATATCCATTTTTAGGACTATATTTATTTCTCTTTTCAAATCATAACCAAATCAGCTGACAAGCCAGCTATCTGTCAAGAATACATACAGAGAGTGGTGAACACTGTGACATGCATTTATGGAAATAGGATTAAGTTTCTGAACAGTCTGTAAGGCACACTCATTGTGGATTTTGCCAGCCAGGGCTTTCCACTTGGCATTGACTGCTTCTGTGTAGCTGGATTTTGTCTCATAGCATGACAGCCAAGCTCTGAGTGTTACTGAGCATAAGGAAACCATTGCAAATACTTTCAGTTTGTTGGTAAAGTCACAGAAGCCTGTACATTCTAAAACACTTAGGCACAGGACAGGATCTGCAGCCTCAGAAACAAGGCAGAACCTGCAATATAACTGGAATGGACCAAATGTTCATCAGCTGATAAAACCAGACAGCCTTTTGGCCAAATGTATAGGCAAGCAGAATATGCTTGTCAATATATAGTAGCAGCTAAAAGGCCAGAGAGGATGAATAGGAAACAATTCCCTCCCCAAAAGTAAGAAAAAGAAAATAGATGCATTTTTCTCAAATAAAAATGAACAGAACAAGCCTAGGCTTAACTCACAGTTCCCACTGATGATATCATGACAAAGGTCAGGAACCTATTCAGGAGCTATTTGGTTGCATTTCACTAGAACAGGAAAGGTGATGCTAAAAATAAAGTATCAGATCAATATAGATGTATCTTAATATCCCAGAAAGTGTGAATCACATTCAGATGCTTGAATGGGCTGGTAGAAATTGTAGTTAACAGTTGCCAAACTAAGTGTTTGAGGTTAAATGAAAGTCTAAGAATGGCAATAGAATCTACAGAGATTTGAAGTTATCCAGAGCAGAAATTTCAGCTCTAAGAATGCTAGTTTAAGCAGCATGAAGATTAAGCAGTTTATGCTTGTACAAAATTTAAAATAAATAATAAGCAATCTACTGTTTTACATGATTCTTATAGAAGGTGTAACAATGGATTTACAATCTGACCATAACATCATTTAAATCAAATTTTCAAAACCACATTTTTTTATATTTAGCCAAAAATTATTAAAAAAATACTTAGATAAAAAACTACTGATAGTTTAAATTATGTGCAATAATTTTGACTACATAGCACTCAAATCAATCATACTTTCCTAATCCTAATCCTCTGTTAATATCCTGAGCTAGGATAATTTCCTGGTCTCGGATTATGTGAAAAAACACTAATTTCACCACCAAAACCAATAGATTCCTAGCACTTCTTACAGAGAACTGTACTAGAAAAAATATGGGTAGCCCTTTATAAACACTGTTTTTAAGATCTGATTTGTTAGCAATGACACCCTTAATATAGGTTTGCACTCAAAGTATTTTGTTAGTTTAGGCCCTAAAATTCAAGAAGATATGGAGAAGAAATCAGAAAACACGGTGGAAATCTCAAAATTCCTCACTGAAAACAACTTTATGAGAAATATTTTTATTATTTACCTAACTAAGTTCTCTGACATTTCAAAATAATATCTTTTATATGGAAGTTAAGTAAAAAGGGGGTTTTTAATGTTTAAATATAAAGTGCAAAATTCCAGTCTTGTATTTAAAAGGAATTTTACCAGTATATTTAAAGTTCACAGAATGTAAAGTATGACAGAATAAAAGCAAAATTGACATTTTTTGCAATTTGAAAGTTATTTTTAAAGTAATTTGTGAGTTTATTCCCCTTATCCATTTAAATAGTATGGCAGAGGGAATATATTTATCATACTGTGTGGTTCAGAAAAGATTGCTATTTGTACAGAAGTAATATCTAGCTGAGTAGCTAAGCACCTGAAACATGCTGTGTTTATTATTTATTTTTTATAATCCTTTAAGGATGATCGTAATCATTCTTCAAAGAGAGTGATTAAGCAGAAGTACCATTCAAACATACAGGCAATCATAAGAGTAGGCTTTTTATTTCCTAATAATAGGCAAACTTGCTTTATTCCCAACTAACATTTTGGAAATTTATGTTTTCTACAAATAATTGCACTAATATAAGCCAGTACTGATATTTGGTTTCAGATAAGAACACAATATTATTCATTGTTCATTAATCTTTATTTGCTATTTGAAATTCATTATTCTCTAAAGCTAATGATTAATTTTGTTTAAGCAGGAAGGGAAGAAAGTAATATATCCAACATCATTCACTTATGAGAAATAAGAATTATTCAATAAGTTAAACAAGCAGTTCATCATCTATTAATTTAAAGATAATTTACCTGTCAATGCATGCATCTTCCAAAAAATAAAACTGAAATAAAAGTAAAATCATAAGTTCATGCACTAAAAAAAAAGGAAATTGATTCTTCTTCCTAGATCTGCTGTGATATCAACTGAGATGACAAGCTGAGAAAGAGGTTTCCATTCTAATTCCAAAATCTAGATAGTAGAAGAATAAAGAAGAAGTATTTTAAAAAAGTAAGTTTTTGAGGCGTAAACAAAAGTAGGACGTTCCATAACTTTTTGGATTTGTTTTGAGTAAACATTCCACATCCTGGAAAAAAAAAACAAAAAAGAGAAAAAAAGGCAGGTTATTTAATTTGATGTCTTCATTTTCAGACATTGATCAAAAACTAGCACTTAAGTGTTTTAAATAGTTATATTTTTAAATGCTTTACACGTTCAACAATCCTTTTATAGTTTATGCATATGTTTGTCTATACCAAGTCCTTTTCATCAAACCAAATTGGAAGCCAGAAGAAAGAAACACAAAAAAAAAATTGTCTACTCTGAACTCCTCTGAGCCTTGCTACTCCCTCCACTCTTACTAAGTATTTTTACCTTACTTTCCCTGTATTCATTAATTACTCAGCCAGTGCTGACTGGGCTCCATGGATCTTTTGCTTATGAATTAATAACAAAGAGACTCCCTGTGTGGAGTCATGATTGACTGTACATAAGAGTTCCATAAGCAGAGATAAATTAGACAATGACATTGCTTTACTTTTGTCATACACCAATTGTTCATGTCAGTTTATTTAGCTAAAAGCAAAAAGCAATTTCCACCAGCAGAAGTGCTGTAACTTTGACAAACAAATCGGAAGCCTGCAGGGGTAGGTAAAAGCAGAACATTCAACTGGCTCTGCAGGCCACTTGCTCAAACACCATATTCATCAGCTCTTAAGCTTCTGCTATACAAACACAATCTCTCATTGTTGAACTTTAATACGTGGGGTTTTTTGTGAGCTCTAGATCCTTAGCAAAAACTCTTTACTTCAACATTTATACCTGACTGGAGAGAGTTTTACACTGCAGCACATCTTTTCTTTCATGTGTTTCCCCACTGGAGCAAGGGTCTTCCTGACTTCTAATGAGAACTGCATTTCAGAGTTTATCCATGTTATATTCTTTTATTTAGGATAACTCTGGACAACAAAAAGTCTTCTTAGTGGTTCCCATGACAATAACCTTTCAATTACTAATCCTGAACATATGGCTGGAGTAAAAGAATATTTCAGGGAGGTGCAACAGTACTTACAGGAAGTCACGTTAACCTTAGGGATGGCTTACAAAGCCCTTTCAGTCAGTGGGATGACCCTTAGTTGGAGAGAAATTCAAGCAATTAGTGCACTTCTCCCATTTGGTCTAGTGGAGAGATTTCAAAGGTGTTTTCTACATGAAAGAAATTGATGTTGGTTCAGTTGACTCCCTGAATGAATAGAGCAGAAAGTAAAGTGCTAAGAATTTTTGCAAAGAGGTTGGCCAAAAACACATTTCAGGAATGACTAATGCAATTTCTGTCACAGAAACATCCCCTGAAGGTACAAGCAAATAATAGTTTGCAAAGAAAGGAAATTCCATGTATTAGAACAACTACTGTAGCTAGGGGAAAAAAAAGAGAAAAGTCTTTTGTGCACAAAATCTTTTAGAAGATGTAACTGATTCTGTTCTAAGTATGCAACAGGTCCTGGCCCTGTGATTCACTGGTCCATAAACCTATGACTCTTCAGTGTGTATGCCTAAAGAAAATGTTTCCTAAAGTTACTCCTTTCTCATTATCAATATTTCAGCTGCACACAGACTGCAAGGCTGAACTAGGCCTTTGTTAAAATACAACCAGTTAAGTTTGAAATAAAATATCCTGGGTTTTAGCCAAGAATTTTAGCAGACCAGTAACCTCAGTGATTCAGGCAACTAGCACTGATCAACCAGTTACATAAGCCTATCTTTATCTACAGGGTTTGATGATTTAATGTGTGGGTGAAAGGTGACCTGAAGCTGAATTTTCAAAAAAACCCAGTCCTCTTAAGAAAACATTTTATTGAAATTTTAAATGTGTATCAAAGGAAAATAAATACAATTACTCACAGCTTACTTTCTAATTAATGATCAGCACTTGTAATTCACAGTGATATTGCTGTCAATAAAAATGCTTAGCATGTCAGACTTGGCTCTGAAGCAGTCCAAGCTCTGAAATGTTATTGAATTAAATTATTTTCCTGGATTTCTCATAATCATCCAAACTTCCATTGTGATGAAATACCTGAATACACAGCACATTCCTGCAATCAGCATTGCATTAAATCTTTCAAATAATGGACACAAAGGAACTGTATATAGAAAACTTAGGCCAAGAATACGGTAAATTGGGCTAATTAATTTAGTAATTATTAATTTATTCTTTTTTTCCTATTTTAAGAGGGAGCGGGCATAAAGAATAATATTGTTGGTCTATTTTTTTGTTGCAGAAATAAAACTGCAACCCATTTTTATTAAACAGGTCTGGAATCCCACTTGCAAAGGTGAATATAAGCAGTACAAAGAATCATAGTGCATGACTTCCTGCAGAGCCAGAAAGTAGCAATGATGATGCAAAAGGCCCTTCCAAATCTGTCTTAAATGTGTTTATCTTAACTTATATATCTTAATTGCATAAAATTATATTTCATATATAATATATGAAAATAGTCAAAAATAGTTAATAATGTGTAGTTATCAATATTAGTGTATATACATATAAAACATGAAATACTTTATCTTCTTGCTCTAATTTGCACATTGGTTGAAGAAAATGGAAGCTTCTTTTATTGTCTTTGAATGTGATATATCCACCCTTCATATAAACAGCTGGTGCCAGTGGTACAGACTCAAGAGAGGCCTGGTAAGTTATATGTGCCTATTGCAGAATATTATCACATTGAATTTCTTTTATGCCTATGTATTAATCTATTCCGACATTTGTATTTAATCATCTCCAGCTCCAGACAGCATAGATACTATGGATTATCCTCATGATTTAGGTAAAACAGTACTAATGACAGAAGGTCTCTGTTAGCATTCAAAGCCAGCACATGCCCTCACATATCAGTATCAGTTGCTTTTGCCTAACTTTCAACACAAACCCATCTATAGTTGAACTCTTGATAAGGTGCCTGAATATAACCCCAATTGAATGGATCCCTCATCTACAAAGCATTAATGGGATTTAATATTTAGGAAAGTTATTTATTTTTATATGAGTCCTTTGAAGCTAATTTATCTACAAGAAAATTTTGAAAACTTTTTCCTATAAAATGTAAATTCCAAAGTTTTAAAAACAGAGATCTATACAGTTGTGTAGAATTGAAAAGAATGGTTGACCCTCTGACTGTAAATTATGTGACTATGTCTTTCTAAATCCACAGAAGTATAAAGTAATAAGTATAGAGTAAACTACTCCCAATTACTTCAGCAAGTACTGATGCAGAGGCCAGAGGTAATTTAAATGCTATTATTCATCCAAGAATAAATTGCAAAAAAGAGAAAATATTGCAGAGAACTACACAAAAGCTAAAGATCATCCTAGATGAAAACACAGAAAACACCAGATTTGTCAGCCTGAATATTGATTAATCATATTCCATCACATTAAGCTAACTCAAATGAGCTAGAATTGAAAAATACTTCCAGTGCTGACTATTAACACAAAAATACAGATAAGTCCATTTTGAGCATTAATTTTGAGTAGCTTTTAAATATAATCAAATTTATGACACATGTAGTAAAATGTAATAATGGATTTGTCTTCCTGAAGGACAAAGCAAGTTGCCAGATTTGGGACAGTAGAGCTGAATAGAAATTAACTAATAAAATCTGGTATTTATTACTGCAATTGTCTTTGGTATAGTAGGTTTTTTCATATTCTGGAATAAAATTTTGAAGAATTTGCACTATATTCAATTGGAACACAGTGCCAAAATGGCTTTGCATTCAAGTTACCGTAAAGTGCATATAGAGACAAGATTTGTCAAAACATTTTGAAATCTGTGATTATATCTTTAATGCATGTCAAAGAGATATTGAACTATGACAAGCAAAGAGAAAAAACATGAGCTGTGTTTGATGTGCTAAAATGCTGCATACATATCTAAATAGATCTTAGTATTGAGCTGATTCTCTCCAAGACTATAACAATCAAATATTATGTAGATAGCAATTATAAAAATATCTCCAAAAATAAAATCAGAACACTGGGATTTAAAAGCATCTTCACTTTTTCTTCAGTCACAAATTTCCCCATCTAAGAAGAATAAAGTGAATTAAAGTTTCAGTTTACAGCATTAACTTGGAAACTTAGGGCATCATCTTCATAATTTAACATTTCCGTGCTCATAGTGTTGTCTTTTTAAGGTGACAAGATACAGTACCAGTGCCTGAATGCCTTGTCTTTCACATCTAGTCCTGAGACACAATTATGAATAGTATCCTCTAACCATTTTTAGAATGTACATTTGTCATTTTTGACTAATCCTTTTTATTCTCTTTTGTGGTCAGAAAGGTCACGACTGTGTGTGTAATGGTGTCTTTTACTACCATCTACATAGAATGCAGTTGGAAGAGACATAGCTTTTTTTTTTTTTTGGGACTATAAAAGCACATCCAATTGCAAAGTTCTTTCTATGATGAAGAATTTAGACTGTTTACTACATACAAAGAGTGAACCAAGGATATCAATACATCACATAGCAGGAAAAAGGTTTATGTTTTATACAATATTTGCAAAAAAAATTAAAAGTCTATAGGGGATCAGAGCCTTTGAGAATATAATTCTATTTTTTCAATGGAAAAAGCACAAAAAGAAAATTTAATTCAAGACTGACTTGCATATGAAAACTAATGATCAGAGTAGGAATATATTTATACAGAGACATAGAAATAATCTTCAGCCAAGAACATACTGAAGCTATATTCCTAAAGAGACCCTCCAGAAGAAATTGTAACTCTGATATCTTTGTTAGTCTCCAGAACCAAAGGGGTCTGCTTGCTTTGCCCCAGTATGGTAAAAACATGATATAAACTACTATATTCCTGAAGATTATGAATCTTAATATGCATAAACTGGGATAGACTGAACTGTGGACTGCTGTTTCATTACTATTTCAAAATATCTTCCTCATGTTCTCTATTTCTGTATTCCTCTTGTATGCATCCTGGTGTAGTATTACATCATGAGTTCTTGAGGGCAGTCCTCAGCCACAAAACGAATTTTTAAGCTCTTGTAGCTGGTGGGAAATAAATCAGAATAGCATGGAAGCTATAGCTTTCCTCTTGTACAAGAATTTTTTGCATATCATAAAAGCCAGGTGAGTACTCAACCTACATGAATTCAAAATAAAACACATGAATACACCATTCCAAGAGCAAATATTCCCTATTGTACATTTGACTTTGAACATTCAGCTAGTTTTCCACAGAATACAGATTATAAACTCTGTTTTGAAGTTTAAAGAAGAAATTTAGTTCTGAAGGTATTTTTTGTGCTGGGATGTTGTTGATGAATATACACTGCACTGAATTTCTGTAGTAATTTTGGATTTCTGACTAGTAGTTCATTTTGGATCACTTCACTGAAGCCAGGCTTCACAGGTACTAGACACAAGACTTTCTTTAGAACTAAGACACTTCCTAATAAATGTTAGCATGAAAATTTTCATTGAAGAAAACCTTAATTCAAAATTTCATTTCATTCTACTTTTCATTTCATTATACTGACATTTCATTGTATTTTACTTTACTAAATCGCCATATATGTGTTTCTTACACACTCATCAATCTTTCAAGGACTACCAGAAGGCATTTAGTTCTGGGTCTTTTTTAATTCTGCGACTTTAGCCAAAAGAAGAGAATAACATCAGAAACCAAGATGAATTTTTTTCTTAAATCAAATATTTTAAAAAGCCTAGCAGTATTGCAAAGAGAAGTCTAGTCCCACTGATAGAAGCGTCAAAATTTCTTCTTACCCAAATGAAACCAGAATTTTGTGTTTTCTATCCTGTATACTCCATTTTTTTACCTTATTAGTCAAATACATAAAAAACATAACTGATTCTCTATTAATGTCTCTTCAAGGTATAAATGGGAATACAACAGATAGTTGTATATCCAAAAAACTTATACACCTGATTCCTTAATGAACAAGACCTACTCAACCTTCCTGGGACAAATATTTCCTTCACAATTTGTATTGATCTTGCATAAAGTTAGTCAGAATTATGAAAAATTTGGGCAGAATTATTTGCTCAAGCTTGTCTACAGCATTGCTGGAGAATCTATAACTAAAACAAAGAAGTATCCTGTTAGGTCCTTGATGTATCCTTCAGGAATTTTGGGAAAAATTATATGCAAATCTCATTTTAAAAATAAGATTCTTTAGGGAATTATGTAACTGATTGTTCTTATTATCAATTGGAAGAGTAGTCAGACTTATCTCTATTGATCTTCAGGAAACAGACAACTTTGATTAATATATCACTGTCTCTTGGAGAAGCTGGGGTCTCGATCCTGCCACAAAGGATGTTTTATGTTAGTTCAATTGCTTAAATACTGCTTTTATATATATTAATATTAATTTGCCATGGAACTTTCAAGCTAATTGGACAAAAATTTCTTTCCAAACAAATCTGCATGTGGTTAGATCATGAAAATGTTTAATCACCTCTAAGTGTTTTTGTTTCAAACTGTGCTAGAATCTGGCCATAATTGTTACATGATTCTCCTTAAGTTATAATTGGATCTCTGTACTGAGGCTGACTGAAACTATTTGAGAACTATTGTAAATTATTAAAGGAAGGAGCTGCCAAAGAATACACAAACCAGGCTGGCCATAGAGGCAAATCCTCAGGCTTTGAAGATGGCCGTACTTGTCAGCTGAATCCCAGAAGTCATATATTTTTAATGGAAATGCAAAATTCTTTTGTGTATGGGGTCTGGAAAGTGTAGTGTCTGCCTATCTTATATTCAAGTAATATCTTTTCCAATGAAAGATATTTTGCTTTGACAAGAGAAGCATTTTCAGAAGACAGAGCAAATCTTTTTAGTAGTCAAGTCTGTATTTTCATTTTCCATTTCCATATATTTTTCACAGGTAAATATATGTGAGCCACTGCAGCCACTCTGCAGTGCATTGTAAAAATGGTTTTATTCTTATAAAATATCCAATCAAAACAAAATTCAGATTTTTAATCTGGTTTTGAGCCTTTGAAAGACAACAAGAGTTTATTCCTAATTTGTAATTAATTAAATAATATTATAATTTATTTTTTCTAAATTTATAACTCTGGATCCAGAACCTGGCTTGGGACTATCTTCAACTTCTTTTCTATCAAATTACTGTCAAAATGCTGGATGAAAGAGCTGTGATTTAAGAGGGGTGATTTTACCTAGAAAATTTTGCAATAATTTTAAAGCAAATATATTCTGTACTGACTCACTGTTAGAAGTTGTAAAAATTGTCACAAAATTATAACCACGTGATGAAGCTACTGATAGGAAAGTGATAATTTGTATTCAACTCTTACCGTAGATCTTTGTTTCCTCTTCCTTCTAAAGTTTTAAACAGTTATGGAAATATGACACATTTACAGCAAGCAAGCTTGACACATAGGTCAAGTCAACCCTAGAGGCAAGTATATGTTGCTGCTTATAATGTACTAAATCTATGAAAGCAAATATGTTTGAAGCCTTTTTGATAATTAATGCTTCTTGCCTTTCTAAATTAGAATGATGCTGCATAGCTGGAGAGTGATATTCATTTACTGTAGAGAATATGCAAAAAATTATACACCCAAGCAGGCAAATACCATTTTGGGAGAAGCAGCAAAATAGGCGCTTATGTGAAAATGCCTTCTTAAATCCAAGAAATGTATTGAATATGAGATGAGGAGTGGATTCCTTTTAGAAAGACATTTACCATATCTACTTGATAACAAAGTAACCTTTTCCATAGCTGCAACCTTTTTGTTTAATGAGCAGAATAGGGAGTCCAAGGACCTAAAGCTTTTTATGAAGGCATGTCCAGTAAAACACTATATATAGGTCTGATTATTGAGGAGTAAAGGTCAGGCTTTGAACTACCTTTTGGCTTTCCTCCCAAAGCTAAAAATACAACCAACCCCAAGTGACAGAATAGATTTTCAATCATGATACTCATTTATGTCTTGTGAACCTGTGATTTTTCCTTCAAATCAATAAATCTTTATTTGGCATCCTAACATTAGAGAACAAAATGTGTATTTACTGGAAAATAATTGTGTTCAAATGCTTACCTAAAAGTGTCAATCAGATACATTCAAACTAGCATCAAGATAACACACATACAGGTGCATGAGTCTATTTCTCTGCAGAATGACCTTCCTAGCTTCACTTAACATTACTGGTAATTTAGGATATGACAGAATTACTCCAATGACACATAGGTACTGTTACAGTTCTTGACAAATTTTCTGTAGAGGACATAGCTAATGGTTAATGACTCTCTATCCCTTGCCCACTAGCAACTTCTGCTGGCAAATATTCTTAATGCATAATGCAAAATTCTACAGAAACATAATATTTTAAAATTTGGCAGTACTATTTGTGAATGATTTGTTAATAATTTTGACTGCAGAAGTTCTCAAGTACTCAGTTATGCACTTGTTCAAAGATTATTTTCTACAATTATCTCCATATTCCATAGGTATGATTATGTGACTAAGAAACCATTTTTTAAGTAAAAATGGCACTTCAAATTTGTGAAGATGTGACTGTTTTTCTATTCTGAGGAAAAATAGATCTAAAATAAATAAATAAATTTATATATTTGAAAATTTCTAGTCATATCCACTTTGGTGATCCCACTAATCAGGACCTTCATACCATATTATCTTACAGTTCCACAGGTGCAGACAGGACCAGCTCACATCCCTTTATTCCCTTCTAAATGGTGCCATGGTTTTAGCTACTCTTATGCCTTTATTTGTATAAAGGGAATTTGTGGACTTAGAGAGGCTGCTCTTCTAATTATGTATAAACTGAAACTTCTAAATAACAGCAGATTTTCCATCGTACTCCCAAAGATGGTAGACATGGAATGAACTTACTTCTCAATTTTTCAATTATTCTTATTTTTTAGTCAAATTGTTGCAGCAGGAAAGAATACTCCAGTTGAGCAGTAATGACAGATATAATGTAATGCAGATATATTAATTATCATTGAGACATTGATGAAGAGGTAGGTGGAAATAACCATTCACTTGGTATTAATACTATTGCAAAGGATAAAAACAATCCTGCTACTTTATAAAAAGTGTTGGAAGGGATGGGAAAGCTAACTGAAAAGCAGATTTTAGAAGGTATTTCAGTTGCAACAGGAATATTAAGGCTGAAAGAACTTTTATACCACTAGTGGCACGACTCAGGGAATGGAGGAAGCTGAGTCAGGGAGGTTTAGGTTGGGTATCAGGAAAAGGTTTCACCCAGAGCATGGCTGGGCACTGGAACAGGCTCCCCAGGGAAGTGGACACAGTACCAAGCCTGACAGAGCTCGAGAAGCCTTTGGACAATGCTCTTAGGCACATGGTATGGATCTTGGTGTGTCCTGCACAGGACCAGGAGTTGAACTCAATGATCCTGATGGCCCCCTTCAGCTCCCTTCCTTATTCTGTGATTCTATGATTCCTTGAAGTCCAACCTGCTTCTATTGCAGAGAATCACACCAAATAAGCTGTTTACTAAACTTTCATAATTTCAGCTTAAACAAAATTAGGGGTTTTGGATCAACTGCTTGAAAGACTGCTTCAGAATTTGATTGTTGCCATGATTATGTACATTTATTTAATTTTCAGATGTGTTGTGTACCTGAGTTGTTAATAACCCTTTTGCTGTTGATGTTGACTTTGGCTCAAATATTTCTTATCTCTTGACCATTGTGCTTCCATATAGGACTTGTCTGCCTTCTTAATGCCTTCTTGTCTGCCTCCTTAAGGCTAAGGCTACATAACACCTTTTCTTAGTAAGATAAGCCTCTCATTCTCTTGCCTACCTTTCTCTGCATCTATGCTGATTTCTGTTTCATTTTCCTGAGCTAGAATGTCCAGAATGGTATTTAGCATTTCATAGTAAGTGTCAAGAGTGCCTTGTAAGTGAAACACATTTTAGGATCTCATTTATCTATTATACAGCTTGTTTCCTAGTTAGCTGCTAGATTTGCATATCACCATCTTTAATTATGTTGGAAGATATTACGCATACTGGACAACTTGAGCAACACTACTTTATGGAACTAGAAGTTATTCCAAGGTTACAAAATCATTTCCAAACACCACTTATTCCACAGACTAGTATTGCCCCAGTATGCATTTGTGAATAGTTCTCCAGTGCCATTTAGATACCTACTTGATGGGGTTTTAGTAATCATAGTACTCCTCTTTACACTGTCATATCTATTTCATTGATCAATGCAGGAAGCTTCATAAATGTAGATAACATATTTTCCAGACATTTTGTAATTAGCATTGCAAGATGAGCTATCATAATTGCTTCCTTGACAGTAGTTTCTCATAACTTATAATGTCTTGATATATAATGCATATCCTGTAATACATTTCAACTAATCTGTAACTATTACAGTCAATCATCTTGAAATAGTGTCACAGTGTGAGTTGCTTTTAAGTCTAAAATAGGTGTTCTATTTGAAAATTGTGTTGTATTACAGTAGGCAGCATTGTTTTACAACCAGGCCTGCATAAACCCTGTGGGTATCAATGAAAGCAATCAAAGACTAATTCAAAATGTACACCTTTCTGCTGTTAGTGAAATATGACTGATGTCAACAACTGTGTTACAAAATGAAAGTTTTGCATATGCCTAGAAAGCAGTGAGTTCTAACATGTGTTAATATTATCATTTAAAGAATAATCCACACTGCCTTTGCAAACAAAAGGTAATCACCTTATAGGAACAACTGATACACAGCCGAGGCAAAACTTAAGCTTCTTAAAACTTAAGGAGTTTCTGATATTGCCACAGAAATGCTCAGTGTTGGCAAAAGAAATTGACCCTATAATCTATTTAATAAGGTAATTAGGACTAGCTGTTTCTGAAAATATATATTTAACCATAAACAGCTTCTTAGTCATATTGAGACAAAGAGCCTTGTACTCAGTCTGCTTCAAGTGCTTATTCTTGACCCCAGGTTTCCTGCTTACACAGTGGGATGCGCATCTCTCTAGTGATCTGGAATAGGGAGGGGAATTGAGTTAATACTAGCCAGCCAAAAACCAGTTTAATTTTAGTTCACTATGGTTTCACAGTCATGCAATCATCTGTGTTTGCATGAAGAAAGGAGCTGAATGAAGTGGAAATGAGCAGCCCGAGACTGGCCAGGACTGCTTCTCTTTGCAGAAACACTGGCTTACTTTTATATAAAATGTCTGCAAAATTTAGCCTTTAGCTGCACTGCCCAAAACTTCTATTCATGTAGATAGTGACTAATGCTTGAAATTGTTAACACTGTAAAGTTATGCCAAAAGTATTTATGGAAAATCTATTAATAAAGAAGATACTTCTTCTAAAGATGAACAATGACTACCTACCAACAATTTCTGAACACGTACTCATGTATAATGACTGTATACATTTGTGAGTAAATTTGACTACTGGGTATTTCTATGCTTTGTCAGTATATAATAATAGATTGTGGATACAAGCAACCTGAAGCTTCTCTCATCCTTCTTTCACTGTCACCTGTCTGCCTACTCTTGAATGACTGCAATTTGTACTGGCTATGCTGGGTACTGGTTTCACTCATCTGTATTTAGAATCCTTCCTCCACTTTCAAATGTAGTAGAGACAAACAGAATATCTGAGCAGCCCTGGCATCTTGTAGTACAAAACTGAGATGAAAACATATTTTAAAGAAAGCACAGATTACACTAGATTGAAAAAAATGCAAACCTAGGCTAAGGTGTGGAAGCAACAGCATGAAATAAAAGTGTTAACTAGGGAATAAAATCCTGGTTTAAAAAATGCTTACAGTCTCCTTTTGTGTATGTCAGTACATCTGTCTTACAGACATCTCTCTCCCTCTTAGCCCTGCAACATCAGCTTCATCAGTGTCTTCATCATTTTTTCTCTGAAAATTCCCACCAACCTAGCACCTTGTCAGCTTTAGCTGGTGTTGCAATTGTAGCCATGTGGTTTCTCAGTTTGCTATATAGAGTAGTTCTGAGCACTGAGATAAATCACAATGATAAGATGTAGGCTGCTGGTCTTCTGTAGCATCTCATTGACGGAGATGCTCCAGCATTAGAGCAAAGGCTCAACAGTTAGAAAAAAAAGTTGAAGAAATATCTTTTTCCCTTTCTTTCATGTGATTTGGATTATTTTTAGGTTTTTTCCCTTTCTTTCATGTTATTTGGATTATTTTTAGGTTTGGGCAGAAAAATCATTCATTTCCATTCCAGATAGAATATTACTTCACTTCATATTAGAATAACCACAACAACATTACAACTACTTCCAATGACTTTATTCCTTCTTGAACAATATCTGCTGTGTTTATTTTGGAATAACAATTAATATATTTGAATTGGGTAGTTATTTTTGTTATCCTTCATTTGATGAGAAAATAATTGCTCTTACCATGTTTTTGTACAACATTGAAATAAAATAAAGTCCATTTACATTAATTTTCTGGTGGCAAGAATTTAATTCTTTTGTTCAGTATTGTGCTGGATTTTGTAAACCTCCTTCCCCCAAGCATCTTTCTAATTGCTTTCTGCTGAAAATATTTTTAGTTTTATTTGAACATGTTATAGTCAATAGTCTGTATATAGAATTAGGTAATCTTTTGGTTAATAATACCATATTACAATAGTTCATTAACACTAGTAGATAGTAAAAGAAGTCTAGTGCAAATGTGGCATTTAATTTGTTAGCATGATTGAGTATGTGTTTTTACTGAAGGAGTATACTAGTAAGCAGGAAAATTTGTAAATATATAGTAGTTTGGTGTCTAATTTTTTCAGCTTCTGTAGCAAAATAATTGAAGTTCAGACACCTAATTTCCATTTTAGAAATTTAATTCCTCCTTCAATATGCTTTTGGAGTTGTATTTAGATATCAGGTTAGGTGTGAAGGTTGACAGCGACAGGTAGATGCAAAATGAGATTTTCTTGCATCTTGCAGATCCAAAGGTTTATGAGTAGATATATGGATAGCCTAAAAGGATTATAAATGCCTTTTAATTTACTAACACTACTAGAATGGATTTTTAAAAATCTTGTAGTGTTGCTCTCTTTCTTTACAGGCTTTTAAAGAAATAAACTATGTAAACTAAGTCAGATATAGTCCATAAAAGTGCAAAGTGTTATTTACAAGCAGCAGCTACCAGATGCAAGCAGCTAATGATGATGGAATTAAAAATCTTTCCTGCTGAAAAAAACATAGCTGTCTAGCTAGACTTCGTCCATGATCTGTACTTTAGGGACTAAAGGCAATTGCTTTGGTAAAAGCTACTTGTATATTTTAACAATATTACAAAACAAATATTTAGCAAGTGCTTATTACTTTCTCAAATATTGTAATCAAAACAAGGTAATGCAAAGATATATTTACAGGAAAACATACATTGGAAGGCAATTCTGATATGTACAAAACTGAACAGAAAAGATTGTTACCTATGCCATACAAAGTCTTTGTGTAATGCAACTCTTTTAGAGTTACTGCAAGTCTGAGGTGTTCCAGGTGTAGACAGAACAACTAGCAGTGGAACCTTTTCCACATAAAACTACATTTAAATTTTATTCTTACTATATTAGTAGCGATTTAAATTTAGGCTGTAATTGAGTCAGTCAGTCAGGGCACTACCAGTCATGGGTGAAAAGTAACATAGTCTCCTTCTTGATCTGTGGAAGCAAAAGTGTTGGTATGGAAGTAGAGCATGATACTGCATAGCTGTGTCTCATCCCAAAATACACGAAAAGGTTTCAGTCAAGTTAAGTATCTGCCTAGAAAGTCAGCAGTAATAGCAAATAAATTTTAGAAATGTTTTCAAGCCAAGTTCTGCTGTGGCTTAAACACATAGAGTTCAAAAAGAGGAGTCAAATTGCATATTCCAGTTTACACAGTAGTTACAGAGATGCTAAGCTGTGGTGAGCCTGCACCACATCCCACGTTGCATGGGAATGCTGCTGTTGGCACCCTAACCACTGAAGCACCACAAGGCTACCAGGCAACTCCTTTTAGCCATGCCAGAATCTTTTGGATATATACTCAGATTTGTGTTGCTAAGCACTCAGCATAGCTCATACTCATATAAGTCATGACTGATATTTTAAATAATCACCTGAGACATGATGCTATGTCAAAACCATCCAACATAAGTATTTGATAAGTAGAGAACTTCTATATTTCTATGTAAAAATGACTCCGCACAAAAAAAAAAATAACAACCAGAGCAGTAGGCTTTTCTGTTATGGCATAAAACAGAAAGAAAAAATAATATTAAAGTGGGGCAGAATCCTAAATTTAATGAAATTATTGTTGGCAGTAGTGTCTGGAAACAGTGTCTCATAAAATATGTGTTGTGACTTTTACCAAACTGTGCTTTCCCATCAGTGTGATGTTAAACACAGTTGAGATGTAAGCAGCTGGAATTAAAACAGACTTTCATATTACTGAACAGTTTGACAAAGTATTCTTAGGTATCACAATAATAAAGAAAAACCCCTCAACCACTAGTGTAAGCAGGAAAAATATTAATGTTTTCACAGTCTGAATTCCTTCAAAAGAAGACTGTTAAATGGCAAAGGCAAAGAGCTGCTGAAGGGTTAAACAGCGATAAAGGCTGGAAACATACAGTCACACATGTTTATGTGTATTCAGCTCCAACCATCTGCTGTTCATATGTGGAAGTTAGTAAATATGCTATTGCATCATAGCAGAAGTTCTTGGGGGCAGGATAATGACTGTTCAAGATCAACCTGTTAGAAGAGGACCAAGCTGTATAGCAGATAAAGAAAAAATAATCCACAGTAAATTTAGGAATCTGAGACAACAAAAGGATACAAGAGCAGACGGGCAAATTTACCAGTTAACTGCCATTCACTGAACTGTCATTATTTAATAGTAATGAGATGTTCAGGCAGACTCTTAGCTATCTGCATCATTTGTGAAAATACCACTTCAAAACAACGTCTGAGTTTTAGGCACTGTACTCTGAGTCATTTCCTCTGAGGAACTAATTTTTAACTTTTAAAACTATCTATACAGGTAACAGGGAGGTAATTTTAAAGTTCTAGCGAGTACCTTATACTTTGTACCAGCATATATTGGGTTTTGAGAGGATAAGTATTGTTATTAATATAAATATTGTATTTCCTAACATGTCTCCAACTTTTTTAGGGGAAGAACCAATATACTTTCATTCTAAGATTCTTCATTCAGCCAAAGTTTAGGATTTAGTCTGGCACCTAGAAAATTATCAAGGAAATTATTTCTTACTCCACCGCATCAAACAGATGAGAAATTTTATTAGTGCAAGCTGATTTGCAAGATAATTTTCATTTCTTTTTTCAGTGGAAGGAAAAAGATTGGAGGACAACATACTTTGCATGTGCCACCACCATTGCTTTTCAGTAGCATGACCAGTTTTCTCACATTGGCAGAAAGCACAGATGTTATGCTGCCCCTTAGGGAATATTCTGTCTGTGGTACAGGCAAAATTTCAATATATCTTCACTGTGTAGAAGATTCTCCTTGTGTTTCCTAAGGGTGTGAATAAAGCTGAATATTTCTGGCAGATGAAGTTGCAAAAGGAAAATTATAAATAATAATGTATTAAATAGTGCTGGACAACTTAAAACAACCCTGTGTGAGTCAGGAAAATAAAGTAGACACTTATTCACATTTTGTACCTTAGTGCATGACAATTGCAGATGTTCAATGTTGTGTTCCAGTGCAGGCACAAAAGTATGAAGAGTTCAGAACTAGAAGGAATAAGACATAATTGAATGTTTACTATAAAAATAGAAATTTGTCCTTCTCTGCAATAAGTACCATGTCAGCTTATAAAATTAGGCCTAAACCATTTGAAGGGCACATTTTGACTTCATATCCACAGCATTCTAAGAAACTAGGAAGAATTCTGCCTCTGCCATGTGAAAAGAAATACATATTGGATGATACTAGTCCAGAGCATCCTAGCTGCAAACTGGAACAGAGCCCATACACTGGCCTGGACTGGAGCTCTGACAGTAGCACTTTATTTACAGCTGATAAAACAGTGATGTTTACTCTTCAGGTGGGTGGGAAATATAGGCAACAAAACAGAAAAAAAAAAAAAAAAAAAGGTACTAATTTTGTTTCAGGGAAAAGGATAGGTTTAGTGAAAGACAAAGAATACAAACACCCTTTAGCAAAGTATCATATTCCTACCTTCATTTCCCTGCTTTCTGAGTATTGCATCAAGATATAACCCATATGATATTTCTATAGGAACAGGTCCGAAGATCAGTCTAGTAAAAATTAATCCTCAAGTATTACGTACTAGTCTTTGCATTTCTGATGTAGTAAATTATTAGATAAAGTTATCTCTATTATATTTCATAAGGTATTTATAAATATTCCCTTTATTTAAATTTTAATATATCTTCAAAATTTTCAACAATATATGCACATATATTACTTTAGACTACATACGTTAATTTAGACTGTTCAAGTAATACAGCTCCTCATTTTCTAATGTATAGGTTTCTAATGCCAGTCTTTGGTTTCTGCCAACTTTTATACCAACTTAAACATTTTATAGTACCCTTTCAACTGCAAACATATTCCAAAAGCGTAGTTCAGACAGACAACAAATGGAAATAAAGATCCACTCCACCCATCCAGATCACCTCCCTCATTAATGTAACTTTAGTCTACACTTTGAGCAGCATTTACTGCTTTTGGTCTTCTGATGTACTTTGACTTCAAATGTTATATACCACTGTCATTAAAAGACATAAAATCACATTACCAAAAAGTCAGATAGAAGGTGAAAAGAATGAAGTTTTCTTGCATGCTAGTATCTGCTTGTAGGCTTATGCTGCTCAAGGAGTTGCATTGTTCTGCTACTTAAAGCCTCCTGTTTCAGGAAAGCATTACAGGCAAAATTCAATTGTAATTCCACATCTGTAATATCACTGAAAGGAGCAGAACTTCAGTCTTTGTCAAAACTTGACATAGAATAGCATTTCAGATATCATTTGTGGTGGTAACAAATTAAAACAAGACACTTATTTTACATTAAAATAAAACATTTGCAATTCGCAATTTACATTTGCAATAAAACTCACAAATTGAGCTTTCTACTGTCACTGGTATCATCCAATGGCAGAACCTTTTAAGACTAAAATGTATATAACATAGTCTAAAATACTGATGATTAAAACATTGCCGTGATAATTATTATTTTAAAATACAATTTAGCAACAAGGGAATGCCAGCAAGTGCCTAAATAGGGTTTTTGCTACATGCATTTTTCTACTGCTTAAAGGAAGCCTCATGGGCAAATAATATAATTTTCAGATTCTTTGGGGAGGAATTACCATGAAAGTATTTCTATAGTCTGTTGTACCACCCTTCAAATATTTCTTTAACGGGAGTTTAAACAAGGTAAAATAATAACCTACAATAAACAAAGTGTTTTGTTAAATTAATATCAATCTGTAATAGCAAATTCCAGCAAAGCATAGAAATTGAGTTGGGCATGCTAGCGTGCTAACGTAAGTAATGGATGGATTAGCAGAATATATTTTGAGTTGGATCTGAACTGACTTTTTACTTTGCAGGCACACTTTAATTTTGATTAATGCTTACCTTGGTTTAGGCAATAGGCTTTGGCAAGGAAGAGAGAGAGGATTTTCTTTTCTTTTCCATTGACTTTTCCAGACAGCTCAATCTATTATGCTTGCTAGACTTCCCTTTGAGCCTGAGAACTGCTGGCTTGCAGAACATGTAATGTTCCTACTCTTTTTTCTCATGTAAGATTGATTTCTACTTTCATCCATGTCTTTGATTCCCTTACTAGTAATGATTTAGTGAAATTATTCTCTCTGCTCTTTTTGGGTGTCAAATGGCAGCACAGGGTTGAAAGGGAGTTTTAGAAGTCCATTGCAGTAGCAACACAAGATTAACCTGACACACAATAAACTTGAACATGGGAAAAGTAATGGTGTATTATTTCCAAAGCACATTGGAAATATGTGCATTTTCTGATGTGAAATAATGTGTTTCTTCCAAAGAGTATGTATTCTGGAGTCATCCTGCACTGGAGCCTTCTGACTTCAGGGTTGCTGAAGAAAAGAAAACAGCCTGAGTTTTACAGTGAGAGAATTTTCACCCCAACCAGAACTGTTGCCCTAGTTGAGGGACGCAAATTTGGATCTTATTTACAACTGTATAGCACAGGTACAATCTACTAAAATCAGTATTTTGCTATTAGTCTCAGGTACACAAACATAATAAAACCGAAGGAAGCCCAAACACACAGTACAACTTTTTGGAAAGGAGAAAATTAATGGAAAAAATTTAATCTTTAATAAAGATTATTATACTTTCCCATTCAGAAGAATTGGGAACAGATATTTAGACCTGTATCAAAACAATGCATAGAGAATTAGTTTCCTCAGCCATTGTAAGTTTAGGTGGTTTAGGGTTTTTTGAAACATTTGTCCAGTACTTTGCCAATTCACTGAATTACTACATTATAAGGTATTATGGGAGATGAAGCACAATCAAAGAATCCAGCAAATACAAGGAGGGGATAAATAAATGACAATTTACACCTGGCCCTGTAGCAATTTAGTACTTCCCACTTAAAAGAGTTCCCTTGCCCCAAAAAAAAAAAAATGTTTTTTAATTTTATTTGGTTCTATTTCCAAGAAAAAGTAAGAAGTTCTCCTTAGATAAAGGAGAACTTTAAAGGAGAACTTTTGTCATGAAATTTCTACATTAATCAAAAATGAAGATAAATGAAATTTCATTTCTCTCAAATATTTCTGTAATAACTTTCAGCCAGTCTTTAGCCTTGTTTGGAATCTCAAGAGAGAGATACAAAGCAATTGTGACATTGATTTTGAAAATGCACAGCATGGGTATGAAATCCTGTTTCACATTGGCACAGACCAAGAGCAACTCATTCAAGATGTGTTATAACAAAAAGAAAATCAAGCTCATAATTTGGATACTGAAATTGATTTCAAAAAACCTTGAACTCAATTAAATTTTCTGCTGCATGGACACCAGTAGACTTGATTCGATATCACTTTGCCCTGGGGCACAAAGCATGACTTACTTCTGAGTTAAGGGATCCCTACAGTTTCCTTATATCCAGATTTATAGGGACATATGGAAGGAGTTGTTAAGAGAAGCAAAGAGACGGGAGTAAGCACATGGAGTTGTATGCTGAAGAGAGATGCTCTGCTGATCAGCATGGCACAATGGCATTCAGGGAGGTATGGCCACGATCCTGACTCAGAGACTGAGCCTCACCGGGCTCTGGTGCTGCACTGAAAGCGGGGAGCGCTTAACCCACCTTGCTCTGCCTTTCCTGAAGTGAATCCCTGATGAAAGTATAAATGAAATATGAGGAGCAAACTCCTAACTACAAGTTTTTCAAAAGTAGAAAAAAGCCAGGGCAGGAATAAAATTTGATTTCAAATTATATGTTTATATGAATGGATTTTTTTCCTAAATATTTTTTGATATCTTCATTAATTTCTCATATTCACAAGGGGCTTAGTAAAGACTTCAGTTCTGCCACTGTCATTTCAGATATTTGCACAAAGCTAAGATTTTAATTGGAATATCTAAAGAATATAAACAATATACTACACAAAGTCCAAATTGCTGATATATTCAGCAGGACACTTAAGTCAGTGGGACTTCTCACAAGCTAAAAAATTGTCATCTGCTTAAGTGTCCAGTTGAATCACAGCCAATGGGCTTCATTATACCCTTTATTGGTTTTATCACTTTGACCTTTACAGCACAGTAAATTTTGCCCTTCTTGTGGTATTTATAACATGTTCTATGGCATACTTGCAAAGGAGATTACCACAGATTTATCTACTGCAATTTGAAAAGGGATGAGCTTACAATAGACTGTAATGGTTTCACCCCACAGAAAAATGCATATTGTGTATATTAAAAAATTATTACCTTAAAATAAATCGACCATTTAAAAATTGTCAGAAATTACATTAATAGAATGTAATTTACACATTTTAATTTTGTGTGGTAAAGGTGACTCAATCAGCACATAAAATCTGCACAACTCATTAAATCTTAGAAAGATAATGTAATCTTAGGCATTTAAGAAAATAAATCTGGAGTTCATTTACCAAAATTTAATGTTATGATGAAGCTACAGTGTGAAGTTTTGACTGTTATTTTCTGTACTCATGTTTCTTATTATTATTTTACTGTTCTTTTTTTTAACTGTTCAGTCTTGCATATCATGAATAAATTATTCAATAATTCATCTAGAGTATTTAACTATTGCCTATTAGGACCAATTTCCCTGAGATAGATCTATAACCTGTAGAAGATAATTCAGAATACCTGAAGTAAAGTTTTGTTTCCAGTTCCACATTATAAATGCCCTCTTGTCTTATTATGGTGAATAACTTACTGATTCTATGCAGCACTCCCAAAAAGTTAGAGCTTTGGAAGAAAAAAGTGATTGTAAAAATTCAAGCAGCACAATGCAGCTGCAAACAGGACAGTTACACAATAAAAGGCATCAGATGATCTTGACTTTTGGTTACAGTGCTTTGTGTATAGTGTGTGTGCTGTGCAGATTTTCAGTATGTGTAAGATCAACAGTACTGTACAGGTAAAACACTGAACTCCTTAAAATTGACAGGGCACCAATACACATGAGTTAAGTAGTTAAGTGTGTAAGTCACACATCCCTACTTTTTATGAAGTTCAATAGAAGCAGCAAATCTAAAGTGGAGATGCTTGGTAAATCACAGAACCACAGAATCACAGAATAATGAGATCTCTGAGATCATCAAGTCCAACCTATGCCTTAACACCTCAACTAGACTATAGCACCAAGTGCCATGTCCAGTCTTTTTTTAAACACATCTGGAGACGATGATTCTACCACCTCCCTGGGAAGACAATTCCAGTACTTTATTATTCTTTCGGTGAAAAATTTCTTCCTAATTTCCAACCTGTACCTTCCCTGATGTAGCTTGAGACTGTGTCCTCTTGTTCTGTCAGTTGCTGCCTGGTGGAAGAGGCTGACCCACACCTGTTTACAGCCTCCCTTCAGGAAGCTGTAGAAAGCAATAAGGTCACCTCTAAGCCTCCTCTTCTCCAGGCTAAACAACCCCAGCTCCTTCAAACGTTCCTCACAGGGCTTGTGTTCCAAGCCCCTCACCAGCCTTGTTGCCCTCCTCTGGATGCGCTCAAGCATCTCAATGTCCTTCCTAAGGGGCCAGAACTTGACACAGCACTCAAGATGTGGTCTCACCAGCACCGAGTACAGGGGAAGAATGACCTCCCTACTCCTGCTGGTCACACAATTCCTAATGCAGGCCAGGATGCCATTGGCCTTCTTGGCCACTGAGGCACACTGCTGGCTCATATCCAACCGGTTGTCGACCAGCACCCCCAGGTCCCTTTCCGCCTGAACACTGTCCAGCCACACTGTCCCCAGCCTGTAATGCTGTAGGGGATTTTTGTGGCCAAAATGTAGAACTCAGCACTTAGACTTATTAAACTTCATGCTGTTGGACTCTGCCCATCCATCCAACCGATCTAAGTCTCTCTGCAGAGCCCTCCTTCCTTCCAATAGATCAACACAAGCTCCCAGCTTAGTGTCATCTGCAAATTTACTAATGAAGGACTTGATGCCCTCATCCATGTCATCTATAAAAATATTAAATGGAACTGGTCCCAACACAGACCCCTGAGGGACACCACTGGTGACTGGCCACCAGCTGGATGCAAATACTAGTAAGCATTGCTCAGTTGCTAAAGGGTCATCATTTTAACAAGCTGAAAGATAACCAATGTCCAGACTTATTAAACATCTAAGTCAATGAGATTTAAATCCAGCAAATAGAGTATTGTGAGATAAATATGCTTTGACTTATATTTGACAGGATCTTTTCAAGACTGGATACATGATGACTTAGCATCAACCTTTTTTGTTATTGATTATTAGCCAGGATTTCATTACAATTTAGCCCATAAATAAAAGAACAGAATTATAAGCAGAATTCATTTTTCATACAAATACCTAAACAAACTATTAAAGTTGTCTTAAGAACCAGCACATGGAACATGCAGTTTGACAAAAGTGGGCTGTGGCTGTGAAGGCTGCATCATTTAGTATTATGAATTCCGTTTTGCACTGTACCTGAAGCATGTTATGTCTTAAGCAAGTTACTGTAAGGCATTTGAAAGAGATGTCCAAGGAAGGCTGATAGACTGTTACAGGAAACTGAAAGTCAAGATGACAAACAAAAGACCTTAAACTCTGAGTCTTATTCATCCTTTTTCCTACAAAAAGGTTCATGAGTAGGGTAAATGTGCCACAGTCTCCCACAAGAGTATATGAGGCAGAGCACAGACAGTCTTTCTGTCAGCAGAAACCAAAGTTTCATCTTCCAGGAAACATTAGAAAATATATTTCAGGAAACATTGTTTTCATTTGCAAAAATATTAATTTGGGTTTTAAGTGATTTTGCCCCAGAAAATCCTCTACTCCATCTACATTTTTCCTTTCTTCTCTTGTCCCAGTAGTAAATCAGAAGTCAAAACTGTGTGTGCTGTGTAGTAAATTTGACAAGAGATGCTAAGGGATCTACAGCCTAATGGGGTCTCTTAGGAAGCATGCATATGTGATAGAAAGGAAAAAGAGCAGGCAGCACACCTCCTGGAGGAGAGCCTGAGTCAATAGCTGCAGGGTTTGCAGAGACAGGACTTTGGAATTGCACAGTTTCCTTATGTGGATTGAGCCTGGATGTGTGCTGCTAACTAGATGCCACCCAGAAGCAGTTGACAAGAAAAGCACATTTTTTCAACTTGAAAAACAAAGCTGGCAACATAAAATCATGATAAGCAATATGAAACACTATGTGAAGACTTTGAGAAGTCCAGCCCTTTCAGGAAAGATACCTTTCTAAAACCACCTCCCTTTAGTGCTTAGCACATGAAAACTTCATTCTTGTGTCTGATAATGGTCTGTCTCAAAATTACTGTTTACCACTGACTTTTTTTTCCCTCTGTAGGATTTGCATTTCTTCCTAAGAAAAAGTAATGCTTTGCTAGTAAACTGTTTAGATTTACATACCCAATTTGGAAAATCCAATTCACTCCATGGAATTGCTTACAATTTTTCTACCAAAAACACCCCTATCTAAAGTTCTTCTGGGTTGCATTTAGTCTGGTTTGCCCAAAGCAAATTAGGCAAATGCCTTCCATCCTGTCCATTAGAAGCAGGAGGGTTACAGCACACACACACACACATACACACACACACACACACAGAGGAAGTCACATAAGTATTTAAGTAAGCACTGAGTCCCCAGCCGTGTCCTAGGGCCAAAGTCCAGCAACTTGTGGGAGGGCACAATGCCAGCCTAACAGATGGACATACATATGGGTAGTCAGGACATCATGTGAAGCCATCAAGTATGGACGCTAAGGGCATGATTCCAGCCTAAGAACATGAGCTTTCTGTGAAGGTTAGGGGATGTTAAGCTGGATTTACTTTCAAAAATAAAGAATAAATTCCACTGCCATGTCCAGGAACAGTTATGCTCTTAGTTAATCAGGTGGAGTTGTTAGTAGATAAAAAGAGCTTTTATTCTAAAAGAATTATTGCAAAGGAAAGTTTTAACATTTCATTAGGGAGGTTTCATTTTGACAGATAAATATGTACTATTTGTGGGAAGATGTAGTTAATGATAATGATTTTGCACTGGCACTGCTTTCATCCTGCATCACCATCTGTCCTGTGCTTTTTTCCTAAAGGAGACAGGAAATTGTTGTTTGAGCAATGAATACCAGTCAAACACATTTTCCAGCAACCATTATTGGGAGGGTCAGTGTTGGGAACCACTGCCCTTTGCTGATGAGAGAATGAGGAAAACAGAGGCACAACACCTCCACACACATTGCCCTGAAGAGTACTGACTTAGCACTGCTGATGCATCTGAGTGAAAAACAGGCATGTGCATCCACAGCCATCTGCTGCTATGTCCATCAGCAGGATAGAGGAAGAGATTAGGAATCATGCTTTGTGAATTTAATCCACTGCTACACCACAATTACAAAAGGCTGTGCCAAAACATGCTCAGATAGGATCCCATGGAATCACTGAATCATAGAATATGCTGTGTAGGAAGGGATCCATCAGGATCGTCAACTCCAATTGAGCTTTGACCACACAAAATGTCTCTCTACGGTGACAAGTAGCCTCTCTGTGTTCTTCCCATGTCACTTGGCCTTGCTTCCACTGGGATCCCACCTCTTACTAAGATCAGAACATCAAAATCATGATCAGCTTTTGAAATTTTACCAGTTGACTAAGGAGAGTACATGAAATTTTAATCCCAAGTACAGGAAGGACAGAGGCAGCATCTTGGTTTGTGGAGCACTGTGTATTCAGAGCAAAGTTGCGACAGGAAGCACTGAATTCCTCCTTGATTGAAATGAGATATTGAGAAGAAACATTAGAACTTTATGAAGATGAATATTACATAGGTGGTTTTGTTGAATTAAAAGGACTTGTCTGATTCTTCCAGTCTTGATTTAAAAACACAAAGAGAGGGATAACCACTGCTTCCTCTGATCCTCTGTATCCAGAGGATACAGCTTGAATTATCTGCTTTAACTTCCAGACATTCAAGCTCTTTCTGCTAGACTCAACAGCTCTTTAGTATTCAGCACTCCTGTCATGCAGTTACTGATTGTAATGCAAGTCACTTCTCAAACCACTTTTCACTAAACAACAAAGATTGACATCTTAAAGATGTCAATAGCACCATTCTGAAGAATGCTATTCCTCTGGTCATTTTTATGCCCCCTTCCATTTTTCAATGGACTTTAAGAATTCAGATGCCAAAAAATGTATGCAGCAATCCAGTTTTAGTCCCCTAAGTGCCATATATATAGGGAAAGGCTGACTTCTTATTCTATTTCTTTATTCAGGGTCTGTTCACCATTCTTACATATTATCCTCTTATTTCTTTTGTGAGACAGTACATTAGCTGTCTTTTTTTCATTTCAACCTACATGCCCTGGTTCTTTAACTGTCTGACTAAATCTACCATTTCATAATGCATTTTTTTGCATTTTATGTCCCACTTATAGAATAATTTAAGTGCTTCTATTTTGACTAATTAGCACATCATTAGCTACTTCACAACTGGTTTATGAAGCATCCATGCATTTCATAGAAGGATTTTATATTTTCTTCAGATCTTTTCAAAGCAAATTAATGCTACTGTGGTCATTTCTGTGGACTTTCACTAGAAACTGGCACTGAATTGTCATTCTCCATTAATGACTTTTCAGAAGCTCTCAGACAACTTGTAAACCATGTAATGAGCTTTTTTACAATTATAGTTCTATTACTTTATTAGAATATTGCATAAAAATCAGTAGACTACCTTACAAAGTCTGTAATGACTACATGGTTGGGGTTTTTATACAAAGAATATAAATATAAAATGAGATTTCTTGTCCATTAATAATGTCTGCATTACCACACTGAGTGACATTAATTACATTCCTGTGAGGTATTCTTTGTTAAATTAATCTAACATCACAGGTTTCCTTATTTTGCTTACAACTGATGTCAGTCTCCCTACCATACAGTCATTTCATTGCCACTGTATCCCTTTTATGGATGTTGGCACAATCATAGATCCATAGAAAGGCTTGGGTTGGAAAGGACCTTAAAGAGCCTCTCTTTCCAACCCCCCTGACATGGGCAGGGGCAACTTCCACTAGAACAGCTTACTCAGAGCTCCATCCAGCCTGGCCTTGAAAACCCCAGGGATGGGGCATCCACAGCTTCTCTGGGAAACCTGTTACAGAACCTCAGTACACTCACAGTAAAGCATTTCTTCCTATTACTGGAGCTATTTTTTTGCTTCTTGTATTCACTAATGAGAGTATTCACTTAGTCTCCCTAGTCTCATTAGTCTCCATAGTTGTCACGTTCCTCTGTCCACTTGAAGTATTCCATACCTCCAGTTTCCACAGATGTGTATTTACTTCCTCTATTCTCCATTCAATATATAGCTTTTAATCCCTATTTGTTACCCTTACTTTTGCACTCAGTGCAGATGAACTTGCTAAGATCTTCAGCACCTTTGAATTGCTACTCTTTAGTTATTTAACATTCTCATTAAGAATTACAAATTTTCATTCATGTATTTGTCTGATTTCTCCTCCCAATTATTTCTGCTTACATTTTTCTCAACCATAGAAAATTACGCATTTAGAAGGACCACTGTTTTGCTGCTTGGGATTGTTCTTTGTTTGTCTAAACTGATTGCAATCAGGTCATGAAAACCACCCCTAGGGCAGCCATGAATTTCTAGTCCAATAAGTTATTCATATTTACCAGTTCTAATGAGAACTTGAATTAAAAATACATTGTTTGGCTTGGAAATTTTGCACCAGGAAACAAATTCTTTTTTCTTTTTATCAGAAGTTAATATTTTGCTGGTGTGTTTGACAAACCTTCTGTACATAGACCTCCCACCACATTTATTAATATGCATTCAAAATCCCATGATTTTGTGTTGAAAAGAACTCCCAAATGCCACTACTTTTTTTGTCCTGGGAGGTTACATCCATTTGTTTTATGATCCAAGTAGCTTGACTACTTCCACCAGCTTTCACAGTTGACTTTCCCACTGAAGAGGGTTTCTACATCATTGTCCCTGTTATCAGGACTTTATAATAGCTACTGCATGCAACAAGAATCTCTCATTTTGTGTCTGGCCATTCCTCCCCTTTAGATACATTTTTCTGGATTACAGTAAAGCACTGTAAGGCAAACAATGACTTTAAATCTAGCCCTGTATGACTTTTTTTTTTTTTTTTTTTTTTTTTTTTACAAGCTTGGGGTTGTGTATTTCAAGCTACTCATGATCAATTCACTTAGAAAATATCAGGAAAGATATGTTTCCTGAGTAGGATTTTCCAATAAGAAAAGCACCTATGTTTAGAAAATGGTTCTCCTTCCATTTGACCAATGGAATTGAATGTACATTGCGCTTGTGAAAATTTGCAGGAATCACAGCATTTCCCTTTTGCCTCTGGGGATTTGCTGTTGATCTGTTTTTCTGTATCACCCTTCATACTGTATGGTCATTTAATGACTTCTTCTTTCTGATATATTTAATAACTGTATCTCAAAAAAAACCCATACTCTCCCTGAAATGGCAGAGTGTCAGTGAGGACAGAATCTGGATCATTCTTTTACTTCATATTGTATCTGGACCAACACCTTGAATAAAAGAGACAAATTACAAAAATGGAGTTCTGGGGAGGTTTTGTGGGTTTCATTTTGTGGTTTGGTGTTGGTTTTGTTTGGGTTTTTTTTCTGTTCCATTCTTCTTTACAAGGTTATTCAGTTAGTTCTTAAAATAGTTTATGTAGTTTAATTTGGGAAAATAAATGAGGTTACTTTAACAAAAAAAGTCTTAGTCTGCACATTTTCTGCAAGATGGGCAATATTCAACAAACCTGAGATCCCTTTTCTCATGAACATAATAAGACATTTCTCAGTTGAATGCCCAGAGGTGCATAGCTTTTAATGAGGGTTTAGAAAAGAATATCTAGGAGGAAAAAAAAGAACTAGAGAGGTGGAAATAGAGAAAAATTGAAGAGGAAAAGTAAAGAAAAAAGACATATTTAATTTTAGCACATGTAATTAAATATTTGCTAACTCTTGGCCAGCTAACTAAAGATATTAGAACCATTATTTCTCACCTCATTGTTTTTGCAAAGATTTATGTTTAAATTATATTTAAAATTATCACAAAATGTATTTAAACGGACATTAGGATTCTACAGTTCTTTATTTTTCTGTTACAAAATGTGAGAGAAAATGTGTCCTTTCAATGTTTTTCACTTTGATTATACCTCTGGTATTTGTTTGGTGCAATGCTTTAAATAAGCTTACTGAAAATGTAAATGAAAAAAAAATAAAATAATTTCATAATGAAATCCAGTTGTTTTCAAACCTATTCTAATTGCACATAATTCTGCTGAATTAATGCAATTCCTACTATGACCTTCCCTAAATAAAATTCTCTGTCTTGACAAAGACTGAAAAATTACTGAAAATTGCTTAAACTAATACAAATGCCTGTTGGTACCACTAAAAACATAGTGCTGCATAATTGTGATTTGAGCCAAGTTATATTTTTTTCACCTACCTCTTCAATTTTAGAAATGAATCTGATCTTTCATCATTGATGCTTCTCAGGTGGTACTGACCAAAGTCCTATGACATTGGACTTCGGTAATTTTTTATTACCGTCCCACATTAAGATGCTTTATGTTTTAAGATATTACATTCTGAGTTCTCTTTTGTTAATAGACAGAAAACTCTAGTCAAGCATATCCACATTGTAGTATCTAAAAAAAAAAAAAATCTCTTCTTTTAAAATTACCTCAGTTCAAATGTATCATGCAGTTGAGCAAATGGGATTTACTATTCACTGTTAATCCTGAAAATTACTTCTTAATATATTTTAAGTAAAATGCACATTTAAAAAAAAATTCTCTCACGGGAATCATGTGCAATGTAGAAAAAAATCACTTTTTAATATTGTCCTTTAAAAAGAACAAATAATTAATTTTTAAAATTTCTCAGTGAAATATTTCAGTTTATTTCTTTCTAAAATAGAACTGTTGTTTGCAATGTTTCCCTGTTAAAATCTTCAGCTATGAAATTCATCAAGTGTAGTATATCTGGCATTCACTATAACTATACTGCAGGTGTCTGCAAAAGAAGTATTTATATTAAGCAAATAAGACAAGAAGCATTGGATTTGCTTCTTTCACATAGTCTGCACCATATACAACACAAAAGAATGAAAAATCTTCCTCAGTTCTTCAACAATTGATTTGCGAAGGGTTTACAGGCTTAATAATTCAGTTCTTTTTATAGATGTACCCCTTTGTGCAATCTGCCCTGACCTTCCGTGTCTGACTTAGTATCAGGTGATACAGAGTGCAATGCACCCAGGGACCTTACATAGGTGCAAGGATCTGGGCCCAAAATGTTCAGCTGCATATGCAGAGACAGAAACATCCTCTTTAACAAGTCAGAGACCTTGCTTTTCAGAAGTAACACTATTTGCTACACACTTCTGGAAGAAAAAGACAACATGTAAGAGATTTTAGACTAAGTTTAGGGCCTGAACAATTCCAGGTAACACTCATGTTTGAGCATACCATCTTTCCAAACTGTCAGTAATGAGAACCTATCCAGAAAACAATTACAGATCCAGCTTTCCCCCCACTATGTATGTACAAGAGTGTTTCTCTGAGAAAGATCAGCTTGAGTGTTCAAGACTGTCAGAACCAGGCCTCCTGACTTCAGTCTGTGCTCTTGACAAAACCCCTCTGACAAAACTCAAATGTAGTTTTAAGGTGAGCAGAGTCAGAAAGAAGAAAACCTATCTTGCAATTTCTGGCCCAGCTGTGGCTCCAGTAGGATTATTCTACAGGCAGCCTGGAACCTAAACAAATCTTTACCCTCCATGTAGTTTTCAACATTTTTCACTCTATGCTTTTTTATTGGTCTTTTCTTTATGAATATGTCATTGCTTTTTTATTTTTCACTTAAATTCATTTTTCTTTCCTTGCCAAATATTTAACTGCTCTGTATCTTCTGTACATGTTTATAGATGCTTAAACAACAAAGCAGGAATTTTTCCTCCCATACAAAATGTTTTCAGCATTTCAATTAATCACCATAGCTTATTAGTGTAGGTGTAGATATTATAATTAGGATGTTAGCAGTAATTTTAGCAATGCAGTAGCCTAAGAAATGCTGGAATGAGCATTTGAACAGTATTTATCTGCCAATTTAATTATATTACAAATGGGATTAAAAGGAGAGCAAATGAGATATTCATATTTGCCAGTCCAGTAATGAACATGTCCACAGATTCCAGAGGGCAATTTTTTTCTTAGTTTGTTACTTTAAAAATTCTTCCCTCACCTTTAAACTGTATAAGTTAATACCTTACAAAACCTAAATGGTCTTATAAATCAAATCTTAGTATCAGTAACAATTTCAGTGGCAGAATGAATATTTGCTAAGGAGGGTGGAGTAAAATGTCAAAGGAAGCAGGTCTTATTTAATCACTGTAAGGTCCCTAATAAATGAAAGCCAAATATATTCTTCTTGTTTCTATCCATCCTCCTTAAACATAGCTATTCAACTGAAAAGGGATATAATACATTTCAATCTATCATCTATTTGTAATTGTTCTCTGCATTGAGTCTTTCCAAATAGACAGTCACACAGATATAGGAAGCATGTGAATTTCCCATCCTTGCCACTCACAGTGGCTCATTTTCAGTCTGGTGGAATTGGAAAATGGTAATATACAGACACAGCTCAAAAGATACAGGTAAAAGCTAAAGAGAATTGCATAACCCATTGCCCAAAGTTCCATATGGAAATTTATGAGACACAGTTTAATAGTGTGGGGCTGTTATCTACTAATTCAATTGTGAAAATGGGATCAAGGTTTCTTTGAGTTATCCTTAATTTCTACATTCATTTTTAATGCTGGTTTGATTAAAACCCTTTTCATGTCTCAGTTTTAACACCTTTAAAAGAAAGTAAAATTATACCAGTACCACCAATTGCCACTATATATTTTATATATATATATATATATATATACTAGTAATATAAATAAATAAATAAATAAATAAATAAATAAATATATATATATATATATATATATATATATATATACCAGAACCATCATTATAACACTACTACTACCAATTGAAGGGCAGCAACAGGCAACAATTGCAATTCAAACTGGGATTCCCAGAATAGATGTTTTTGTGGCTATCAATATAATCATCTTTAGTCTTAGAATCAAGTTTTCTCCTATTCTTTATGTGTGCAGCTACATAACAAATGCAGGGCAGGAAAGAAAGGAACATCCAAAAATAATTCTTTCCTATAAGCCAATGTTTTGATGAAATTTAAAATTTAAAATAAAGGGTATTTACAAATCAGATTTCTCCAAAGGTCTGAATAAATTACACCAATTGCAAAGATGCAAAAAGCTGCAGGTACAAACAGACAGAAGTATTTGTCTGATATTTTTTTCATGGGGTTGTTACTGAGTTGAGCAAGTAATTATGTGGTATCTGTCTGCAGAGACATGGTTATACATCACAAAGTGCTGGGAAATATTCTCAGGGCAGATTCAGTCCTTCTTCCACTCATTTGTATTGTATAAAGAAGAAGACTAAGTTGTGAAAATCTGTTAATAAATCTTAGTTTTAGTTAACAGAAAAAAAGGTTTGTAAAGGTATTTGCTGCTAAAGGAACCCTTTGGCATAAAACTATGTGAAATTTTGCATGACTCTTTTCAACACAGCATTACAGGAATAGACTTCTTAACATGATTTTAGAAAGAATGTAAAACTTTGCATTGTTTAAAACAATATTCCTTCTGACATGCTGCATTGTTCCTGGCTTACGCTTGAACAGAAACAGAAAGAATTGGATTTTCAGTCCTTGATTGGTCATGCTGAGACCCCACATCACAATACACATCATGCCTCATTATTTGACAAACTGGCTTTGCTTGAATATTCAATACACATCCCCAGTGCAATTGTCCCTAAATGCCAACTAAACATCACCTAACACAGTGTTTGCTTAGAGTGGACTTCAAAGTGGGGGCAAATAGGCTCCTGAATTTTAAGCATAAAAGAAAAGACTTTTTTCATGGATAAGTCACAAAAACCACACAAAGCAGAGTAAATATTCCCTGGGCACTGTTTTTCTTTCAATTTCTTTTTCTTTGTCTGTATCCTTTCACGAATACAAAATGCTTTGCTATACTGGTCTCATTAATAAATTACAACCAGTCAATTTCAGGTGTCATTCTTCTGCACCACTCACAGTATTTGTTTTCTAAAACAAGTTTTTAAAATTTTGTTACTAGAACCTTGACAACACATAGGAAAACAAAGGTTTTGGCTTACTTCCATTCCTTTTTTTAAAGTTTGGCTGAAAGTAGCTATGGAACAACAGGGAATAAAGCCAGAAGTACATCTCACACAAAGCTGTATAAAATATGAATATTCTCCCAATTCTTAGGGCATTTCAGGAATATGAAAGTCTTAGCAGCTCTGTGCAAGCAACAGCTTTATTTCACAAGATACTGTATCCCCCTTCCCACCTTGCCTTCCAAGTAATTCCTCTGCCGCACAGTTCCTGTGACTCTTCCTCACTCCATATTAAAAGCATGTCTATGTCCTTTATCTGCCAGAATTTAGTGATAAAATGGATTATAAATAGCAGTTTAGGCCAGAGAACAAGACTTTCATTAACTGCATTTCATATGGTCCTACGGGGCTTGTTACTACTTGTGTGCTGAGCATGGTGCATAAAGCTCCCCATCTCAGCCTTCCTGAATGTCTGCACAAAGCGGGACAGTATCTCCATTTCCAAGACTAGCACATAAATTTAATTTCATTAAATTCCCTTTATGTTCTGCCTGGTAAAGTATTATACCTTTCCAAGACCATTCTCATGCTGAAAGAAGTAGAAAGTCATGGGGGGTTTTGGCCATTAGGAAGGAAGAGGATTTTGAATTTGTGAAGTTTAGGAGTCAGTAGAAAGCCATGCTTTGGCTCCTCATCCCAAAGATGAAGATTACATGATGAACAGCCAAAGATAGAAAAGGTTTTCCCATCTTCCACATTAATTCTCCCTCAGATTAGCTCTCTTTTGTTTCCCCAGAGAAGTTCTTATTAACACTGGGCAATCCCCATAAGGCAAGCTGTGATGAAAGGACAAATAAGGCTATAAACACGGACATAGGATAACAAAATAAGATTGGTAATGTTTTGGAATGCATAGCATTCTTTGCATTTGCGAAAGTCAGCTCTAGCTTAACAGAGCAATATTAAGTTTCTATGTATCATAATAGCGATCACACTCTAATAATTTCACAGTAACTAGTCAAAAAGAATCTATGAAACCAGCATTTCATTTCATTACTAACCAAATGGGAACTATGTGGACTTTTCTGTGCCCCGTTTCAGTAAAATGGTGATAGAATTAAGACCAAGCTTAGTATACAATTGAATATGAAATATATTTAATTGCTGTTCTACTATAATTGGTAGTTTTAAGTTTATTCGTCTGAGAGAAGGCATTTTGAGCACTTGTTTTGATGACAAAGTGAGAATCCTATTGAGGGAAGCAGAGGGTATTTATTTCCAAAATAAAAATAGTGATTATTTTATAAAAGTGTAAAGGATATCCAGCATCTTTCTCTTGTCCCTGTATTCTCATAAAATTGTGGTACTGCAAACATGTTTAATTCAGAGCTGTCTGGCAAACAGCAAACAGGACAGTCGAGATCTGGAAATGCAGAGTATCTCTGCCTCTATTTTTTGACTGTCTTTGGTATTGTTCTAGTAGGCAAGCTGTTGTTGGCTCTTTCTTTGTTATGTTTTAATTTATTCTTTGTTATCTTCAATTTTGAAAGAGCAGAAATGGCTATGAATTGTAGAGATACCTACACTGGTCAGAGAAATAAAAAATTATCACAATTCTAGGAAACTCAGGTATGAGGTCACTCTGCCCAGAAATTTCTACATGCATGCCGAGGGCATATTCAATATTTTTCTTTCTATAGCCTTAGTCAGTTGCCTACAGCCGCTCTAGTAACAAAAAATATTTGAGAAGTCATAAATTCTTTGGCACAGGGAGCCAAGATTGGTTCCAAAATACATTGAAACCAGTCTCCGCCTTCTGAAGGCTGTCCTCAAATTTGTACTGCATGCAGGAGTCTAAATTTTTAAATGGTGAAACGCAGATAGAAACTGTAAAACCCATTCAGGGCAAGAGGGTTCCAGAGCCGTCCTGTAGAACCATGATGAATTTTGAAAGGTTCTTGTTGTGTAAACCATGGCAATTCTGCAGAATTAGGTCAATTACCTAAATGCCTCATTTTTCAGGGATCCTTTGAGCTTGGCATATAAAATGGCCTGTGAAGATTTTGTTCCCAGGAAGGCTGAATCAAATTAGTTGTTTGGGATTTGTCATTTTTCAAAGTTTACTTGTCAGAGTTTTTCATATGAGAATTTGGAGTGTTGAATCACTTCACTGTTGTATCAGCTGCATTGTCCTCTCCACATTGTTTATAAGTGGAACTGCCACAGTTCTAATAAATAAATACAGTTGTATCTAGAAGATGCAGTCTGATAAAAATCTGCCCAAAAATCTTCCATACAAAATTACTGGAAAGGTAAATAATGATTATGAACCAGATTAATTGGCATGATGTGCCTGCCTTGTACTGATCTTTTGAAGCAAGTCAGCTTTAAACACTATGCAAACAGACAGTTCATCAGAATTGCTCGAATGGTGCAATAGATCCTTATATAACCCTACTATACACTGTATAACCCTACTATACCTAGTTGTTATTTCTTACCTATTTATTGTCACTTGTGTATGTATTTCAGCAGTTACTTTTTTCACACAAGGCTGTGTGGTCTTGTGAAATCATACTAATACATAATACATAACCATGGAATCATACATCATATCCACACAGCAAATAGGGGAGTGAAATCTGTTCTTCCCATATGGATATTTTTCTACTAATTTAACTAGATGAAACAGTGGGCTTAACAATGTCTTAAATAAAAGAAAACAAGTCCCTACAACCATAGAATTCAAGCTGACAAGAAAATGTCCAACTTGTCCTCTATAATCTCCAATGATGATAATGAGAGAGTAAAACAGGTATATTTCATGATTACTCCTCAGTAGTAATAATGAGAAAATGCAGATATATTACTGGATATTGAATGTATTAATTATAAAAGTGTTATTTTCTTAGTTGTTCTCATTAAATCATCCACTTGCCCAGTGCTGTTAGATAAGAAATGCAAATTCCAAAAACTACATTACCATTTTTATTGCTCATCAGAAACATGTCTTACTTTTGAAATATTCAGCATAGAGAGAAAACAGGAAAAACATGCTGAGTGCAATGAAGAGCAGTGGGATGCCAGAGTGCAAATACTGAATAAGATTGTTTGTAAACAAGCTTCTTCTTATTATTTCTTTATTGCTATCAACTCTAACAACTCAAAGCTTATATTTGAATTTGCCAATGTTATTTCTTTGTATCTCTTCTTTTTAAATCATACTAGACTATTCCTTGATATTTAGAATTTTGTATTTCCTTATTGTCCCTTCAATAGAGCTAGATACTGTGAAGTGCATAGCAGATAGCAGTGTCTGTACTAAAGACAAACACTAACAATGTCAAAAGTGACTGCAACTGTCATTATACTTTGGTTAACTTGCAGCATTCCACTTTCAGTTATACAAAAAAAGTAAATATTCCTTTCCTCTTAAAAAGCCTGGTTTTCTTGGAAAAATTCAGACTAATGAACTACAGTGAACTTG
This sequence comes from Vidua macroura, assembly GCF_024509145.1. NCBI lineage: Eukaryota > Metazoa > Chordata > Aves > Passeriformes > Viduidae > Vidua > Vidua macroura. The sequence continues at coordinate 23,607,974 of NC_071577.1, forward strand.
ACTAGTCAGTGGTGTATTTGGTCTTCAAAGGAACCATGCTAAATTAAACCACACATGAACCTTTCCTACCTTTTGTTCCTGCAATATTTCTATATACAGCTTAAATTTTCAATCCTCTGCTCTTTTTGCCATGTTCTTAAGCTGTGGACTGTTAAACAACTCCTGCATCTCCCCAGAGATGCAAAACCCTAGCTCCAGTACAAATGAGGTTTGTAAATTCTTGAGGGTGGAATGTTCTGCACAAATGGGAAATAGTGTCATTACTTAGCACTGTGGGAAGCATTTCAAAAGCTGAAACACCCTTGCCTCCAAAAGCAGGAAAGTTTTTAAAGAAGCATCCTCATCATCCTCCTTTGCAGATACTGACAAACATTTGATCCACTGAAGTTCAGTGTTATTCAAAATCATGCATGCCTCAGCTGAGCCCCACTTCCAGATATTGGGGGATACCTGCTCAACCTATAAATCTTCATGTCAAAACCATCCATACCATTTCTTTCCAAGCAAATCAATAAATATAATTTTGACTTTTTGAACTCGGTATGTATTTTATTTGTTAGCTAAAACCACAAAGATTAGTCTAAATTCTCTCCAGCCCCTCTGTTTAACCAGTCTATGTTGCAATGGTTGGCCTGCAGCACTTCTATTTTTAGCTCTAATGGAGCAGTCTTAAATTGCTTATTTTCTGTTTACTAAAGACATTGAGCTTGTAACCATGGAAACTGTGGCAAGTGCCACAGCTTAGCTGTTTTATTAAATGCATGGAAGTTACAGCTGTGAAACTTGAAAGGCCAGCATGTCAATTTTATACATGACTCGAATTGCCATATATGCCACATTATAGCAAGTACTACATTAAATATTAGAGGCCAGAATCTGGTCTTGGTTGTAATGATAGAAATTGTACTATCTCTCTCCTCAGTGGAAACAAACAAACAAGAAATATTCTTGTACAATCTAGATCAAGATCTGTTTTTGTTAAACTGCATAGGCTGTCAGGTTTCAGTGATTACTGCTTTTGAGTGCCTAAACTGCAGATGATGTACATTAAACCAGTCCCTAGTTATCATGGAAAGACCGCGGCTCACAGATGTGTCTGCATGAAATTTTTAGCACATTATTGTATTGCTTACAGCAATCACATTATTTTTGGAACCACTATGTTCTGTAATATTAATAGAAAGAATTAAATCAAAATTAATGACCTTGTCAACTAAAGCTTCTAAAGCCAGAGTGGAAAAATTAACACAAAGAACTCCTTAAATCTCTAATTAGGTTTTTAAACAGGAACAATCTGGGCACCAGAGGTATTGAAAGTTTACACTCTTTGTTACTTTTAGTATAGGCTGAGTATGTAAAAGCTAGGGTATTTTTGAATTCATACTTCAAATTGTATATAACACTGAAGTCAAACCCTTTTGAAAATTATTAGCACAGTTTAGAAGATTTTTGTGATGAAGTATAAAACAAATAACAAATAAAATGTTTAACACAAACCTAAACATTTCCCCAAAGTCCCAAAAGACTGAGAGCTAAAATAAGAATAGTGGTATATTTACATCCATAAATACTTAATGCATGACTCATCCTGTGTAATAGAACCAAATGCTTGAAGAATGCTCAACATTTAGAAGAATCAGGTTCTGCTTTCTATGCAAGGACTGTGGTTGGAACAGTGTTCACATTTCTACTTTTGGTGTTAAATGTCTCCATATTACAAGTCCATACAGGCACTTCCAATGAATAAAAAAAACCAAAAAGTAAAATTGACATTTCAAAGGACACAACTCTTGGTAACGGTGAGACTCCAAGAAATTATGAACAGTGGTATTTCTTTCTATGAAAACATTACTTAATTCTCTAAATTAAAGAATAATATGTTTGATGCTCAATTATTGAAGTCAAATAAGTATTCTTCACTGTCTGTTGGCATAGCTAAACTTACTGAAGTGAAAAAAATTATGTTTCCTTCCATTTATGTATTCCTTTTTTTTTTTTTAATCCATCTGCAGGATCTACCTTCATTTGCAACACCCATATAATTCCAGTGAAAAATCAAGAGGGAGTAGCAATGATGTTTATTATTAATTTTGAGTATGTAACAGATGAAGAGAATGTGGCATCTCCTGAGAAGTGCAAGCCAATATTACCATCTAAACTTGTAAATCGTAAGTTTCTCAATGAAATTTTTTTGCTTACTTCTACTTTTATCTGGCAAAGTAATCAACATGGGCAATAAGGTTAGCAAAGGATGCTATCCCATTGATTGACTCAATAATCTGAAATCATAAGAAGCTAAATGTAGCAAACCTACTGCAAGATGTTGGTAAAATAATCTGTCAGATCTTTGGTAGTACTAACAGCCTAGATCTTGTGAATAGTACTAGGACATATTACTTCATAAAAACTAAAATCTTTCACAGAAGTGCATTACCCTTGACAAAAATCAATTACAAATGGAAAACTTAAAAAAAGCATTGTGATATAGCCCAAATATTTCATCTTAGCCTATTCAAAATTGAATATTTCTATTTTATAAATAAATAATTGGAGTAATTTGGTTAATAGTTGGTGAAATGTGATTAAATTAGACTAGAAAATATAAAAATCAGTTAAAACATAATTAAATATCCTGATTTTATCAAATTGAACTATTTAGATTGACTTGAAGGATGGGGGGGTGGATGGAAGAATGTACCGGAAATGCTTTTGCTTTCATTCCACTCTGGAACATAAGTAATGTCAAAATTAGAAAACTCAACACAAATGTCCACTTCTTATACAGCTACACTGAGTAGCTTTCAGCCCCACTATCTGCAGAACATGTGCTCTTTTGCTGACCTTCACCGTGTGCAGCAACAGCACACAATCCTTCTGCTTTACGTCACCACTCACATAATCTACTCTTACTACAAGATTCTCCAGAACACATCCCATTTGTACAAGCTCTTAGCAAAGCACAGCATGCTCTAACAGTGAGCATTAACACTTGGAAAATACCTTTGCACAGTGAGATAATCTTTAACATTAGTACAATAAAGGAACATAAGTATTCCAATTGTTAAATCAACACTTCAGTTTTCTCTAGTTAGGAAATAAAGGCTGGTACAATTGCCACTGTGAGAAGGAGAGAACTTTATTGATGCAAACACTACATAGCACCTGAAGCATCCATAGAACCCTACAATGACAGGGTGTGTAAGAATGTGGCAAAGGAAATTTCCATTACTGGAAACTTGCAGTATGCAAATAATTATTGTTCCAAATATCCAATAATTATTGCACCAAATATCACGTTTTTAAAAAAGCCTTTGTAATAGTCTTTACAGTACCTATTTAAAATTTTGTGCTTTTAGGCTTTCTTTTCTTATTCTGTTTTGCATTGGGTTTGGGGTTTTTTAATAACCAATACAGCAACTTTTGTTGGGATTTTTTTGAGATACCAAGAAAACACTTTTTTTCTGCTAATGATACAGTTAAAATCCTATTAAGGGATATCAGAAAAATTTTTAAATTGCATCAGAAAAAAATTATAATAAGTACATCAGGTAAACCCTACCCATATTCTGGTTTTATTTTAGTATAGCATGGTTTTGTGAGTTTGAAACATCTTACTTCTTCCATTTAAAAGCAATTTTATAACAGATAAAATTGTTCAGCTTGCCCATGCTTACTGTGGTTTTATGGACAAAATAGAAGGTAAAATACCAATTGGGTAGAAAAAAACAGAGCTTCATGTCTTGAAAAAGAACATTTTGTTCTCATATCTGTGACACATCACTGTACACTTTCAAGTGTTATCACTTGCCACACTTTAAAGTGAAAAGCCACTAAAGAGGAAATCTGCAAAAAATCCCCCCATTTTGTCAAAACATCCTTCTCTTGTTTTATGGTATTTACACCTGACATACACAGGGGATTTTCTTGCTGAGAGTTCTTGAAAAATTAATAAATGGATCTCCAAGCTCAGTACATAACTGATCTCTCTCAGAGAGAGATCAAGGTGCAAAAGGAGGCAAGGAAAGGTGACTTGAACTATTTTCCTGCTAGTGGGTACAGCCAGATGCCAGAAACTGGCAGAAAGTAGAGCAGGCACATGGCTGCTCTGTCTTCTACTGAGTTGCTTATGGTTTCAGAGCAGACTGTTATGTGGGCCGGATGGGATGGATGGTGATACAAAATATGCTACATAGCCAAAAATTCCTCTTGGCAAAAAGAGGCCAAGCTATGCAAAACATCCAGAAATAACTGCAAGATATTGTGTACAGTTCAATGGTGGTTTTAAACTAAAAGAGAAAAATACCTTGAAATACAGAAAAGGCAGAGAGAGACCAATAAGCTAGAAAAAAAGTCAAAAAAGGTGGATTGTTTACCAGTGAAAACATATTTTTAATGTCATGTTCCCAGCATAAGAAAGGTACACAGCAGATTCTCCAGGAGATAGTTTTTCATCATCATACTCTATTTAGAACAGGTAAACCAGTGGATCACACACAAAATGGACAGTAATAGGTACTGGTTCAGGGGAAAAAAAAGCAAGAAAATCCCTTTGAATGCAGCAATCAATTTAGAGAATAAAAATAGAGAGGGAACCAGACACATAACAAGTGCAATACATCTCTGACAAACAACCAGGAAAAACAACAGCTAATGACAAAAGACAAAAGATTTCAGATTACATTAACATCTACTACCCAGAATCACACAGATCATGAGACATTTCTTTCCAGAGCTCCTTAGATTGAGTTTTTTCATATTAGAATACCTTTTCAACATGAGGAAAAAAAAATCAAAAGACTGAGTCAGGTTGCAGGAGAGAAGTAAAAGTTATTAGGAAGCAAAGAGATTGCAGCTATTTTCCTGTCCCTAGAAAAGAAGATAACTTTTCATACTCTCATCCTTCCTCTAATGGATTTATCAAGAGCTGATCAAATGTATCAAGTGTAACTTTGAAAAGCCTTTCCTTTTTTCTAAAAGCATCTATTCTGCAAGCTGCAGCCAACAGTTTTGAATACGCTACCACTTACCATAGGGCTCCTCATGAGAGAAATTGCCACTGAGGTGAGCTCAGTTGTTTACAGCAGAGTACTAATAACATTGAGGTTGTGGATGGTTGCTGATCCCTGTATGGGTCATTCACTTGAGAGTTGGACTCATCCTTCCATTTCAGAATATTCTATGATTCTGTAAAATCTAATGCAATGTAATAAAAAAAGCATTTCATGCTGTGAAGAAAAGAGGGATTTCAACCTGTTAAAGGGCTGAGAACCCTCTGAACAAATTAAGACCTATGGAAGACAAGTAGCATTTTTTAGGTTTAGCACAGTGACTGCATTTAGCTCTGGATGGGCAAACATTTTAAAATTTATCAGCTAAATATTGGAGGATATTTCCAACAGTGTTTGTAAGCTCTCTAGTACAAGGATTCTGTCTTTTGTTATGTGCCAGGATGATGGCTAACAAAGGTTCTGATTCAGCACTGGGCTTGGCAGATGATGATAATAATAGATTATAAAAAAAAAAAAAAGGTATGTTTCAGGAGTTTGATGAGCACATTTGAGTATAAATAGAATTCTTTCTAGTCTGTTGCTCAAGACTTATATGCAGCAAATGTCTGAATAGGCAGGAATGTGAAAAGTGAAGATAGGGGCTTCAGAATAGCAGCACAAAAGTTCTTTCAGTTGATCCTTTTCTTCCCCTAATATTTTCTGGCATGAATTTATCACCAGTTCTCACTGGCAGCTGGAACAGTTTTTGTATAACCAAATAGTGATTTTTTGGAAGATCCTAGCATGCACTAACCCTGTAAAAAAATCACAGTCAACTTTTTCACTCTTTTCTCTTTCATTTTTGTAGTTTGCAGCAATTCTATTTTCCAATGTATGCCAGTTCCCTAGTAAAACAAAGCAAGTCTTTGCTTATATATAACTCTTCTCTTTTTTTTGAGGAAAAAAGGGTATAGCCCAAAACTTTTGCCATATCTTTTCGTTTGAGCTTCTAATCAAACTTAATTTAATACTACCCCTGTTCCATCTTTGCATTCAGAGACATGCAGAAATTTCTTCTGTACATACTTATCCCAAACTAGGTAACATCCTCTTATCCAGTAGGAATGTATTTGTACAACGTGCACCCAAAGAGAGACTTAGAGAAACTGATTTCTGCTATAGATGTCCATTCATCATTCAATCTTTCTAAGCTTTGTCTCATTTCCATATTTGAGAATTCTGGTCATTCTTATTTCAGTTATTTTCTAATAAGTTTGGTTGGCTTTTGTATTGCCTTTTCTTAGATCATGTAAACATTTTAGAATTCCAGAAATTAACATCTATACCCAAAGACAAAAACACTTAATAACTTTACCCCACCTCATTTTACATGTGGAACATTTAAGACATAAATACTTGCTTTGTAAATGAAGCGATATTTGTGTAGTGTATTGAAGTGTTAAGACTGATAGATTTGAGCTACATAAGCCCTAAAAATGGATTCTACTCATCTCTAGCAGTTCTTATGGACTGTTCTCTCTTACACCTTCTAAGACACTAACAGTTGCTTGATTCTCATTATTATGATAAAAAATTATTCCTAAAAATGTAATTAATAAATTTTCATGAATCTAACCATTTGCAAAGCTGTATAAAATTTTGAACTCAAATTAAAATAATGCATAAATAGTGTATATTTAGCAAGAAATATAGAGTAGATTTTCTACAATGAACTAAATTAAGAAGAGATGTGATTTTATACCACCTTAGCAAAAAACTTGTTTGAACACTAGCAAATTATAATTTAAATTTATCTACTAGTAACAGTTTTTAACCAAAATAACATGAATTCCCATTCAGTGTGTTGCACAAACTTTTTTAAAATCCTTATTATAAAGTGTTAATCTATAACTTCTGGGTGTAAATATGTCTTTTATATGAATGGTTGAGGAAAGGGACCCTTAGTGTTCAATTTATTCTCAAATCTTTCAAACATTCCACTCTGGCATGTTCATCCACTCCATTATTTTATGAGGAGTTTTTTATGGTGATATACAGAAGTAGTGGCATAAATTACTATTTGCTCATGGCACCTGATTCTATTCCTCAAAACTGTGAAATACTTCTTGTCTGTAAAACTAATGACTACAAGATAGCAAAATCAACCATGACATAGACTGAACTCAGAAAATCAACAGCCAATTCAAACTGAAGAAACCTATAGCTTGAGGATCCTGAATTCAATGTGAAGAATGTGGCTACAATTTTTCTGCTCAAAAAAGACCATTTGTGGGATTGCAATGAGTAAAAACCTTTCAGAAATTAATTCTGAGTTGTCTTAATTTTCTGCCCCACCTAGAGCATTCTACCTTTTTACTGACCTATAATGCTTTTTCTAATATTTAATCCAGCCCTGTCTAGATCACAACTTTTATTAATCAGTAGGCTAAAATAGCTAGTCACGAGGTCACTTTATCACAAGTTTTTTTTCTTTAATTTCAAAACAATTTGACTAGCTAGAAGTACTAACTTACAATCTAAATATTGTTTCCCAAACATTGTGTTTATTGCCTCATGGGAGAAAGCCCAAACAGTTATTTGATTAAATATGTAATTGCATTCTGCCAAAGAGGGATATTTCAGGATTGTCTTATCATTTTATCATTTCAAAATCTATAAGCCTAATAAAGACACTAGAATAATTTCTTGGATTTCTTTCTGTGAAGGAAACTAGAGGATCTGTTATGTATCCAATAAATGGAAAATAACCTTCTTTGGATAAGGCTCAAATGAAATCGGGCAGCTAATAATATTCTTAAAACAGCCAAAATCATAATCAGAAAACCTTTGAAGCAACTTCTTCAAGGTGCTTACTGTTCAGAAAATTTTCCTCTTTCCTGGCCCTAGCAATGGAGTTACATCTGAGAATCAGAGAACACTCTATACACTGATGTTGTAAACAAGCAGAACTGCAATTTAAATCAGGCCTTTCCTTCCAGTCAAAGAGCTAGCTTAAAAACACAGTATTTGCTTCCCTCTGTGCAAAGCACTTTGTTATATAAGTATAGCAGTTTAGTGAAAGGTAAGCATATCTTTTTAGTCCTAGAAATATTAGGACTGCAATGAAATACTGCATACTGTTTGATGCATGCAATTTTGCCTCATAGAATATGGCACATATAAGTGAGAGTAAGCCCCTGACTTTGCCCAAAATGTAATGAGAAATTTGTCCAGGATCTTATTTTTAGCTGCACCACTGGAAGCAAATTCATCTTCAGTGAGGGCTAGTCAAGAAAAATTGTGTTCAGGAGGACAAAGGTTTCTATCTAGCCAGTCAGCAGCATAGACCTGAAAACCCCAATGTCAATTATGTGTATTTGTCTCCAAGGTAAATTACAGTAAATATTAGGCAAACTGAAACAGCACTGAACTCTTAGCAAAAGGAATATGGCCAAACACCAATCACCAGTAAAAGACAGAAGAACCTCTGTCTGCGATTACCTCCTTTAGTGCTCCACAAACACCCAACTGTCTAAATTAATAGAACAGCCACTGAGATAAATAATTTTTCTTAGTCTTCTTCTACAGAGAAATACGAGTGGGGTAGCTTTACTTCTGTTTCTTCATGATGGCTGCTGTTGGGGCTCAGCTCAGAAAGGAAGCCTTCCTGGATTCCATGAACTGTAATTAGTTGTTTAAATTACAGCCTCACCCAACTACAATCACAGAGCTATTTTGCTATGTCTTGTACAAACATTCAGTAAAAGAAAAGCAATATCTGCTTAGAGTGAAAATAAAAAAGAGAGAGTGACACAGCTTTCAGTAGCTTTCAGTGGAGGCAACTTATGCATACCACACAGGTATTCCAGTGATATATTTTCATTAATTTTTAACAGGTCTCCTATCTATCTGTTACTTTCAGAACATTTAAAACAGGGGGGATACTGTGAGGCAACTTGAAGGCAAGGATAATGATTTTCTGAAGTCATCCCACATTATAATACATACCCTCAGGAAAGTATAAAGGTAGTGAGTTTTACTTCATTCTCTGATGGAAGAAAGAGACACATTTCTATTATTCATAATAAGAATTAGCACAGAGAACTTAACACATCTGTGCGCTTGCCAAATTGAATTATAGATTTTGACCTTGAAGAGGAAAAAAATCAGAACTATTAGGGTATCTCAAGTTTAGACAAAAATGACTCTACTAGAAAGCAGGAAAGATTTCCAATGGATTTGAGAAACTTTCAGATGGATGTTTACAATAAATATGCTTTTTTATTTACAATCTTCAACTTGAAAAGGCTTGCTTTAAGATAAGCAAACAAAATAGATCTATAGATAAAAATAAAGGAGTTTACCTCCATCATGTCTTACTTCTCAAGCCCAGAATCCTGTCATTATTACTTGACTATTTTAAGCATCCAGGCAAGTTGAGCATTTCAAAAAACCTTAGAGCAACTGGCAAGGACATACAGTCTGAAGAGCTCTTGCCATGTAGAGATGAAATAAGTGAGGCCTGTTAGGAATATGAAACTAAGCTCATATTCTGAACAAATGTCAGAGAATAAAGTCTATTCTTCTGATGAAAATTATGAATTTTTCAACTTTTCAGTAAGTTTCATCCAAATAAAATTGTCATTGTCTAGCAAAAAATTCATCATTAATTAGAAGTTCCTTTTCATGAGAAATAGCATGTTAGTCTATGTAAACCTATTTTAGTTTTTTGTCTGGAACCTTAGCCGACTTTAAAACTTGGTAATTGGAAACATATATTGATCTAGTAATTATTAAATATTTCTTAATTTAATACTTCTTAAATTTTCCAAATAAAAAGCCAATGGACTTTCAGAATAATTCTTCTGCATATTACATATATTGTATGGATATTACATATATTTGAAGCTACCTGAATTAGCTTCTAAAATGTGTGGAAATTTAATATTCTGCCTTCTTTTCTTAATAGTCTGTTTATTTTTTGAATCTGTTTCAAGCAAAAGCTTTTTGTAAATTTAGTTTAATTGTATTTCAGATGGTAACAACCTTTCAAGTGGCTCTTCTTCAGGTAAATCCATCTTCTAAAATTCTATCTACAAAAGTCCTTTTATTGCTTTGTTCTGGCTATATTATTTCAAGATCTCATTACATTTTATATAATTCTAGAAGAGTGCAAGTCATAATATGGCTCTTGCTCTCACTGTCTGAATATTTATTTCTGCAAAAATATAGATATAACAGGTAAACTATTAAATTTAGTATAATTATATGACATACAAAATCCAAACTTAATGATACTTCTCATTTTATTATTACTGAAAGTAGCAGTATGCAGAGCATAAAAAAACTTCTTCAATCAATATATGAGACAAAACACATTGCAGAAATGGATAGTGGTATATGAATTCAGTGTTAAAACACAGAAAACATCTTCAGTCTTCCTGTTTCAGAGAAAAGCAATATTTTTTATCCTATGAAGCCTGGCAGCCATGGTGATGAAGGGCTGAGAACTTCTTGAGAGCTTGATTCAATAGATAGAATAAATTCTTTTTCCCAGCTGCCAAAAACCCACCATAGTCATACCAAGACAGCTAAATATTGTGCTAGGTAACAAATTAGATATAATATTTTCTGTGATGCTTGCTGTTTTATTTCATTGCAGTTATTTACTTCTTTTTTTTCTTTCATATTTCTAATCATATTTAAGAAACAAAAATGCAAAGAAGTAACATCTCTTTCTGAGAGGACAAAAAATTATTTCATATAGCTTTTTTACAAAAGCACTTCAACTCCTATAAGTGTAATGAATAAGATATAGTAAAATGACATTTCTATCAACAAGTAGAAGAAAAACATGTAAATGTACCAATTCATATTAACATTCAAGGATATCAGGATTATGTCTTTTGAGAGAGACCCTGTTTACATTGTTCTCACTGAATTCACTCATCAACCACACACAGCAGAGCCCCACAAGCAGTCAGAGACTTCAAGACTTCATTCCCTTCCTTTCATAGCCTGACAGAGTCCGAGTCCTATGTGCAGATATCAAAGTTAAATCTTTCTCACTTACAAGAGAACATAAAGAAGATTGCTGGTTTCTTATACTGGTACAAGACACATGCAACCTTAAATTTTACAGAAAACTAAAAAAAGTGCCAAAATTAAAGGAGACCATACCAGAGGATAAAAAAAAGAAGGGTATTCAGCATCTGAGAATTATGAATTCTAGCTTCTAATGTTAATAATTGCATATGCCTTGCTTTTTTCCTCCTGAAAATAAATTGTTTAATGAACAAAGCAAGAAAGTTATCCACTTAAGTATGCTTCAATACTTTTTTGGGAAAAAGAACTGAAAAAACAATAATTGTCTCTTTCTGTAATTGTTTGTCCCAAGGTCTGCTGTGGCCAGACAGAAAATAAGGCTTCATCACCTGCCACAGAGTTTGCATAGAGTAGATTCAAGTATTTGCTGCTATTTTAGACTGTCAGTGTTTAGAGATTCTGCTTCTCAAAAGCAATTGTTTCCTTTAATCTGTTGCATGAGTTGCTAGATGGCATTTCCAAGCCTTTGAGCAGCAATTCAATAACTGTCACATATTTCTGATAATCTAAATCCTGGAATTCTGAGAAAATATTTCAGCAAAGGTCTGACTTGTGCTACTATTGTGAAAGTAATTTCACTTATTCTTTGGGGAAGGTTTCAGAACAAAGGTATTATGGAATTAGCCCATGCTCTGAAGGACAGTCTGTCATAATTGACTATCTTACCTACCCTTGTCAAGGAAATCCATTTATAATAGGTTGGTCATTGTGGATATGTATGTTCTATTCTTTAATCTTATATCTTGAAAAAGTAACATATGTTTCATATTATAGCCAGACCAGTCATTCACCATTGTAAAACTATCCAAGACCTGATTTTCTTCAAAACGCTACAACAGACAACAGATTGTACAGAAACATGAGCAGCTCACTTTGGTTCAGCTCTCAGCCTAGGAGAAGTGGTACATCACACCAGGAAACAGTTCTGACAGTTTCTACACCTCACATAGACAACCTTCTGCAAACTCTTTTTATATTTGAGCTCCTTTGATTTGATTTTGGAAAGTTTAAATCTAGAGAAGGTTGAGACAAATAGACTAAATCTAGGTGCCAGCTAGGGAGCCTGAGACTAGCTTGTATTTTTCCTTTTGCTTTCACATTCTGGGGTTTGGATAACTGCTTTGCATCAGCATGAAAATAACAATACTACCAGTGGTGCTACAAAAGCTGGCTGAGCAATTCTTTGAGGAGCTGTCACAACTTTTCAGCTGTCATCTCTTAGGATTCCCCTTCTGCAGTGCTTGGGATAGTATTGCAGGAATCCCACTGACATGAACTAAACAAACTTTGGGAGATAACACAGCATGTACCACTAACCAGAGACCACTAAAGAAATTGTAGAGAAGGTAAAACTCTCTCAGTTGCAGGCATTTCTCTGTCTTAGCCACTGTGTCTTTTATGTAAATATACATTTTCACCACTAGAAATCTGGGGACTACCTTCACTATATCAAGACAATGATCAGGCCAAATATAATTTCCCTTCCGTTTTATGAAATGTTTGCACAGAACAGACACAAGAATCACTAGCCATGCAAGTGTATTGGGTTACGAAATAAATAATTTCAGATATTTTTGCTGGAATACCCCGTTTTGTATTGATGGAGCAGAAAATTTGCAACCATGATTGTAGCTGTTGATACAGTCTTTTGGGAACTAATTTTCATTCTTCCTTTTTTTTTTCCCTGACACAAAATTCCATATGGTTGTATTCAGTGTCTAAGAATAGCAACTTTCTATTAATGTTAGCACTTCTTTTTGCAATACATATGGAAAAAACAAGGATATTAATTTTTCTTATCAAGATAGGATTTTTTCTCAAAACTATTAATCTAAACATTTTCTTTCCATTAATTCTAAGTCTTCTCCTTTGATCTCCCAAAATATGAGACAGAATTAAAAAAGGCTTCCCGAACACAAGAAAAGTAAATTTGAGTTTGACTTTGGACACAATTCTATCTGCAAACAGTTTAGAAGAGTCGTATATCATCTACAGTGATATTTTTGGACTGACTTCTACTATTTAGAAACTTTAACAGCTGAGATGGCACAGAGAATAAGTGCAACCAACAGATTAACTCATTTGCAAATTACTTATTCAGTAAAGTGAGGTTTGAAAGGAGGAGGTGGAGTAAGTCTGGGATTGTGACTCAGACTCAACTGCTTTCCTCAATTGCTCTTAGAAAGACACAATCATACAAATCTCTGACTCAGCATTAATAAGAATTTGGCAATCTAGTCTTTAATAAACATAAGGATTTTAACGTAACATTATCTCTGAATTCATAGTAAATAGCCAATTGCATCTGAAAACTGTTTGAGAATTGTAAGCCAAGATCCATCTGCTCTGACATCATACTTACACAAAATAGGGGTTGTCCATTACCAAACAAAAGATTTCACCCCATATGCAGGATGCCAGGAAAGCTTCCACTGGCACTTTTGGTCTATACTGGGACAGCAGGCCTGAGGCCTGAATGAATTTTGCTTCATGACAAATTGTGTTATTACACTTCCTTGCTCAGCTCAGATCAGTAAACTATATAAATTCTGAATGGGCCCACTGAAAACTTTAGCTACAGGAGAGAGATGAATGTTCAACACACCATGTAGCTCATTACTTGTTCACTGAAGAATAGCAGTACTCCTTCTCTTACGAATATTCAAATTAAAAAGCAGGAAATAGGGTTTGAGACTATTTATTACGGTGTATAGAAGAAAAGCAAAAAGCTGCTCATCTAAGTTTTCTATTTCATGCCCAAAAGTCTTAACAAGAAGCAAAATTCTCATTGAGTATTCTTTCCAGCTGAACTGCAGTTAGACAGCTAAATCAGTAATGCAGTATAACGTGGTCATATTAACGTGGTGAGGCAGAAAAGACCATCTGCAGAACCATGAATATGACTAAAATAGAGTGCCAACAAAAAGCCTTGAATAGTGTCTAATGCCAGAAATCCTTATGAATGGTGCTTTTAAGAATTTCAGTGTAATTGATAAAAAAGAGAATTATAGTATTTTTTCACTTTGGATGCAATAAGCTTTCAAAATTGATTTATAAGCTGTTTTACAGCTCAATTCTACAAGCATTTAAAAATAATAATTTTTTTTACGTTCTTCGCAAATTTCAACTGTGAGCAGTTGTAGTTTTCAAGCTTACTTAGAAGAAATCTACACACTCCCATGGTGCACTCTGCTGAATATCACTGTGTAGACTGAAAATTGGCACTTTTAACTGCTGTTCTAAAGATGCATGACTCTGGTTTATGTAACAGAGATTTCTGTCTATTTTTTTCTGTCGTGTGTATATGCTTGGAGTGATAAATTAATTGCTATTTATTTGGAATTCAACAAAGTTTTTGAAAAATTGTCAAGGACAAAAAAGGAATATCATTACATGGATTTATATTTTAAAGTAGGGAAAAAAAGGTGGAAATAAATCACCAGATTTCTGAACACTTGAATGTTATTCATTTAGAATTCAAAATACAATTCCATATTCAATACTAAATACATAGGACATCAATTTAAAAATATTAAATGATTAAGCTGGGTCATCTATTGTTCTCCAATTACTGTCTGCCATAGGCATAAAAGAAAGACAATTTCAAAACATGTCAGTATCAAATGAGAGATTGCTGTGTTAAATTAATAAATGTTAGGTAGCCACAAATGCTGGCAATTTAAACTGACTGAAAAAAAATTACCTTATCCCAAATAGAACTTCTTATCCCAGAAATAGAGAATAAGAACATAGTTTGAAATATTCTCCAAGAAATCATTTCACTAATGATTCACTGTTGAAAACACTTATGTGGCAAAGCAATGAGATACAAAAAGTTATTTAATAAGTCAAGCTGTTTATACAATGACATCTGATCATTTCAATTTTTTAAAATATTTTATTTTGTTAAACTTTCTTTAGAATTACTTTTTCTAAACTGTTTAATATGTTTTCTGTACATCTGAAGTCCCCGTGCCTCCATCTGTGAGTTGCATTACACAAAACCTTACAATATTTGTTATTTAGGTTTGGCTTTTTAGAAGGGTATTCTGTAAATTTTGCAATTCTTCCTCTGTAGTTTCTTTCTTTGTACCATATTATACTCTTCCTCTCAGCTACTGATATTCCTTACCATTACACAAAGTGTTAGTTTTCCACATACTCAGGATAGTCTCCCCTGCCATTCAAGGCACCAAGCCCAACTTAGCCCATCTCATGCAAATGTAAACAATAATTGCATTGTAAAGGTGCAACTGAGGCTTGAGAGTGGTCTTGCTCTTTTTTCTTTGCTTTACTCCTTTATTTTTCATTTTAAACTTGTAAAAATTGTTTCATCTAATCATCAGATGTAAGTATTGGAGAAGATTGGAGCAAAACTGATATTCAGCTTATTTGTCTCTCTTAAGAAATTAGCCCTGGTATCTTCCTGTTTATCCTGTAGCCAATAAATGCATATATCAGCAGTACATTTATAAGCACATGGAGTTCCACTAGTATTAGAATCCACAAATATCTATTTCAGGATAACAACTACCAAGCAAAGTGTTAGACATATTTTGGCAGTCTTTTATAGATACATAGATTTTTAATTTAGAAAGGATCATCTGAACCTCATAGCTTTTAAAATAGGCTGTAGAATTAATGCTGCTATTCCCATTCTAAGCTCAAGAACTTAGGTCTGACTGGATTATGAAATCTTTTAACACCCCAACTATAATAAACTTGGAGTTACATTATATTTGTATATTTACACATTCCATTACTAAGCATTTTAATTTATTAGGAATAGGTACCATCATTTATTGTAAGTGAAAAAAAGCTGATTTTAATGACCAGACACTAAGGTGTAATCTTTTCTTCTGTTTCTGTGCATTTACATGTAGGCAGACTTTTTGGGTTCCGGCTACCTGGATTGAGACTTCTGACATACAGAAAGCAGTCCTTACCCCAGGAGGATCCTGATGCAGTCATAATCGATTCGTCTAAGCACAGCGATGACTCAGTGGCAATGAAGCACTTTAAATCACCTACGAAGGAAAGCTGTAGTCCTTCAGAAGTGGATGATACAAAAGCACTGATTCAACACAGTAAATGTTCACCTTTGGTTAATATATCTGGACCTCTTGACCACTCATCACCTAAGCAGCAGTGGGACAGACTTTACCCTGACATGATACAGACAAGCAATCCACTAACCCATTCCAGATCAAAGGAAAGTATTTGTAGTATACGGAGAGCCTCTTCAGTACATGACATAGAAGGCTTTAATGTCCATCCCAAGAACATTTTTAGGGACCGTCATGCAAGTGAAGGTATGGTAGAAAGTCAATCACTATTTTCTGATGTACTAAAAAAGGAATTATTTCAATATTTCATAGTAATAATAATCACTTTGTAAACAAAGCTAAATTTAATGACTCAATGGTGCATTGAAAATATTAAGGGCCCCAAATGTGCCGGGCTTGTGTAAACTAAATATTGTTTTTAATTTCCAAGGAGACTAATGGAATCATGGTGTTGATCTTCTCTATAGGGATATAGCAAATATTGGGGCCAGCATTCCTAAAGCTAATATTGGGGTTTAGGGGGGAAAAAAAAAATCAGATGATCAAATTATAATTGCATCTACCATTCTCTCCTATACTTACATATATTAGATTGTCTTTGATTGTATGAAATCCTACTTCAGAAACTGATAAGTTTATTTCTCTTAAATCTGTAATGTGCAGATTTTACATTCCCTGATCCAACACTGAGACATGCTTTTTCTCTCATGCTGAAGAAACTATCCTCAGCAATTCCACTGACATGTATTGTGTAATGAATAGTGAAATACTTGGTGAAATGGTGAAATGCTTAGTGTAAACTTCATTTAAGTGTGATTTTCTTTTTGCACTAGCATATTCATTTTTCATTGTAGTAGTTCCCAAATGGTAATTCTTCATCCAGTTATGTATCTATGGAAATGTGTAAAAATCAGTTTGAATATTAAGTGTCTTTGATTAGAGTGGTAGAAAGCTGATGCATAAATTACCACATAATTTAATACTTGCTGAATGGAGGAGCAAAAATTTCTATCTCCACTTTATGGAAAAAGTTTTTTCAAATGTTAAATACTAAGGAAAATAATTACTACTATGAGGAGTCAATAATCCAATTGAATTCCTAAGGCTTCTCCTGCAATGTGATCATTTACAGTGTAAATAGACAAAACACTCTCACTCTGTTTTCACTTTTTATAAACTACAAAATAGTAGAGAACCAGGCCCTAATTTATGCCATACATAGTCATTCTAGTAACTCAGCAGAAGAGAGGATGGCTCTCAGAAAGGCATTAGAGTTAGTAACCATCCTTGATGCCATCTGCTTACAATCACATTAGAATTGGACACCTTATGCTGAAAAGATGTTTAAATTTATCCAGCAAGTCCTAATTGCCTAGCTCGATGGTCAGCCATAAAACCCTATTATTGCTATAAAATTATCCATGCAAGTTAGGCAACCAAGATTCAGCTTAAATCATCTGCTCCAGGCTTGCAGTTTCTGAACAGGAAGAATGAAAAACCCTATTTTACAACAAGTAAAAGTAAACTACAGTCCCAAAGGGCTAAACTCTTACCAAAGGAAAAATATGGTTAACATATTTTCCCATTATGTTTTTATTTTGAGTTTTGTCAAATCATTCAAAAACTACTACTCTATCTGAAAATGCAAGTCAGGATTCAATTTTTTCTACCCTTTCCAGTTCAAAAAATATTAATTGAATCAGTAAAGCAGAATTCTGAAAGAAGAGAATAACATTACTTAGCTTAATACTAACTACAGTAATTTACCTGCAGTCAAATTTTAAGATAATGCAATTGAGAATAAAAATTATTTCATGTGTTAAATTATGTAGCCTTGTTGCCTATCACTTTAAAATTATCTTCATTGTGCCCATTATATGCCAAAAGATATTACACTAAAAATGACAGCTTAGCATTTTAAATTCATTTGAGTGTACTGGATCAAATTCCATTATAAATTTGCCTATATGACAGCAAAGGCAACAGGGCAGGAACTGTTTCCTACACTCACCATCCAAAATGCAGCCAAGCCAGCTTCATCTGAAACGCCAGCCATGCAGATTCTGCAGGCGGGTACAAGTGCAGAAATGTTATTGTCTTCACAAAGTGGACTCAGCAAGATTGCTGTAGCCTTCTGAAACAGCAGCAGGCTTTTGAGCCCAACTCAGCCTAATCTCCAGTACTGCTACAGATGCATGTCCCAGGAAGGCATTGGGCTAGGAAGAGCTAAACACCTTTCCACAGCCCGGGTCCAGCGGGCCCAGCTGGATGCGCCGTGCTCGCCCAGGAAGCTGAGGAGAAGCCAGCAGGCAGCAGGTGTGGCAAGGCCCAGCACCATCTGCGATGCCCCCGGCAGGTCACAGCCTCTGTCCAGAGCAGGGCTGACCACCCTCCACAGGCACAGGGCTGCTGTGGCACAGCCAGATCAGAAATGCCTCAGCCTCAGAGGTGGTCTGTCAGCCCAGGCAAAGAAGGTGAATGTCTGTGTGAGCCCAAAGCACATCTGAGAGCTGGGAACCTTGGCACAGCAGGTGTTCGCACCAGGAGGAAAGCCCCATTCCCTGCCAGACCTGCCTCACACCCCTCAGAGCCACAGGGCACGACACAAGGGGACGGTGCCCTGTGGATCACATTATCACATGATCTAGTGTGGCAGCTACCTCTGCACCTGTGTGGCTTCTTTAAAATAGTGATAACAGCAGCGCTAATAATATTCTACCTGAAAAGGTTTGATTTCACAAGTGGATTCAGGGCCAGGTGAGGCTATGACAGAAAGCTTTGCCAATGTTTCCTTGTAGAAAGGCACCTAAGAGCTGAAGAAAGGTTTAAGGTGTATCTTTCTCCAGCACTTACTCAGAAGGGCATTGCTTAGGTTGCTGCCATGTTAAAAGTGCTTCCTCACGTGAGTCAAGGCAGGTGTGGGGGGCCTGGGGGTCTGTGCCAGGCCTCCTGGGCAGCCCCACGTGCCATGCAGCCACCCTGCACTTCTGCCTCAGCTTTTCTCCATTATGTGGGACTAATTACTTCTTCTTGGCACTTTTGCAAAGAAGAAATATTTTTTTCCTGCAACCCACTGCCAGACTTGTGGAGAAAGAATTTTATCATGTTTCTATTAAGGCAAGTTAGATAAAGCCAGTCCTACTGCCTGATGATCTACTCCAGACACTTTTACACATTATCTCAATTGTCAGAGTGACTTCACCTTCACTTAAAGTCTTCATAATACAGTCAAGAAGGTGCAACAATATTTCAATTCAAACCATGCACACTTTGAAGCCGTATTTTCTACTTTTTCTGATGTAGATTTTAGTTGTCTTTTTTTTGTCTTCTCCACTTTTATTATGCTGTAAACCAGACAATGGTCGCAATGTCAAAGGTAAAGTATACATCTAGACTGTACTTTCCAGTATTTCAATCAGCCACACTTTATGGCATGTTACTTTGCCTGCTGTATGAAATGTTCAAATGCAATATTCTCATGTTGACCCCTCTAGGGCTAGGTCTATTACATAAATTATATTTGTTAAACATGTAGTTATTAATGCAACTCTTGTCTCAAAGCACTAACTACAAATTGCTGGAAAAAGTGAAGGCATAGTTAAACAGCCTTTTGATTTAATTATCTGCTGATTTAAAAAAAGGAAGGGAGGGAGATAGAACGTATCATAGTTACTTAACTCAGTGCTTTTGTCCTTAAGCAGTCAAAACTTCTGTTGAAGGTACCAGGAGTTTTACCTGTAAAAGGATGTGTGATTGTATGAGGACATTAGCAAATGATCCATTGTTACAAGGTACTTCGTTTTCAGTTAACTCTCTCAAAAATAAATAACTGATAATCAGGACCCTTGTGGAAGTATCTTCACTTATTCCTCTTTTGTCTCTTTAAAACTAGTTTCACGTTCCTGGATGGCAGGGGGTATGGTTTCAAGCTTCCTGTAACATCAAAATGTGCATGCATGAACTTCATTGCCAATTTCATGTTTAAATAATATTTAGTGCAATTACAAAACTTTTTATTTTCACCAGCATTGAGCTACATGTTTTAGAAGCAATTTGAACTTAATCTGTAAATTACTTCCCCCATTTCTGAAGACCACTTACTAAAGTGTTCGGTTTAATTGCCATATTTGTATGTGGGAAAACTGGTTTGTGACTTCATGCATGACGCAAAAAGTGTGTGTACCTGGTAAAATCTCTCCAAACTGCATGCAGTGCATGATACAGGTTTTGTAAAACAATTTGTGGACTACAAAATCATTGCATTTGCTTCATATGTATGTTGGCAAAATCTTGGGGCAAAAACATATAGTTTCTGTGCTGTACAATAATTTTTATAAATGTATTTGCTGCTGGTGAAAGATTATGAATTGGCAGCTCAGGAGAGTGAAATAATTTCTCAATGCATTGTGTAAGCAAGGACAATGAAATCCTACCATCAAAATGGGGAGTCCAAACTTAACCTGATTCTCCTTTTTAGGCTAGGCAGAAGCAAGTCATTCTCCCTGCTTATTCAGTTCTCTA
The DNA here is from genome assembly GCF_024509145.1 of Vidua macroura. NCBI lineage: Eukaryota > Metazoa > Chordata > Aves > Passeriformes > Viduidae > Vidua > Vidua macroura. The sequence continues at coordinate 23,628,654 of NC_071577.1, forward strand.
CCTCTCTGTTGAAACTGTCAATCAGGGTGCCAATTAGTATCAATTGTGATTGTGATTTGTTATGGCCCCCTTTTCCTGCTTCCTGCTATAACAGTATAGCAATAATCCACTAAGCTGTCAAGTATCAGCTCAATTTCTGCCGGCCTGGGCTGTACTTAAGCTAATACTGTCTTTCAATCAATTACCATTGTCAATGAGGTGCATTATACCTTTCACCATTTTCTGAAGCAAAAGAAGGTGGGGGAAAAGAAGCAAGATTCTATTCTCATGTGCAATGAGCTTAAGCCTAATATCATGCTCTAGGGCATGAGTATTAGGTAGCAAAAGAGAGAGTAATCCCCTTTGGAATGGAAGCAATAAAAGATGTAAATCCCAGAACCCAAATTTAAGTATCTATGAAGTTACTAATAAAACAGAATCTTGCCTACTCTCTAATCACAGATTTGCGTAGGCTTAGTTTCCTCTTTGAATTCCTAAGATATGAAGGATCTTGTTGATCTGATAAATGATTTCAACTTGATATCCTGCTTACATCTAAACTGATTCAATATTCAGAAACTATTGCTCAAACTAACAGGGAAGCAGGGCTGGAAAACTGCAGTCTGACCACATGTCCAATACCACACACCAGTCAGATTAGTCACTTCACTGATTTGTGAGGAGACTGTGAACCCTGATATATTTTGAGCACTAATTTTTAGTAGACTCATATAGATGATGTGAAAGATAGATTCAGGTTGCACCTGGGCAAAAAGGTATTGAAATATAGTATCACAATCCCTTGGTGGTGCCCTCAGTAGCAGGCTTTTTTACCATTCCTTGCAGGTGAAAGGTAGTGCTTTCTTCCCTATTCCAATGAAGGTGTTCCACAAAAAAAAAAATATACTCGGAGAAAAAGAAAAAAAGAAAGACTGTTTAGCAGTTTAATGATTAGAGAACTCAGGCACAAATTCTTTTTTGTACCCAGACTTTTAGTCTAGAGCATCATGCCCTCCCTTTTCATCTTAAATTCCTTTCTGCACAGTGGCAAAATTTGAAATGGAGTAATAGAGATTTTCTATCTGTGGCCCAGATTAACATGCAATTATCATGAGTTTAGGAGATAGAAAACATGTATAGATCCTTATAAGCTTCAAAAGAAAATGAAATGTCTGCTTCTTCAACAAGCATTTGAAGCCAGGTGTGATAGAAAATCAGCCCTTACTTTAAAAATTTTGCCAAAAGAAAACCAGCATAAAGCATTTCCCCACAGCCATTCCCAAGCAGCTGCTTGAATTTCATTCATTCTCACATTGCAAATAAAATCAACTGTTCCACTGTTGACTTTGCAATTTACCCCACAGGCCTAATTCTATCCCATTGACTGTTCCTGAATCGACATATACATTCTTTTTTTCCTCTCAGGAAGACAAAATAAAGCCTCAAAAAGAAGAAAAAGAGAAAAGCATCACATTGTTGCCCTTAATAGAATTAAGGCAACCTTAAATAAGGTTCTCATGTGGATCTAAGAAATACCCTTCAATCTCACACTTTATGTACATTACTAATGACTGCAAGACCTGGATTTCTTTCTTAAATCCCTAAGTGGATTTAGTTCTCACTGTCTAAACATCTTTATAGTTCTTTTTCCAATATTGTTCTCAAAAGGAACTTTTCCTTGCAATGAATACTTTTGGCTTCCCAATGAACCTTATGATGACAGTACAAAACAAGTATTCTGATAATTCATATTGCTTTCTTGTTCAAACAACTCTGTATAATAAGGAAAAGAATAATTATAAAGAATATGTACCTCATGAAGTATGTAAATTATATATATTTTTAATGATACACTAAAATATTGTAAGAAGGTTATATATACTCTGTTGATAATCTACCTGTAGTTATATGGGTTATACTGGTATATATAGTATCCCCATAGTTTCCAATATTTTGTCAGCAACAACAATTGAAGAAACATATTTTGGAAGTCTACTCAATTTTCCAGTTTCCTTGAACTATCATGTGAGCATGAGCAAGGTAGGGATGTGATAATAGAGCCTTTGCTAATTCCAGGCACTAATTTGCTAATTCATGTGTCCTATTTCCACTCTTATAAACAAATGAGCATATAGTCTTTATATTCAGCCAGAACTGTAATAAGAGCACACCAGCATTCCCAGTAACATGAAAGCAAGTAAGGATAGATGCATCATGCAATTTGGAATCCATCGACTTCATAAAGAATATTGAGGGTTATATGTAAAAGAAATGTCATATTTATAGCCAATATTAGATTTCAATCTTATTAGCAAAAGAGTTATTTTTAAAATGGAGATCATTTTTATTATTAACAAGTAGTATACAGAAAAATAGTTTTTAATCACCCTTTTAACATATCCCACCTACATATTAATGATAATTTATTTCCCAGATACTAAATGTGTGTTCTGATTTTTCAGGGCCTTTTAATCATATCAAGTCAAGTCTGTTGGGATCCACATCGGATTCAAATCTCAACAAATACAGTACAATCAACAAAATTCCTCAACTCACACTGAACTTTTCAGATATCAAAAGTGAAAAAAAATCTTCATCTCCTCCTTCTTCAGAGAAAGCAATTATTGCACCTAAGGTGAAAGACCGAACGCACAATGTAACAGAGAAGGTTACACAGGTAAGGTAATATACATCACTTTAGTTCATTTTCAATTTTTTTTTCAGTGTATTCAATAGATTCTTACTCTTTTAATGAGTGCTTTGGCTATCTCCAGGATAATTTGAAGGCTTTAAAGCATTATGTAATTCACCTTCAATTCAGTTGCTTATGAGGTAATCTACAACATTAGATGATACTGCTAACAAACAAAACTTTCCTGCTCCCTATTTTTTAATGGAAAAGAAACATAGTATGCACCGTGTCCAGTAAATAAGACCATAAATTTCAGTGATTCCTGTTATTCATAAATGTTAGTTTCATTGTTCATAATTTTTTCTCAGCATTATGAATTGCTGATTAGTGTAAGGCACAACATGAAAACAAATGGTAGGTGATTGTGCCACTGTATCATAATTACATCTCATCATTTCTGTTCAGGTTCTTTGGCTTTTCATAATGCTCTTTCTTGTGGGTATCTTTTTCCACATCTGTGCATCTATAAAGCTGTCAGAATGAAAAGCAGATACATTTGGACTGGATGTACCATATATCTTGTGAACAAGGCATATAATTGAAACAAAACTGAAAATAATTTAAAAATAGCATGTTTCTTCACTCTAAGACAGATGCAGTACCCTCTGAAGTCAGAGGAACTTTTCAGCTAATTTCAGTATTATTACATTTGTGTTACAATCTTATATGGACAGTGACTGGGACAGGCTAGGAATGTGGAACATACTGAAAAAAATACCAAGAGATGACAGTATCTCAAGTAACTTTTATAGGCTTAATAAGCAGAGGGTTGGACCTTAAATGCCCAGACAGACTGAAAGAGGTAAGAAGTGTTTTGTAGTAGAATGCAGATAGATATTCCATAAGGAAGATCTTGCCAAGAGTAGATTTGGGCTTAGAATCATAGAATGATAGAATTTAAGACTAGCAAGTCCAACCATTAACCCAGCATGGACAAGTCCACAACTAAATCATATCCCCAGGTGCTGACCAGACTGCAGCTTCTCTACATTGGTGCTTTGCCAGACAGGGTCCATGTTCCTACTCCCTTTGACAGATATAAAAAGAAATAGAGATAAAAGTTGTATCATTTCTATTTTGAGATCAGTTAGTGCCTAAAAAGTAATTGGATTTTTATCTTTCTTATATTTTGTCTTTAATAGCTAGCTTGAATCTGCAACCATTGTCCTTTCTTCTGTGGTCAGTTTTGAAAGATATAATCTCTTCTGGATCCATTTTGATATGTTTTAAATTATTCATAGTAGTTATATATAGAAATCTTTTCATAGATAATATGGCAAAAAGTCAAGTTACATAAAAAAGACTAATTTTTTTAAGTTATATAAGCATGAAGCAAGGTAGGTTTTGGGTGGATTTTTTTCTTTGTTTTTGTGGTTCTCTTTTTTTTTAATTCTGACTGGCTAATTAGTGCCAAGGTGCTGAGCTTCTATGTACTAGTGATGCTGTTGGGGGTGAAAGAGGGGGCAGAACTTTTTTTTTTAATCTATGTTTATTCTCCAAATAATTTAGATTTTATTAAAAGTCCAGTGGCAGTGGCATGGATCAGCTACTCTTTCCATGAAAATTGATACCTACTAAATTCAAAATTAAATTTGAAATGCTCTATAAAGTCTTTACACTTCACAAAAGCCTTCCAATTTAATTTGACATTGGTTTATGTCCTTTTCTAGAATGATCTCAACCACTGTACAGAGCAGAATTTGCATAGCAAACTTTGATGCCATATCATTCATTTTAATTGGAAATAGTTCCCTGCTGCTGCTGCTTTTTCTGTTATTTCATTCAGTTATCAATATTTTTAGTTGCTGCTGCATCCTAAATGCTAGAATTAGGTACAGGTAGAAACTCCTAGGAGGTATAAATATATGTAGGTCCATAGTGTCACAATGGTCAAGGATCTTTAGCTAACTTAGCTAAAGATTCGTTAATTAGATTAGAAATAGACATTTAGAAGATTTAAGTGGCTAGTTTTAGTCCTGTTTATGTTTCTATTCCCAGTGATTTCAATATATTTTGTAAGCTCTTTGAAGCTTCTGCTTCATGTCTAACTATAAATTTATTTGTAAATCTTTTCTTAGGCCATAGATCCATTAGGTACCTATCTGCAAAACAGTGCAAAAGTGGGCTTGGAAGATTTGAGCACAGTGCTGAGAATATAATATGGTGGAAATGTTAAATGAGGTAGTTAAAATATGCTCATGCTGGCACAGTCTCTGATAAGGAAATCTGTCAAACAACATCAAAAACACACAGAGGGCAATATGACCTATTCAATCTATGGGGCAATATCAGTAAAAGAGCAAATGAGTATAAAACAGCCATGGTAAGTTTAAAGGTCACCCTTAATTAGAGTTGTGACATTCTGAAACAGTCTTCTAACTAAAGAAGTTAGGGCAGGAATTCTAAGTGTTGCTAGAAAGAGCCTGAGAATGTAGTGAAGGAGAACATAACATGCTGTATTTTCTGGAATTGCAGGACTTGATGATATGAATGGCTTCTCTCAGCTACATATTGTACAATTCAAATATATATCCATCTATCTCTCCCTTCGTAGTCCTTATTTTCTATCTTTCTCCCTTTCCTGTTTTGCTGAGAAATTTGATCCTGGTGTTAAAATCTGACAATTCCACTACTGTGGCTCCTCATGGTGCAACTCAAAATATATCAGTGACCTTCCCTGTTGGATCATGCAGCCTGGAGTCTCTCTCATGTATCTGTACTATATCAAGTATCAGCATCACAGGATGCAACGAGTTCTTTCCAAAGACAACAGCTGTATAAATTCTTTAATATCCACAAGCTGGAGATGTAAAATTCGAGTCTTGAAGAGAGAGAAAAAGGAAAGGATGGCACATAGCCACCTTCAGAGGGCAGAGGAGGAATAATTAATAAAGTAAATAAAAGAATCGTTGGCCACTGTGTTTAGAGGAAGTGATGCACTTTGAAAAAACATTTAAAGAGGAGTAAGATACTTTAGTAGAAAGATTTTAGTGGAATAAATTAGAAATAGAAAGTAGAATAAAGTTTAGAAATTCATTTTAGAAGAAAGAGGAGATGCTGTAGGACAATGCTTTATATTTTGAAACAAAAATCTAGGTTATACATTCTACTGCAAGAAACCTTCCAGGAGGGTTCAGGACATTATGTAGAGATGAAAATTGCCTTAAGATATAGCTTGCAGTGAAGTGCTGCACACGTGATGGTCCTGAACAAGTAGATTCCCTGATTGCTTTGCCTGGATTTTCACCTGGGGTGTCACTGATCATAACTCCTTGTGTAATGCAAAGAAGCGTAACATCTTCTGGATGCTTGCTTCTGTATAACATTGACTTTTACTCAGAGAATTAGTCCAGGTATAGTTGCCAGATAGCCCTAATTGATAAATTGGCATTGTTATATTCCAGTGCAGGTATTTGTGACTAAATTATATTTACATTTCCATTCAACTTAAGAAACTTTTTTAAAATGCTTTTTCCTTATAATTTCCAGAGGTGTTATTGTCACTCTTCTGGAATAATCTCAACTTACTTTTTTCCATTATTTCTTTTTTACAGTCTGAAATTTCTGTAAAATTTCTGCACTCTTTTGTACTGACAGGTTCAGTTGGGGTCCTGACATTGATGGTTAGAAAGAGACAAGTCTTCCTAGAGGCACAAAAGTAGACTTTTATTAAAGAAAGCAGTAGGGCAAAAGTCTGACATCTGTCCCTTAACATTTTTTCTGAATTCATAGAGGGGACTCTGGCCTTAAAATTGCAATGTGCAAAGACACAACAGGAACTGATTTTATATTTTGTTTAAATACTGATTTATTTCAAAGCTTCTTAGACATCCAGTTTCCATTGATATGCAGCTGCAAAATTGTGATCTCCATTATAAACATACTCATGAAGACTAGAATAGTCAGTATTTGTACTTTATTTTTAAAGAAAATAGAGAATTCCTGAATGTCCATAACTTTATACTGTCTACTGATAACTGTCCCAGTTAATAAAATGTAAATTACTTGCCTCTTTATTGTGTTGTTTAAGAAAAACTGTTTTGTTTCTTTTGATCACTAGTGCTCAGAGAGTGTTCAGATTTATCTCCTTGAAATTCATCAGTCTGAAGGAATACAGAATGTGGTTGAAAGACCAAATATATATCTTTTGTTCATTATTTGTTTCAATAAATGATTTACAGGAAAGTAAAACTCTGTAATCTTTTAACTTCTTGTAATAATAATTTTCAGAAGAGTTTCATTATCCACCCACCTCTAGAAAACATATATATATACCCAAACTGGTCATATGGCTGATGAAATGATAAATATATACCTTGACAGGCTACACAGAATATTGTGATCTGATTTGCAGACATGCTGAACACCCACAAATCTTCTGAAAATAGAGCTGCTGGTGAGGGGGGTGGGGGGGAGGCTGGGTACCATGTATGAAGTGATAGACCTTGTAGTTTCACTGCATGTTTTTATAATCTGGCCAGACTCTATTTCGTTCCCCAAAAGATTAAGAAATAAGTAGCAATATCCTCCCAAGACCAATAAAGCTGTTGATATAAAAATAACTATTACATGATCATGACTTCAAACTGACCTTCAGGTTTTCAGGCTAAAAGAAGACTACCAGCATCTAGGACAGAGAGGGGCAATATAAGACCTAAAAATAAACCAAATTATTGATCTATATGTTTTCAGCAGTCTGATTCAGCTGACACACTGTGCTGTTTACATCCCGCAATAACTCACATACACACAACATTTCAAGGCTGTTCATTTTGAATTCTGCATAACGCAGACAATTCTGAATAAAGGGGAAACAATTTTGATGCCTTTGATGCAAGAGATACATATAATAGTGAAATTAGGGGGTAAGCAGGGCCAACATTTCCTAGTTAATGTATGGAAAGTTTAAATTTACTCTGAAATGAGAAGCTTCTTTTTCCTGTTATTTGTGAATTGACACATCTTATACAGGAGTCATTCCTTTTCTTTACAATAGTAGTTGCCTTCATGCAATAAAATTTATCTTTTATTGTCATTACATAATTAGGCTTTGTAATTGCTATTGATGTAATTATAGAAATGGTATAAATGTGTGCAATTTCATTGTAATTTAGAACATGTGACACTCTGTGAAACCAAGAAAAGCAAAGAAACCATAGTTAAAACCAGTAAAAATACCTCCGTTTCACTGTGGCCATTTAAACCTGTGTCAAGGTGTCACCATAACTGGAAAGTAGTATCTTTTTCACCAGAGCAAACAGCCATTCCAAGTGTGTGGAAGCAGAAAATAAAGCCCACTTTTTTGTTCTGTTTCAGAAGATAGCATAGTATCTTCATTATATTATTTGCTGTCCCACCAAGTAATAAAAATAAGATTCAGAAAAATCGTGAAAGATAAAATATTCCTTCCTTACAGTAGAGCCTCTTCTTTTTGTGACAGCTGAATTGGTTCAGGCATCTGAACTACTGCAGTGTTTTGAGAAGATTTCACAACATATGGTAGAAATAGAGCAGTCGGAAAGCCCAGCTGCTTTGCAGCATGTAACCTGGATGCATCCTTAATTAGTCCATGTCCTTCCCCCAAGATCTGCTCTTCTGGAAAGGGATTACCTGATTTTGCTGAGTTGGGAAAAAGTATCCACTATCTTCTATGAATTACAGTTTTGAGTAATCAATGCTTTGTGTGATCTTTTTGTTTTTACTGCCTTGATGCTAACATGGAATAAAGCATATGACCTTTGTTAATATTAGCTCATTTGCCAAAGCAGCGTTCCTTTTCTAATGCTTTCAGATGGCATTGTAATTTGTTCTGATAATAAGGAGTTGGGTGTAAGAACTAATACTCTACAAAGCAAGCAAAGCTTATTGAAACCAAAGTGCCAGCAGCATTTAGGCAAGCCTCATTTCTCTGGTCTAGAGCTATAATCACCCAAACTCCCACTTCATGGTGGATTGGCCTTTGAAGTTTCTAAACTTGGTAGGTTACTCTGCTGAAACCAACAGTTTTGACGCTCACCAGAACAGTCTCACCATGAATTGCAAGTCAAGCCCCACTAAGATCCAAAAAGCTGTGATCACGATCCTCTGATGCATCTGGCGTGCACAGTCTGGAATAATAGCTTTCACACATGCAGTTAGAGTTGCCTTAAAACAGCTGTGAAAGAAGTCACAGTCCCTCTTTCACGTAACCTTAGAACTGTACAAAAATGTAGTGTGGAAGAGACCTCTAGAGGCCATCTAACCCAACCTCCTATGCAAAACAGCACAACAGCTAAGTTAGATCAGCGTCCAGTGGTTACCATGCTAACTCAGGACAGTTTCTATCTTTAGGAGATCATAAGTATATAATTTCCCAGAGATAAACAGCAATAGCAGCTGACATGGGGAAAGAGGAAGGGAAGAGGGCAGAATGCCATGGATCTCATGGATCACAAAAAGCTGCTATTTTTTAAGAACACCACTGATGTAGCTAACATTCAGGACAGCCTCTTAGAAAGACGCAGTCCTGGATTGTAGTTCCAGAGTAATTTGACTGTTACTCATCTTACATAAATGACCATCTGTTTAAAAACCACAAAAATAACCCTGGGCACCACGAACTCAGACTCAGGACTCCCTCCCCTCTCTAAGTGCCCTTACCCTCAAATGGTCTGGATTCTGAGCTCTGCTCTAGTGCCATGCACCTCACATGTACATACTGTAGGACCAATGTGGATCTAGTTACAAAATGCCATAACCTGGACAGGCAATGTTTAGCATTTGCCTGAAATTATATAGTCACAGCTATTAAGAGTAATTTTCCTCAGGCAAAAAAAAAAAAGGCAAGTGTGGTCAGCTAACAATTTAAATTCTTTTCTCTTTTAATGTAATACTAGTTAATATACAAACTGAAAATTTTGTGGGTGATCTAATGATTAGTTTTTTCAAGGAAATTTGTACTCTCCCACACATCACTAATGAAAGAAATTGATGAATAAACTAAATTTTAAAGAGCAGAAAGTTCTTGCAATTTGCAGGTAGTATGATGATGATTATAAAGCACTTATGTTCTGACACTAATTATAAATTAGGTCCTTAAGCACATTAATAAGAAATAGCAATGAGGTTATTATTCTTTTGTCTTGGGCTGGGGGGAGGAAAAAAAGCTTGTGGATTAGTTGTTTTTGATGTAGCGGCAGCAGAGGAAAATATTTTCTAGTTAGTGTCTGATAAGGTCTAGCATTTTCTTTAAAGTAGTAGAAATAGTAAGAAAAAGCAAAGACCATTAACCCCAGTCAGCATAGTGTGTTGTTTGATGAATTCTGAATGCCCTCAAAATTAATAAGCTGAATGAAAAGGTCATTTTTCTCATCTATTACCTGTCAGGTGTTAGAACTTGGATAATGCTTTCAGCTTGTAACTGGTAACAGGATTAAAAAAAAAAAAAAAAAAAAAAAGGGGGGGGGGGAAAGGAGGAACACTCCTTAAATTATACCAAGGTATCAATAAAACCACAGTAAAGGAAAAAATCAGGAATCAGATGTATGAATCCAAAATCAAAGGTTAACTGAATTCCAAATATTTTGTTTATGAAAGAGATATAGTTGATAGTTATTGTTAATAAATGTGGAAAAATGTATTTTCAAAGCATTTAGTGAGCTTTATGGGTGGTATTGGTGTTACTGAACATAAAATTAATAAGTGTAGCACAACAAAAATGTCTAGGAAGTATTTATTAAAAGTGGCTAGTTCAGGCCATCTGTTACGAACCAGCTTAAACACAGAAGAGTGAGGGAAACTAAGTGTCTGTGAATAACATGGATCAAATCCAGAGAGATTTGAAATATACCCAAAAAACATCATTAAAACCAGACAAGGTTAGATGTTGGCACCAAAATAAATTGGTATATTTTATTTAATAGTAAAAGAGGCAAAGGGAGAGAGAGACAAAGACAGAAAGACAGAAAGACAGAAAGACAGAAAGACAGAAAGACAGAAAGAAAGACAGAAAGACAGAAATGCATGGGGGGTGGGGGGATGGGGAGAGAGTGACAGGGGTTAGGTGGAAACATATCGTCCTTCCTGAGGTCCCAGCCATGTCTCGTTGTCCCTGTCCATTTGGTCTTCTTGGTGGTGAGAGTCCCCCCTCCTCATGCCCCCACTCCCCGCCACTGCACCAAAAAGTATAGAATGCAGTGGATTGATGTATGGTTGGGCCCGGTGGCAACGCCCAGGTGCCTCTCCTAAGGGGGCCAGTTTGGCACTGTCCCATGCAACATTGTGGATATATTGCATCATGTTGCAGTGCTCTGGTGCAGGGTCTGGGGACCCCTTTGGGGGAGGCCTTTGATGGGCCATGACACCCTTCTGCTGTCCTTCATGAGGATGCACCTTCTCCCAGGGTGAAGCGGCCCCACAGCTGAGCTCTGCACAGCGGAGGACGGGTGTTCACTGCCTCTGACCAGAGGCTTTTTCACCACACACCCAAAGCCTCTCCCCCCACACCCTTTGGTGCCAGGGTCTGTTCAAGCCTGGCAGCTGATAGCCCTGAGGCTGTGGTCTCCACTCTGAAGGTGCTAATCCAGCTTGTGCTTGTGCTTGAAGGTGCTTGATCCAGCTGTGAATGTGTTCTTCCAGCCCAGGCCTGAGTCGCTGTCTTCATCAAGGAGTAGTTCCAGGCCTCAGTCAGAAGGCCTATTCAGGGCATGGTGGTCTTTGCAGCTTTTCTAGTATAGTTTTGTTATCATAGGCAAAAGTCCTTCATAAAGATGTTTAAGCCATAAATTACAACATTCAATCTCCAACACCATCTAAAGTATAAAAATATACTATAAAACAAAAATTTATCTGAAGTAAAGTACTGAAATTGTATGAATATTTACCTGATATCTGTAGTATGTAGAAAACTCAGTGTTTCTTATTCTTGATATTTAATTTACCTTAGGTAAGTCTGTTTTTCTTTGACAACTGAATAAATCTTGCATTGTAGCACATGGTGAAATTGTCCTTAAGATACTTCAAGTTTATTTACAAGCATAAAAAATTCTTTTTTTACTCAAAGAATTGCCAGTTTTACATTAAGGCAGCATCTTTTTAAATATGGAAATTCCAGTAACTACTGAATATCTTGGAAGCTGACATGAAATGGTATGTTCAGCTTCAGACAGACTGTTGAGTGCACTGCTACTAATAAATGAGAAACGTTTATTAAATGGGAAGAAAAGTTCTTCATTTCAAAGCTTTGCATTTTTTTTTCTATTCTAAGTATCCATCTTTGAAAATGTTCTACTTTCTAAATGAATTTTATTAATTATGAAGAAACCTTTTTTTTTAAGCAAAATACCTTCTGAAATATATGGGCTTACATTTGTACCAATTTGTTCTGTTCAAGGAAATTTAGTTTCACTGGGTTTGTAGGTGAGTTACAAATGGAAAACTATAACCAAAGGAGAATAACACCTTTTGCTGCATCTTAGTCTCTGATGCTGTTAATTGCTGGGTTTGGAATTGAGCAAAAAATCAGAGCCTATGGCTCATGGCCATTCTGCAGAACTTGTTAGAGGCCAGCTAATTTATTTTGACAAATTTTGCTAGGATAGGATGCAGACTGTAGCCTCCTTACAGGTTTTTTTTTTAAAAAAAAAAAGCTTGAAAAATAAGTTTTGTCTAGGATAATTATTTGCAGATGTATTGTGCTGTCTGTTTTCTCATTTCTTTACACCCACAATATCCAGTAAGGAAAGGAAACTGCAGTTTGCACAGTGTGATAAATTAGTCAATATATCTAGAAAACAATGAACATTAAGGCTTACAGGCTTCCTTTCTAGGCATTTTTTCCACTGGATTGAGCTTTCAATGTCTGCAGTAGCACCAAAGATCCCCACATCTCCCTGGTTGTCACAGTTTAACCCCAGCTGGTGACAAAGTATCATACAGCAGCTGCTCAGGTCCTTCCTGCACCCTCAGTGGGATGGAGGGGAAAGTCAGGAGTGATACTAGTACTAATAGCAATTGTAAACAAAAGGAGGGAGGAAGAGAAAAAAGGAGATAGAGACACAGGGAAAGAAGACCCAAGAAAAACAAGTGATACGGTACAATTGCCGACTGCCTGCTGACTGATGCCAAACCCATTCCCAAGCCCTGACAAATCTGTCTTCCTGGTAATCCCCCTCAGTTTGTAGTCTGGCCATGACGTTCTGTGCTATGGACTATGCATTTGGCCCAATCAGGTCAGCTGTCCTGCTCATGATTCCTCACAGCTTTTTTTGCAGCTACTCACTGTGAGAGCCTGGGAAACTGAAAAGTCCATGACTTAGGGTAAACATCACTTAGCAACCAAGGCATCAGTGTGTTGTCAACATTATTCCCATACTAAATCCAAAACAGAGCAGTGTGTCAGCTACTAAGAACAAAAATTAACTCTCTCATAGCCAGAATCAGGACACTGGTTAAATCCGTAAATAAAACGTCTTGTTCTCTCCAAAATACGAGCTTCATTTAGCATAACACAGGCAAGGTAGATCTTCTCAAGGACTTACTTTTGTCTCACTGATTCTGTGCTATTTTTGTTTTGTAATTGTTTCTGTTGGAATACCAGAGTATTTAGTGAAGAATCATCATGAAAATCATATCATGTCTTGCCACAATTCCCCAAAAACTAAAATAAATTTTTGCATTGTAAAACAATAAAAGTGTCTAATGTAAGATCCAGCTACTGGCTGAGCAAAGGCAAGTTTGTCTGCCCGCTTCTCTATGGTCACAAATCTGCCCTTTTTCCATGTCTAACCAGCATTAATTGAATGGGTGGCCCTAGAAATCTGGATCATGCTTTTATGGGTTGGTTTTACTAATTAAATGTAATTTGTATCATCAGATTGTCTGTATCTATGTATGCAATCTGTTCCATCTACCCTTGCCAAATGGCTTTTTGGTTAAAATATTGATGGCAAAATTTTATAGAAGTTTGGGTAATGCACATAACTTACCTAAAAGTGGTGTTGAGAGCAGTACTTGGGCAACCTGTGCAGAATGCTAAGACTAAATATGTCCTTTAAGTGAACAAAGGTGGGATGTGCTCATTAGACACAAACAAGGAGAGCCACAGGGAAGATGGTAGTTTTTAAAGTAAGCTTTTCTCCTTACGAGAACAGTTTCAATTGCAGTTCATACATTTTTAAACACTATGGGGTCTAATTACAATATGCATATTTTCTAGAAACTAAAGTTTGCTTTTTTTGCATATTATGGATAAAAAAATGACAATGAAACTGAAAGTTAAGTATGAAGATATGCATAAGGATCTTTTCTTCCTTTCTCCTGTACTCCTGACAGTTATGTCAGTAAGTATTGTAATCAGAACCAAACTGTGAATGTAGCTACTTCCATGCACATCAGAAATTCTGATAGCTTTTATGCTTTTCTTTATCCAATTAAAGTACTTGACAGCCAGCAACCCAGTCAAAATGTATAATAATGAAAATTACTTTTTTCATAAATATTGTAAGAAGGATTACGTCAACAAGCACGAAATCTGCTTCTTTTATTGTTATGCTATGACCAGATGATAGAAAATATATTTTTGATTACTAAGAACCACACAATAATTTAAGCCCTTATAAGAAATTTGACCCTTGATATTTTGTTTTCAGATATATAAAGCTTGTTAGCAGCTTAGTGTTGCCAGAAGAGCAATGAATAACTCACAAACTCACTAGAATGTTAAAGGATAGCATTTGCTGTCTTCTGAAATAATATCTCATTGGGAATTTTAAATAAGAGGGTTACACAACTTTTAATACATATTCTGTCTTTAGTTTTTGCTAAAAGAAGTCAATATCTTCTTTGTAGATATCTTCTTTAATAATCTGTATATCCCTAATTTAAGTTTTAAAGATCAGTAAAATGCTCTTAGTAAATTTATGTGCTTCTAAGTGCGGCTCTGAGAATCCATTACCCACCAATGTCGAAGTAATTATATACTGATGGCAGGAAGAGGCTCCTGAGGTTTAAGATTATATACCATTTCTTAATATTTTCATGGAAAATTAACTATAAAAATACCTCCTCTCTTTTAATATCTAGTGTAATAAAATAAATAATAGGTTAGAGATATTACATGTATTCAATTACGGTGAAAGAGTCTTGTTTGACGGTAATATCCAATAAATATTATTTTCCTGAAACCTAAACAATTTTACTTAATAAACAGGAGAAAAAGGCTGTTCTACGATTTTGATCACAGGACATGCATAACTTTCTTTAACCATTTGAAGATTTTGGGTTGCTGTGTAGGTAAATGTGTTTAGCTGAATAAGATATATAATTTTTTGATAACTTCATGAAAGTTCAGCACTTCATGGCCTCAGCAAGGCACTTAGCACTCCAAGGAAGTCCCATTACTCTCAAACAAGCTTCATGTAGTGACAGATTGATATGTGGAACAAAAAAAAATTAAAAAACATTCAGATAATGTTTGAATTTTCAGGTTCCACTACTACTAGCAGAAGTTCTGTTTCAATATCTGCCTAAAATTACATTTGGTGAATATGTGGACATATTCATATATGAACATATATATGAACATATATATATGAACATACATAACATATATATGAACATATATTCATATATGAACAAACAAACCAAAAAAAACCTTCTGGACAAGACCTCATTACTTTACTACAAACTGTCTCACAGAGAGTATTTTAGCATTCAGCATTATATACAAATAGTCATAGTACATAATTTTAAAGCCTTTAATAAAGACAAAGGGAGTAAGACAAGAAGGCAAATATTATTGACATTCCTCAACATTAGTATTTCAGGAGATGTTCTTTGGTCGCTGTCATTTGAAAGACATGTAAAAATATCTTTTACATGTAAAAATACCTTGTAAAGCTGATACATGAAAGCCTTATGTAATGTTGTGTTTGCACCAAATCAAGAGCACTTCAGCTTTCTTTCAGAACTGGTGTAATCTTCTTAATTGTTCATGTCCACATAAGGAAGACAATCATCAAGATGACTGAAATATGAAAATCCATTAAATTCTTTTGGGGAATTAGGTAATGCCTACTATCAGAAAGTCAATGCTAATTTAAATTCCATTTGTTCATTAATACTCGTGTAATATTTATTTTTAGTTGGTTTTAGATTCAGGAATCTCCTTAGGAGGTCCAATCTGTAGATGTCTCATGGTAATGATATGAATAGAGAAGAAAAGTAAAGAGATGTACTTGCTAGTTATAGCTTGGCAGCTTCAATAGAACTAATACACAGGAGAAAAGAGAGACAGGAGAGGTTACTTCAAGAAAAGAAATTTCTGTAAAGTCTGTTAAAATCATTTTAAAGCTGAAGCAATACTTCTTCATGTTGAGTGCACTATCATTCAGATTTAAGGTCAGGACAAAAACAGTAAATTACAAGAATATGGCCTTCGCTTACAAGTCTGATTCATGTTTCTCATTTCTTTTCCTTTCCAAGTTTTTCCTGTTCAATACTGTTATTAGCCTTGTTGATAAAGGTCTGAAAATTAGTTCAAAACTACCTTTAAAAAGGAAGATATTGTATTGTGTATTTGGATTAGATCTAAAGAGGCAGGTGTTCCAAATTCTTTCCTTTTTTTCCACTAGCTACAATAATGTTTACAATACACTTACCCTGGTTCAGTTTCTTCTTTACATTTTCATGTAATTTCATATTTTGATGTTGAATATGCTTTATACAATGAGTTTCTTAAATCACTATTCATAGTAGATATTCAAGTCTCTCAGCAGATGAGGAGCTGATGTGTTTCTAGATTTGCTACATCCTTCCTGGCTTAAGGATGCAGAAGTGATCATCCACTCTGTTCTCAGGGCTGTGTGCCTAGCATTGGACTACTGCTGGAGTGAGTGCGGCAACTCACTGGCAAAATAATATTTTTTCATGTCATATGGTATTTCCTAGAAATAAATATTTCAACATTGCATTTGAACAGGTACCATCTTCCAGAGTTTTACACAAGATGTTTTATGGATGAGATAAATGTTTATTTTAAAGTCCCCAAAGTAATTTGGGATTCTATTTATAGTTTGAACTTTATTAAATGTTTATGAAATTCTCTTAACATGAGAGGTACTATGCAGTAGCTAACCTTGTTAGCACAAGATTTACTTTAATTCATCTGTTGCAAAAGCAACAGTGACAAAACAGTATTTAGTACAGAATATAACTACACCATTTAAATATACGTACATTTCATATGGGGCACACTTAGGTCATGAGACATAGCAAATTTATTAATGTTTGCAACTGTCAAACTTCCACATCTACTTTTCACACAGATATCTGTGTCCATCTACCTTAAAACTGTTCAGTTTCACTCAAGCCCTTATATGTCTTTTGATATTTTGTCACCTGTAAACATTGCTCTTCGTTCAAATTTTCTGGATGTACAGTACTTCTGTCTGAGATGAAAGGTGTTACCTAGATTGTGAATATGCTACATATTCTTTCTGTGAGTGTACATTAGTCACCTATCTGCTGTTTGTTTGGAAATATAAGGCACAAAAACCATTGTGACTTCTTAGCAGAGGCGAAAAACGTCCAATATTTTCTGAATAACTTGAATTTTGCATTTGGTTTATGCAATTGTAATTTGTTCATGGGAGGAGTTTAGTGGCTCTTGAAAGCATTGGGAATGGCTCCTGGTTCTTTTCCATGTTCATGTGCTTTACTTAGCTCTATGGTCACTTAAAGAGCCTAGGTGCAGCATGTAGTAACCCTGCCCTACACTTGCTTTCATCAAGTTGTAGAATAACCAGGAAACCATACTGTTAATCCATGCAATGGTTCAACAGAAATATTTATTTAACAATTCATCGTGGCATTAATAATTTATTATTTCTGCTATGATTTATTCATATGCTATTATGCTTCTTTGTTTCTAGGTCTTTGGTTTTTACTGTATGTGCATTTGCATTCTTCAACAAACATAGAATGAAAATACCTCAGAACAAAATTTATGGATCTACATGTGATAGCAGTATGGATCTCTCAGAGTGTCTTGAAACTACAGTTTGAACAGTAGAATCATAGAGTGATAGAATGGTGTGGGTTGGAAGAGACTTTAAAGATTATCTCAATCTCCCTGCCATGGGCAGGACTACCTTCCCCTACTCCAGGTTGCTGAGGCCCCATCCAGCCTGGCCTTGAATATGTACAGGGATGAGACAACCACAACTTCTCTGAGCAGCCTGTTCCAGTGACTCACCACCCTCACAGTAAAGAATACTTCCTAACATCTAATCTAAACCTGTCTTCTGTCACTTTAAAACTATGCCCCCTTGTCCTCTTGCAAAAAGATTCTCTCTGACTTCCTTGTAGGCCCTCTTTAGATAGAGGAAGATGCTGTAAGTTCTCTTATGACCTTCTCTTCTCCGGGCTGAGCTACCCTAACTCAGTCTGTCTTCATAAGAGAGGTGCTCCAGCCCCCTCCTCATTGTGGCCTCCTCTGGACTTGGTCCAGCAGGACCTTGCCCATGTCATTCAGGGGGCCCCACAGCTGAATGCAGCATTCCAGGTGGGGTCTCATGAGAGTGGAGTAGAGGGGGAAAATCACCTCTCTTGACCTGCTAGTCACATTTCTTTTGGTGTGGGAGAAGAGGACAAGTATTTGTGTGAATTAATTTTAAAAACTAAAAAGAAAGAACTAAATTTAGAGAAGAATTATGGGAACTCATTGCTGTTGCAAAGCAGCTTTTATGAAAGTTTTCTGCTTGTTATCCTTTAGGATACTTCCAGTTGTAAATATTATTCTCTTTACTTGACTGAAATTAGAGAGATTAAACAACAGCTTGCCTAAGATCACTGGGAAACTCAGTAACAGACACCAGAGTAAAATTACCAGGTCATCCAACATCTTGTATAACATTTTGCCTACATATTCTATTTTATAAATGAACCTGTACAGGGAAGAAGGATCAAATACTGTTTCTGCATGTGATGCTGCAGAGCTTACAGCAAGAGTCCCCTACACAATCCAGTTACCCAGTGAAGCATATGGCCAATGTACTGCAAAGAACACCAACCCAGTTCGGCTCTTTGAAAGTTCATCAAAAAACACTATGCAAAACAAGACCTTTAAAACACAACACAGGGCAGAAATGATACCTGGTCAGGCAGGTTTTCTGGAGGGAAAAGATGATAGAACCGCCCCAAAAAGGATTACACCATGAACAGTGTAACCCAGTGTAAAGTGATAAGGCTTACTGAATCTTCTTTTTTTTTTTTAATTAACTATCACCTGAGAGTCCCCCTAGTACACCTCTGGTACCTACACTTCCTTTCTCCTCTTGCTTAACAGAACAGCAGCCAATAATAAATTTTCGTTATCCTTAAATATATTTTCTTTCCATTTCAGTGAACTGGTATCTTTGAGGAACTGAAAACTACCAAACAGTTCAGAAAGAAAAATCAAAAACTGTACTAATTTATAACAGTTATTTTGATCTCACTCCATATTTTTCTGAGTATCTGATACACCTTCTATAATAAATGCCACCCTGAACTTGTGATTTTAGGAAGTGAATGCATGAACCCAAAAAGTGTAGAAGGTGTTCATTAGCCCTGTCTTTGTGAAACACCTCAAGCAAGATTCATAGAATCAAAAATTAGTTTGAATGAAGTCTTCTAACTTTCAGCAGTGCTGCTTCAACAGTGAATGAGATACACCTGAACACAGAAAAGTTTAATTTTATATCAGAGTTCTTTACCCAAAGGCAAAATACATTTGCCTTTGAGTAAGTTTATTTAACTTTGAAATGTTCTCATTTTAAATAAATTAAATCTTATCACCTAATACTGCTTGTAAAGCACACCAGTTATAAATACATTCCTGCTTTCCCCAAGAAAGCCAGAGTGAGGTGGTATTTAATCAAGTTTGAATACTCCTAATTTTTCTCAAGAGAAACCAATTGCAGCTGGTAGGACTTTTTCTGCTTAGCATTATAATCTTCTTTTTAGTAAGATGCAAGGAAGCTTGGCTTTTTCATCATGTCGAGTTCCAAGGTTCAAAGATGTTTTAACACTGTAATACTTCAGTCTTGTTCTAATCATATTTTGTACTCTTAAAAATGTTTCATTCCCTAAGCTACCTCTTTTACAATCCAAAGTATGAGTTTTAATATCCAGAAGAGATAATACATTTTCTTTTTACTAACAGTGAATTTGATAACATCTATTTTAAGTAAGTGGAAATAATTACGGTCTTCTGAGTGAATTTCTAAGTAGACTGAAGTCTTCCATCTAGCCAAGATGGCCAAAATTGGCCAACATCAGTACCCAAACTTTGCAAGCATATTATGTTACACAATAAGAAAAAGGAGAAATTCATCTCATATTCAATGAGTCTTTATTGCAACTGCCAACATAACACTAAATAATGTGTTCTGTCTTTTTTGTGTGCGTGCAACTGTGATTTTTTTTATTTGAGAAGTGAAGTCATATTTTTCTCAAGATACAAAAAGCAAAATAGTTATATGAGTGCTTGTTTTCACTTCTCATAGCATGAGAGTATGCAATGCAGAAATGTAAAGTTCTGTATAACATTATGACTATGAAACTAACAGCTATCAGTTCAGCCTCTCCTGTGTTATGTGTCTAAGAAACTATCGCCAAAAAAAGTTGGATGCATTTCTGGTATGATAACTTTTATACTGCTATTCCCTCGTTTAGTCCAATTGTTTGGATTTTTAAACTCCAGTTTTGCCTAACTCAGTTTAAACCGATTTAGGAATAAATGTAACTAAAATTAGATTTGGAGTCAGATTTCAGGGGAATCAGTCCAATTTACATTATGCGTTGCTCTGAAATGCATTGCTCTGAAATTCATTGCTCTGAAATGCTACACTCTGCAGAGTGTCTGGAATTTTCAAGCAACAGAAAGAAATATGTGAAATAAGCTTTATTATCTTTGTTGCCGTATCCATTTTCTTCATTGTCTGAAAATCCAGCAGAGCAGTGATATAAATTTTATAGATAGCAGTTCACTTGGCACATATACTCACTGTTCTCAAGTACTAAGAAAACCTTCTTGTCAACTCATCAGGTGTGGGACTAAAAATAATAAGACTGCTTAAGAGACTAAGCAATGCTTCAACTTGATGTCAGCTAATGTGTTTAATGCATTAAAAAAATAGCCAGCACCATTAGTTAAATGCAAGTCTTAGTTACAATACAAAAAAATTTATGAACAGCCTCTACCTCAGCACAGTACTCACAGAGTGCTTGGTGACTGCTTGAAGCCAGCACATATCTTTTGGATTCTTCTTTGTTCAAGTTCAAAGAAGAGTGGTTATTAACCCTCGTGTTCTCACAACATTTTCAAAGTAGAATTTGACTGAATAAGATTAGTGTCACTTATATTACTAAGGATAGGATCTAAGATTTATACAGCTATTTCTGTTGGAAATATAAACAGAAAAGAGTGTGCTGACCCTTAGAATTTTCTAAGATTATGTTAGAGGAACATGGATTCCCTCAGTCTTGAATAAGCTGAAATCTCAAGTCCCAGAATACTAACTGTAAAAAGAAAGTAAATAAAAGCAGACAACATCACTGAAAAGGTATATCCCCTTCCAATCATCATTTCATTTGAGTAGAATTATTCATTTTAATAGCTTTTGAAATAACTTATTTTTTAAATAGAATTGTTTTTAAATAGCAGGAGAATAAGGAATAAGCTGAAATAACTGGTGGAAAAAGGGTGTAAGATTTCATGAACATGAATATTGCCCAACTGATTTAATAACTGAAGGTCGTCACCATCTGATGTTTGTTCACCGGTCTGTGTAAAATGAAATGGTGCTCTGAGTCCCATAGGATTTGGAGATTATTTGCAAAACAGAAGGCAATAATTAGCATCATTGCTGACAATCCCAAACACTGAATAGAGACAAAATATAATTTACCTTTTTATCCTTAAAGATTTTGTTCCTTCATGTCAGAATTCACTCAGACTGAAAGAGCAGCCAAAGGAAATTTGTTTTATCTGGTTCTCACACAATGCTTGCTCTATGCAACAAAGCAAACATTTCAGCTTCCAGAGCCAGCATATTTAACAGCTCTTACAAATATAATCCTTCCAAATACAATTGAAATCCAACTTAGATAACACCAGCAGATAACAAATCCATACTTTTAAAGGAATAATAAGCTTCAGGCATTGAAAAAAGTAGAAGTGGAGCAAAAGGCAATACTCCTGTGGCATCCTTTGTCACATCTTTAGCTGAATTAGAACTATAGCCGCAGTGTAATTTGTCTGTGCATGAAAGTTTTTAACACCACAAAACTCAAAGTGTAAATAGATGTCAAGGACACTAACGGATCTTTCTGTGACTTTTTTTTTAAATTTTTGTTGCGTACACTTTCCAATGAGACTAAACTCTTTTGTAGGAAATGTAAGCCAATGATAATAGGTTTGTTTTGGGATAAAAACACTACATCGCTGCAAGAAAAGTCATTCACTGGCCCTGAGAAGGCTGGCAACGTTATCATGTGGTGAATAAATGAATTTAATGGCATGCTTAATAATGCAGATTTCATGGATATAAGATATGCTTCTTAATGTTTGCTACAGGGGACAAGAATCAACCTACTGTGCAAAATTGTCAATGAATTTATTGGACCTGGCAGACACCACAAATTTCACAGAAATCTAGTTTGCCAAAACACTAAGTAATTGAAGCTTAATCCTCAAAACTACAATTAAGTACTTTTTGTCCTCTATTTGCTATGTTTACTGGAAGCTGGAGTAGATACACTGTCTGATTATTGATGTAGTATATTTCTTATTCTAGGTTCTATCCTTAGGAGCTGATGTTCTACCCGAATATAAACTCCAGACACCTCGCATCAACAAGTTTACTATATTGCACTACAGTCCTTTCAAAGCCGTCTGGGACTGGCTCATTTTGTTGCTGGTCATATACACTGCCATATTCACCCCTTACTCTGCTGCCTTCCTTCTGAATGACAGTGAGGATAGGAAGAGGAGAGAGTGTGGATATTCCTGCAGCCCACTGAATGTTGTAGATTTAATTGTGGATATTATGTTTATAATTGACATTCTAATAAACTTCAGAACAACATATGTAAACCAGAATGAAGAAGTGGTAAGTGATCCAGCAAAAATAGCAATTCACTACTTCAAAGGCTGGTTCCTAATTGACATGGTTGCTGCAATACCTTTTGACCTGCTGATTTTTGGCTCTGGCTCTGAAGAGGTAAGCTTAAATGAATATGAAATCTTAAATCTTAATTTATTACTTCACGATGATATTCTGTGTATCCTAAAGTATTTTTTGTTTGCCATTTAATAGCAGCTTAGTATTTCTATCTCATCATTGGAAGTTAAACTTAAATTAAATATTCCTTTGTAGAATAATGTACAGTATTAGCTTTCATCGACAAAAGAAAATATTGAATGATTCAGCTAGTATTTTTCAGTTATACCATATTTGATACTGTCTTTACAAATAATAAATATGTTGTGTATGAAGGACTTGGTAAAATGTTTTTATATAAGAACTGCTGCTTTGATTTGTCGCTTACTTTTTAAAAATTGCCCATGATGCATGTAAGTGCTGTGTTGGCATTGCATCATTAAAATAATTTTTCTCTATTCAAAATATTTAGATCAGACATTTACTTAGCAGAAGAACAAATTAGTTGTAGCACAGACTATACTAGTTATCAAAGAGATTTGGCTTTTGTCAATTTTATCAAGAATATGGACTATCAAAAGAATGAAAAAATAGATTACCTTGACAGGCATGATCTATCTACACAACAGAGTAAAAAACTGTTCAATATATGCATCCAAAACTGGCCCAAAAATATATAAAATATATGCTATATTCTGGATTCCTGACCCAGTTCTTCCAAGCAATTTTATTTAATTTAAGAAGGGATAAAATCATAATATTTTTTCTGAAAAGTAGAGAATTGGGATTGACTTTTCTGTGGTGCATAAAATGCAGATTTTTTTTTTTAAACAGCAAACCAAGCAAAACGTAAATGAGGAGTCTAGATAAACATGAGATAAAACCATGCACTAAAAATTAATGTTATTAAGTAAAGCAATAAGGAGAGAGAGTAATATATAGCACAGAGGGAACATATTAGTAGTTCTCTTACTAGAAGAGAACTTTTTTATTCAGAAGGTGACTAAAAAGCCCAGAAATTTAAGAGAAAATTTGATCACATTTTGCATTCATTATCTGTGGCAGGTGTCCATCTTTCTGCAGATAATTTTCTCTGTGGTTTTGAAAGCACAGATACATGAAAATCCAACATTTTCATAGTGGCATTACTTCTAACTTGGACTACAATGTTCCCTTCTAGGCATGGTCTGCATCTCTTTCTGATCATTGATCACTTGTCATTGACAAAAATCATTTTCATTGATTAGAAGTGTGAAACACAAAGGATTACAACAGGGATCCATTCCAAAGTTCATTGAAGGAGTGCCCCTGAACATCATTTTTTCACAATTCCCCTGTTACAAATGTTCTTAAGAAAAGTGCCAAGTGCTAAAGTCATGCTAAAGGGATAACTTTAACATAAGATAATAACATTACAGATTACAGTAACAAGTGCATTCTTGCAGATGAGTAGACAAATATAAAAATGTGGAAGTTGAAACAGAAATTATTGGACCATGTAATGACTTTTTCACTATTGCAGATATAAGTAAATTGATTCTTTATTCCCTCAAAATCTAGTAATTGACCAATTTCTCTACCTGGAAAAGCTGGTTTGTTTGTCTAAGCATCAGTGATGCTATATAGATTATGTTCCATTCACTGTGCCATCATAGCTTCTCTCTCTCATTCATGGTATTGAATATGTCAATCACTTTTCTAAGCTGCTACTTACTGCAGTTTTCCTTCCTACATTGCTAGCTATAATATTTCACCAGTGATCCCTTTTTCATTGTTTAGCAAGGAGAGGCAAATGTAACACTGACAGAATGGAGCATTTTTCATTTAATAGAATTTTTTCAATCATGAAAGCTATCTTTTTTGTGAAATAGCTCTTTTTTGTTATCTAGAGATTCTTCAAAGAAGATCCCCAGTGAAAAATTGTGTTGAATAGTCTTTTTATTAAACAACATAAGCTCTAAAGAGAGCTCCATGTGTGCTCATACAGCTTTAAAACACCTTGATATCAAATGGAGTCTTGAAAGGGCAGGAGATAATAATCCAAATACCACATACAGCACTATCCAAATGCTTCTATTTGAGCCATACTTTTTCAACCATAAGAAAGCAACAGAGTTAGACTGTTAACTTTCCAATTTCTAAAATAAGGAAATAATGTAATTTTAAAATTTTTTTCTGCTTAATGAGACTCAAAATGATGATGATTTGTAGTAAATAATTCTCTCCTTTTTTGTGTGTATGTGTTGTGAAAGTTAGGTGGCTTCCCTGATACTTGGGAAGATAAAAATAATGAGTAGATGGAGAGGAAAGAAGAGAAAAGAAAAAATCTGATGTGATTATTCACCTACTCTTGAACTTGTAGTCCAGCAGATAGGTATGATGAAAACAGAGAAGCAAGCAATCCAGAAAAGAGAGCAGCATCTATCAGATTGCTATTTGCAGATATTTATGTTTGGCACCAGATGGGGTTAGGTAGGGTTAGAGTAGGACCCCTGCCTCTTTGGGTGTTGTGCTGATCTAAGTATTCCAGCACACCAACAAAATTATGTTACATGTGACATAGTTCTGAAACCAAGAACTTCTGTCCCTGGCCAAGTGACACATGGGAGGTGTACTATTACTATGTGAAGGCTACATCTATGCCGAGATGTGGACATCATGTAAGGCACATCAAAACTTGTGGACCATGCTTTTCACCTTTACTGCCAGCTCTGTTTTAGTGTTAAAGCCCCTTCACTGTGTTAAGGGAAATTAAAACTCAGGATGAGTTTTTGATGCTTTAAGCATATCTATTCTCATTCATGCTGATTTTACCCTTGAAGAGATGAAGTTTTCTTGTGTTATATACCTTACACATACTCCAGAGCTCAAACTGATGTATCTAAGTATAGGATTGACACTGAGTATGAATAATATTAGCAAGTTTTATCTAAAGAATGTGGTGGAACAGTGATGACATATTGTAGATTAACAATCTACCATCTGATCTATTTAAGGGGAACTGTAAGAATATGTGGTTTCTTGCATGATGTAGAGATATGACTATATCTGTGATAGAACGTTTCAAACACCCCACTAAAAACAAATCTTAACTTTTCTTAAGGGATCATAAATGTATAAACCTGATCTACCTACAAAGAAAAAATAACCTAATCACAATATTTACATGTTTCTGAATCTCAGCCTAGGCATAGGCTAGGGTCTTGAAGGATGTGGTCTTTCATTTTGAAGGATGTGGTCACTATTAAAGTCACTAACCTTTATGTGGTAATGAGAAATTCACCTTAAAGTTATTATTGGGGGTGTTAAAAAGAACTGAGGAGTGTTACCATACATTATCCTCTTGCTCATTTACTCAGAAAATATGAACGATTTATTGAGTTGTCCACTGAGAAATGCAGCCAAGACTTGTTTTGTTCCAAGAGCTTTGGGGTTTTACTCAGAAACTTGGTAAACGCAAGGACTTAATAAAACATAAAAACTAGTCTAGTACTTGTTGCAAAAAAAGCTTTAATGTGATGCATACTACTGTCAGAGTGGTTTGTGAGGCTGGGAAAACTTTTCCTGTTAAGTGCCATGTAAAATGTTAAAAAAAAAAAAAAAAAAAACCAAACAAACAAACAAACAAACAGACAAACAACAAAACTATTAAAAATGTATGCACTCTTGGCATTTACTGGATACTTTAATATATGTTCAGACTTAATGCAAGGAAAAAAGGTATCTGAGGTTTTTTTTTAATCCATTTGTTCCTCTTAACAATGCTGTCCATTCCTTCTACAAGGAATTAGCAAGTATGAAAATTATTTACTAATTGAAATTTGAAAACTTATATTGATTACCTCTAGATCCCTTTAAAAAGGCCAAAGCCTCAAAGACGCTGCAATAGATAATAGCACACGTCTGCACTAAAAATCTTGAAATACATTCCTGCTTTAAACTTCTCCAATTTATTTTTGTAATGGTGCAGTACTTTTATTACTGGCTCTTGCCACTACACCTACAAGATGCAAAAAGATTCATCTGGAGGAACTTTTTCATGATGTTCTGTTCACAGCGCTTTATCTTCTTTCACCTGTATGAATGTTTTTACCATTACAAACAGAAGGAATCTTGTAGATATACTCTTTGGGACACTTCTGACCTATTACTTCTCTTTTCTAGAATATGTGTGTCAGAGCATTGCAAGGAGTTTCTAAGTCAGGAACAAATACAGTCACACAGCTTTCTTCAAGAATACTTATTACCTATGTGGAAAGTCATATACGTATGAGTAGTTCCAATAACATACACATTTTATCATGTTAAAAAATCATTAATCTATTGTCTCATTAAACATTTTATAGTCAACTGAAGAGTCCAGATCAAGTAAAATATTCAGTATGAAAGGGTATTTAGCTTATAATGACAACTTCAATATATCTTGATTTTAAATGCACATTTCCTATTTTCTTCCCTGGTTTTGTAATGAAATTGATATCTTAGAGAAAATGAAATTAAATTTACATTGAAATGGGTTCTTCTACTTTTTGTGTTGATTCCCCGCAAAAAAATGGAATTTGTAGTGGTTTATTCATGCTTACTATGCATGAGAATATATTTGCTAACAGAAAAAATTAATTTTTATATCTTATTTTTACAGACAACTACCTTAATAGGCCTTCTGAAGACAGCTAGACTGCTGCGTTTGGTGAGGGTAGCACGGAAACTGGACAGATACTCCGAATACGGTGCTGCAGTTCTGATGCTCCTCATGTGCATATTTGCACTAATTGCACACTGGCTTGCTTGCATTTGGTATGCCATTGGAAATGTAGAAAGACCTTACTTGGCTCACAAGATTGGCTGGTTGGATTCTTTAGGAGAACAACTAGGAAAGCATTACAATAAGAGTGATGCAAGCTCTGGACCATCTATCAAGGACAAATATGTTACAGCACTTTATTTTACCTTCAGCAGTCTGACAAGTGTAGGATTTGGAAATGTGTCTCCAAACACCAACTCAGAGAAAATCTTTTCCATCTGTGTCATGTTGATTGGATGTAAGTAATTTTATCGTGGATTTTGATCTTTTTTTTCCTCTCTGTGTTTGAGCAAATGGCTTAATATTCTAAACTAATAAGATTATAAGCATGCAGCCAGAAGGGCAAATTCCTAGGGAAAGTAATGTTGCATGCAAAAATATGTTGTGACTCATTCAGTGTCAGGAAGTAATCAAGTTGCTTGACTACTCAAAATCTGTTATCCAAACTGTCAGAATATCTGTGTTGCATATCAGTGTCTGTAGGCAAATCCTGTATAAGGTAAGAAGGTGAGTTTGGAGTGGATTTAGGAAATTATATCCCTTCATAATTGGATAATCATAATTATATTTTATTTTTCTATTTAAAACTGAACTTATAAATATATTCATACCTTTTAAACTCTTCCCTTTGTTCTTAACTTTTGCTTAGCTGTACTCATCTGCAAAGCCCAATGATATGACTTAAGTAATTTTTGTTTGTCTTTAATCCAGCATTAATGTATGCTAGCATTTTTGGAAACGTATCCGCAATAATCCAAAGACTCTACTCGGGAACTGCACGGTACCACATGCAGATGCTGCGAGTGAAGGAGTTCATACGCTTTCATCAGATCCCGAACCCTCTGCGGCAGCGACTGGAGGAATACTTCCAGCATGCGTGGACATACACCAATGGCATTGACATGAACATGGTATGTTCTTCTGTTTTTCAGGCAGAGATGCAGAGCAATAGATCAATGCATGAGAAATTAGAAAGTCTTTAGTGTTTATAAGCTGTAAAAATACAAGCTTAAGAAGGTGGATATATACCTCAGTTGCTTACAATCAAGCCACTACATCTTTGGCATACAAACATTTCACTGCCTAGGTTACTGCCAGGTATATCAGCAATCTGAATCCTCACTGTGTATAGGAAAGCTTGGGAACTGTAGGTGACTTCTGTAAGCTTAAACAGAGTAAAAAAAAAGATATAGGTTTCTTATTTCAGACATAGGTGTTCCAGATTTTTGTTTGTTCTTCGCCCTGATTTTCCACTTCCAGTATCAAACGAGACTACCTGTGTTGATATCTACAGAGCTACTTTTCTGTGGCGATCAATTCTTTTTCCAAATCCTTCCATGTAATCTAGAACAGGTATATTGGGAATGCGTTGAGGAGAGGAGCAGGCAGGTTTAGCTGCTCTTATCAAAGAGAAATATTTGAATCACATGATAGTCTGAAAAGTAATTCACTTGCATTCACAACCATGTAATTCTGCACTGAAAATCAACACAGTACTACTAACCCTTTAGCCATACACAGAAACTCATTTCTGGAACTGACAAGGAAAAACACTCATTTTTTTCTGGTTTTGATAAAAAAGCCCCTGTAATTTCTCCTTCTATAAATACATGACTAGCTAAAAAGGAATAACAATCTGCTAGTGAGCAAAAGTAAACATCTATATCTCTATCTTATTTTCTGGAGATAGAAACATTTTTTTCTGAAACATCAACATCAGTTTGAAGACACTGAGGGCATTGCACGTCTTAAGGACCTGTGAATCTGTGTCTCTGTAGGGATGGTTTCCAGAGGTATTCAGAGCTGCAGATTAGAAACTGCAGAACTCTCCAGAAAGCTGCCAAGAAGAAAATCTATACACTTTTGTAACAATTTAACTAGAAATCAACTTGCGAAATTTTGACATACATTCAAACAGCTTTCATGTGATATCTATACATACATTTCTGAATGACTGTCAGAGTACAACATTTTTATGCAGCAAACAGAAAAAATGGTCTTGATTAAAATCTTTTATAAAGGTGAATCACTGACAGTTTGACTTTATGATTACCATTAAGTAAAGCAGATCTTAAAAATGCAATAGAAAATTAATATATATGGCTTCACCTGCCACTTCCATGTGTCCCCACCAGAGGGATAATATGTCCAGGGCAGGACAAGGACAATTGTATAAACCTCTGCTGGGGATTACTGCAGTGGAAGGCAGCATCAGTAGCTTCATCCTGTGTGGCACTGAATAGCCCTAATTCCTTCTGATGGCAATGGAATTGTGGGGTGCTCAGCACTTCGCAGGATCAGGCCCTTAAGCTGCAGGTGTGTTCAACCTAAGCCTAAAGAAGCTCACTGAATTATTTCTGAAGATATTACCAAGTCATATATGCCTTAACTAATTCATTACCACTAATGGATGTACTAAAAACCCCTGGTTCACATGAAATAGTAACTATAACTGGATGTTGTCACATGAAAAGTTGCATAATTTGGAAACTGGTGTACGGAAATTAGTCTTGGATTTGTCATGAATGTGAAATAAGAGTTACATGGATTAAATAGCCCATATTCTGCAATATGATTGTGAGGCAGTATGGAGGATTTGTTTTTAATAAAGTGTGGAAAAACCCTCAAGTTTAGTATTTTGTTTCATTGTATTTTATTCCTTATTCTGTTCACAGTTCTATCCCTCAAGTTTTATCACCTTATTTCCTTTAAGAGTTTGAATGTATTACACCTAGTACAAGGATAATATAAGAATTGTGTGATTTACATTGTACTTATGAAAGATTTATCTCTTTCCTGTCTGCTTCACACCTAAATACATGGAATAACACCACCCACTGGTAAGAGCAGGAGGTATTTATATCAAATTTAATTCCAGTATAAAGTGTGAAGAATATCCATGTTATCTGTTGGGTTTAGAGCTTGTTCAATGCTTTCTAATTTTAATTGTAACTTTTTGCATGATGAAGGGGTCGATAGCAAAGGGAAATAATCCAAGCAGAATCAGATGTGGGGCAAAATGGTTACTAAAAATTAGACATTAAAATGTTAATCTAACCATGTTTATTAATCACTGTTTTACCCCACAACTCAAGTCATGCTTCTCTACCCAAAAAAGGTCATGTGCATAATGATTTGCATTAGATAGCTGGTCTGTAGGAATGTCACTGACAAAGTTGTCATGCTGCTGATCATTCTGCATTTTCCTTTGTGTGAATGCTCTTGGTTTACACCATATATGCATGTTAACACACGCACCAATGAAGTTTTCTTGGCTATTAGCCATGTGCATATGAGTTGGACTTGCATGTGTTTTTTTACTTAATTTTGCATGAAATATTTGCATTTACAGAACAAAGGACTAGTATTGTCCTCAAACAAATGTGTTTGACTCCTGCCCATGCCTACTTGGAGTTTTTTGTGAATTCTGAAGGCAGAATTTCATCCAATATCTTTTTTTTCTTCATTTCATGACTGAAAGCTGAAAAAAAATCAAAAGTGTAGTCCTCTTTCTCCTTTGAAATATGAAGTGCATAATAATTTGCATTTTATATATATATATATATGTACATGCAACATATACACACACATACTCACATATATATATATATATAAATAACATGGAGAAAATGTTTCAAAAAATGCTTTACATTATCTTCAGTAATATATTTAAGAATCCAGGTAAAGTGGAAAATAAAACATAAAAAAATAGATTAAATAGAAACCCTTTTAATCTCAGGAATAATTGTGCACTAAGACTAAACTTGATTATCTAAACAAAATTCTACACCTTAGACTGCAAACCAGAAGATAATACCATAGGCTTATTTGAAATGGTTAAACATAAAATTAGCTTTAAAGACCTGCAAGTGAAATATGCTGAGACCTTGTTTTTTGTTCATTTACTCCCTTCTGCTCCATTTCTACATATTTTTGATTATATTTCATTACATAATGTATTTTGGTTAAAAACTGTTCCACATAATTATGCATGGACTGGATAAACAGGATTTGGGATTTATTTTAATCTGGATAAAAAAATTTGAGTCTATAGAATAAGCATAATTTAAATCATGTCCCTGTGATATACACTGGCAAAGTCAAAATACAAAAAAAAATGTTTACATTGCATATTGTTTCATGAAAGATGTCACCAGTCCCAAAGATTCCAATTCTTGTAATATTTTTAACTATCCTGTTCCAGTTTTCCTAAATTTTTTTTGCCTTCTTTTTCCTCTTTCATTCCTATATTATCAGTCTAGCACTGATAATAGCATGCCTAGGATGCTTACCCTATAAAGATAGTTATTTAGTGTTTGAGATATTTTTTTAAGTTATGCATGTATTTTTTACAATCCTGTCCCACCCCTTCCTTCCATGGATCTTCTGTGCATCTGAATAGCTTTACTGGTTTATTTTACATTTGAAAAGAGTTCATAGAAGTAACTGGATGGGACAAGCTGAAAAGTGTTTAGCCCAGTGTAAACATTAATTAAAATTTTGGATGTGGGACAGGTGTCTTTTTGGTTTGAGTTTTGTCCAATAGCATGAAATGGGAGAGCAAGTCAGAATTTTTATGAATAAATGTATGGTTTCTCCTGGAAGCATCCAAGCAAATGGTTAATTTTACTGTTGTGGTAACTGTCTCGGCCTCTGTGATCATACAAGTACAGTAGAACACACACCTACCTTGAACCAACAATTCTATAGTAGCAAATAAAGGCCAGGTTCATCATTGCATTGAACAGGCTTCTTTTGTAAGAAATTGGCCACTGACACCTGGTTGACATCACTACATTTTTTCATTCTTGCTTTTCCTCCCACTGCGATCACTTCTTACAACAAAACCAGTTTTAGCAATAGAACCAGTGCCACCAATATATTTGAAGCAGAGGATTAGAGAAGTAAATTAGAATTTCCAAAACAGCAAGGAGAAATTCTTTGTACCATCAAAAGACTTATGCAAATTAGATGTGTTTGGAACAAAGCCTAGCAGTAAATTCTTAAACCAAGGGAATATGTAATCATTAGGGACTTGGTACTGCTATTTGCCTATATGTCAGAACAGAAATCATGACATATAAACCAGCCACAAAGTACCTTATGATTAGCCATAACTATTTCATTTTCTAAAAAAGGCAACTTTGAAAATGTGCTAGGCTCATTTGAATTGAGTTATAGAAAATAAATAAAAAATATTCTCAAGGATGTCCATCTATTTCTAAATGATCCTTTATCAGTTTCTCAGTGCATTGTATTTTATGGTCTAAAATCTCAAAATCAAGAGCAATTAATTTTTCAACTATCTTGTTTTTTGAAATGTACAGATCTGGTCAATCTTCAACTTCTACAGACTTAAAGCTTTTCTCTCAGTAAGGGAGTCAACAGTTGAAGAAACTGAAATAATTTTCCATCTGCCTTGTTCAGCAATGTATCGTATCACAGAGATCACTTTTCAGATGTACTCAGAAACTGTAATAGGTCTGTAGAAGAATGGTCTACTGCAGCTTCACTAATTCCAGCATAAAGATGTCACACATCTGTGTTGTGGCAATGACTGAAAACAAAAGATCCTGATCTTGATAAGGTTGTCAGGCTTCATTCTCATTGAAAGGTGAATTAGCTCATTATCACATACTGCTTCTCTTCTCTCTCAATTATTGAAAGGAAACATACTGAACATTGAAAAAAATCATTCTGTACAAAGAAGAGGATTTTTCAGAAATATTTTTTTCTATGTGGAGCCCAAGAGCTTCTGGAGCAGTATTATGCCAGCTGTGACCCTGTTCTTTCTTTTCTAAATGCTGAAAATGCTTGGAAATGTTTCAACCTGCTACTTACAGAAATAATTAATTTCTGTGATTAATTATCACAGGAATATTGAATAGTAAATTCTAAATTCTTTCTAGAAATAAAATTGCTGAATCACAGAAATGTTTAGCCTAGATGATGTTATTCAATTACAAGGTGACGGAACTAAATCCCACACTATTCTCCATCAGAGGAAACAGCTACTGGGGGACAGAGATCCTAATTCAAAATCTAAGTAGTGCAATTTGTGCAGCTAAAGAGTACCAGGTTAGCCTTAAAATTAGGTGGCTGGCAAAAAGTTGAAAATTAAATATATAGGTTATTTCACCAAATATATTAATTAAGATTCATTATTTTCACTAATTCTTTCTGAACAAACTAAGACAAAAGGTTAATAAAAATTAAAGGTTTTAATATAAGGTCAAATTTTATTATTCAAATATTTTGAGAACTTTATTCAGCATTTATTGAGAACATTATTCAGTGATGCCAATGTCAACATAGCCTGAGATCTCTCTTATGAAAGTGAGAACCAAATAGATATTAAGTATGCCTGGTCATGGCACAAAGTGAATTTACTCCTGCCTCTTTGTACCTTCAGCTGCTCAAATTTTTTGCTGTGTTAATTTTTCGTATGGAGCAGTTTCTCAAACCATTTCACAAGGAGAGATCATGGCAAGGCAAGAATAATCAGATGAAGTGGAGAAGGACAAGAATTCTCTTTCAGTTTATGCCATCTTAAATTCTCAGATGAACCGGGGAGTCTCCCTTTATAGCCCTCTATATGCTGGGCACCTGCCTCTCATAAACAAGTCTGACTGGCTCTAGGACAAAAAAGCATTAGTCACTAGTTTCAACACACCCCAAACACAGCACAACACACAAGAACCCTCTTGTGCTCTCTTCAACTGCTGCTTGGTATTTAATGAGCCCACCTATATTTCAGCAGAGAAAATGTGCAACAGAAGATTATATGCAGAATTAAAGCAGTATCTCTGATTGTAAGGCTACAAGCACTGGAGGATCTCTCATAGTAGGAAAGGCTGAGAGAACTGGAACTGCTCGGCCAAATGGGAAAAATGAAGACTCACAGAGAATCACATCAATGTGAACAAATACCTGAAGGGAGGGTGTAAAAAATGTGGAACAAGTTTAATTTCAGTGGTGCCCAGTGACAGGAGCAGAGGTAATGGTCACACACTGAAACTGGAGGCTTTGACTAAACACCAGGAAACACATATTTACTGTGAGGATAACTGAGCACTGGTAGAAGTTGCCCAGAGAGGCTGGGGCATCTCTGTCCTTGGAGGTATTTGAAAGCCATCTTGGCATCACCCTGGCTACCAGCTCTAGGTAGACCTCCTTGAGCAGGGAGGATAGACCACATGATCTTTCCAACAAGATCATTTCCAACCTCAATCATGCTGTGGTTTTGTTGGTATGGAATGTGATATTTCCATGTTTAATGAAAATTATTGTAGCTAACATCCTGATTTGCTTCAAGTTAAATACTTTCTGAATATTTTCTGTGACACATATATCAATACCTGTTCCAGAACTGAGGATCAAAAATCTAAAAATTGTCATGAATTTTATAATTTATCCAAAAAACCCAAGGTTATCTTTGCCCCAAACAGTTGCTTGTTGCCTGAGATTAAGGCACAAAGATGTGTCCAAATCTGTTGTCACTAATGTGCCTGATAAATGTGTGATACCTTGCTGTCATCCTGAGAAAAGAAATTAATGAAGCTGGACTCCCTCTCCTCAAAAAAAGACCACATTCTTCAAGGCAGTATGAATCATGTCCCTACTATCCTCACAAAACAATCACTTATTCTATGTAAAATGTTTTACATCTCTCTGGATGGCATTATCCTCCTCTGTAAGCATGCCACCTAGATAAATCAATGTTATTTGATGTGGAGTAAGTTTTATTCCAAACAGGAAGAGATAACTGAACTTGGATTTGATAACTATCAATGACAGACAACTGGAGCCTATGGTCACAGCATCTTAACTGATTTTCCTTTACTTTACTTTTTCTTTGTCAAGGGGGGAGGGCTAAAGCTGATTTTATGTCTTATTACACATCTTTTTAAAAATATCTGTGCGCATTTCTTGAATTACACATGAGTTCTGATTCCAAACATGATTCTAACCATGAGAATCCAAGGTTTTTCTCACCAGGGCCCCGTGGAATCACAGCTGAGAAGATATTGTGTATAACAATAGAAATATGTTAGGAAAGAATGGAACAATTTAAACTCAAATATGTATTTAAATGATTAATTAGTTTTGGGTTTTCATTAATAATAATATTATTAAACAGCAGTTCTAATTTTATAATTTTCGATTTTTTTATTTTGAAGACTGCGTGGATGATTTTCTAATATTTGGTACAGGCAGAACATGTACAAATTTGATGTTGATGTTGATTCTCACATTATAACATAATTTTCAAAAAAAAATCAGTAATGAAAAGCAGAATATGACAATGAATGTAACAAATATTTGAGAGTTTGTTTTGGCAAAATGTCTGTACTGCACAGCATAAAACTTAGTCTGGAAACACCAAATTATGTATAATGTCACCTACTGGACTTAGATTAAACACCTTACTACACACAATGTGTGCAATATGGTAAGCTCTTTTTGGTAATGTAGGTTTTGCCATCGTTTTAACAAATTCATCTTCCAAACAGCTTCTTTCTGGAATTTCTAAGCTTGTATTAATGGAATAATCTCCACTGGAAACCAATGTTATTTAGTCTTTCTTTTAGACATTTTAAAATTGTGCTATTAAAGAGTAGATGTCTTTCATCTCTGATGTATAAAACGACTTTAGAGTGTAAGCTCCATGGAGCAGGGACTTTTTAGTCACAGATGCTTGAAAAGAGGCTGGTATCTTTCAGATGTTATTGACATTTAAATAACTATCAACTGATATGCAATGGTTTTAGAACAGTTTCATGACAAATATAAATTAATTATAGAAACAATTGTTTCTATAAGGAAATATCCAAAGTATCTTCAGAAATATAAACCAACACACATTGTCTGCATGGGTTTTGCTTAATGGTAAAATACAGTCTCTTGAAAATCAGATAAACAGCTGATGTGAAAAATTAAAACTATTTATTCTAAGTGTAATCTAAGCGCTCATGACTTCCTAACAATTCAAATACACTTTTCTTGTAAGTACTTCTGAATTCAAAATACATTTCCTATTTCATATCCTATAAAAAATTGAGCTCTTCTAAATTGTATTCAGATACATACATTGCAAAAAATTAATTCAAAATAGGTCTTTTATACTCACATGACTAGAGAACAATTTCAAAATAAACACAATTTTTCTTCTCCTGTTTCATTTGGCGAATGTATTTGTTTCTCAGTTTTTCAGTATCATTGAGCAAATAAGTTCCTACAACCTACAGCCTTTTTATTTCAATATAATTTCATTATATTAAAAAGCATAATTGGATACTAAGCTATTTCTAGTTATGTGTTAGATACTGAAAACAGAGTGACGCCACACAAGCTTTTCATTTATAATATTTTCTTTTGCTTAGTGTTGTTGAATGCTGGCTTTTTCTGATAATGTATAAATTTCATGTGGTAATGCCATAAGGCTCAAAAAATTGTTCTATATATATGTGTCAAAACACTGTTTGTTATTTCACAACATTGATTTCCATTAGCATTCATAGAAACATTTCAATTCTGTTAAAGCTTCTAATATCTCATTTTTAAAACATAGTTTGGCTTGTGTGGACAGAAGCCTCATATCAGAAATGTGTTCATTTTTACAGCAAGGCATATGAGTGGTGAATATATTTTTGCAATGAGACTGAGTGCACAAGATTTTTTTGTGCTGAAGTAAAAATCAATATAGCAATAAGTGAATGCATTTTGGATATATCTTTTTCTCTGTAGAAATGTTTACAAATTTATATAAAAACAGTGCAAAGGATGAACAAAGATGAAATAATAAACTGATCTAATGACAAAGGGACACATCCTGTTCACATATTCATAAGACTTGTAGCAAAAATATGTAGCAGTACATATTTTGCCTTTAGTAATAGGCAACAGTTGTAGCTTTCCCTAGCGAAAGCATATGAGCCAATCGCATCACTGACAGCAGGTAACAGATGTAACAAAGAAAGGTGGTGTGCCATAATGTGTCAGCACGCAGAGTCACTCACAGTACTCCCATGAAATCAGTAGCAGAAATGTTTATAGATTCTAAAAGAATTAAAGGTGTATTATCCTACAGAACTTAGGAAAGCTCACACATAATAACCACGTTGTAAATAACTCCTTTCCTTCTAAACAAAATTAACATGTTGCCATGGTACCCAAGAGGAATCCCATGATTCTACTTCAGGCAAACTCCTATTGTTCTGAGTAAAAGATGAGCAAGGACCACAGCAAGTAGCCCTGTTGTTTGCGGAACAAATCATCTGGCTATGTAAATCTGCACAACATTGTTGTTTCAAAAGGTCATGTTGCTTTTCTTCTGATAAAAATTGAAGTCCTACACTTGCAATCAGATTGTATTTAACATGAAAATGCTAATAAAATGCCCTGTCTCTGAAAAATACCTGATCTTCTTCAGATAGTTCTCATTTTGCAAATATCATGGTTATTTCAGCATAAAACTCTCTTATAATAAATGTAGTACTTTGACAATTGATAAAAAGGAAATAGATATATGAGTTCAAATGAAATTCAGTCAAGACTTCCCCTTTCACTGTCTTATTTGTTATTTTACAGCAGTATAGTCATTCATGTACCCTGATACCATTTCTTGCAAAGAAAGAAATCTTAATAGCACATTTTGTAACCACTATATAGGTTAGTATTTATAGGAGTGTTCATATTGTAAAAGCTTTTCAATATAGATTACACTATAAATTTGTTGAATTTTAATACTCTTACAACTTTTAGAGTCATGTCTATTTGTAGGTTACTTCTTTCTTTTTGTCCAGGGGGAAAACAAAAATTATATAAAGAACTTCCATAGCATTCACATGAAATCTTTATGCTTGTCTTTCCAGGTCCTGAAGGGATTTCCAGAGTGCTTACAAGCTGACATTTGTCTGCACCTCAACCAAAATTTGCTTCAGAATTGCAAAGCTTTCCGGGGGGCCAGTAAAGGCTGTCTTCGAGCTTTGGCTATGAAATTTAAGACAACACATGCACCTCCTGGAGACACTTTAGTGCACTGTGGAGATGTTCTCACTGCTCTTTATTTTGTGTCAAGAGGCTCCATTGAAATCCTTAAGAGTGACATTGTTGTAGCCATTCTTGGTAAGTACATTATTACAAGGCATATTAAAAGAGTCAGATTTAAAAAAAAAAAAAATTATTGTTGTTCCTGGGACAGGAAATTTGTAAATATTTACTAACTATTTTTTAAAATCAAGCAAAGAAATAATTTAAGAAGGAAAATCTACATTTCTGCAATAATTCATGTGCACCAAAGAGCCCACATCTTTGGATTTCTAAAGATTTATCTTTAGTCACATTAATGCCTAGGTAAAAGATAAGCTGCAAGTTGAGGCAACCAGATTTCCAATTATTCCAGTTCTGATTATACAGCAAGATCTAAAGTCAAGACCACTCTGTTCTTAAACAGAGATGAAGGTATTGAGACACATAGATTCCTCTATTTGCTAACTGGAGCAATCTACTCTGGGCATTTAAAATGTCTTCTAGAGATTTTCAGAAATATCTGTTTCTGCCCACTAGGCATAAAGGAAAAGAAGAGAATAACAGATAAATTTTATCTAGAAGTAATGACACCAGTGTTTCCTCTATATGTCTTATTAACACATTCTTGTTTATATAGCATGATGACTTTTCTTTCCTAACAAAGTTGGTTCAGGACAATGCTCAGTCCAGCTGGGAGCTCACCTGCAGCTGGTTAGCAATATGAAAAGTAACATAACTAAAACCTTACATAACATGACTACAGATTTGTTTCTCCAATTTTATATTAGATAATAAGAATGCAAAGAATAATTGAGTAGATGAGTAAGGATTTTGATCTACAGAAGAATATACCAGCTGTAATATCATTCATATGTTGTCTTTCCATTAACTGGCCACTGTAGGAACTTAGAAAAGCAGCTGAAGCAAGATGTGGACTGGGGGCAGCATGTTGCTATACTTTGACTGATTATTCTGTTTATACTTTGCAGGGTGGATATGTGAGCAGAACAAAGGTGTGCCTAAAGCAATCCTTCCCTAGGTTTAGATAGTGTTATCAAGATAATTTATCATCTCATGCTGTTGCAGCTCATCAGCTGGGCCAGCTTTAGGCACAAACAAAGTAGGGAACATGCAAGTATAACACTGTGAGTTTTTACTTGCCCTGATTATGAGCAGTGTGGTTCATCAAGGAATTCATCTCTCACATCAAAAACATGTACATTTCTGCTGCATCCAAAATAAACTGAGCCCACATCTGCTGCGTGATCCATGAGGTAGGAATCTGCCTATTGCTGGCTCCAGTGAATAAGTCGCTGGTATTTTGAAGAATCTACAGAAAAAGATAGAGGATATAAAGGAAAATTACTCTGCATTGAAATCACTCAGAAACCTAACAGTTTATCAATAATTAGTCAAATATTTTCAGTTAATTCCTCTTTCTGAAAAACCTACACAAAGAAATGGACATAAAAACTACTCAGTGCTTTGTGCTCTGGACAACAAGAGTAGTCCAACACAGGTAGCATGGATGAAATTTTCACCTTTAACAACTATTTCAGCATCATCAAAGAAATCAAAGTGTTCTGAGAAATGGGTTTCTCCCCAGTTTTCCTCAAATCATGAGGACTGTCTGATGTGGATGAGTTAAGTTTCTTTAATACTGATCTGATGACAGTAATTCTTCATCTAATACCTAGATAACAGAAGGTCTCTGAAATCTCCTATCTCTTTCGGCTTTGCAGACAAGATATAAAAGTACTCCAACCATGTCAATACTCTTATTGCAGATAAGGTTTTATATGCCTTGAATAAGGACATCTGAATTCATAAACATTTAGGGCAGAAGGAGTATATTGTCAAACCCTAATTTTGTCTCTGTTTCCTGTTACATTTCTTATCTTTTACTATCTGTTATATCTAATGAACTGTATTTTATGAAATAAAAACAATAGGTTTTGCTCTGAAGATATGAAGAGATGAAAATAGGATCCCTTTTCATGACAGTTTATTTCCATATTTAATCACCTTTATTGTTAAAAATGTGTGCTTTATTTCCAGTATAAAATTGTCTTGCTTCAATTTCTTTCCATTGGTTCTTCCTATGCTTTCCTTCTTATATTGTAAAGACATTTGATACAAAGTAATTTTTCCTCTCTAAAGAGGAAAAATTATATTCAATATAATCAGGTTATCTCTTAATCTTCCCATGTTCAAGATCCTTACTATAAATAAGCCCTTAAATTACCTTTTTGCATTTTTAGCTGCAGTTTTCAACTTATTAAAAAAAAAAGGAAAAACCAGAACTGCTCTTAATAACCCAAAGTGAAAGGCACAAATGTTTAACAGAGACAAAAAATCGCCACTGTATTCTTTTTTACCTGTCTGTTTCTCCTTTGCCATGATCACCATTCTTTTCCACAAGTGTTTTCTTAGTGCCTCCCCAACCCCATTTTGCAGGTAACCCTGAAGCCCTTAGTGTAGAGTATATTTTCACTGGTTTATGGCTGCAGCTGCTTTGCATTGATGAAGTTTAGGTGCAGTTTGGCAAAAAAGAGCACTTAATTAGAGATGACAATCTTAACAAACACCTATTGCAAATATGTCAACATTGATTGGAAGAATTGTAATGGTATCAAAACAGAGGCAGGCATGTTTAAAGAGCTTGTTCAAAAGAACTCCTGCATCTTAGAAGCTTTGCATTCCCTCCAAAAAATATAAAAATTAAGTAATTTTCTACTAAAATATATTTCAAGTACAGTCAGTTCCTTCATATAATTCTCAACAAAATGATATTACAGGCCAGACAAGTCCAGTACTGGACTGGACAATAGAAATTTCATCTTTGCTGTCATAATACAATTGAAATTACCAAATAATGCTTTTAGAAGAAAGGACAAAGGAATCTGCTCAAATCATGTTGTTTTGATGAAACTGAAGAAAAATTGTGATGAAACATTTACTTAGTCCAGTTACATGTATTTTCATTGATCTTAATAATTTCACTTTTAATACTTAATAATACTGCTTTTGCTTTATATATGTGCAATGGGAATCTGACTGTATCACTTCATGTAAAACCAAGTATTCTACACCTCTGTCATAAAGAAATACATTATTCAATGTAATGGCTTATTCATGTTTAAAATAATAACCTCTGTTTAATTTTCTTTCTGCAGGGAAAAATGACATTTTTGGAGAGATGGTACATCTTTATGCAAAACCAGGAAAGTCAAATGCTGATGTGAGAGCTTTAACTTACTGTGACTTACATAAGATCCAGAGAGAAGATCTACTAGAAGTTTTGGATATGTACCCTGAATTTTCAGATCTCTTCCTCACCAATCTGGAGCTAACTTTTAATCTGAGAGATGAAACCACAAAGGTACATATAATAAGTTATTTTTCTTTCTTAATATTGGGCCAAATCTGTCCCATAGTAACAAAACTTGAAAATAGCATTTAAAAAAACTAAGATTAACAAAATTAAAAGCTGAAATCCTGTATTAAAAAAATATACTCTCCTGATTGCTTTACTGAAGTCAGTTAAACTCAGCAGAAGTCAATGAAATTATTCAGATGATGTTAATCTAACAGGATTTGGTTCTATATTTAAATAGTATTAAGGCCTCACCCAGGGGGATTTTGTTAAAGCCATGGAAAATATGGTTTTATTAGATGACTATAGCCTAGGTCACCACAAGGGGTACTTTTGACACTAAATGTAATTGTACATCCATAAAATAAGGGTAAATCAGATTATCCAGATTCCTTCTGTGTCTAGCAATAGAAAATATTTAATTGCCTTTCAAATATGAACTGTTAATTCCCTTATCTTGGCATGCACTCTACCTCCTAGGGGACTAAAAACTTACAAGGGACTTTTCAGCTTTCACTCAGTCTTCATATTTGCAGGCATTTCTTGGTCTCTTTTTCCCACAGTGACTGTCCTAA
This sequence comes from Vidua macroura, assembly GCF_024509145.1. Taxonomy (NCBI): domain Eukaryota; kingdom Metazoa; phylum Chordata; class Aves; order Passeriformes; family Viduidae; genus Vidua; species Vidua macroura. Next base: position 23,671,294 of record NC_071577.1, read on the forward strand.
GTTTCCCCTTTTGGACAAATTAGATCTTCAGGAAAGTCAAAATATTACCAATGTTTCCCAATTTCAGACTGACAGGGTTACTCTAACTTGGGAAAGCAAGTGGACATTTGGCCAAAGGGGGAGTGGGGAAATTCTCTCTTGTGCTGCTGAGGCTAAAGGCTTTCCCAGAAGATTGCAGGTACCCCAGCCCTGGCCACCAGGCAGGGACTACACTGCCCACAGAATGACTGGTTTGCATTTCATTATTTCTGAGATAATGCCATTTTGTGGCTTTCTAAAAGAAAAACAGAGATTCAGTGAGAAGGATCTAACATAATTTGGCCTCAAAGGCCTTCTAAGAAAAAAAGGAGAAAAAGAACACTAAGTTTTGGGCTGTAAATCATAGGGACATCTTTGCTAATCAGGTGTGGATCCTTATTTTTAAAAAAATTATAAAAAATAGAGCTTCTAACAAGGAATGTCACTTCTTTCTACTATGACCATTTTTTTATAAAATATCATTCTGAAAGTAAAAGACCAATTATATTCTTTTTTTCGGTCATGACGTTGTATGTATTGAAAAGGTCATAATTATTAATTGCATGTAAAACGCAACACAATGAATGTATAGTCTAGTGATAAATTTAAGTTAAAACTGAACGTCCATATATTTGAAAAATTTCTTGAGGATAATTTCACATTAGTGATTTAAGTCTGAGTAATTATATCTTGCAATTACATTGTCATCAATGTTTTATCATTATTTTTTCCTTCGATCAGAGACAGGGAAGGCAGGAGAGGCTCAGCCATGCTTCTGAGCTTGCAAAATCACAGCTTTTCTTTAGCAATTCCACTTACTTTCCACTGTCTGTTGCAATCCAGAAACTCATCCCCCAAAAGAAGTATTGAGCACATTCTCATTTTCAAAACATCACTCAAATCTAAATTTGTTATCAGAGTAACAGGTGCTTCTGCTTCAACTTCTGCTCCTGCCCTCTTGTTTGTATGCAAGTACCTTTTTCTTCCTGCAGTTATTCCACCAGTGGGCCACCACTGAAGCATATTACTCACCAGGTTTAAAGTGAAGGGAAAGAGAAAGATGTAAATGTTTCCCAGCTCCCCTCTGCCCTTCTCCCACATGCAAATCTGATTACTTGAGTGGTATGGGAATCCTCACTAGCACAGGGAATGGAAGTAGGTTGAAGCCAATGCCATGGGTATGTACACAAAGAGCAAAACTGGTGTTATATTTGCTAATTTATAAATTTCTTAAAGTAGAAAAAACAAGAGTTAAATACATATTTTACCTACTGGTAAAAAAAGCACTGCAATCTTCTTAAGATGGATAGAAAAAACCAACATTGTGTTCTGGTACAGAAATAAGTATCTGAATGCTCTATATCTGATAAAGAGGAAGGGAGGGTCTAGAAAGATAAAATAATGAGGTAAAGTGCCTGATGCTTGTTAGGCTTATATTTATTGTAAAATATAACCTTTATAATCACTACAAACTGTAACCTTTATAATAATTACCATCAGTTAAATATAAATATAATTGCAATTAATTACCACTTTACTTCTTGAAATAGTATACATTCTCTGTTAGAGGTTATTTAATTTTTTTCATTAATTTGTCTAAGGTTACGTAAACCAGATCTGTGCAAGTTTAGAGAAGTTGATAACACATGAACACATGTATTTCCATGTAAACTTATTATCAGTATAATTTTATTTCACCATTGTTGGTGAAATAAACAATGACAGTGTTGGTTTTCTCAATTTGCATAAACTTTTTTAATGTTAGCCCTGGGCAATTCCATTCATTAGCCAATGATGGAGAGGCAGATGCAGACTGTCTTTAATATTGCCTTTTTTAAAGCTTGAACATGATTAACAGTCAATCACCTATTGCAAATCTGCCCTCTTTAGATGGGACTAATCTGTCATTTTGTTTCATATTTCATTTATCAAGTCTGACCTCGTAATTAGATCACAAACTACCAATGATACCAATGGAGAGAACTGCAAACTACGAAGACGGAAATTGTCCTTCCAAAGTGAAATAGAGAAAGGTAATTAACTTCATTTCTTACGTGAGACAGCACCACCTCATTATTCATTGGCATTTCACTTGGTAGTGCTGGGTACATTAGGGTCCCTTGTTGGCTGTTACTGGAGCAGCCCTTGAGAATCCAGCTGGGCAGCAAAACTTCTCTGTGCATTAACCCCTACATGCTTATGTATAACTAGAAGAGACAAATCTCACACTTCCATGATTTCACATCTGTCTGTGAAGAGCTGTTCCAGCATTAAGCCACCTTATTGCCTTTGAGGCATGCATATATATATGTGTATTATCTCTTAATATCTATTTTCTGAGACGCCATGTTTTAAACTGTGTGAACAACCTAGTCTGTGGATTATTTTATCTCCTCAGCAAAGTGCTTTGTTAAACTTGCTGCTAGGCACTGTTTCTCCCTGGAATTGAAATATTTTAAAAATTTAAAATTTAAAATATTTCAGGACACTGTAGATTCACCATAGCTGGATTTTGATCCATATGGTAATGTGTAAAAGACTGTTCTGGCAAAAACTTAGGTTACATTTTATATGCTTATATTCACATTAGCAGCTTTTGAGAGTAAACCTAATGAAGGAAAATTCAGTGAAACATTAAACTTTTTTAAGTAAAAAAAACCTTTTTTTATTCAGTACTGCTAAACACCAGGAACTGTAGACAGCAGATCTGGTCAGACAGCAACAGTCATGAAGACAGCTAAGCTGATATTCATGGATTTTCATTTTTATGTAGGGAAAACACAATTCCTTGAATACCATTGCACTTTTATGGTTGAATGGTTTGTCTGACAAATTAGTCTTTCTGTTATGCCTGTCTTTCACAATACACAGTTAAAATTCAGTCCTAAATGCAGCATAACACCAATTTATAGAGTAGCAGAGTAGCTGATAATAAATGGCAACAGTTTAAATATCCATAGCAGGTATAAAGCTCAATGAAGAGACTCTAATCCAGAGTGTGGCTTCAGAACAATGACATTCCTGTTCGATCAAAGAAGCATCTTTAGGGCAGGAAGCCAAGACTGACAACAAATCTGTCAGGAAAATGTCCCCATGAAATATTCAATCTGCTCTTCACAAAGAATCTGTTGACAGAGATACTTTGCCTGACTAACCTTCACATTTCTTATGAGAAAACATATGCTGCTACCTAGACAAGATGGAAGTGATCTTTTATGTTGTGCCTGCTGTAGAATTACAAATAGGCTACTCAGGTGTCAGTGAGGTTCCGAGACCCAAAGCTTTTATGGTTCTTGCCCAGTCAATTACACCGTACATCATCTTTAAACATTTATTTGCATTACTTTTGAAAGAATATGATTTCCCACAGTTTTGTCTCTGAAAAAATGCTTGCATCATTGGGGAAGAAGAGGCAAGACTGGCAGGCTCATAGCCCTGGCAATGATTGTACAGTACCTGGTAATATCTGGGTTAGGCAGAAGTGAGGTACATTGGAAGTCCATCTGAGGAGAAGAGAAAACAAGTAGGAGTCCTTTGCCAAGTACTGAGTATACTTTTGGTCCAGTGGCTTACTGCCCCTCTCTGGTCTCTTTTCAGATTCTCTACGTGTTCCCATGGCCACAGCAGACACCTCATAGTCATAGATCTTCAGTGTTACTTTTCTGTGGCACTTCCCACATCCTCTTTGAGGTTGTAAAGTAGATTCTACTAGAGGTACTGCTGGTTTTTAAAGTAATGTTCTATTGATTTCAACCCTTTATATGTAGGAGGGAGTGGCATCTTATTTTGATCCAGCATAGTCAGTGTATAATGATAAATATTTGGAGATGATCCTGCAGAGTTTTTCAGAACTGGAGGAGAAAAGACACAGTTTCTGAACAAACAGCTGGAAAATGCATTTCTGGCCACAGTATGCCAAAAGGTAAAAAACATGTGTGTTGTATGAAAATCATATTTTGATTTCAGAACTACAGTTTGAACAGGATAGAGACTCCCAGAATTCTTACTGCTATATTTTGATATTTTATTTTGCAAATAAATTTTGTAAATGCTCTTCTTACTAGCATTCTTTACTTTCAGCTGTTGACCTACTAGTATATCATGCAGCTTGAAATTTTATTTTTCCCATCTTTAGCATGATCATTATGTTTTCTCTGTTTTGGAGTGCTAAAAATGGGATTGTGTTATCTCAGTCTTTAGTTCATGGTAGCCTGATTTGGACCTTGTTTCCATGGTAACTCTTCCTGCACAAGTTTTATCGGGGGTTAAACAAAATCAACACAGCTCTCTTTTATGCATCTGTAGTTAATACCCCTAGTTCTCCATTTTCGCACAAGATCTTGTCATTCCACATATGCATAATTCCACCATTTCTATCCTGTGTCAACAAAAACTGATCTTAACTAGTAAGGCTTATAAGGACTCTGTCATAGTGTGATTTTAGAGGCTACGAGACTGTTTGAGGGACCAGCTTGTTCTCTGGCTTCTAGAATCAGTTGCAGTCTCAGAAGAGGTTCCCTGCAAGAATTAATGTTCACACTACATAGCTCACACTTGCTCCCACCCTAAAGAAATTTACTGTATGTCTTTCAGAATAACGGATGGTACTTCTTGCACAGGTGCAGGTGCAGACTTAGCCACTTCTCATAGATCCTTGACAGTCAGCCAAGAAACTCTGAGACTGCTTAAAATTAGCAGCATTCCTGCCTGGCAGTTCCAAACAAAGCTCTCAGCTGGGTTGGCAAGTTAGCCTCCTGCTGAAAACTTTGTGACAATGAGCTGGTCCATCTATACTCAATTGTCCTTTTTAGCAGTGCAGAATACAATTTTTTTCTTGCCCATTTCTCATTTACTTCTAGCAGTTCTGTGTGAGTTAGCTAATTTCAAGGGAAATACATTCAGGCAAGAACTTTCTTTTTCTCTGCTAGTTATGAGTGCAGGTCTATTATCCCATGCTGAATAGGGCACTTCTAGAGTTGTTTACATCAATATAAAATCCAATATATGGGTGGAAAATGCACAGTGTAAGGAGACTCACTGAAAGCCTGAAAATTTGGGGCTTTGAAAGGACTGTTCTGAAGTTTAAACATTACCATTTTTGTAGCAACTTTTTAAACTTTTTGTTAATGTTGGCTCTAAAATCTTAACTTTCTTGGGACTGTTCTAGTGACAGCTGGCCCAGAAAACTTATAAAAAGAAAATTTTAGTTCCATGGATGTGATTTTAAGTGATCACTAAGCAAAGTTCTCAGAGATTCTTGTGTACCCTGGGGTTTGCACTCGCCCACGTCGACACAGATCGTAACAATCAAGTGGGATATAAAATACATTTTGTTTCATTCTTAAAATATCATTAAGTAGTAAACTCATATATTGCTTAATTTGGAGAGTTATGTTTCCTGATCAGACTTTTCAAAAAGTGTCTACTGATCAATTCTCAAAGTAAGCACAAAAGCCAGAATTCTAAAAAACTTCTAACTGAATCTTGATTAATGTAACTACCTTAAGTGTTCATTGCTTGTAGGTGTTTTTCAGGCTAAGAGGCCAAGCCATATTAAAACAGATTTATTACATGAAGTATCTAGAGGCCATTTGATAAGAGGCCATAATCTATCTTGATTTAGATATAGAAGACAAGGAAACGTTTCAGGAACTGATTCTCCTGCCTGAAACTATGGAGTACAGACAAAAGAAAGAAAATGGAGATGGAGGGCTGTCGCTCCATCCCTAACATGTCAATGTACTGAAAATGGCACAAAATAATAAATGAAAGACTTCGTATTCCCTTGACCTTTGAAATTCTTGGCTTTTTAAATGTGTCTCAAATTTGGTTATTCAAAAACTAGCTCTTTTCTAAGCCCTTGTGAAAATAGGGACATGGATCCGTATGGAAAAGGATCAGTCTATCATAGTGGGGGGAGGTTTCAGTACCTTCTGCTGTTCCCTATTTCCAAAATCACCCAGACTTTAATGGCTCAAAGATGAAACATGACAAAGGACAGATTAACTTACCAAACATTCATAAGGAGTGGTGATACAGAGCAGTAATTTGAACTCTCTGCAGTACAGTTCATTTCTTCCACCATCACTATTGAATCTACTGGAAACTTTCAGCAAAATTGCCAGAAATTCTATAACAATGGAATAGCTTAATCTATTGTATCCACCCATAGTAGACTTATGATCTCCCAAATGATTAATGAAATTGGAATTAAACAAATCTTCCATCATTAAAAATAAACACAGGAAAAAAATATAAACCTTAAAAATGTTTTAGCTTTCCCAAAATACTTCTAGCAGCCTACTTTTCTTAGGATTAGGGATCTTCCTGCATAGTTACTAGACAGACAACATTTTTCCTTGGTGTTAGTCAAATACCGCACACATATCTGACAGTGCATTTCTAAGTAGGGGGTCCTAAAGATAGGTGGGATATTTGAAGAGAACCATAATGAGTAGAAGTGAGGAAGAAGGAGGAAAACAAGCATGTGCTAAAGAATGCAAGAACTTTCACAGCTCAGGTTTCAGAAGCCACTGTAAGTCTTTGGCATTGTTTCAGATTTTGAGGTCTGACATATAATTGAAGGTGCTGAAGCAGGACATCTAGATACACAAATTCAAGTGCCTGGTGGAACTTCAGGCAAATTCTTTCTACTGGTTTATGAAATGTCTCAGAAATGCATGTGCACCTTTAAGACCTCTTTTCTCTGCCATGATCTGAAAATGGCTGTGCTTTGATATAACTGCATATGTTTCAAAAGATTATTTTTAGGGAGGAAAAAAAACTCTGATAGAAACTAGCTATTCTCAGTTGTTTTTCCTTTCATTTAGTTCTGCTGAATATTATGCTGTTCAAGGGCATAACTATAATATGATGCCCACAGAAGGAGAAAATGTATTCATGTAGGCAATTCTAATCTTATCACAAAAATCTTGTGCTCTTAAGAAATTAATTTTTTTATAAATATGTAATGGCTTCAGAGTTCATTACTTTGCTTTCTTAAATTTCTAAACTGTATAATCCTGTGGTACTCAAATTTGAAGAAATATCTGTATCACTGAATAGGCACTGTGTGCTTTATCTCTAGATTTGATTATAACTAAAAAGCTGCAAACATACTTTCCACTTTTAAAAGTAAATTGCAGTGCAACTATCCATCAGAATACTATGTGATTATTTATATTACCAAAAGAAAATAAAGTATGTGTAAAAGATAGTCTTTATATTAATTGTCTCATTGTACTAAGTATTATTGTTGATAATGTGATATACAAATGGTTTTCCGAAGACCCTTACTATGCAAAGTGCACTGCAGATTTTAACAGTTCCGTTTGTTTTCAGAGCTTTAGGGCCAATGACTTCTCCTGACCATACCAACTTCTATTTTTACAGACAAGATAATTTGGAAAATATTTAGATCTGAGTTGCTCAAGTTATCCAATAGACTTTGTACAAAGCTTTCAAACTATTTCTCTTTCTTGTGCACTCTATCTGTGATTTTTGTATACCGTTTTCATGCATTAAGACCCATCCAAAAAGTAGGTAATTAGACATTTTATAAATTTGAACGGTGCTATAATCACCAATGATGTTTCACTAAGGAGCAAGAAAAACCTCTAGCAATACCAGTTTATGCTTTCTTATCACTTAAGTTATCAGCAATGAGGACATTATGGTTTTACTTTCCTTATTTTTTTTTCTTTTTTCCCCTACTATTTTTTCCTCAGGGATGCATTGGTCATATGCAGATGTTGGAGCAAACTATGCTTTTGGCAGGCACTCCAAAATGTTTATGAAGGCAACAGTTCTCAGTTTACCTGATCACCAGTCATGACTTAAGATGATCAGGACAAGTTGAACAGAAAAATTTCTGTTCAACTAACAAGTGGTAGAATGCTTTGTTCAAGTTTTTAGTCTTCTAGAACAGACTTTCAGATGACCTCTCCTGGAACACACTCCTTGTCAGAACAGGAGTTAAGACTGGCTTTGACAGACATCCAGATGTCCCGAAAGGTCAGAGCTCTAAGGCCAAATTGATTCTCAGACAAGAGCTCAAGCACTAAAATTCAAGGTTCATTCTTAGGTTTGTTTAAGTGGATTCAGGGTAAGTTATAATACTTTTTGAAACATCAGGGTTAAACATCTCTAAAGACAAGAGCAAAACCAGTTTTCAGACAAGCCTTCTGGTAGCAAAGGTGAAGTAGCTCTCATTTCAAATGCTGCATAAAAAATTAAGTGCTGAATTTTACCTGCAGCTTGTCATACATTTGTAAACATTATGAGGAACATTTCCTTCTCCCGGTGGAAAATAAATCCATGGGATTTCCTCATACTGTTTACCATAAGACTGGTTACAAAAGAATAAAAACTATTTAACTTTGTTCTTTTAGTCTTAGATAAATGAACAATATGGCAAAAATGTTCACCATAGCAACACTTATCCACTGAATGACCAGACACTGGGTTGCTGTTCATTCTCCTGTGTACAAGCAGTCACCTTCCTCCTTTTTGACATGCTTCCTTTAGCCAGTCTATCAAAAGGCACACAGCTATATCTAGCAATGTACTCCAGACCAGTCACATTCAACCAAGTATGAAGCAAATAGCAAGAAAAAATTTGGAGCATTTTAATTAGCAGTTTAATGATCCTAAACTTACTGACTGGCACTCTGTACAGTGTTCAGCTTGAGTAGACTTCTCTGGAGTCATATATTGGTCCTGCTGCACAGTACCAGTACCTTTTGATATTAGATAAATAAAATGTATTGCTTATAATGTTCTTGCACCACTAAGTGAAAAGCAGGGATTTCAGGACTTAGGATTACCATTTTCCCTGACTGGTTGTATGCTGTTCCCCATCTATATGATGGGAAACATAGGTATGGTTTGAACACCAGTGTTCAAATTATTCTTCAACAGCTTTTGATTTTTTGACATTTTGAAAGTTTGTACTCTTTCAACCCTGTTTGTGGTATTGTATTTAACATACTGTCTGAAATATTTGGTCACTTTTCATTTAAAATATTTGTTCCCCATTATAGTCACATAAAGTACTTTTCTGCTCTCTGACAAGGTAACAGACATTTTTAAATTAAAGAACAGATAACAAATAGTCATGATGGCTAGCAAATTATTTGTTCATACACAAAAACACAGATGATCACCACAGGAATACTTGTGAATATCACACAAGAACGAGCTTGTAACAGTTGAATCAAAATACTTGCTAAGAATCTGAAGATCTCCAGACCTTCTGAGCCACTAATCATCCTTCCATCCAAGTCACAGTGTGCATTTCTCCTTACCAAAGCATGCACTTGGTTTAGTGTAAAACAGTATGGTGTGTTTTTAAAAAGGAAATGGAAAATGTCATTTCTGCTGAACAGATTTGTAGTGGTGCAGATAACGATGAAGATTGTCTGTATTATGGTTTGGAATATAAATTGCTGCTTGCAGGAGAGAGGAAGTCATTCACCTCATTCCCTACACAAAATTGAATTTGTCTCAGCATATTTTGGGATTTTTTTTATTGGATGGCTGAAAAGGAAGTAAAAATTTGCTACCTTCTGAAACACTAGGCTACATAGCTAACTTGAATAATGATGACAAATTCCAGTTAATGAAATTACAGCAGTATTAAACAATGCTGCTCCATAGGTAATATATTGCTGACACTTTCACCAATACAGGTTGCAGTAGACTGATATATTAAGAGAAAGTACCTCTATGTCATGCAGACTGGCACTACTTGAGTAATGCAAAATTTCCATACTGCAGACCATACCACACAAAAGAAACCTGTCTGACATCTGGTAACCATCCCACGAAGTAGGATTTTATTGCCAGTATTTCTGTGAGTCACTGTCATAGCTCTATGACCCAGACTTGTGACAGCCCCACTTCTTCCCTTCCTTTGCCTGTGTTTGTGTGAAAAGCAGGACACAAACTTTCTGATAATTACTTTGAAGATTTTGGACTTTCCAGACAGCAAAGGTCAGAGGACATTGCCTGTAAACTTGACAGACACCCAAAACACATAACACACGAAAACAGTCCCATACAGAATGTATACATTTTAGTAAAGAATTTATACATTTTAGTGAAGCAGGAAGTTACAAAAAAAATCATCTTCAGTAAAACTGTTTCTAGATGTTTCCAAATCAGAAAGTGAAAGTTTTCTTACTGGAAAAGGAGAGAGAAAACACTAGAACTGGTGCAGAGGGAGGAGAGGAAGGTGGAATTTAATGGTTACATTTGGAAGAAGAACAGAAAGGGATAAATAAAATATTTAAAACACTTTTCTGTGTGGAACAAAGTGAACGTATCCATACATACACAGATAGATAAGTCTTCACTTCTAGGAAATCCATTCCAAACCAATGACTGAATTTCATTACAAAAAGAAGGAGAAATTGGAGAAATTCACATTCTGGAAAAAAGAAACCCTACCTATCTATTATTTGTAACTTACTTTCCACTGAGCTGCAGAGGCGCTGCTAAGGTGTTGAGCAGAGGTACAGAATTGCACCATTATCAAGTCCTGAAGAGTCAATAAAATAGAGTCATTTCTATTTTAATCCATAGCCTAGGTGCAAAGTGTCACAAGAATATCCTCCAGAGAGAATAATTTTTAGCATTAAATAGGAGCCTTTAAAAAGGAAAACAACTTTTGACTCTCTGAGTATAGCCAGATGCCTAGAAGATAAAACAATGGCAGTAAAGCCAAAGATGTCTATTTTGAAATAGATCAGCTGATGAACAAATCGTCCCTGATTTCAAGAGGCAGGAGCCTACATTGAACAGATCTCTGCCTTCCTTCTCATTCCAGTGAGTTCATAATACTTGGACAGCATTTGGAAAATAATGTGTTCTGTTATTCTGATATAGATGGAGAGATATCAACTGAATTACCCTGGTTTTACAGCAGAGTAATTATTAGCAGAAGCTGGCATCATGTTTCTAAATATTTTAGTGTTTTATGAAAATAAGAGAGAAGACAGTCTGCTGTATTTCAGCTGCTAAACAATTTTTTCACTAGAGTCTCAATGACCCCTTCTTAAAATTAGTCCACTGTTTGATTTGTATTCCACAGAGTGCTCATTACAGCTGCCATTAGTGCACAAAATCCCATGAACATATAAAATTACCCTAAAAATTGGTAATTTCAAGCTTTCATTAGAAGGTCTTTTTCACAGGTTGAAGTCAGTCAAACGCTAAGTAATTAAGACAATTTACTGTAGCGTGACTATGTTTTCAATATATTCCCACAAGAAATACCATAGGAGACATCTATAATAAAAATTTCTTATGAAGCTTTCTTTTATTTTTTTTACTGTTTTGGAGATGGAATTGCCGAGAACATGGCACTTGAGTCTGAACATCCCCCAAGAGCTTTTACACTGCCAGTCCATTTGAAGTTGTTTCGACAATTTTGCAGCACCTGACCATACCAATATCACTTAGAGACAGTTGTCCTGCTTAACAGAAGCCCAGTAAAGTCACCTCTGTTTGGGGTTGTGTTAATTGCCCTTGGAGACTCTAGAGGGTACAGGTACAGAAGGCCTGCTTTGCGATTGGGTTTATTTTGCTTTGTTGTTGGGTTTATTTTCTTTACCATTACCTGGCCTCACTGCTCACAGATTTCTGGACCCTTGAAGAGTGCTCTTTACAGATACTGTATTCTTTTTATGTGCAGACAAAGGCAGTTAGATGAAGCCACAGTTTCATTTCCTTATAGTGACCAGAAAACAGAGAAGAAACCTAGGGAATATACAGAATGTTGGATTAGCCACTGCTGTAGGCTATAAAGACTACAGATATTCCAGAACTATGTTGATTAGTAATTAGCACAAAGCAGATGGGAAATCATGCTGTCTCCCCAGGAACTTAATGCAAACTAGTTACAGTATTTATGTGATGTTGAGACTATCCTGCTAAAATGTGTTTTAAATAAATAGCAGAACTGAAATTATCTTGACATTTTGGTTAAAAATAGGTAAAACCAAATAATGAACTGGAAATTAGCTTCAAGTTTATGCTGAAGAGAGATCAAGACTTCTTTATATTAATAAATAATTATTCTAGGGTTTAAATCCTATTTAATTCTTACAATATGTTTTTAAAGATATCTGCTTTCAATCTAGGCTTACTTGACATTTCTTAAGAGAACTAAATCTACTCCTGCTCACTACAGACCTTGAACATGATTAATGAAAGACTCATTCTCAACTTGACTAGTATACTGCTACTATATATATCACAGACTGTTGTTTACTTTTGTTATTCAAAAGATTAAATGTTCAGAGAATTCCAGCTCTAACGGCTAAGGAATTTGGGCTACTTTGCAAAGTTGTTTTGAGGTGATCCCATAAGTCAGACTAGGAACTCCTTCCTTTTATTTCTCCCTATCATATCAATCCTGTAATAAATATGGAAAAATACGCTCTCTGGTTAGGTGGGCCCAGAAATTTTGGGAATGAGTGGTTAATTAATACCTCTAGTATTAATTAGAGGTAATTGATTAATGCCTCTTGTGGGAAAAGGATAATCAACAAATATTCTCTCATGTGAGAATAACTTAAACAAGTATTTCTGATACCAAGTCTAACATATTAACATACGGTTAGCCTGTTAATACTGTAATAAATGCCCAATAATGAGAGAAATTGGAAGACAGGATGAAATATTTCATATTTTGTAAACACAAAGGCTTCCTCAAATTTCATCCTCATTCAAAAAAAAAAAAAAAGAGCACACAGGAGGGTTGTGTTGGATAGAGCCTTTGTTGTTTTGATACAAACAAGTTTTGCAGAATGAGTTATGGTTTATGGACTAAGAATCTTTGCTACATACATACAAGTGTCTTCCAGGACTTCAAAAGAAATATAAAACTCCTCTGACAGAAGAATCAAGAAAAGGCTTTAAAGAATTTTTTTCTAATAGACAGTGAACTTCCTACTTCATATAAGAATCATGTCCATCCTCAGACCATAATAAACTAGAATAAACTTTCAAGAATTGCTTATTTTTGTATACAATTATTTCTTTTTCACAGATTATTTCAAAGAGAATGATCAGGGTGATCCTGAACCCTCGGGAGACAGCACCAGATACTATCAATCTATTAAGAAACATTTTGAGGAGAAAAAAAGTGGGTCATCATCTTTTGTGTCCTCCATTGAAGATGAGCAAAAGCCCCTGTTCTCTGGGATAACTGATTACCCATCCGTAACAGAGAAAACCACAGAGATGGACTTTGAAGAAATGGATCATGACACAGAAGACATTCTTATTGACAAAAGAAGCAGTTCTTGCAAAGGTAATTCAGCTATTTCTATTTAGTAATGTTTGAGCAGACATCTTTTTAGTCTGATCAACAAAAAATAATTTTCTGAATGGTTCTCTTGATTCTTTACATAATATTTACTCTAAAAAAAGCTTAAGAAAAAATATCTTAGATCAAAAATCATTATTTCTCAAGAGGATTAATATAGTTTAATTCAGTGGGAACTGGATTAAGTGGGAACTGGTTGTCCCCCAGTTCTGTGGGACAACCTCCAAAAGGTCATTATAAGTTTTGCTACAAATCATCTTGTTAATGAACTACCTAAGTAATTTAAACAAACTCTTCAAAATTGTCCACTGGTATTAGACTTCACTGAGTGCCCATTGATGACAGCTGCACTCAAAGCAGTACAGTATCTCCCAAAGGGTATTTGATGTGCCAGGGTTGATGACAGTAAAAAATTATAAATAATGAGTGCCAGTCTAGCTAAACCTAGTGGTAGTTGCACATGCACTAAAAATATGTTTTCAGATAACTAGTTTTATTCACTGCATTGACAAGGCACAACAAAAATTAAGTGAAAAAAAAATCATAATAGCTTGAAAGAATGCTATCCTCTCTTGCTGCACCTGTTGGTTAAAGGAGTGCCGTTACACCACACAGAAGGAAATAATGACTTCCATAACTAACACACAAGAATAAAGATTTGAGCTTTTGGATATGACAAATGATCAGGAACTATTTAGCAATCTCAGACACTTTTACATAGAGTTAAATCACGTAATTAAAATTACATCTAATATACTAAAATATTAATTTTCTCAGTGATGTGAAAGGAAATTAATGAAAACTCCTCTATTAATATACAATCTAGATATTGCTGCAAGTTCATTTGTAATTCTTTCAGTCTGAAGGGAGGAATTACATATTTATTGTTTAATGCTGTTTACCTCAGCAGTTTCCATTGAGACAATTTAACCATTTAACCATCATTCAATAAACTTTAGGCTTCTAGGCTATCATTTTAAATAAGCCTAGTGATTAATCAGACCAAACAAGTATTTTAACATCTCAGAGGTATGAATATGTGAAGTCTGGTCTCTTCAAGTTAAGGCCCTATAAATCCACACCACATAAACTTGCTGTGTACATACTGCTATTGGAAACCTTTCCTTTCCCCTACCAATAGCCAGAAATGTGTCCTTGCAGCTATAGCAACATTTTCCAAGGCAACCTATTGCAGATTTTATTTGAGCTAAATTTAGCATATCTAAAGGTTACATATTTTGATTAAGACCACACTCTTTCTCCCACTTTGTAATTTAGCACTTCTAGTAATTTTATGCAAGGCAATGAGCTTTCTTGCAACATTTATAAAACCTTCAAGGTCAATAAGATTAGCTTTTTCTGATATATGTTTTAAACTAAATTCTTACTTCTGCTATTAGAGATTGATTATAATTTAAATTAAGAGTAGTTACAAACATAATGAACTTGTGAAAAAACTCTGCTTTTATGTATCCTCATATATTATAAGGATACCTTATAAATCTTGGATACAAATGCACTTGTATAAAGCTAGTCCAATTCATTACCACTGTGACTGATACACATTTAATTATTTTTGTTTTGTTTTAAGCTTTGGTCATTACTTCAATGAATGAAAAGAAAGTTAATAATGTATTATATAATTTGGCAGAAGCAGTATAAACATCTCTCTCATAATCTTAGAATGCAACTTTTAGCTTTTGAACATATGGCTCTTTTGTGAAGATCTGAGAATTTTTCTGTAGCTGTTAGCTCTATGTAAAAGAAAAACGCTGTTTTCACTTGGTCATTATTTGGGCTAAAAGACTTATTCTTCAATTCTTTTGGTGAACCTAATATATTTATTGACTTAGTTCCCAGTTTATGATTCTTCAAGCCCTGGAAGACCAGAGTTGGTTGTACAGTTGTAGCTGCTGCTGAGCTTTTCTGGGGTTACTAACGAATATGGAATACCTGAAAAGACACTTAGATTAGTAACACCGTGTTTTATAGAGTATTAGCTTGCTTATGGTGTGTTAACTTATTTTGTCGTTTCAGTGCCAAATAATTTGCTTTGTCACAAATTATGCATCTATTACAATAGTCTCCAAATACATATTCTGGGACAAAACTAGATGTGATTTCCCCAGGATAATCCATAGCATTGAAAATCTGTGATTTTAATGAATGACTTATTGCGTAAAATAACCAACACCTTTTTTTTTACAACATCCATGTTCTTACAGGACATTATGAAGCAGTGAAATGCTCTTGAAATTCAACGCTTTTAAGTCTACTGGATTTACAAAACCCATTGCACCTAAACTCATTGTTTGAAACTTTACCCCTCAATTTTTCATAGCATGCTCCATTCAGTTTGCTGAGAGATTTCCAGCTTTTCCTTGGACACTGCAAATTGTGCCATGTGTGCCTCCTAAAATCAAATTACCAAATGCTTCATCCTTTATGTGACATCCTTTATCTCTTTCTTTCCATTGACTTAAGTTCCTGAGAAGCAGAACAGGTTTCTATGTAGCCAAGATGAAATCTCTCTCCTCTTCCTTCTGCTCAGTGAATAAAATCAGTTATAGGTCATCACATGAAATTCAAACACTCTACAGCTCCAGGAAACCTTCTACCACCTGCTAACCAAAGATCAGATAATACAATAATGACCTTTGTCTGATAAAAACAAAACAAAAACAAAAAAAAAGAGATACAAGAAAGTCTCCCCTTACACTTGGAATCATGTAGTGAGAGCTCCCCTTCCTGGCTAAATCTACTTGAAATACTAAAATACTAAATCTGAAAGGGAATTATTTTTTTTCCTTCCCTTAGAGAAACAATGCTCAATGACACGTTCAAAAAGGATTAACTATTAGCATTTGGACAAAGCTCTTACATGGCACCCACACTGTGGGGTTTTTTTCTCTTCTCTTTGAAACATGGCTCTAGCTGCTATGGTTAGAAAAATTTCACAAAGTGTGAAATGAATGTAACCTATGCTGAGTTAACCATATGCAATGCCAAGAGAAGTGTAAGGAGAAGCTCTGAGCAAATCATTCAGGGACTGATGTGGGATTCAAATCCAACTGCAGATGCCTTAAAAGCAGTCAAGGATTTTGCCCAGCTGTATGCTGAAGCAGCAGCCTGGGTGCAATAAGAAGTTTAATATGTTGTATAACTTCCTGTAGCTAAATAATTACAAATACAACTCTAATGGGAATAGTGCTGAGCAGATGTTAAAATTTTAACAGCCTTTTTTTATCACATCAAAGAAGAATGAATGATTCTGACCAATTTTGACTGTTTGCATGACAGATTAACTCAGAGCAAGCAAAGTCTATGGGGAGCAGAGTGAGCTGTAGAAAAAGCACTGTTCAACCTAAGTACGTCACCTGTAGGCTCTGCAAAGGTCACAGCAAAATCTTCATTCCATATTTGATAAGTGCAACAAGTATATCCTCATGATAATTGATATGTGAACAGGAGAAATGGCATAGAGCTAAGAATGTAAGCTAATTAATAAATCCATAGACACATAAATTAAGTAAACTGAGAGAGGAAAGAGAAATAGCCCAAACCAGAAGTCCAAGCAAAAGCAAAGAGTGTCCCTGAGTTCTGTTTGGTAGTCATATGTAATGCTTGGTCACAGAGATCTAAGAACTGGGAGGGTCAAGCGGGATGAAATTTGGGCACAGCAGGTATAAGGTGAGACCTGGAATAATAATCATCATTTTTTTTATAAGGGGTTGGAGGTAAAGAAACAAATATAAATTACTCACATAAGGAGTGTTTTTAGATACATCATGTTTACCATGAAGCTTCATTTAATATCAAAGTGATCTCTGGCTGACCCAGAAATGCTGAATATTTCATTCTTTTAGGAGTCTGAAATCCTTAAACAAAATGAACAGGTACCTTTCAGCCCACAGTACTCTAGGACTTTCAGAAATGTGCTTTACAGAGAGGTGAACCAATTGGGTGAGACAGTAGTGATGCTAAAAGTGACATCAATGAAAATCAATATCCTTTATGAGAATAATAAGCAGAACCCTTTTGCAAGCAGCATGAGCTGCATTGAATGGCCCTTGCCTCAGAGAAAACATATTATACTTCACCAACCTAAGTAGTGTTACAGTTATGGGTAAGAAAGGCAACTCCTTGAGGCTTGGCACCTTTCTCTAGAGGGGACATTCCAATGCACTGTACCACATGCCCAGTGTGACCACTTTTATCTTTCCTTAAAGAGTGTTAAGGAACAAAGAGAGATGTTCAGTCTCTGGCCAATGTACCAATTTAATTTTCAATGTTTTGAGAAACTCAGTAAGTGGGATGCTTGAGAAGTGTCAACACCTCTCTAAATCTATGCATATAAATCTATACTTTTATATGTTTGGGTTTTTTTCATCAGACATCAACAAAAGAAACTGGGAACAGGAGAACATCCAGGAGTACCAGGACTCCCCAGTTCAACCAGCATTATCCCATGTTACATGGGGAATCTGTGAAACTGAAAGTGATTTTATATATGGGGAAGTGGAGAATCGATTAGATTTACTTCAAGAACAACTCAACAGGTAAAAATAAAGAGAAAAGAGCCTATGTGTGAAAGAATACAGATTACAACTGATATTGATGATGCTACAGGAGGAATGAGTTTGTGCAGGAAGTTTCCAAAAGCATTCAGATCTTCAGAAGCTCAAAAGTACAAACATATGCGTGATGGGAATAACACTTTTTTTTTGTGTGTATGTATTCCTGATATACAGGAGCCTATATATCACCTAAGTTAGGCTTTCCAGAATCTTGGAAAAACCAGTTCTGGGGAATCTGGGTACACAATCTGTAAACGTTGCAAGAATATTGATGTCTTTTGCCTCTAGGTATGCACATTAACTACTCTGAATGGCTTTGCAGTAGAGCCCTTTTCCTCAGCTGACTGTTTTAGACCATCTTTTTAACCAAGAAGTTGTACTGAGACACCTCAAATTGTTAAATTTAAATCTCACCTCATCAAGAGTGCTGTTCCTAGATCACAGAACCATCAAACAATTTGGGTTAGAAGGGACATTAGAGATCACCTAGTTCCGACCCCCTGCCATGGGCAGGGACACAAAATGGCAATTTTCAGTATCTTCAAGATCTGAAGTACTTTTTCTTTCCTGGAGACTCAAATTACACCAGCTGCCTGCTTTTTAAAATGTATTGCAGATGAATTCCCTTTTTGATGCATTAACTTTTTTTGCAACTCTATAATAAGTAAGACATGGGAGTATGCAAAGGCACAATACTTATTCCTATTACAACAGAAAAAATATACTTTCTTTATCAGAGTCCAATATCACCTTTGCTTAATATATTACTCTTTACTGATATAAGCAGAACAGCTTAGAGCATCTTAAAAATATGGTTACACAATTTTGATCCATCCTGCACTGTAATTTACCATGTAACTTCACTTAATTTTAAATTGCCCTATGCTCAGGACCATTGATTTTTTTTCATTATTTTCACTCTGTAATTCCATTGCTTTTAATATTTTCCATTATAAATACTATGACACACACTCAGTCCTAATCATACTTTAGTAGCTATTCAGTGGCATTCTGTGCTGTATATTTTAGCAATCAGTTTAAAGCCAGATTAACTGCATATTGATTCCTTCATCCACCAGCAGCCAATCAAACAAGAGTATTTTTCATTCCTGAACATGGCATAATGCATTAAAAAGACATTTTTAACACTTAACCCTAAACTGCTGTAATTTCTAATTAAAGTCAAGTAATTTAAGTAACTGTAAATGTCACATAACTAAATGCCTGCAGGATGCCCATCAACAGAATGTAGTCTTTTGCTAACATTTCATCTCCTGAAACCTTAAGCTCTCAAAACTGAAGTTATACCTCAAAGTTACCATAGTTTTATCATGCAAGTTGTCAGTATTTTCTTCTGTCAGAAAATATAATTGTTGATGATAAACAAAGAATTAAATTTTTATGTATTTTATGATATTACTTTATTCTTTAAACTATTCTCGTGTTTTTAAAGCTTTTCATGCTTTTGGTATTTGAGGCCTTGCTGGGTTTTCTACAAATATAACAGACAATATCCTTTCCTGCCTTTGTCACTTCTGACTTGCTAGCTTAAAAAGTATGGTCACTTCTCCCTGAATTTTCCATGCCAAGTTAGAGGCTTGGCATAACACTCAATTATTAAATGGACTTAGAGGGCTGGAAAACCCTCTGTGTACAAGGAATATGTCCCTAGAATTATCCCTATTTCTCTTCTTTAAGCAATTGGAATTTCATAGACACTATGGGCCAAGTATTTAAGGTTCTCCTATTTGTTTGGGTAGCATGGATTTGTTTTAAATTTCAGAGAATGGAAAATTAACTTTTATATGTAATGATGATGAATAAATACTACCAGAGACACTCTTTCATTTGAAGTACAAGGAAACATTCAAGTACTAACAAAGTAAGAGGGGAGCAATTTTAAACTTAATTCAAAGCCAAAAATAATCTTGAATGCATATCCTCCAATGCTACCTTTTATTCACTGAGGGGTTAAGGCCCAGGTGTAGCAGATGGAAGTTCTCTGGATGGTGGCATGCTGCTGTTCCTGCAGTGTTTCCCCTATGGCATTAGCACCATGCTTGTGTGAGAATAGCACATGGGCAAGTAGCAAAGAACCCAAGGGAGCTGACCAAAAGGGCAAGTCTGACTCTAACAGAAGTCTGGGTTTGGGCCATTTTTTCTGGGAGCTGATGCCACAAAACCATCTTTTCCTGATGAAGGAAGAAACAGCATCCCAAATACACTTCAGTCATACCTTTTGGATTCATTTCACAGATGCTTTTATAAATAAATGATACAGGCAATGGACAACTCCAACAGGATAAAAAATAACATCAGTGCAGCAAAAATCTGACAGCACAAGATCAATTCTGCTGCTACAGGGAGCCCAAATAGTAACATTCACAACATTAAAGGCTGCTGACAAAGATTTGTTTACTCTGTCAGAAGCTCAGTTGCTGTACAGAAGGCTGTATTATCTGCATTACCATCTGTCAGCATGTGCTATAGCCTTCCAGCAGTTGGGAAGGTACAAAAGGCATTACCTTTTCCTGAGTTTGTCACAGATTTTAGCAAGACCATTTAAAAATCATTTCAGTGCTTTGGAATTGTAAGTATTAACAACATAATCAGCTCAAGTGTTTCAGAAGTCATTTACAAATTTATGAAAAGGTGAAAAACATTTTTGAATATACAAAATTTGAACATCAGAAATGCTGACATTATTTCTGAGGCCTGCATAAGTTTGAATAAATTTTCACAGTAATGAGAATTGGGCAGTTGGATTTTTAATGGTTTTAGGAGCATCTTTCTTTTTCTAACTGTGGAAAAACACAAATGTGGTTTCTGCTTAGTTCAGTGCATTGTATCAGCATGTCAGAATTCATTGTCAGATGCATCAAAACAATGTCCCATGCCTAGCCAGCAAAAATCAATTTAGTTACAATGAAGAGAATACATTTATTACAGTTCTTTTCAACCAGATACCTAGTCCCTTGCGTTGCTTCTTGTTGCAAACCTAAGGCAGAGTGATGAACTCAGTGTAGCAAAAACCAGAGAAAAGCTCACAAGTATGTTCTGCAAAGGAAAGGGAGAGCCAGAAGCTTTGGAAGGGCTCCGTACTCCCTCTACTGTTCTCTCCCATTTAAGACATGTTCAAGCCACAACAAACAATGGTTTTACTGGTAAACTGCAGGTCCCTCTTGAACACCTCTGTAATCAGTGTGTAAAATACACCTATTCCTGGCCATGAGGTAACTGATTTCATATTCCTTCTCCAGGCTTGAATCCCAAATGACTGCTGATATCCAAACCATCCTGCAGCTTCTTCAGAGGCAGTCAGCACTCATTCCACCTGCCTACAGCATGGTGACAGCAAGTGCAGAGTATCAAGAGCCAGCAGTCCGGGTCGTACAAAAGGTTCAGCCTGCAGCATCAATTAAAACAGACAGAAGTTTCAGCCCTTCATCTCAGGTGAGTACATGTGCAATAAAATCAAAAGAGGTTTCCTAGTCTTTTTATCTTAAGAGGAAGAAATGCACGAATCTGGTGCTGGTTCACTAGTTTAAGGAATATGAAATTATTATTTCTAGCATCTCTACAGTGGGCTTAAACACCACAGTTTCAGAGGCCACATTTTCTATGAGGGTTGTAGAGATTCATACAATGATTTTATAATCAGACAGATTAACTTCACTGTCATTTTTTTTCACAAAAGTTAGCAGAAAAGGAATACAAGTGGTTAGAATGTTCAGAATTATGCAATTCTGGAGTTATGCTCTAAAACAGAATTTCAAGAATATTGAAATCCATACTCTTAGACTGGGTCTCGAGTGTAATCAGTCCTTTAGAAAAGGCTGCTTATAATGTGTATCTTGATGTCATATTAGCAAGTCTGAGGGGAGGAAAAGATATCCAGACTTCTACAATTAATCAGCAGAATTGCATTCAATTACATTAAATCAAATGCAGTACCATGTAAAAAATATTTCTACACTGTTTAATTTTCAAAAATGATTTTCCATCAACCATCTGAATGTGCTAATTTTGAACAGAACAAGGGTCTGGAAGAGACCAATGTAATTATTACCATCTTGTTTTTTCTCTTCCCTTACAGTGTCCTGAAATTTCAGATGTTGAAAAATCAAAACTGAAATCCAAAGAATCCTTCTCAAGTGGAGTGCATCTGAACACAGCCTCAGAAGACAACCTGGCTTCTTTTTTAGACCAAGAACGTGACCAGTCTGTAGAGCATCTCCCACAGCCTTGTAAAACTTGTCTCCCGCCAATTAGGCACCCTTCCTTGCCAGAATCTTCACTAAGCACTGCAGGAATCTTGAGTCTTCATAGGCATGTTTCTGATCCTGGTCTTCCTGGGAAATAGTACTTTTATACTATTACTTCACATAAAAAATGTAAGTGCTTTTAATGGCTGTTTCTCCCTTTTTTTTTAAATTTTTTTTATTTTTATTTAAATCCTCTATACTTGACTCAGGGGCTACAAGGAATATACCATTATATGCAAAAGTACTGTATATTTTCCTAAATCTGAAGCTTGTAAGGTAAAGTTGAGCAGTTCTGATGTAAATATATATATACACACACTAACTGTATGTTCCAAATGTAAAACTGCCAGCATTCTCAAGGCACCTTATATTTTTATTTTTTTTTAATAACATGCATGTTCTGAAATTACAGTTTACGTTGCATGGAGATTACCATTTACTGCTGTCATGGAAATAGTATTTTATTGTGGATTGTCTTCAGAGCAAATAGGAGACCAATAACAATAATTCACATAGAAAAACTCCTACCTGACCAAGCTAAAATTCAAGAA
The DNA here is from genome assembly GCF_024509145.1 of Vidua macroura. Classification (NCBI taxonomy): domain Eukaryota; kingdom Metazoa; phylum Chordata; class Aves; order Passeriformes; family Viduidae; genus Vidua; species Vidua macroura. The sequence goes on from NC_071577.1 coordinate 23,694,038, forward strand.
AAATGCTCTTCTAGCTCACTTTTGAAAATTGATTTATCTTTCTTGTGATGAGCTTTTTCTAATAAATCACAATGAGTCTGAATCTAAATAAAGAATAAGGTAGCCAAGTCTTCTGGGCTTGAAACAATTAGGAAAGAGAACACAGCCTCCTTCCAAACTAGTTGAAGTAGGGTAGTATTTTAACAGAGAGGAAAACTGCCATATGGTGGAAAGTATCACCATAGGTCACATCCACAAAACCGCATTAAATTGAATCATTTGTTTCCATCACATATTGGGTTTTGGTTTTTGTATTGTTATTTTTTTAATTGCATCATAGAATTCAGCTGTGATGAACAAGACAGGTACTCTTCATCTGTCATACAAACATAATCAAATGCAATAAACCTAATTTCTATGTAATGCAAAAGACTGTGTTCCTTTTGTTCAATACAAATTATTAACAATGTTTTAATTTAAAAATATTTTACACATATTTGTTTTATAATTATTAGGGTGGCTCTTTGCAGTTACCTCTTTGTACTGACTGGCCCCTCTACAATGCTCACACACACACACACACACACACCTCACACGTGCTCCTGGACGTGTGCATGTGTGTATTTTATAGATGTACATAGGTGTGTATGTATGTGTACATGTATATATATTTATATACACACATACACACAACTGTGTGTATAAACCTACACTTACATGTAGGAGTATAGATATAGAGCTATATATATATATATATATATATGTATATATGTAAAATCACTTTTAGGAACAATTGTAAACTTTCTTATGACAAAATGAGTAAGCTTAGCTTGTGTCCAAAGCTGAATACATTAGAATAAAATGATCTAAGGTCTGTAGGCTTTAAATACAGTATGTACTGTATGTGCATAATGCTTTGTGAATACTTAGATTTAATTTTATTAAAATATTATTCTGCTTCAAATGTTGTGTTTATTTTAGAAGGAAATGATGTTTTTATTACTGCTTTCAAATATTTTTCAATGTCCATATGATTTTCTAATCTTAATAGTTTTAATGTGAAATTCCTCTAGCATGAGTACTGTTCACAGAAAAGCATGTAATCCAGTTAGAGGAGGAGCACTTAAATTTTACCTAAAACCAAGCTAAACTCTCTGTCCTAAATCAGTACTACAGATCGATGCAATAGTGCCTGTCCCTCAAATAGATATATTCTTTGTATTTTGGGGTCAGAATGAAACATGACACTTCAGTCAAACACAGCCAGTAGATAAACCCAAGGTGGGTGAATCTTTCCTCATTTAAAAGTAGTGTGAGTCTTAAGCTACTGAGCATGGCTCTGCTTTACCTTTGCTTTTAAGGATACCAAAATTAATTAAGTCAATACCTTTTTCACTGAAAAGATAAGCCAACCTTTCCCATACAAGGTCAAATTTTCTGCTGCCTCATGCTACTTTTGATTGTTGAAAGGTCCAAATGGTACAACAGGCTGACTGTTCTTCTACCACGACGACAGGAGGGCTGAACTGCTCAGTGCCTTGCAGCATCAGATCCTAGTATCAGGAAATTTAATTCACAAACGCCAGAGGTTTATGTCCAAAAAGGAGACAGAGGACTCCTGCAACTTTATTCGAATAAAGGAAGCACACATCTTTCCTCCCACTAGGGACCAGTCAGAATCTCTGCCTGCACACACTTCAATTGAAACAGGAGTGTTGCTTAATACCTTCTGGGAGGTTTTGTTTGGGTTTTTTTTAAACAGCAAGTGGTAAGGACTTGTGCTCTATCTCAGCCTGGTAACTAACACTCATGTCTGTTAGAAGAAAGAAGTTAGCACATTTTCTAAAAAGGCATTTGTTATGCTACATTCTGAAAGGTCCGGTATAAAATAAAAATAAAATTAATGAAAAAAAGTATAATGCATGAGCATTGTTTTACAAAAGGCCTTTTGTCCAATTTTATCACTTGATATTTCTCATTACTGCAAAAAGATTGAGCAAAACAGGTGGCCTGAGGAAGGAGCATTGGGAGGGAAAAGTGACAACTACTGCAGTCAGTCAAAGTGAAGGAAAAGCTACACTTACTCTATTTTTTTTGGCTCAAAGAGACTTTGTTCCTTCTTTGTCCTTGTACCAATGGAAAAAAATCTCAAATGGGTGCAAATAAGGGAGACTTCTATAAGTTATGGAGATTCTAAGCTCCCTGCCAAGGAATGCAGAAAAGATGAAAGTGTAGTTGCAATACTCTAGCTGCCCCTTCCTTGCCACAGAAAGATCTGGCTTTTCAGGTAACTTCTTTTCTTGTTGAGGTTCAATAAAGACCCACTGCTTCAACATTTTTTCTTCCAGAAACAGGTAAAAACCATTGAAATTTATTAATTTTCTAAAGAGCAAAAATTTTATTTGCAGTTGATTTTGCTGGGGGTTTTTTGGGGGTTTTTTTGTTTTGTTTTGTTTTGGTTTTGGTTTTGTTTTGTTTTGGGTTGTTGTTTTTGGGGGGTTTTTTGTTTGTTTGTTTGTTTGTTTTTGTTTTGTTTTTGGGGGGGCGGGGGGTTGAAGGGGTGGGCCTCCCTATAAGTCCAGTCTGGTTTCCACTTGAGAGAAATGGTCTGTGTTATCGAAATCAAACTAGGAATAATGTTAAGGGTTGTATACACAACACAGTTGTAATATATCCATAGAAGTTTTCAGAACTTTAGGAGCAAGTTTTCGGTTTGCTTGAACTTAGGAACACTTGGCTATGTATATTAAAAACCTGTGGCTAAAAATACATATAAATTATAAGCTGTAGATATGGAGAAGTCTCCTGGAAATTTAGGAATAGCTAAAGTAGCTGAAGTACAAAAGCAATGTGGACAATCACTTCAAATGTGAGAGGTGAGACTGTACAGATCAGCACAGCTCTTAATGAAGTTCATTGGCTCCTACTAGTTATGGGTGTAGTTCAACATTTAAAGCAAAGGAGAGGTTGTGATGCTTTTCGATAAGCTGTGTGGCAACCTGAACTATTTGGATGTGCACATTCATCTACAGGCACAGATTTACTGTAATACACAGTAGTCATGTGTCTTGGCCCAACTGCTGTTTCCTGGAAGCATACAGCAAACTGCATGTCTCTTTCCTTCCATATTCCCATGCTGTTCACTTTGCAAAGACATTTTCTGGTCTCCCACCTCACTGCTGGCTCTCCGTAGATGAACCTCTCTTCCCTTTTCCTGCTGCAGATTGTGTCCTAGCAATTTAGTCTCTCTGATGATCACTCATCAAAGTTCCTGTCTTATTCACCAGCATCGTAAGTAACATACAAAAAGCTGAAATGCACTGCTTGGCATGGCCTCTGGCTGCCTGCTGAGGTGAAGCAACTGGAGTCTTGCCCACTGATAAATTATATATCCTCTTATTGGAGCTGCTGAGCTCTGAAATGCTGAACACAAATAGAATCACAGGAGACTGCAATACCAGCACAGCAGAAGGAACAATTCCTCCCATAACTGGTTCACTTAATACTACACCTGCAGATCAGCACCCCTAATCTTCCTATCCTCTCTGTTAAATATTCTTTATAAATATTCACACACTGTGAGCACTGTGTAAGGATGTACACTGCACGATGCAGTGCAGTGACGTGCTGTGCAGCGATGTGCAGTGATGTGCACTGGTGTGCAGTGCTGTGTGATGCTGTGCGGCAAGGTGCAGTGCTGCGCGCGGATGCGTGGTGAGGCGCGCTGCTGTGCGCTGATGTGCGGTGCGGTGCGGTGCTGTGTGATGCTGTGCGGTGCGCTGATGTGCGGTGCGGTGCAGCGCTGTGCGCGAGTGTGTGGTGAGGTGCGGTGCGGTGCTGCAGCCGTCGCGGCTGGGCCACGTGGCTTCCCCCCTGCGCTCCGGCTGAGCAGGGAAGGGCAGCGTCGGGTCTGAAGCGGGGCCGGGCGGTGGCACTGCGCAGCTTTTGTGACAGCGAGGGGAAAGCCGAGTGCCCCTCCCCTGCACTGCCAGAGCGACTGCTATGAACCCTGACACCAGTTTCAATTACATTTGAAAGGGACAAAGGTCTCCGAAATCAGTGTAAACGTCCAGGAGAACGATAGAGTCAGGGTATTTCCATTATTCGTGGTCAGAGCAGGAGCTCAGCCATCATCTGTGCAACCTCACATTAGCTGGAATAAACTAGTAACTTTCTTTATCTCTGGAAGTCTCAAATGTCCTTTTAATATCTGCAAACTCTTCGAGCCAGTAAAGGATTGTTTTGGGATTAATATACAGCCTGATTTACCATCACAGTGTACACAACAAAGCAAACACACAAACAACCCATCTGCACACACTGTGTCCTGCGGGCTCCTGAGGCTGAACAAGGAAGGCTCATGAGTCTTCTAGCTAAGGTGCTGGAGGCAGAAGAAAAAGTATTAGGGGGAAAGAAACTATGTTTTTTACAGAAATCTTTCAAGGGAAACTTGCATAAAGTAGAATTGAAAAAGTAATGATGAAGTAATAGTGAAACTGGAGATAAGCAGAAAGAACAATTAAATGAAAGTGAAACCAAATTAAGTTACTCTACAAAAGAAGCTGAAGGAAGCTCCTCTGAGAGCAGACGACTGCGGCACATCTCAACGTGACAAGCAGCTGAGGGTACAATTTGAACTACAGAATGCTTTAGACTGGGAAAGGACCTCTGGAGATAGATAGCTTTCTTTTAAAAGCAAGAAATTAAATCAAGGACACTGTCAAGCAAAGTGTTGAATATTTCTATTGAGGAAATTTCTGCTACTTCTCTGAGTAATATATTCCAATATCTAACTGTTTCTAGAGTGGATAATATTTGGATAATATTTTTTTCTTACACCTGGAGATAATTTCCTCTAAAGAAACATATTCCAATCCCCCTTTGTCCTGTGTACCCCAGTGAATCATCCAGCTTTTAGGAGCTGATGACCTGTTGGTGTCCCAATATAGGTTCTTTCACCCAGCTTGCAAGAGGCTGATCTACACAGAGAATCAAGGTATTTGATTTACTTACAGTCTGCCTTGCAAAGAAAGAGGTGCTTGGTGGCAAATTCACAAAGCCAGCACCATGACTATCAACATTTTTTTACATTTTAGCAAACAAAGACATTAACGCTCATTGGCTACAAGTGACAAAGTTTTTCATATTAATTAATATTCTTTCTTCTATTGGTTAAATGATTCCCTCGCTTCTTATGCTGATTAGTCCACACGTCCAGTCTTTTCTTCTGAGTCAGCAGTTACCTGGATTGGTGGTCTGTGAAACAGGGGTAACAATCTCCTCGTGCCAGAATTACCTTCTACCCAGTCAGAGCTGATCGCAGCGCAATTGCTGAGCTGTCTTCATTAGTTTTTTCCTTACCTTAGGAGTTATGTCAAATGTCCTTGAGGCTTATAAATTGTATTCTTTGGGTCTGCTATCAGTGATATATTCTTATTCTCAAGCTTTGTTAACCTCCCCCTAGGTCTGAGATCATTGAGATATGCCTAAGCCCTAGACCTTAACAAGACAATTTTACCAACAAGTAATTTATCTTTCTCATGTGGCTGGATCTCCCCGACCCTTATTTTCTTCAGGCTTTATAAACATAGTTCTTTCAAACATGTGACAGGCTCCCCAATCCTGTTGGACTCTGGACTCTACAATTTTTCAGTCTCCTGAACTGTCCCAGACCAAAATTGAGCACAGTAATCCAGACACTCTCTGTTTATCATTTTGCCTTACCTCAGAATCACACTGAGATTCCCCAAACCCCCACGATGGAAACCAAGAGTGCTTCTGAAGCTCAGTGTCATGTACGATATGGGTGAAACCTCATCTCAGGGAGAGACCTTCCAACAGCCTCAGACACCAACCAAGCACCTCATGGCTGCCAATGCGTGCCGGGGCAGCAGCCAGCGCCCAAAACTCAGAAACGCTGTGAGCAGCCCGGGAAGTGAGCTCTCATAAGCAGGAAAGTGAAAGACATGTTTCCGTTTATGATTGGGTTTTTCAGCTATCGTTATCAAAGGTTTCGTTATTGTCAAAGGTTTCGTTTTCAACACCGAGGAGTGGCACTGAGCCGTGCCCGGCGCGGCGGTGCCGCCCTGCCCCGCGAGCCCCGTCCCGGCGAGCCGGGCCCTCACCCACCACCCCCACAAGAGAAACCGAAAGCGGAGCCGGTGCTGGGCAGGGCGGCGCCGGTGCTGGATAGGGCGGGCCGGGCCGGGCCGGGCCAGCGGAGGGTTCGCGGAGGGGCCGCGGCCGCGCTGCTCGCCGGGGCCCAAGCGCAGCCCTCGCCAGCGGGAGCCTCGAGTGCCGGGCGCCGCCATGGCAGAGGGCACCCGGGACGAGCGGTTCCTCTACATGATCTCCTGCTTCAGGCCGCGGCTGAAGCAGTTCATCCAGGTGCAGCCCGTGCTGGACCGGCTCCCCTCGCTGAGCGTGGAGGACAGGGACAGGGTGCGTGCGGCCGCCCTGCAGCGGGGCGCGGCGGCGGGCGCGGAGGAGCTGCTGCGGGCCGTGGAGCGGGGGCCCCGCGGCTGCGGCTGGATCCGCGAGTTCCTGCAGGCGCTGGAGCACGGCGGCTGCAGCCTGGCCGCCTGCTACGCCAACCCCAGCCTGAGCCAGCTGCCCTCGCCGGCAGAGGAGGCCGAGCACGACCTCTGCGTGCACCTGGTGCAGCTGCTGCACGGCACGCTGGTGGACAGGATGCGCACCGGGCAGGTGGCCGAGAAGTGCCTGCAGATGGGAATCTTCCAGGACGAGGACGTGGATCGGGTGAGTCCGGGCACAGGCAGTGCCACAGACACTGGCCAGCCCCAGGGGCTGTGGGGCAGGTAGGAAGCCACAACTACAAATGGCACAGTAAATGCAAAAATGAAAGGGGAGTTCCCAGACTTGGGGGAAAATAGATAATGGGTCCAGGTAAACCGATGAAGACTGTTGACAATGGGCCAGCAGGTGGGATGCCGGCTAAGAGCCTGGCAACGAAAAATTCCAGGAACAGAGGGCTCGACCAAGACAGCGTCTAAGTGGAACAAATATGTCAGACTTTACTCACCATTTTGCCGCAGACCTTAGGCTCAGAAGATCATTGTCTTCTGGCCCTTGAACCATACCAGGAAGTAGAGATGGTCTGTAAAGTCCTAAATAATGCTGAATTAAAATAAAGCAAGATTTTCCATCCCCTTTCTTTCTATAGGTTCACTAAGGACTATCACACTAGACAGTGATGTGAGCAGAAATACCAGTTAGACAAGAACAAGGATGTGTTAACCTTTGATGAGAATATTGCTCAGTGTTTATTCCACTTGGCTAAGAATGACTTACCTGGAATGTGAAACCTATTTGAAACTCAAAAAAAAAAAAAAATTGATATCCTGAAACAGCGTTAGAACAAATTAAAATAAAAATTGCCATAGCAATAAGGGGAAAACTGATAAATTAAGAGTGTAACTAAATCACATTTGCACTCTGAGCCTTTGCATCTGCTTTTGAGGTAGTTTTTATGCTCCATCTCAGTTAAATGACTGTAAGATACATAATTTTGTGTTGTCACCATCAGGTGGCAGCAATGATCAGATGCACCCTAATTAGAAGGGAGCCAAGCATGGTAACACAACAGGCAGATGCAGAGGCCTTTTAGGAAGCTGCTGGCTCTGTTCCCCGCTAAGAGGTCCTCATGTTCCCCTGGGTCACATTTTTGCTGCTGTTTTTTTGCTGGTATTTCCATCAAACTACTTGATACCTTCACAATCCTGCCAGTATAAGCTCCAGTGGAGTTTAGGCTTTCCTGATGTCTCCCACTTTCTACACACTTCCTTTTAGTCATGTATTTCAGTCAGGTGTTCCCACTGCTATGCCTGTCTATTTTCTTGCATCTCAGCATGGGTGATTCTCGAGCCTTGAGAAAATGGCCCTTGAGACTGAACACCTGTCTCAAGCTGCTTTTCTCTTGGGGTTTATTCCTCATGTGATCACATGTCAAGTTCTGCTTGTGACAGCCTTGGAACACTGTTCCATAACTTCTTTAAGGGCAATAGCTACTATCTAGAGGCTCAGCTATTGTATTTTTAAGTGGGAGTTGAGATGATGAAGCCAGAGTTTAAGAAGGGAAATGTTCTATTTTATGTATGAGGTCATGTTACAGATTAAGTCTGAGTTTTGGTAAACTGTGTGACACCATTTCTCATTAATCAAGGTTTCCTATTCCCTGAACCAGTCTGAACACCAATTGTTATTCCACAATACTAAGAATTATTATATAGCAGTTACTATTGTAACCATTCCCTCGTACTACCAGTCTCTCCAATTAAATTCCAGATTTAATAGGTTTTATATATCCTACACAAAACCATATGGGATGAACATGAGGTTGGACAAAATTGCAATAATCCTCTTCTGATGAGTGGCAGGTCCACTTTATATCTTTATTTTTCAGTATGCTTGAATGATAACAGGGAAATGCTTTTGCGCCCATACTATTCTTATGAACTTCCTCAGGCCATTTCTGAAGTCTGTGTGAGGTTTGTTTCTGGTTTTTTATTTTTGCCAGATCCAGACTGTTACTGACAATCATGGGAACAGAGATGGTGCAAGGGAGTTACTGAGCAGAATAGTCCAGAAGAAAGATTGGTTCTCTTCTTTTTTGATTGCTCTCCGTGAAACCCAGCATGAAGACCTTGCAGATGATTTAAGTGGAAATACAGGAGGTAATAATCTTATTTCACTGGTACTGATTTGTGGATTTTTAATATCTCTTCTTCTTTTCTTTTCTTTTCTTTTCTTTTCTTTTCTTTTCTTTTCTTTTCTTTTCTTTTCTTTTCTTTTCTTTTCTTTTCTTTTCTTTTCTTTTCTTTTCTTTTCTTTTCTTTTTTTTTTTGTTCTGTTTTTAAGAATCAATGCAGGATTCCCACCATATTGTTTTATTGTGACACTGGGACTAATGCTTTTGATTGTCCAGAGATTTCAAAATCAAGTTATGTAATAGCTTGATAGATTTTTTAAATACTAAAAATCCTTATTAAGCAATATGACAATTACAACAGTATGGATTTAGTTACAATTAAACTGAATCTTACTTTTAAAATGCATTGGTTTTCAGTGTGATTTTTATAATCATTCATAAAACATACTCTGAAAATTAATTTGAACAAACAAAACAGGCTTTACCTGAATTTCTTCTTCAATACAAGTGTTTCCTATACAGAATGGTTTACAAATATTTTTGGCATTTTAAAGTACTTTGCATACTTTAAGACATTCATAAGTCTCAAAACATAAGATTTACTAAAAATAATGGAATAAACCAGTAAAGTGGCTACTCCTTTTCATTCCTGTATAATGTTTATAATACTGTAAAGTTATCCCAGTGCTTCCCTGTATTCTTAAATATAAAAAGGAAAGCAGCTCCAAATAATTTATCCCTTATTTTTAGTCCCAATATGTTTTATAAAATTTTAGAGACTAAATTACTTTAACAGATTTCCCATTTAGCAGCTTCAGCCTGCTCACTTGAGGAGCTCACCAGAACTGTCTGTGTGCTTTTAGTTGCTGCATATGGGTCAGAGCATTAAGATTGAGGTAAGAGGGACATGAAGGTGTCTCTTTCAGCTTTGGACAGGAATCAGATGGCAGTCTGCCAGACACAGACAGGCAGCTGCATTTATTTGAGAATGCAGTTCAGAGATGGTTGAGTGTTGCAGTCTGCAGAACAAGACCAACCAAGTCAGAGCCTCAGAAAACCATTTTGAGTGGAACTCAGGTGCTGGGAATAGCTCAACAGCTATTGTGATCCTAATTTTCATTCTGTGTTGCAACTGTGTGAGGCTTAAATTTTTGTCTTCGCTACTTTGCCATCAGTAAGGTAAACAAAGTAAGAAATATATAGATTATTAATATTCTTTTCATATTTTTATTTTCAATTCTTTTCACATTTTGCATTTCTGAATTTTCAGTGTAGTGCAGATTATAATAGGGTAAAACTGAAGTTTAATTCAGTTGTTTGATGGACTACTGAATGAATGCAATTATTCCACAAGTTCTTTTTAATCTTGGGCGTGTAGGCCCCAAAACAAATTGTGCAGACTAATGTATAAAGCATGAATGGTGTTGCTCTTACCAGTGGATAAGTAATTTTCCATGTACACAGTCCTGTATGTGTGTAGATATGTAAAGTGTGTGGTTGCAGGAGCATGCCCTGACATAAGGTCATAGAGAGGAAACAGTTTCACTGGGCACTGTGATGCTACATTTTATCATTGCAGCTTGACCCCCTGTGATTTGTTACAGTAAAATGCATTGTTATTAGTGAACACCTATGCACAGAAATTGAGAACTTAATAAAAATAAATCTATTAACCTTTTAAAGTTTAAATTCTTAGTAAATATTTATATAAAGGTCAAAATTCCAAACTATAACATTTGAGTCAAGACCAAGACCATAGTTATACTGTTATGTGCTTGATAAAAACGGTGTAGTTCTGTGTTTTCTGTGCTCCACACTAAAAGAAATGAAATATTTTATAGAACTGCCTTAGAATTTCTCTATATTTTCTGGGAACAGAGAATAAACAAAATGGGATGGAGCAGACTGCAAACGAAGAAACAGAAGTTACAAGCCAACCAGGATACGTCATAGAGGAGAATTCAAAACAGGAAGAAAATGTGGATGATAGTTTCAGCAGTGAGAACAGTCTGTTGGAAACATCCATAGAAAAGAATTCTGTGGTGTCAGGTTTGTCCACTAACTGGTATTTTGATCTGGTACCTGTGTGAATAAATGAGTAGTTTTGAAATATATTTAATATTTTGATAAAAATATTAATATTATTCGGTTAGTATTTTATTTCACACTCATCCCTAGCAGGCTTATACTATCCAATGACAACATTAGGTTAACATTGACAACTCCGTACAGTGTTGACTAAGTTTAAGATAAGAGGAATGTTTTTATACCACTAAAACTGCAGCTGAATTAAGTACTTCTTTCTAGAAGGCTGGAAATGCTATATTGAAAAGCATTTTTTGTTTTGAAAAGTTCTTCAGTGTTGTCCAACAATTAATTTTTCTGTTCATTTTAAGGTTTTTTATTTACAGAATATCAGACAACCTTTCTCATTTCTCAACCCCTGGTTTCTCATGTCACATACATACCCAGAAGTACATTTTTAGTAAAAATGTTTAGGAATGGTTGTGGGTTGTTATTCATACAGATCCACTCTTAAAAACATGCCTTGGGAGTTGATTATGAGCGACAGCAATTACCAGCAGCAATGCCCAAACACAGCTGTGAACCAGTCTTTCAAACATTCATTCATTGCATAATTCAGGAACCATGTGTGTTCCAAGTTCACATGGAGCTCAAACAATAGTTACAGCTAAGGTAAATCCTGCCTGAAATTATACTAGTGGGCTGACTCAACCAAAGGAGTAAGACAGCTAAGGCTGCTCTCTTTTTATCAAATATGATTTTTTTTTTAATGACTCTGAAAAACTGCAGCCTTTCATTGTGCAACAGTAGTAGCCTATTTCTCATTTCACATGATATTAACAGGATATCACTGCTTTATAGCAAGTAGTGAATTATTAACTACAGCAAAATTATCAACTTGATTTTCCTGGGTTAGAACATAATTTGGCAGTATAAAGAAGAGGTGCCAAATATTTAATGATAATTCAAAATAGATCAGACTGGATTATTCTTTCTGGATAAAGCTAAGGCTCTTATTGAGCCTGCTAAGGGTAGGTTTTCACTGCTGTTAGCCTGATCTTCTACTTGCCTCTTGTTGGGTTAAGGATTACAGAAAATTAGATCTATCAGTTATTAACTTGTTAAGTTAAAATGTTATTAACTTTTTAGCTAATTGTACCTAAAAAGCTATTGTCTCAGCACAGAACTGAAATTAATAGAGTGGGTATTAGCAGTTTGGGCAGTTGAGCAGATCTGTGCAGTGCAAGTGGGGACAATTGACAGATTCACTGTAAACACGCAGTTCTGAGATGAACCAAAGCAGCAGTGTAGATGCAGGGCTGCCAGGAGGCAGTGCTGCTTGGAGATTTCTGCAGAGGAACTGCCTCTGCATTCAGCCATTCTCAAGTGCAGTAACCTTTGACATCAATGCACTTGTACACTCTGACTTAACAGCACTCCAGTCTTTTTTCATTTCCTATTTCCATCCTTTCTCATGATTTCGTAAGACTGTAATTTTACACCAGGCAGATTAAAATAGAAATGGAACTCAGATTCTACTTCCAAGTGAGCTGGGAACCCACCTAGTTTGTAATTTGATGCTGTCAAGTGTCAGTTTTGCAGTACTCTCCCAGATTCCTTTATGTCGTGAGAAGGGCATATTTCAGTAAGAAGCTTTTCAAGTAATTTGAAATTACTGCAATTTGCCTTGTATCTGGGGTTTCCTCTGATCCTTTTATTTAGGTAGATGAAACAGAGACAGCCAGAAGGTATGAGAGCAGTAAGGCCATAAAAACAAGTAAAAATAGGTCATTTAGCCTAAGAGATAACTAAAGAAAAATTGAGCATGCAAAAACACAGATAAGAAACTTCACACACACAACATTTCACAAAAGCAAGTAAGTTCTTGAGGTCAGTGAGGTCCACACTTGGATTAAGTTGCTGCAGTTACCTATATAAACAACAATTTAAGCCTTTTTCAAGGCTTGCTTTTCATTGCATTCCATTACATTGTCTCTCTACTTAGTACTCAGTGTAAAGTGAATATCTTCCTGTGAAATCTTCCTGTGAAATTCTGAATTACGATGTGCAAGCAGGACTATAAGGGAAGATTAGCAAAAGTGGTAAAAACAGCTGTTAGAATAATAACTCTTTTATCTTCATTATTTTGGATATGCTTACTGATTTGGATTTTTAAAAAATTATTTTCTTTTAAAATAATTCAAGTAAGTTGCCACAGTTGAAAAAGGAGAATGCTGTTCTGTTCACCTTTCATTTGGAAGATGAGTATTTTGCATTTCACATCACCACTGATGTTTTCTGTTTGAGAGATTGTTGTATAATGCATGCTGCACGTTGTAATTAAGATAATTGTGTACAAAACACTTTATGGATTCATATTCTCATGACTTTCAGAAGGTCAGTTTAGATGGGAGACCATATGGACAAGATACACAAAATTTTAATTTTGTCCTCTCTTTCCTATTTTATGTGGATTCTTATGTGGATTCCTGGAAAGTGAAAGCAAGAGATAGCAGTGTCGTCTTCATAACTGAGTTCCTACTAATGCTACTAATTAGTTTGTCACAGGTCTTTGAACATGGCTTGTAACTGGTGAGGTTTTCTTCTTTTTTGTGCCTTTCTGTTGATTGCATTCATTTGTTAGAAAAACTACTAAACCTGACTCCTAGTGATAGCTAAGATAGCTTCATAACTTTACTGAATGCAGACTCGGTTCAATTTCCACCTCACTCACCAAGACTTTATAGTGTATATTTTAGGCATTCCTTTCTAGGACACTGTAACTTCTATTCAGTGCTAAATTCTCATTCACAGAATCTATTTTGCTTTATGAATAATTTTTTGGGGGACAATAAGTTGCGAAAAATATGTATATTAGAATGCAGGATATCGTATATTATAATAGGATATTCACTGGAAAGAACTTGGTAGAAACACAAGCTCACTAGCTAATTAAGCAAAACACTGGTCAACGGTATTATTCCGACTGATTCCATCTGCACACTGTGGGTTCAGTTGCAGAGTGCTGTCGGCAGGCTGATAGCTCAGAGTGATGCTGTTTGCAGCAGATTTTCCCGCAGAACAGGGTATCTCTCTCCTTAGATACTAAAAGGAGTGAGTTTTGGGAAGGGCAGCTTTATGAACGGTGCTGGCGGCCCCAGATGAGCGCGTGTTAGGCGTGCATGGCCCGGCAGAGGGCGAGCGGAGCACGGCGAGCTCCGCTGCGGGGCCGCCGAGCGGCTGCGCCCGCGGCATCGGGGCGGCCGCTTCTGCTCCTCACGATTCAATAGCTCATCACTGCTTGTACTCGCTTGGGATTCAATAGCTCACCACTGCTTCTATTTACTCGGAAACTACGGTTTGCGCTTTTCATGTTATACGAAGAAACTTAAAAAAAAAAAAAAAAAAAAAAAAAAAAAAAACAACAAAGAACAAACAACAACAAAGAACAAACCAGAACAAACAAAGTTCTGGTTTTGTTTTTGTTCTACTACAGATGTAGCTCTCGTGGCTTACAGAGTAAAAGGGAATATTCAGTTTGCCAGCAACTTTTTTTTGGCCTTTTACCTTTCTGGAAAGATACGGTAAAATAGGACTAAGGGGGATTTTGCAGGTGATGATGTCTGGAACCCCTGGTTTTAGGCAATAAATCATGATCCATAGTGCCTTACCTCTGCCATGCTTTAGATATTAATCTTCCACTCCATACATATTTTCTTCCATAAGAAAATGAATTGCGGTTTTCGGTTTTTTTAATCTTTACCAAAAATAGAGAACATTAGATCTCAGCCATCCCCACCTGACATTCATCTAACCTACTTTAACAACTCAGGGGGAGAGCAAACAATATGCATTTGCCATTAATATTTGTACAGCAAATATATTACGATACATTTCTTTGTGTTTTTCATTTAGAGTCAGATGTCTCCATAGGAGATGGCAGTGTCAGTAACTTGAATGAAAACCTGGAGCAGGGCTGCACAACCAGTGATTCAGGTACATTTTCCCTTCTGTTATTTAGTAATTATAAAGTAAGCTCTGGGGGAAGTACTCTGTGAGTGGGTTAAAACAAAACTCAGTGGAGGGCTTTCTTTCTCTGTAAACTCTAGTTCACTGTATTTAGATTCAGACTTCCTCTTACTTTGTTGGAAAACAGATACCATTTTTAGTGGTCTGGACCTAAGTCCTAGCCCCAAAACAGTCGATTTACTGAGGTCATCTGAACAGGGCTCTAGACATTATCATTGTACAAACTGGTCAGTGAGGCACAATGATGAAATCACGTAGGCTGAAGGGACTAGAAGTCATCCAGTGCAGTCACCTGGACAGATATTCATAATGCTGCCATACAGACATGTTTCTTTTGCTCTCAGAGAGGAGCTAGATTGTGCCTGGCCCCCACATAGGGTGAGAGGGAATAGGAAATTTTAGAGGCAACAAAAGGTGAGCGGAAGCATCTTCTGGGTACCTGCAGAACAATAATGAAGGTCCACTTTGGACCCAAGTACTTTAGTAACCTTATTTGTAAAAGCAACCTAAGCAATGGGGTTGCTATCTGAAGATCTTTGTGAATCTCACATGTAATATATGTGCATGTTCAAAATACAGTTTTAAACTAGATATTGGACTGCATTTAAATGATACTTAGCAGACAGGTATTATCTTGCTATGTATGAAGTCTGACCCAAACTATACTCTGCTGTGGTAGAAGACATGCCAGTACTTTTTTTGTCTTTTTTTTTTTTTTTTTTCCAAACCTCAGGCAAAACAAACTGGGAGTTGTCCACCATGGTGATCAGCCTGTTTACCTATATAGAATGCAAGAACTACTTTTTGGAATCTAGCCTTTATAACTATCTAGCCTTTATAATTTGTGCTGGGACTATGTCTTGTACAAGGGCTAGAAAAAATCTGAACACCTTTCAAGCCAACTGGACTTAATAAACCTAGTATTACATCATTAAGGTCACTGTAAATGCTATTTATCCTATGCCTGCAAAGTGTTTATTAGAAATACTTTTAAAATAGTTTCAAGCTTTATAAGTATTAAAATCCACATATTTTGTAAGTGCACAGAAAATTCAGATCTAAATTGCTACACTACAGCTAAGATTTTAGTCTGTGTGTTGCTAACTCCAAAGAATTTACTTTGCACTTCTTTCGCAACTGAGGACACTTATCAGTCACATTGTATTTTTTGACTCACTCTGTCACATGAAATGCCTGGGCATGGGAACTTCTCTGTTCTGTGGACAGGCAGGCACACTGTGGCAGTTGCTCAGGCTGAGCCAGGCTCATGACATTTGGCAGCACGAATGTATGTATGACCTCATCCTTTAAGATTCCTGAAGTGTCTCTCAGTAAACATATTGGGCATTTGCTGTGTCCAGTAATCCAGAAAAAAACCCCACACACTGCAGTTTTGTGAAGAATGGAGAACAGATTTTTTCACAGTGTTTACTTGCTATGTGTTCTGTATACGTGTGGCTTTTAAAAACAACTAATTTAAAAGTTTTTAAAAGCATCCATGCTTTTTAGTCATGTCTAGTAAACTCAGTGAGAGCAATAATGAGAAAAGAAATGCAAGAAGATGCAGATGCACTATTAATGGATTTTATAATTTGAAATTTTGCAGTAAGACTCTTGTATCAACAAAGATGTTCGGATGGTGTCATTACACAGTGACATGATTTGGATTTTAATGCAAAGAATCATGTGGATTCAGTTGCATTTTTATGGGCAAGGTTCATTTCACATTTTATAAAATTGTGAAGGTAGGACAATAGAATAATTATCATGTTTCTTTTAGCCCAGAGCAGCAATTCACATGAGCCTTGTATGAAGGCAGACAACTTCCCTAACGTTATAATGTGCATGATGAAAAATCTTTAAGTATTTAATTCTTTAATCTGTGAAAGATTCCTGTATTAGCCTTTATCTAAACAAGGGCTAAAGAAGCTAGGAGAGAGCTA
This sequence comes from Vidua macroura, assembly GCF_024509145.1. Taxonomy (NCBI): domain Eukaryota; kingdom Metazoa; phylum Chordata; class Aves; order Passeriformes; family Viduidae; genus Vidua; species Vidua macroura. Next base: position 23,710,682 of record NC_071577.1, read on the forward strand.
AGTTAAATATTTTTCAGGCCTGGACTGTTAATTGAGGATGTTAAGGAACTGAAATTTAACCAAACAGATGGGTGATAAAGTGCTAGTTTCAATATGATTGAGCTATTGAATTTAGCCAACCAGAAAGCAAACAATGTTCTTCCTCAAAAGAGAGTAGTAGAAGTCAGATAAGTAACAGCAAGTACTCTCTGGTGCAAATGTCCCTGTGTCCAGGTAGCACTGCACTCACACTAAAAGGCAAAACAAGCAAAAAACACTTTAGAATGGCATTCAGATGTTTCCATCAGCAGTGTTTTATCAAGCTTCATTACTTTTTGTTAGTTTAATTTTATTTAATGGAATCAAGAATACTAGAAAAATATACTTACTTTCTGTGTAATGTATCAGTGATAATAAAATCCTCATGATTCTGCATTGAATGATATAATCAGGAAAAAAAACTAGGGTTTTTCTCCCCTCATTTTTAATCTAGTACAATGTATTTGTGCATTTTCTTCACTGAGGGCAGTGAATACTTGAAGAGTAAATTTATTTGTAGGAAAAAAACCCATGAAAACTCAATTGAAATAAATCCTTCTGATAGTAAGATATATATACATAAGTTCTGACTCCCTAAATATATGTAAACTCAAGAGACTTGATATGCTTTTCTTACTGCTCAAAATAATTAAACAGTATTTTTCTCTCACTTTTACATTTAGAACATTATTTCTTTTGCAAGCTGTAGTCTAAACTCTACCATTGCACTTCCAATAAGAGATGGAAGGCTTTGGCCTTAGGTGGCAGATGTATATGGCTTTCTAATGAACATCCAATTGCATTATGTATGTGTCAGGCTAAGAAGCAATGTAATCTACCATGAGTAGGTGTGATACATTCTGCAGTTAGCTCCATCTTGTATGGGCAATTGAATTTTCTTATCTATTTGGTCTTTATACTTTATAACTTTCTTGACCATTTTTAAGTGTTCCATATATTTTTTTCTTTCTATGGCTTCATTTTTCATTCTCTGGGAAGTATTTAAAAAGGTAACTCCCTTGTAACCAAATCAATTTCAGTATTGGTGAAGGAGAATGTCACAGAAGTTTGGCTAGATTATAAATATTGCAGCTCCAAACACAACCTTGGTTGGTCCCAGTGCTACTGAACGGTATCATTTGAATTTATACCTAGTAGCAGTCATTTCAACATTCATAGATGAGTGAAACTGTACTGTGGCTTATTCCACCTGCCCTGAGTGGTGACTGAATGGAAGCAGTTCTGATACAGAGTTGCACAGGTCCTCAGAGCAACATTGTCTATACTAGTGTGCTGTTTCTATTCAGAAGATGCTTCTGATAGTAAATTAATATTTTTCCTTTTGACATTTTTTCACTCTGATACATGTTCTGTGCCTCCTGTTTGAAACTTATATTTCGCTGTACCCTTAGATGAAGATGAAGTGGAGAGGAGAGCCTCACCTGAGCCAGATCTGACCCTGAGAGATTACCAGATGGAAGTGGCAAAGCCAGCATTGAATGGGGAGAATATTATAATATGTCTCCCTACAGGCAGTGGTAAAACCAGACTGGCAGTTTACATTACCAAAGATCACTTGGATAAGAAGAAAAGAGCATCAGAGCCTGGAAAAGTCATAGTACTTGTTAATAAGGTAAGTTGGTCCATTTTTTAAAGAATAGTATTTTTCAAACATCATGCATTGTTAATAAAGACATTGTAAAATTAATATAAACACAATTCTCAACCTCACCAGGTGTATTGTGTTTAAAGACATACAGATCTAGACTATCATCTCCATTGCACCATCAACCTTGTGCAAGCACAAATTATGTTAGTGTACCCCAGTGCAAGTGCAAATTTAGATGTGCTGTAATCACATTATTGGGAAAAGTACAATTTAATTTTGAAATGAATTTTGAAAAATAAAAATGAAAACAGTATCCATATCCTCTTATAAGATAAATGTGAAAGCACTTTATAAGCTCAGTTAAATGGCCAGAGTATGCATGGTTTGTTCATTCTTTCAAAGGCTCAGTTAAGCCAAAGTTCTTAGGACAAAAGATTTCACAGGAGAAGTTGCAGGGGGCAATTGGTTGGGGATTTTTGCTGCTTAATTTTATTTTGTTCATCTAACAACATTTGTGGCCAACAGGCATGTATTTTTAAACTTGTGTTTAATATGTTTTAAATTATTTGAAAACTTTTGTTCAGGTTCCACTGGTAGAACAGCATTTAAAAACAGAGTTTAGTCCATTCCTGAAGCGCTGGTATGAGGTTATTGGTTTAAGTGGTGATTCTCAGCTGAAAATCTCATTTCCTGAAGTTGTCAGAAGAAATGATGTCATCATCAGTACAGCACAGATCCTTGAGAATTCACTTTTAAATGGATCCAAGGAAGATGAAGAAAGTGTCCACTTATCAGGCAAGTATTTTATTCTGAAATTTTTACAGAGGGTATAAAAGTATTTCTTTATTCTGGAAAATTGCAGAGTAAAAATGCGCCACATTCAGTAGAATTTTTTTCAATTTATTCATTTTATAAATACAAGCTGTAGCCGAAATCAGATCTCAATTAATAAGCATGCAGGCCAAAATTAGACTCTGTAGTTTGTTTGTACTAAATACTTGTTATGCTTCCTATTTTATCTAAATAAATTCTTAAGCACAACTTTGTGCAAATGCAGTTGTACTAGTTCCACTTTCCAAGCTTGGTAGAGCATTGAGTCATATCACATAGAAGCCATATACAGGATGACAAAAAAAACCCATTAAAGCTCAAATACACTTGGTACTTAAGAAGTACAGTGGAACACAAGATAAAGGCCAATCTGTTGTGAAAGTTATATTCTTTAAACTCTTGTAATGTTGCTAATATATAGTGATATGATGGCTTGTAACTGTGTCTCTCTGAGCTGAGCAGATATAATGGTTTCCTACAACACATGAAGGAAGTTGAAGAAAGCAAAACATAAAGAAGGCAAGATTGTTTTCTCAGAGTACTGAAGTGGCAGGTATCTCTGGGAGATCAGAAAGGAAATGCTATTATCTGTCAGTGAGGTACAAATAGAACAGCCCATGAGGTTAGCTCCCAGGCCTGGGCTGCAGTGACCTTCCTCTGTGAGATGTTAGCTTCTCCCTCTATTTGCCTGCAAATAACTCCTTTTCAGATGGTGAAGGATGTAGAGGAGAGCTGTGATATTCAAAGTAATGGCCCTGAGATAAAAGTATTGGTCTGGGTGTCACAGAGACAGCAGAGAAACCTGAGAGGTCTGTGTCTGTCAGTGCCTAGTGCTGACTGGGGTACTGCTTGATCCAAACTGACTCCTGCAGAGCCACTTGAGTGCCTCAGAATTGCATTCCCTCCTTCAGAATGCCTTGTTATTAACCTAGACAGAGTATAAATAAGTACTTATACTTATTTCCTCTCCACTATATCTAAGTTAATAAACTTTCCTACATCTGAATCATTTTAGAATGCTGTATGGAGGCATCTGAACATTTCTACTGGAATTGCTGGCCTATTTTGAATTGGGCTGAGTCCCAACCAGATTGTGTAATGAAGTTGGTTGAATGGGTTTCACACTTTGTGAAGTTTCCTTCATAAGGAGCTATATTTTTTCCAGAACTCAGGCTGCCCTGCACCTTGGGATTTTTTTTCCGTGCTATTACACCTGTGCTCGTAGGTTCAGCTGGACCAAAGCCAAGCAAGCATGAGCACAGCCAGCTCCATTTCTATGGCTGTGACTTGGTTAACTCTCAGCCTTTATAAATCATCCTATTTAGTTACAAGTTTTTTTCCAGATTTCTGTGCATACTTTTTTCATCTGTTTCCAGAGGTCTGTATTACATGTAACATGGAATTCCAACCCCAGTGAAATGGAGGGGACTCTCTTAATTGCATTTTATCAAATGTTTACTCTCTTTACCAAGGGCTGAAATCATTATATGGACTTTCTAAAAGCTGTGTATCACTTCATTAATAGAAGAAACACCTCCCTTGTGGTAGGTTAGTTTCTACACAAGTAGTTATAGAATACGCATGATGGAGATGATGGTCAAAATCAAAGGGAGTAAGTTCATGTTAGCAGAATAATTGAGAAATTATCATCACTGCTTCTAAAATCTTGCAATGTGTAGAAATCTTGGAAATAAATAAGAATTTAGGTTTGAAACTGCATCACTCCTGTCAAACGGGCTTCCCGAACTGTGAAGACAATCAGCTTTCCCCAGTGACATGGAGCACTGGCTTACTTTCCCAGCAGAAGTATTTAATATAGCCTTCTCCATATAACTTCCCTTGTTTAGTCTCTGTCTTTCTTTAGGTTCTAAATCAGCTGAGACTGATTTAGCTCTTGGTTAATTTCCAACTTCTGCTGCCAGTTGTTGAAAACTGACTCGTAGTGGTGCAACAATTTGATCACATCAATATGTTTACACATCAATGTGTAAACAAGACCATGGAAATTGTCCACGTAAAAAAATATAAGAGTTTAACCCTGATCATTTCAGTGATCTTCTTTACAGTCATATCCACAAACTGTCTTCAAATTGTTGGAAACAATGTAAAATTAGTTACTGGCCAGCTACAGAAGGAGTGGGAGCTCCATAAACCAGTTTTGCTGCTAGAGAAACAGAAAAATGTTCTTGAATCTTTCAGCTCAGAACCTTGAAATATACGTCACTGGCTGCATGTGCAGAAAGATTAAAGATATATTTTCTATATCTTTTGAGAAATTTGAAACAAAAAAAAAAAACACTTTTATTTTTCTTTGTTGTATATTCACATTTTTTGCATGTGAATATACTCTGATCAAAAAGCACATAATACCTGTCTGAATTTCCATTGGTTTCCTCCGCTACAAAAGAGAGATGAGCGGTTGTGCTCCCACTAATCTGTTTGTTCTTTCCAACAACACATCCATAAAGTAATATAAATCTTTTAACTGGACACTAACAGGGAGGAAATCTCTGTGTTGCTACAAAATGGAAGCATATTTTGACCACAACAAGCCTTTCAAGAATGCCTGAAAGGCTTTTAATATATTATGTATCTTCTCAAAAGCAAACAATATGTAGTTTGTCAGACACAGTTATGGATATAAAAGATAGTATTGAATTAAACTATGATATATTCTTACCACTGGTAAGATATGAAAAATATTTCTCTGAAATTCTTTATATAATCAGATTGTTTCTGCAAAAATATAAAGTCTTTTTCCCATTAAATGAAATGTAAAACTACTTGGCACATCAGGACTGTAGCAAAGGTTCCAAAGTCCATTAAATATATTCAACATCCATCCACACCTTCCTCCAGTACTTCAATTTCCTAGTACATTAGCTCTCAGACAAACTGATGGGTTCTTTTCAACACCATCCTTACCTGTTACAAGATTTAGTCACACAAATGCTGCATTTGAAATAGAATTATTCACTTTAGGAGTCTTTTTTTTTTTCCAGATTTTTCCCTCATCATCATCGATGAGTGTCATCACACTCAAAAGGAAGGTGTCTACAATAATATAATGAGACGTTACTTAAAAGAAAAGATGAAGAACAGGAAGCTGGCAAAAGAAAACAAACCACTGATTCCACAGCCTCAGATTCTGGGACTTACAGCCTCACCTGGTGTAGGAGGTGCAACATCCTACTCAAAAGCTGAAGAGCATATTCTGAAAGTAAATAGCCCTAACGCTTAAAATCATCAAAAGGATATTGTCTTGTTCAAGTAAAACTTTTGAAATCAGTTTTAGGCTCCAAATAGACAATCTGATTTTTTTTTTTTCTTGTGTACATGGAAGTTCAGCTCATAAACATTAAAAAATAATGGAAATCTATATACAAATATAGGTTACTTTGCAGGAGAAGTAGGGTTACTGAAAAGGGAAGTTAAATGATTGCCTCACTTGAAAAAAATTCCCAAGTTAAGATCAGAGACAGGAAATCCACAATGTAGTACAATCTTATGGTTATTGAAAGTCTTATTGTTCCATTGATGGCTTATAATTTACTGTGTCTTCCTAAATACTAGAGACATAATGTATTTTATATCTGTATTTCTAGAGTGACTAAGATGAGCATTTTTGTGTCAAAAAATTAAAAACAATGTTGAATACTTAAACAAAGCAGAAACCACTTGTGAGATACAGGTAGCATACAAATGTGTTTTGTTTTTTTCAGTTAGAGTTACTCACTGAGGTTGCACGAACACCTCACTAAAGATAGTCTGTTAAATTCTATACTTAAAGAAACTATATTTTACTTGAAATTAAATAGTTTTGCATTAGTAATAAAAAACTATAATTTAGCCCAGTACTGCAGTGAAAGCTCCTGACTAGTAAATTCTGTTCTGGTCTCCTGACTAGAACAGAACATGATATTGAATAAGTGAAGCCTGCAAGAATGTTTTATGCTGTATTGAAGTAGAAAGAATTGCAAAGAATTTTGACACAAAAACTTGCTGGCAATGGAAAAAGCGGAAAATTCCTTTTCATCAGCTCTGAATTCCTAGGGACAGGATTCTGGGATTTGTATTTTAAGATTAATCTGAATCTGTAATCTGAATATGCAAGCTGAAATATACAACTACCACTGAAGACATTAAAAAGATCACCTGTCAGTCTTCCTTTACTGTTTTCTCTGTTCAGAGTAATGTTGCGGTTTCCCGTATTACTTAATGACATACACATATTTTCTCCTTGGAAAAGGTCAAAAGCAGAAAAGTCCAGTTCAGTTGTGCACTTAGCACAGAAATTCTCTCTATGTCTTCCTGTTCCAGGAAAGATTATCTCAAATTATTTTCTACTTTTATAACAGTTCTTACTTTTATAATTAATCCCTAGTATTTTTATTTATTTTGTGCTCCAAAATCTATTCTTCCAAAGTACTGATGATATATTTTCCCTCTCAAAATACTTGGTTAGCATCCTGATCTACAATTTTTTCCTGTATGCAAGAATCACTTCTGGCCTAAAAAGTAACTTGTGCAGTTTATCTTAAATGTTTTTCAAAGATTTGGACTTTCTTGTGCTGATACTGCCTTTATCCAATTTTTGTGGGAAGAAAGTCAAGTTATATAAACTTTGATATCTAAATAAGAAGGTCTGTTGCATTCATTCAGTTTTCATGTGAAATAACTCATTCAATATTAAATAAATAACATTTTGTTTTCTCCCAGATCTGTGCCAATCTTGATGCATGTAGAATTATGACTGTTGAAGAGCATGCCTCCCAGCTAAAGAATCAGGTGAAGGAACCGTCTAAGAAGACTGTGATTGCAGATGACAAAAAAAGGGTATGTTTTTTTTTTTTAAATCAGTATTAAAGTAATATTTCCCTTTAAAAATGTCTTGTACAGTATCAAAAACTTTTGCCTAATACTCTTTTTCTATAGACTTTTGATGATCCAGAGTGCTGATTTCAGTGTTGTTGCTTGCCTGTTTCAAAAAGCATCAGTAAAGTCAAATAGAACAAAAATTTACTTATATCAGTTATATTTTGAGTTATCTGGTCAAAAGGCCTTCTAAAGCTGAAATTTGTATTGGAGTGATGATATTATATTATTTTTTTTTAAAAAGCGCTATTTCACAGTATAATTTTTGTAATATTCTGAACTGTTTATTTCCATATCACTAAACACACTTAACTTCTTTAATTTAAGTTTTAAAAAATTAGCCAATGTTTTTGTGGCCAGAATATGCTTGATTACTTTGCCTGATCAATTTATTTCTAGGATCCATTTAAAGAGAAAATTACTGAGATCATGACAGAAATACAAAACTATTGCCAGCTGCACCCAAAGCCTGAGTTTGGAACTCAGACATATGAACAGTGGGTGATCAGAGAAGAGAAAAGAGGTAACTGCATAGCAAATATACCCCAGCTTTGGATTTTATTGCATCATTCTATGCTAAGACTTTTTTTGTATTTTTGTTCCCTTCTAGCTGCAAAAGAAGAAAAACGCAGGGAACGTGTCTGTGCAGAGCACTTGAAGAAATACAATGATGCTCTCCAGATAAATGACACCATCCGAATGGTGGATGCCTACAATCTCCTAAATAACTTTTATAAAGAGGAGAAAAGTAAGAAGACAGTAAGGAGTGATGATGATGATGATGATGATAAACCAGCAGTATCAAAACAGGATGAAACAGATGAATTTCTAATAGGTTTATTCCATGGTGAGTTTGAAATACATTGTGATATTTAATAATTGAAATCTGTAATTCTGCACTAACATGGTTTGTGTGGGCCCATTAGTTACTGCATCCTAGAGACTGCTGTGTTGTTTATTATCACAGTACCTTGATATCCCACTTCATACAGTTTTGAATCCATTAAACATCATAGTGGGATCATGTCATAATATGTAATAATGGTTCTTCAGCTCCCACCTAAAGGCACCTTTGTTTTTGCTGCCAGTAAGTAAAAACTCTTTTCTGCTTTTATCCAGTGAAGTGTCCCTGAGGACACTCTTAACAGATACATAAAATACGTATTTCAGTAGATACTCTGGGGGAGGCAAAAGGTTGAGCAAATGGAATACAAAAGTAATGAAATAATGAGTTCTTAACCAACCCTTCCTGCCAAAATTTGTTTGTCTACATACTAAGAAAGGAAAGTGCTGACTTTGATTTAGTTTCAGGAAAAGAATGTTTAGTTAGAGAATTAAACAAAAGATCAAACTGCAAAGACCAAAGTTAGTTATTTTTTTTCAGATCAGTCACCTTGGAACTAGGATTCATTCATGAATCTTCTTTACCCAGTTTTTTCCTTTACTGCCTTTGCAATGAGAAAGAGCTAGACAGGTTTGCTCCCATCACCCATGGTTCTTGGGTGGTGCAAACAAAAACAGATTATACTGCAGAGTGTGACCCAGCTTCATGTATCCAAAGAGCTACAGATTTTTTTCACTATCATTGAGAAATGAAAAAAAAAGAATAAAAACTATAGGTTAGATAATGTCACCATGGTTTTAATGACTCTTCATGCATGTCTATTCCCCCTTGTTTAGATTTTCAGTAGTGAGCTGTTGCTGAGAACCAAAAATTTAAACCAACTAAAAATGAAACTCAGTGTCATTAGTATAATTTCTGGTTGCTTTTATTTCTGCAGGTAAATGAAGTCCAAAGAACCTGTCAATGAAAAATAAATTCCATTTTGTTAGGATTTCACCACTGAAAGTGCTAGGAGTAATAGAAGAAAATCTAAAATTTCTCAGCTTTAAGAGCAGAATTCATCTTTGGGTGATAACTGCCCTGGGGCCCTTAGTGTAGGTTTAACTAAGGTGGAAAATTGTGGGAGTTTGTTATATTTATCTACTTTTTGTGTGTGTTTCTATGATTGATTGCATTCTAAAATATGAATAAGAATAGTCATAAAGTCATTGTCTAGATGGAGTAGCAGTTTGTGGTACATTGAGTATGATTGCCTTGAATTAGGTACACTGCAATAGTCTGCACAGGGTCATGGCATCAGAGTGTACTAACACACACAGTCCCTGCCTTGAAGTGCTCTTGTGTTTGATAATCATCTGATAATGACATAGGTTTTTAAATGTTAGAATTTTTTAAAAAAATTTAAAACACATAAGGAATCCTCCCTCCTTCAGGTCAATAGATCCAGTTGAAAAGAGTCATTCACTTGACAGTTCACTGAGTGCATTGAAACATCTTGGAGCTCCAGTATCAATAACAACATGCCCATGCTGGTGTCTACTGTGCGGCATGTTTCTAGTGAGGATTCCTACTTTAATTCATGTCCCATGGACAATTTATGTCTACATTTATAAAAACATTACCAGCTCTGAGGCTGTGCATATTAATCTGTTTCTCCTTGTAAGACTTTTTTTCTGTGATTTTAAAATAGTTTTGTAAATATTACAAGCTTTGATTTAGCTCTTTATTACAGTGCATTTGACTCTATACCAACTTTGTGTGTATAGACAGGTTTTTTCCTTTGGCTTATTCTCACCATGAAATATAGGCAAAGTGTATGATAATGGTGATTTATTTTGGTTGATTAGTGCATTTTTAGTGACTATAAACTCACTTCAGAAATAATTGGTATGCCACAGCTCTTCAAACTGAGTGTGAATTAGCCATGCTGGGAGAATTATATAGAAAGTTGTTCTTTGCTTTGTGAGTTTTGGGGTTTATTTTGTTTTGAACTATTGTTTTACATGGTTACATTTTCTTAATTTACATCTGTTCTTTTTAAAGCAAAAAAGAAACAGCTGAAAGAGTTGAGTAGAAAGCCAGAAAATGAAAATGAGAAGCTAATGAAGTTGAGAAATACTTTAATGGAGGAGTTCACGAAGACTGAGGAACCTCGAGGAATCATTTTCACAAAGACTCGTCTAAGTGCCTTTGCACTTTTCCAGTGGATTAAGGACAACCCAAAATTTGAAGAAGTGGGAATTAAGGCCCATTATTTTATTGGCTGTGGACATAAGAGTGAAATGAAGCCCATGACTCAGGTATAGAACCATGCATGTCAACATTACCTCTTGTACATGATTTTGGAAAACAGCTTGTCTTAGTACTAGGCCAGTGAACTGAAGTTGGGAGCCCAGAGTTCTTGTTTCAGACCTGCCAGCAACTTATCTTCATAAAGATATGTGAATAATAATGTTGGAATAATTTTATTTCCACAAGTGACAAGCTTTTTTGGTTTTGGATTCTGTGGCAATAGGAGTAGGCAGCATCCATTGCCTAGAGAAGTGTATAGTCAAAAAGGACCCAAGTTGTAGCAGGGCATGGGAAGCAAAAGTAAACAAAATGGAAAGAGCCAAAATGCAATTAAATGAGTTTATGCTTATCAGGAAAACTGTAATTCACATTATTTTTTAGCTGCTGAATTGAAAAATACAACTACAAAGGTGATTATTCCTGTCTTTTTGTAGTATCATTGCTTAATTCAAATTACACCAATTTATATGCATGCTTCACACTGACACATAACCATTGAAAGAAAACTTGCCAAAATTGATACCAAAAATATCACAATATATCACTTAGTTGTGTCCATCTTGTACCATTATGTTGATTTCATACACCACATCTCTCTAGTGATTTATACTTGCACTTAAGACATTTTCGAATCAAATTACTTCACATCTCTTCTGTTCTGGTCTTTACTCCCCATACCAGCATTTACGCAAAAATGGTGTGTTTTGCTGCTGGGCAGAGTCCATTTTCTTCTGCTGCACTGAGTTTCAAGGAAAAAAGCTGTCTCAAAAAAATTTCTCCAAAAGTTGCTTGAGTTCTATCAAACTTGGAATTTAATTTCTGTGGCACATTGCACAAACAAAACAATAACTTCTGCATTTTGAAAGTGAATATAGCAAATAGCAAGTTTCTGTTCCTCTGCTCAAGCTGGTGACAAACACCCAGTTGATTCAGAAGTCTGTGATTTAGATATTTTCTTTTTTAAATGTATCATTGTTGTTCTTTTTGGTGCTACCCAGATCACCAGAGTTATGGTCTCCATTTATTATGGGGAATTTTAAGTGCTTTAGAACTAGAGCTGGAAGTCTGTATTTTAATCTGAAATTACTGAAGTGATAGAAATCCCATCTTATGAGTAAGTACTTACAAATTTGAAAACAATAGAACAACTATATTAGCAAATCTTCTAGTACCTGTGACATAGGCTACAAAGTTCCAAGCCCAATTACCATAAAAGAATTGGCTTCTGTTCCCTCGTCCCTCAAAATACGGTGCTGAACTCCTGTTATATTCAATAGGAACTCCTTCTTTTGCAAGATGCTTAAATGCAGTTTTTAAAGCCACTTGATTTTTGGCACTCAGCTCAGAAATGATGGGACTGTAATTCCTGAAACTCGTTAATTAGAAGAAACTAATACTTGAATGTTAATTTGATGATTTTAATTTACAGAATGAGCAAAGGGAAGTAATTGATAAATTTCGATGTGGAAATGTAAATTTGCTACTTGCCACTACTGTAGCTGAGGAAGGCCTGGACATCAAAGAGTGTAATATTGTTATTCGCTATGGCCTCGTCACCAATGAAATTGCCATGGTGCAGGTATGAGTTTTCTGCATGCATAACTTATTTTAATAATGCTTTTCTTTTTGCAATGGAGAAATGGTGAATCCTATACCTGACATTTGCAAATAATTTTTAAATACTTGAATGCTAAAAGAGAAAACGTTCTTGCAACAAGGTTCGTTTCCAATTTCCATCCTCAGTCCGTATGCAATATAAAATTTGCCTCTCTCTGTGATGGTGTAGCATCTGTTCAAAGTTCTACACAAGCATTAAGCTCTTTTAGTAGAAGAGATACCTGAATATGGTCAGACCAGTTGATACAGGAGGCATTTGTACCACCAGTGTATGGACACCACACCATCATCAGCTAAAGAGAGATTATTACATATCAGAATACCAGTTTGATACATGCTCTCATTTAACTTGTGAACACAAATATTTTTATATTTAATATTTAAATGCATGCTTATATTTTGGCAACAAAATGTAGTTTTGGCATTGCAAAACATGCTAATCACAAATCTCCTGAACAGATCTCACAGGTATCATGGATGATACTGCAGAAATAGTATGTGTTATTTACTGATTCTTTATCTGTCAGAGTTAAATGGAAAAAGCTGCACTTTGGGGATAGTGCATATGGAATAGTGCATATCTTCCATTACAAAACTAGGAAAAATTGTTGTTTGATGTAATAGGGAGTGTTGTGGTGTTTATTTTTGTGTTCCTTGCAAATTGTAGGCGCGTGGTAGAGCTCGAGCTGATGAAAGCACCTATGCTCTTGTTGCTTCAAGTGGCTCAGGGGCTGTTGAACGTGAAAATGTTAATATTTTTCGTGAGAAAATGATGTATAAGGCCATTCAGCGAGTCCAGAAGATGCCACAGGAAGAGTATTTAAATAAGGTATTAACTGCAACTCTGCACTTTCCCTTTAAAGAAAACTGATTTATATTGTATGAAATACTTTCTATTTGAAATCTATTTAGAGGAGAATAACTTAAAATAATACTAGTTAGTACATATGGCTTTGAATTCTTTTGCCAATATTTGTTTTATAGTCTGTTTTCTTGTCCTTTAGAAAAGTCTGGTTTTCTGTTGGTAAGGGGAAAACACACAAGCAAGGGAAAATTGACTAGAAGTCATGTTGTCAGTGAACTCAGTAAAATAACTGAGAAAGAAAACTCTAACTGTCATTCCAGCAGAATGTTACAGTGCCCTTACTGATCTGTTTCTAGATTCAGAGTTTCCAGTTGCAAAGTATAGTGGAAAAACAAATGAAGGTGATGAGAGATCAGCGCAAGACATATAAGAAAAATCCTTCACTAATAAAATTCTTATGCAAAAATTGCTCCAAGTTGATATGTTCTGGAGAAGACATACAAGTTATTGAAGACATGCATCATGTTAGTGTGAAAAAAGATTTCCAGTAAGTGTTTATGAACTACTTTATTTCTTTTAGCCAGAAACAGATTTTCTTTTCATCAAGGCTGTAACAGGGCCTGTAACCCTCTAGGCCCTGTGAGAAAAAAATAGATTGTTCCAATATTGTTGGGTCCTAGGCTCCATGGAGTTTACAGTTAAGGAGCTTGAACAAAATGTTTGTTCTTATTCCTGTTTTCAAAGTGAATTGAGTTTAAGACTTCAAAAAAAAAAAAGATGCAGCTTCTGTGGTACTATTAACTAGGTCACTTACTGTGTAGTATGGTATGTATTCCTTTCTGCACAGGCTAATAGTAACCTTCAGGATCAAGTACTCCCTAAATAAATGATTCAAGAATATACACATACTGTGCAGGTCTGGGTAGTCAGAACCAAATGATTCTGTTAAGGGTTAAGGTTGAACTACAGGGAATAAAAAGAAAACCTTTAATTTTCAGGTATTATTTCGTTGACAGTTCCATGGCACCTGAAAAAACAAGCTAGTTCTGTCTGTTATTAGAACAAGAGCCTGCTGCTCCCACTTTAAGGTGTTTGAGGGCAGGTACAGCTCCTGAAATGCAATGAAGAGGGACATGCAGTACATGTGTATTTCATCATTACTTAGGAGCATGAAGCATGACCTTGCATTTCTCAAACAGTCAGAGAGTCTATGACTTTTTAGGTTTCATATCTGATTTCAGCAATCTTAGTCACTGTTTATATATGTCTGTATGTAGCATGGAATGACCAATGGATTCTCATGGATGCTGTCTGTTTTTTAGAAGTCTTTATCATGTAAGAGAAAATAAAACACTGCAAGATAAGCATGCTGATTACCAGACAAATGGGGAAATTATATGCAAAGACTGTGGACAGGTGAGGAATATCTTATTTTCATACTCTTCTTGCTGTCTGTATTTGTTTCTGTATAGTGGTCTTGTCTTATTTTATCTGAAATACAATTTCCTTCTACTTGCAGACTTGGGGAAATATGATGGTTCACCGAGGTCTTGACCTGCCATGTCTAAAAATTAGAAATTTTGTGGTTGTGTTTGCAGACAAGAAAACAACAAACGATATTTTTAAGAAATGGGGAGACTTGCCTATCAGGTTTCCTAGTTTTGATTATTCAGCTCACTGTCCTTCAAGTGATGAAGATTAAGGACTTGGAATGAAAATAGAAGCACTTTTCAACTTCTCTGTTGATCAGAAGCTCCTGTGTCCCATAGAGAATGCTGCATCATAAGCACTGTAAAAGCTCCTGGACATAAGGAAACTGTCTTGAAGACAAAAAGCGAAACAAGAAAGGAGAAGGACAAAGTCACACAGCTGCTATCTGCACTCTGATTTGTACTCCTGGACAAAGATGGCAAATGCATTGTAGTCATATGTATTATGTATTTATGGAACAAACTTCTGTCTCTTTTCACTACAGAATGACAACACCGTTCAAAAGCGTGTTAGATGACCTCTTATCAATCCCAGAACGTTGAAAAGAGACCTTAGGATATACCATGGTCATTATTTTCTTCATGCTGTAACCATTTTGAAGATACTTATCTCAAAAGAGGAGCCATGTAAAGAAGATATTACCCATTATTTCTGAATCACTGTTGCTACATCAGTGTTTTCATGACTGAATTCCTCCCTTCATAAATATAGTTGAAAGCTCATACACTTCGACAGATTAAAATTAGGTTTCCTTTAGAAGACATTTCAAGAAATCAAGCCCTTAACATGAAATTGATTATTTTCGTGTCCAAGATTTGGCACATTGCCAAAGTGACTCTCTGTGTGTCACTTTCATAGGATTGTTAGCCTGGCTACATAATGAGGTCTGCATTTTTTTTTCAATAAATTGCTGTAACTAATGTTTACCAACTGTGATACTCTTAATTCTCTTCCACTGGAAGTATTTAGATGGCAACAATACCATAGCTTCACCCTAGAAATTTAAAGTATGGTAGTATTCTGACTGTAAAAATAGCATAATGTTTCTCCATATTTATCTCATGAACAGATTTCTCCCCCTCCACACCCTTTGCAAGTAAGATATTGGAGAGTGGAAGGAAGGTTTATTGTTGTTACAACAGTAACTGAATTAATTATTAGAATAGCCTCTTGGGAAATCATCCAGATATCATTCATCATCGGGGTCATATCTGGATTTCTTTATTAATGAGTTGTTACAGGTACATAAATTCAATATAATACACTGTGCATAGCATTTTAAAGTATCTGAATTAGTTTATTCAGTACTTTTAAATAAGTGTAAAACACTGATAAAAATACTACATCATTTCATATATTGCTTCTGGGTCTTCAATCAAATTAATTTCCATGCTGAGTAGATTTTCTGAAATCTGAGCTTTTTATACTTCCCTTTACTGAAGCAAGGAAAGTATATGCAGATGAATTTCTGCACATGTGCTACAGACCTGTGTGACAAACATACCTGGGCTTCTTGTAGTTCACCTGGGTGTTATACTCCCAGTTCCTAGCATGACTCTGCCACATTGTCACCAAAGCTTAAAGAGTGTTTGCACAATCTCACTTCAGCATAATGCATAATGAACCTCAAATTATCCTGCTTGGTGTGTAGGGTAATGAATTTCCAGTCAAGTTATTTTCTCTGAATGGGGTTGTAAAACACACCCATATTGCCCATCCAGGAAGTGTGAATTTGTAAAAAACAAGCTAAATTGCTTATCTTCTACTTAGCTCTGCATTTATTGCCTTTAGGGTTCCAACGTCCATCAGGGAGTGTGACAAATCCTGATTGTATTTACTACTTACAGCTTTTATCAGTTCACAGATGTGGAAAGAAGAAAGTCATTGGGGTTTTGTCTAGCTGTGTGTGTGGCTGCTTAAGAACTGGATCCACCTCAGTTGTATGTTCACTGCTGTGTCTCCTTTTGGTTTGATGCCACGCATAACCTACCTCTGTAAATCTGCCTTTCCTCACATATGAAGAGTAAATACTTTAGTAACCTTCGAGTAGTTGCAGAACTGGTTGGATAGCTGCTGGCCAAACTGAGTGTTTTCTGTTCCATAATTTGTCCAGTTCTCCAAGTGACTTACCCTCTTTCTACCTTTCTTACACTTTTATTTCTTAAGGGAATGGGTTCCTTTTGTTGCAGAAGTTAGGAAGAGTTTGGCTGCTGAGAGAATTGCTGTTTGCTTCTTCACTGGTGCTAATCAAAACAGTCCAGAGAAGGGAGTTCAGGCATCAGCAGCAGTTCTACAAAGCTTGTAAATGTCATTCTCTGACAGGTATTTTTTTTCTTCTAATCCATTCTAGCCATTGTGAATCTTATTAAAACTCATGCCTAAATAATTTCATTTCTGAAGCAGACAAATACATAGTATGCAGCATAAAGTAATTTTGAAAAGCTTTTTAGATCATGTGAGATTGAATCATTTCCTTTGAAGCATTCTCTAAGTATGCATTCATTAGAAGAAGCTGCATATTTGGAATGGAAAACTAGCCTGATCAAAAAACTACATTTGCAGTTTTGTGATGTTTTGGTTGTCAGAAATAACCAGTGTTGGTAGGAAAAAAAAGTATTTCTCGAACCATGTTATTGAAAATACAAACAGCATTAATTATGGAATGCTAGGAAATAAGTAGCAGTTTGGAAATATGAATATGAAGCATGAGTTACAAGGGGGAAAATTCTTTTGTCACAATTCTTTTCTGTTATGGAAATTTTGAGTAGCTGCAGTTTTATCTTGTTAGGAAAACTACTGGTTTTGAGCTGAGTTCTGCCCTTATTAGACAGTGCATTTTAGCATAACAAACAATATACATGAACAATGTATATACAAAAAATAAATATACAAAAATTGTATAAACAAATATTTACATAAACAATATATTTTAGCCTTCTCAGTCTTTTTGTCCTGCATGTCTTACATGACCGGGATAGATCTTATTCAGAAACTTCATCTTGTTCAATTTGTAGTTTATTGTGACAAGAACTGCAGAGAGAGGGGAACTGAATTTTTATGCAAAAATAAGCCATGTTTCATATAATTGTTTTCTCCACATGATAAATTTGAATATTTTCAAAAATTCTCTCTCCAAGTCTAATGCAATAAATATTGCCAAAATACTACCCAGATCAGTTCTGCCTCACCAAGGCTGGTGTAGCAGTTAGGATTAAAATTCCAGTCCATACTGTTAAACTGAGGTGGTAACTTGGCCACTTGAGGGGTAATATATTAAATGTTTTTTCTTTGTGATACTCTGTAATAAATTCTTTGTAGTTAGCCCAAGTTCTGCTGGAAAATTTGGTGTGACAGAAAACTTACCGACTAGATTTTCAATTTTCAGAGAAGCCAGAGGATTTGATAAACCCATTAACTACTGAATTTCAGTAAGATCTGGTTACTTGGTCCTTGTTAACCTCCTGAAAAATCAGTCCCAGTGCCTGACTTTCACACCGAGGCACCACCATTGCAGACTTCTTTCCTCAGAAGAAAATGAACTCTGTCCCAGCAGGGAGAAAGGTGAGCTGAGTCATCAGACTCTGCATGCAAAATGAACACACTGAAGCCCGACCTGCAACTTCCAGTTACCAGCCCTAAGTTTTATGTGAATATTCTGTCAGATTGTGGCCTTCTTTGGCAAGTGACATTTCCCGTGTGTGTGTGTGTGTGTGTACGTGTATTTGTGTGTGTGGTGTATGTGTGTCTATGTCCGTGTCTATGTATATGTATATGTATGTACATATATGTATGTCCATCTGCGTGTGTGTCTGCATGGTGTGTCTGTGTCCCTGTGTGGATGTGTGTGTGTGCGTCTGTGTCCCTGTGTGTCCATGTCCCTGTGTCCATTTCCCTGGGTCCATGTCCCTGTGTGTGCCCATGACTCTGTGAGTGTGTGTCTGTATTGTATGTCCATGTGTATGTGTATGTATTGTCTGTGTCCCTGTGTGTGTCCATGTCCCCACGTGTGTGTCCATGTCCCTGTGCATGTCCCTCTCCCTGTGTGTGTCCCTGTCCCCCCGTGTTTGTGTCCCTGTCCCCGTGTGTGTCCCTGTCCCTGTCCCCATCTGTGTCCCTGTCCCCGTGTGCGTCCCTGTCCCTGACCCTGTGTGTGTCCCTGACCCTGTGTGTGTCCCTGTCCCTGTGTGTGTCCCTGTCCCCATCTGTGTCCCTGTCCCTGTGTGTGTGTGTGTCCCTGACCCTGTGTGTGTCCCTGTCCCTGACCCTGTGTGTGTCCCTGTCCCTGTGTGTGTGTGTGTCCCTGTCCCTGTGTGTGTCCCTGTCCCTGACCCTGTGTTTGTCCCTGTCCCTGTGTGTGTGTGTGTCCCTGACCCTGTGTGTGTCCCTGTCCCTGTGTGTGTGTGTGTCCCTGTCCCTGTGTGTGTCCCTGTCCCTGTGTGTGTCCCTGACCCGGTGTGTGTCCCTGTCCCTGTCCCTGTGTGTGTCCCCGTCCCTGTGTGTGTCCCTGTCCCTGTCCCTGTGTGTGTCCCTGTCCCTGTGTGTGTGTGTGTGTCCCTGACCCGGTGTGTGTCCCTGTCCCTGTGTGTGTCCCCGTCCCTGTGTGCGTCCCTGTCCCGGTGCCCGTGTGTGTGTGCGCTGTGCCGCCAGGGGGCGCGGTGCCGGGCCCTGGCGGGCAGCGCAGCCGCGGGGGCGGGGCCGGGTCCCTCAGGCCGGGCCGGGCCGGGCCGGGGTCAGCGGCAGCCGCGGCGTGTGGGGAGCGTCGGGGACCGGGCACGGCGAATTTGTTCTTCCCTTTGCCAGCCTTTCTCCGCTCTCCTAAGGGATGGATTATGTAACCTGACACTGCGGTCTCCAGAGTTTTCCCAGTTTTCAGCTGACCTCATTTCAGTGGGCTAAATAAAATAGGTGTAATTGGCGGTTGGAGAACTATTTCAGAATTTCCGCTGGGCTTGTATGTATTTACTTCTGTAAGCTCTCCTACGTAGCCTATAGATGTGCATAGTTTTCAGGGAAAAACAGCAATTCTCACATGTGGAAGACATTAAACAGTACTGTTTCTGCTGCTTGTTTTGCATTCTTGTGCCATCATTTATTATTTCTAAAAGTAAACATATGTGAATTCCACATAAGCAATAAAGCTATCGGCTTTTCTTCTAATTTCTCTGTAGAGAGTAGAAATACGGTCATGACTATGTCCTGAGAATGTGAGGATTGCCAAAAAACACAGTAGATACTTTTCAGAGAAAAACAGTGCATGCCAAGTATCAAAAAACCTCAAGTTAGTGTGAGCAGATGTTGGTTACAGCTCAAATTGATGGGAAGTACATAATCACCACCCCGATAGCCTCCCACTGTCCCCTGCTGGTCCAAGAACTTCCCCAAAAGTGTGGTTTCAATTTTATGGAAAGCCTTTGAAATTTGGCACAGTTTCCAAAAGTATGTAGGAAAAAAAAGTCTGCCAGAGGTTTGGCCTCCAACTGTGAAAACAGACACTGCCTTTTCAAACTCCTCTCCTAGATCTACTGACCAACACCCAGAAGAGAGAATTTACATTCTTTTAGAATACGACAGGAAAATGAAGGTCTGTATGCTCCTGAATTCAGCTTTTGGTAGCATTTACATAATTTGTTTTAAACTGTCAACTGCTAGACAAGGCCGACTCTGATGTGAAAATATTTGCTTTAAAGAAGAAGGAAAGGGAAGTCTTTTCATATGTACTGCAGGGACGTTTTTTGCTTGTTGCTAGGACCGATTACAGCAGTTACAGAAAAGGAGGATTTCATTATTTACCAGCCATGGAAGCAAACTTCAGGCAATACTAAAACTGTAATTATTGTTTGTTTCTGTTCTGCAGACCCGGCTAAAAATCATATTTGGCGTGGTTATATGCCTTTTGCTTTCCTTATTACTTATGTGTATTATACTGCTTCCATCAAAAGGTAAGGTATTTCTAATCTAATGTAGTGTAAAATGCAGTATCTTTGGCTATTGTGGCTTCTAAAGTTCACAAAAGTTTATCAAATCGTGTTTAGGATTGTCCTGTCAGAATTGTTATGGCTTTATCACTTTACAGAAATGTACTGACAGCTGAAATATCCTGAAGGTAGAATTGAAATGCCAGCAGATGTTGAAACAAGGAACTCCTTGAAGTGAAAAGCACCTGAATTAACTTCACTGTGCATGATATATAATGTTCTTAGTCACAGCTGCCAAAATAACTCTCAGATCTTCTCATATTATTTTTCTGTGTTAGGGGTTAGGAGAGTTTCCCCAACAGTTAGTAATTTTCTTTAGCTTAATGAACTTGCATTTGTTTTTAAATGCTTGTGTAATAATTACAGAAGTTCTGTATCCAATTACAAGTTAAACTTTTTTTTTTTTTTCTGTAGATGGGGTGTGATGAATCATTTGTGAATATATTCAAGCTTGCATTTGAAAATTAAAGTCAGCATTGTATAAAATAGGGATGGATAGTTTGCTCTAGTATTATAATGCCAGCTCTAGGTAAATCAACACAGTGTGATCTGCTGA
Source organism: Vidua macroura (assembly GCF_024509145.1). Taxonomy (NCBI): domain Eukaryota; kingdom Metazoa; phylum Chordata; class Aves; order Passeriformes; family Viduidae; genus Vidua; species Vidua macroura. The sequence continues at coordinate 23,731,595 of NC_071577.1, forward strand.
GTGCTCTGGTGAAGCTTGAAATGAGTTTTGAAATTTTGAACATGAGTGGCACTGACTTGATGGTTATTGTTTTCTGTGACAAGTTAGGAACGGCAGCAGAAGTATTTACATGAACTTACCACTATAGCAGATTACTTGAATGCCTCTGAAATAATTAAAATATTAATAAAAGGCTTATATTCCAGTAAGACTGTCTATTTAAAGGACATTTTTTCTGTTATTATTCTTTTTTGTGTGTGTGGACAGGGGGACTGGGATGGAGAAACAGTTTTGTATTTACAACTAAATGTTATAAAATCAACCATCTGCTTAAGTCTTGTGAAAGTTAAGTCCTGCAGTTAATATGCAGGGTTTGTGAGAGGTGAATCTCTTTCATATCTGATATTTCTGTGACTAATGTTTATCCTGTGTTGTTGAGAGAAGGGTTGAAGGTTTCTGAAGGAGTTAGGGATGATTCTGTTATGCAGCATTTTAATATGAGGATAGACATATATCAGGTATATCTATCTATAGATAGATATAGATATGCATATATATTATGCAGTGCTGGAAGAGATAGTGCCTCAGAGTGACAGGTTTGACTTTACTGTCAATAGTGGGGTGCCAGATTTTTTGTCTAGCTAAGCATGGTTAAATCTGAGCTTTCACTACAGGGTAAATGTATGGTATCAAGTCAGACTTACTCCCATCAGATCTGCATTTTATGACAGACAAGGCAGAATATTTTTATGAGATTTAAATTAAAAAAAAATAGTAGTGAGGGAACAAAGAGGTTGGAGACCAAGGATCACTTTGGCAGCCTGAAGAAGCTGATGATGGATGATACTGTAGGAAAAAGTGAATGTATATTTTTTGTTGTCAAATACAGCTCACTGGCCTCTTCAGTACCTTAGCAATTATGGAGAACTCTTGTCATGTCTCTTGGAATAGTGACTCAATAACCAGTCATACCAAACATCATATTTAGATCCAGTAGGATGATAAAGAAATTATCTTACTTCACAGGATGCTTTTGGAGGAGCATTTTAGACAATTGAAGAACACACAGTTATGTCCAACACACAATTATGTTGGATGTGTCAGATTATGGCTTCTTATTCTCAGGTGGAACTGCAAGTGCTGCAGTTACCTGTTCAAATGCCTTAACCTTTTTGAGTTCTAAGTAGTCTACTGATCAGTTGTAAATAGAAGAAATATAAATTAATTTTGCAGTTACAAATTTTGTGAGCTGGAGACAGACAGGAAATGGCTACACAGCTGGAATGTTGTTTGTACATTCTGGCTTTACCACTGCTCAACTGAGAGGATGTGGCACTCTAGAAAGACAATTAATTGCATATGAGAAATGTATAGACACAGAACAAATAAATTTCTACTTAAGAAACCTGCAAAGAAAAATGGAAGAAGCATTTAGTTCTGGTTTTGTCTGCTAAGTTTCTAGTCATTTAATGTTCTTCAGACTTCTCAAAATGTGGTAGGTGGTTTTGATTTACACATGCAAGTGTATAAAAATGTCAAAAATTCTCAAAAGTTAACAGCAAAATAATTTTTGAGAGGATATTAAGAGGGAAATACGTGCAACTGCAAGTATTAGACAATTTCTGTGGGGCTCAGAAGAGGAGGGTGTGCAATATCAGTGTAGCAGATGGCATCCATGCCTAAGAAATCACTGACCATTTTTTGACACATCTTTGAGTTAGGAGTGTGTGGTGGGATTTACCTGACAGTGATAACCCAGCTATGACACTGCAACTCCAAATGGTTCAGAAAGGAGCTTTTCACTTGTGCACTGGTATATCTAGTCCTCTTCTGCAGCATAAACAAGAAAATACCTGTCTGCAGTTGAGAAGCAATAGCAGAACCATAGGCAGAGTTACAATTAACTGTTTGTATTTCTTAGGCTTCAAGTTGATCTCTTCTGCTGTTTTTAATGAATGTCCAAAGTCATGTCTGTCAAAATTTCTGTTCCTTATGTACTCTTGGCCTGGGCCTAAGGCTCAATCCCTGTTTCTCTGGTTTCACAGGTGAGGTCATAGAGCTTACTGCTCAGCCACAAAGTGGTGAGCAGTCAGTTTCTTAGGAAGAGGTAGTGTTCTCTGCATCTCCTCAGCCAAATCCAAAAGTGGAAAAGCAGGTTCAGTTGACGTGAGTTGATGCTGAGTGTGACCAAAGTCTTGGAGCAGGGTCAGGAGTGTTGGAATTAATTTCTGGTGCTAAATTGAGGTTTGTGTTTATAAGAATGCACATTAGAACATGTGGAATAAGCCATAAGCCAGGAGAGCTTTGAAATACAAAAGGTTGTGTTGGTTTACCCATATGCAGTCTTTGAAACGGAATAATCCTGGTAATACAAACAGAATTTCAGAGTGATGGAGTGATGCACATAAAGTTAATCTGAGTTTAATATAACTGCAAGTTATATTAACTGCAAATTTTACTTTATTAAGTTCTCTCATGACAGTGAACTGAAAGGTAAAGGAGAAGCTATCTGCACAGAACCAGTGATAATTATTAGATGTTTACAGATTTCTATCACTACAATTATACATGTAAGTGCAATATCCTTAAATGTATGAGTGAGTAATTATGATCATTGAATATATAAAACAAGTTACTCTGTGAAGCAAAATTCAGTGCACAGAGAAATGCAGAACTGCACCCTATAAATGAGAGGAAATGGACCACAAAGGATTAAAACTGAGGCAGTGGGGTGGTGAAAGAAAGTTAACAAAGCTGAAATTTGGTAAGCTATCATTTCTGTGGTTAGCTCTGCTGTTTGCTTCCTTCTCATCCATGGGCATTTGTTTTCATCCTTCCTATTTCATAGGGAAACAAACCACAATGAAAGAATTTGCCAAGCTTACCAATAGCCATCCAAATTAATGCCTATAGAGAGCTGCAGATACACTTTTTGTGTTAGTGTCTGGTTTGTGAGCAGAGATTTCAGATACTGTTATTGAACAAGTCTCTAGTTACAGAAGAGACAATCAGCAACAATTGAAGCAAACTATTGAAGATGCTGCTGCTATCTTCTGTTGCCTAAAAACAAACATTCCCATTTTTAAATACTCAAGTGAGAAATAGTTTTCAAATTTTTTGCAGTACAGTGGTAGAAGTTCAGATCTTAGTGGGCACATTTTGAAAATCAGCAGTCATAATAAATCTTCATGGAATATTCAGTATGTAAGGGTGAAATTGCTAACACAGGGAAGGTTTAAATTAGAGCTCTGAAAATTAGATCAGTGATGAGAAGTTTGTGATATTGATTGTCTCTTAAGATGAAAGAAGGAACCAGGTACCAGATTAAGGTATCAAAAAGGACTGCAAATTTTAAGCTTTCTATACAAAAAACCTTGGAAATAGATCTTGATTTCTTTTGCTAATAAGCTTATTCACTTAGAGATTTTTAACTGAGAGATAGTGATAAGTAATCATCATTCAACATAACTAGAACTGGATTCTTTGGAATTATCTTCTGATTTTTTTTTTTTAAGTCTGCCATCTTCTATGTTTATAATTAGTGTATCAAAGGTCTGTAATATGCAGTCATAGTATTAGCAAGAGGAATTAACTTCTTATTGAACTTCTTGGGATATTTTCTGGATATACTGTTAGCTCAGAGTTTATAGGGACAGGTTTTTGCCTCTGGATTGGCATTCAGTTTTATTCCTTGTGACAGCTTTCTTCTGCATTAGTGCAGACTTGGCTTGTGTCAGCAGGCAACCTGACATGTGTATTCTACAGTAAATAATAGTCACTTAGCAGAAGAAAATATATGTTATCATTACAAAGTACCATAGAAGGTAATATGAAGAAACATTTCCCAGGAAGTCAGTGTGATCTTAACAGAGAGGGCAACTAATGAGCAAGTGATGGAGCATGATATGAAACCTGAGAGCAACGAGTCATCTTGATTATCTGACTGTCATCTGAGAGCTCTGAAGGAACAAACAAGGGAAGTGGCAAAGATCTACTAAGCTGCAGTGTGACATCTCTACTACCTCTGAAAACCCTGGCAGAAGTCCCTTTGATTTTTAAGGAGGAAACATCGTGTCCAGAATACCTAGACCTGAAAGCTGACATTATTATGCTGTTGAACTTTAAAAATTGGCCTTTATCAGAACAGTTCATGTGTCTTTTGAGGATTAAGTATTTTGATTACTCTCACTCTTGTGAATTGCATAGATTCTACACAGGAACTGCACAGCATCTTCTCATTCTTCTTATCCAGCACTCTTCTTATCCAGTTGATTGACCTTGAATTTTCTTTTAAAATCTGCCCTAGCTTAAGCTGTTTAGATTTGGGAAAAGATATAACCAGACAACATCCAGAAAACCAGCCTCCACTTCTTGCATTATTTTAATACAGTTATCTGACCTGCTTAGAAATCAAATATTTGAGTACCTGTCTCCTTTCGAAATCATTGTCAATTTTCTTTTGCAGCATTAAATAAAAAGTTTAAGTTTGGGTTCACTCATTCATTACTTTTCAGCATTATTTTTACCTGCATTCCCTCATCGATGTTTTTCATGTGACTACTAAGAAATATATGTGGATTGTGATTATTTTGCAAGCCATTTTCTAAAAATGGTTAATGAGGCATGTACAAAATTTGGAAGTTAGGGTTTGCATCCTGTTGTTTGACCATTTGTTGAACGTGTGAAGGTCCTGATTAAAATAGTTGCCTCTACAAGTTCATGAAACCCATGCTTTAAAAAAAAAAATTAAAAACACCAAGCAACCTTTAATTTGTCTTTTGTGTGGAAAAGGCTTATGTGGACTCACAGGGTCTTCAGGTAAATATGTCTGTGTGAATAAATGGTTGAAATAAATGAGTTTGTCTAGTTAATTTTGCATTCCCAAAATGAGTCTTTCAGAGGCTAAAGGAACTTATCAGAACAGTAACGGGGAACTTTCCTTTCTGTTTCACCAATGCTTTGCATATCTCCAGGACTATGGTAGCCACATGGCACTAAATACAGAAAAAACAAAACACTGGACTAATACGTTTTTTCCCTCTTGTCATTAACAGAAAATTTTTGTCTTATGCTTAGTTGTCAACACAGATGATGGTCCTAGAGCTCTTACCTTGGAGGATTATTTGAATGGAAACTTCCAATATAAAACATTTTTTCCATATTGGGTGTCAGGTAAGCAAAACCTTTTCTCAAACATAGATAAGCCTTTCTAATATGTATTTCCAGTCTGGTTTACACAGACTGAGAAATGTATTTTCCTTCCAGCTTTACTTTGAATGAATGCTAACTATGAAATTAAACAATGTGTTAGTCAAAACTTATGGTTGAAATTTACTGTTCTGTCAGTCATTCTAGAAAATCCAGGTATTTGATGTTTCAACAGACATGTCTGAGTCAAGTATAAACTATAATTTTACAGGGGCCTTCAGTGTTTTATTTCTTTTACTGTCATACTCATTGCAGCAAGTGAAAGAAATTTGTCAATGTGTCAGTCATTCCTTAAGCAATCTCCTTCCCATGCTTTTCACAGCACTTTTTCACTTACCACTTGTAATGATTGAGGTAGTCTGTCTTCCAGGCCCTGTTCTTTGTTTTCAGTAGTACCTGGCTCTGCAATGAGGCCAGCTGTTCTAATTTCATTTAAGGAAGTGCTGACACTGCTGAAATTCCTGAGTTCCAGGATATTGCATAGAAAATAAAGCTGACTTTCTAAGTTCCTTAGGGTGGAGACATGAAGTTAATTACTGCTGATATAAATGTGTCTGTGTGTGGCTGAAGTGCTGCTCTTGTTATCATTGAATTGCATAGCCAAGGGAGACTGGAGCTAGCCTGATTACATTCTAGCACACATAACACTCCCATCTCTGTGCTGCCTCAAGCACTGTTCTCTGCCAGTAGCAAGAAGCATAGTGCCCCTTCACATAGAGTCTCACCAAGCTAGTTTTAGCCCACAATTTTAGAAGTGAAGTAAGCCTTATGAGTGAGGCATTGCTTGCAGTGGTTCAATTTTACAATTGGCAGTTTGAAGTATGTAGATATCACTTGTATGATTTAAAAATTAGGTCACTGTTAGAATTCTGTTTGAATGTCTGAAGAATGAAGGCAGCACAAATACCTAAACCTAATATTCTTCTTCTCTCTTTATAGCTTTCTCACTTAGACTTATCTTTCCTTTTAACAGTCACAAAACTCACACAAAAGTCATGCCTTAGATTCCATAGATAGTCATGCCTACAGCATTCCATATGTCTACTTCTCTTTTGAAACAAGGAGTTAAAATTGTATATCTCATCCTAAGGGTGATTTTAAACACAAATACTGTTATACAAATCACACAAGAGTGCTCAGAAGATCCAAGGGTGATCTAATTTCCTAAAAATGAACATCTTCACGATATTTCAGGCTCCTATTTAACTTTTAGTCTTTTTTTCTAGCTATACCAAATATGTAATTCATTCTCTCTGTTTATAGCAGTGAAAATAATAATATGAAGCTAAAATTCTGCTCTTTATTCTCTACCAAACTATAGCTCAGATCTTGAGGGTCAAATTCTATTTTCAATGAAGCCCACTCACCCTTATTTTGTAGGACTCTTGTCAGTAAGGGCAGATAATGCAATATCAGTTGTGTGGTGCTGCTTTTATCTGCAGAATGTACAAAGAGAATGTTCTGGTAAAATGATAAGCAAAGGTAATTTTCTTTAAAACATTTACATTTTGATACTGACTTTCTAATGGGTCTGTCACTGGCATTCTTGATCAGACATGAGAATAAAATCTGGCATTTACTTGTAAATAGTTGATCCTCTGTACACTGTATAATCTTGAGAACATACTCAAGAACTCTGAAGACTTGATAACTCTGTACCTCAGCATTGTTAGAAGAAAAACATTTTTTTATGTAGATGCTGAAACATATTTGTTTAAAACCTATTCTTTGAAAGAGGTGTGAATTTGTTTATCATATATGTTGTGTAGTATCTTTTGTGGAGGTAACAAACATTTTATCTTGTTTATAAAGATAATGAGTATCTTCATCAGTCTGCAGAGGATGATATTATTCTCTACAATGTTGAAATTGATTATGCAACCACCATCATGACAAACAGCACAATGGTATGTACCTTTTTCATTAATAAAAAGGCAGAAAAGTACAGTTGTATTTCAAGTTACAGTTTAAAAGTCAGTGAAACTAGAATCTAATCTACTTAATTTTTCAGAAACAAGTTAATGCTTCAAATTATGTGATGTCATCAGACCAATATTTCATAGCTCTGGAAAGCAATTATTCAAAGGTAATTATTTTAATATACCTCTTAATGAAATGTTTAATTTTATGTAGTATTTTGTTGATTGTGTTTACCATAGATAAATGTTTCTTGGTATTTTCTTGAGAAGGGAATAGGCTGTGGAGGGGCAGCTGATTATTTGTAATTAGATTATCTTTTTCAAGGCTAATAATATTCTCTTGCTTTATTTATGCAGCTATGGAGATACTCTTATACAGCATCATATCACATTTATGATCTCATAAATGGGTAAGACCTGATATTTCTTACAGAGAGCTGTGGCGCATACACTGTAGTGATGGGCTTGCAAGCATTTGTTCCAAAATTGTAGTAATGTGACTACCATCTTGACTTGCTTCTGTCTAAATCTGTCAGGTTACTTGTTTGCTTGAGAAAAAAAAATGTTCTCTAGGAAAAATCATACATTCTTTTCATCTGGATTGATTTCTATTTCATGTCCTAAAACTTTCACTGGTCAATATTCTCTTTTGTCGCCATCCCCTTCCACTAATTCATTCTTTTTATCATTGGTCTAATCTTCAGCTTCCCTAAAACTCTTGTAACAGCCCACACTGCATTCCTCAAAAGTCTATAGCTTCTCTCATAGCATTTGGTCTCTTTCCCAAGATTGCCCAAAACACTCCCCTTTCCGCCCAAAACACTCCCCTTTCCACCCAAATCCAAAGGAAGCCATCTGCCTCTGCAGTCACCTTTTTATGCTGAAAGCAGCAGCGTGACCAAATGTACTTAGTTCTGAGCAACAGGGGCCACACTGCGCTGCAGCATTCTTGGGAAACTGTTGGCTCAGGGTGACAGGAAGAAGTTGCTGCAAGCTGCTGTGAGTAGAGAGGTGCTGCATGTGAGTTGGGATCCTCAACAAATGCTGGGTGTGTTGCTGTCGTGCCTGCCTCAGTGCATGCTGAGTTCATATTTCCCAATAACCTGCTGAGACTGTAACACAGACTGCAACTACAGCAAATGACTGTAGGTGCTTGTGCAGCATTTGAAAACAGATAAGGCTGGCTCCTTAGGCTATTGAATAGGTTTTCAAAGGACTAAGTTTAAGCCTTTGCTAGCACTGGTGCACACTGTGTTAACTGCATGTCTCTGCCTGCCTTAATTGTGCATTGCTCAAGAAACAATAAGCAGTTAGAAAATAACTTTGTGACTTTTTTATTAATGTACAGTATAATGATCCATCTGCACTGTGCACAAAAAGCCATCTCAACTTCTTTCCTTTTTTTAGTGGTTTTGTAACAGAAAATCAGCTTCCACATAAAATTCAGTATATATCCTGGTCACCCGTTGGACACAAATTGGTTAGTAAAGATAATTAAGTGCTAGAATGAATTTGCTTTGTATGGCTAAAAGACATTTATCTGCCTTTGGTTTTTATTTTCTTAGGCCATATTTTTTACAGGCCTGTGTTTATTAATCTTGGTTATGAGAAATAATGACAAAGAAAAGTTTTAACTTGTTCAGATTTTACTGTCTGTGTCTCAAGAGAAGAATAATCCATGTTCTCAGGTACATTATATGTTTCAGTTTGCTCACCAGTCTTTATCCAGAATTGACCAACATAATTTTATATAGGATTAAATGCAGTTTCAAGGTCTGAAAAACAATTGGTTTCCTGCGGTTTCCCTTTGATGCTGAGTAACACATGAATTTAAAATGGAGATTTAGAGATGCATGATTTAAAATCTGTTCTAAAATTTTTACTGAACATAGAATTTGGTCTGCAATGTATAATTTATTTGCTGAGGTACCAACTCTTGCAGAATTTACAAGGGCTATTAGTGTACTATTTCCCATTTTGTATTCATTAGGTCTTGCTAGTGTAATGTAGGAGTATTGACTGCAGAAGATCTTTCTCTAATCCTGTTTTTGCCTGTACTCTTAAAAAGAAACTTTCTTGTCTTTAGGTATATGTATATCAGAATAATATCTATTTGAAACAAAGTCCTAGAGAGGCACCAGTTAAAATAACTAGTGATGGAAAACAGAATGAAATATTTAATGGTATTCCTGACTGGGTCTATGAAGGTAAGTAAGTCTTGAAGGGCAACATGATAAATACTTTGTTTAGATTGGTTCCAGTTTGCACAATCAATTTTAAAAATATCTGTGATGATACTCTTTTTTTTCAGCCCTAAGGATTACTTCTTTTCTATATGGTATTTACTGTACAATGTATGAATTTTGTATTCATAACACATAACCAAAATCCTGGGTCTTTGTTGCTGAAACTGTATCAGAACTCTACAAAGTTGTCTTCCTTCTGATGCAAAGGCAGAGGCTGGGAATTAAGATTTAAAGTTTTAATTTCAGTGAAAATTTGGCACTTCAGTGCATCCAAAAAAAACTTTAAAAAAACCTGCACACAGGAAAATTCCAAGTGAATTAAGTGGGATCTGTGTGCATGTTTTGAAATGTTTGATGTTATTTATTTAGTGTAACTGTCTTTATGTGTCTAGATTGCTGAGTAGAGTACTAAAATAGATTGGAAGGTAGATTGCAGTTATAAACGTTTTTTTTTTTTCTCAGAGGAGATGCTAGCAACAAAATATGCACTGTGGTGGTCTCCAAGTGGAAGATATTTAGCATATGTACAATTTAATGATTCTGACATACCAGTTATTGAATATTCATATTTTGGTGAGGACCAGTATCCTAGAAAAATAATTATTCCCTACCCAAAGGTATGTTTTATCATTCTTTTGACTTCCTTTCTGTTGAGAAATGAGTTACGACAATGAGAAAATTAACTGTGCTTAATTCCTTAAGTATTGCCGTGGTTAAATCTGTTGTGACTTAAGTAAAAGAAAACAAGCTTGGTCTAAGCTCTGAACAGCTGTAGGTACATACAAAATTTTAAATATAATATTAAAATATAAAATGTATTTTATATATTTTAAATATAATATCAGTGAAATAAATGGAATTACTCATTTAGGTTAGAAGCATGTGCAAAAGTGCTTAATATTTTTCAATTCAGTTTACTTGTTCTGGTGTGTAAACTATGCAGTAATTATTTTTCATTATAGTAAATAAATTATGAGACTAAGGTTTTTTTTATATATATATTTTAAAATAAAGGCTTCACTTTATTTGCACACTTCATAGTGCTTTTTGATCTCAACGGGCTTTGGATTTTAATTGCTTTCAAGTGCCAGATCTAAGGCAACAAGGTTTTGGGTTGGCATTTCTTCAGCATGCATTAGAAAGCTCTCCTGACTCTTACCTTGTTCATATGATTGCAAGGGATCATGTTAATGTATTTAAAGAATTTGCTCACCTGTCAGCTGGGTCACAGTTCTAAAGTAAAACTGGATGGTTTAGACCACGCATGGAGAAGAATTAAAAAACTGTGAAGAAGCAACCATGAAATCAGTTTAAGTGACCATTTCCCAATTGGGATGTCAAACAGCACTTGCAATCATGTGAATAAACTGGAGTTTTATGCTGAAGTCAGTGTAATGTGTGCTGCAGAGACTCCCACTGCAAACAGAACAATCGTTACCACCAAGCACATTTTCTGTAGAGAAAGGCACTAACTCAAATGTTTAAAAGGTTTTCTTCTTTATATATATAAATATAAATTATAGAAAACTAAGTATGTACTACTGCTGCAGTGTCACTCTTAGATCTTTTAAGACTATTTGCTCTCTTGTACTCAACTGAATTCATATTTTGTAACTAATCTACTTTCCTGCAAAAAGTGTTCTGATGTTCCTCAATCTGAATTATTCAGAGCGTGGTTTTAATAACCTAAAATATTTCCTTTGAAGGCTGGAGCTAAAAATCCTACTGTTAAAGTGTTTATTGTAGACACTATTAACTCTGAAGCATTTAATCCTAAGGAGGTGCCAGTTCCTGCAATCATAGCATCCAGGTAAGTGTGCCCTCAAATATGGCTTTTCTTGGTTAAATGAAAGGTTTTGTCCATTTGTATTAAGCCCTTGAACCTCTGAGTTGTACTTTATCTAACAGTGTACTGTCATATTAAACCCCTAGAAGGATCAGAAGCTAACTAGAAAGATTGCATTTTTCTTTTGGCTGTCCATATGATACATTGTTACAGAGGATAAAAAAGTACCCTAAAACAGTGAAAGCTTTGCTGTTGTTTCTTAGAGAGAAATGTGGGGAATGCAATCTGTAGCAATGCTACCTTACTCCTGTTGTTTAATAACTGCCATTTCTCCCTTTTTTTTATTTTTTTATGTTTTAGTGATCACTATTTTACTTGGCTTACTTGGGTAACAGATACTCGAATCTGTGTGCAGTGGCTGAAGAGAATACAGAATTTTTCAGTTTTAGCTATTTGTGACTTCAAAGAGCATTCAAATACTTGGGACTGTCCAGAGGTAATGAAGTTGGAAATATAAATCTAAAATTGCTGAAATTAGCATTTTTTAATCCCTGCCATAATTCTATTTTATAGTGTTTTATAACAATAATCTTTTACTAGTAGTGATACCTTTTTCAGTATTTTAATTGCTGGAAGAGGGGTGAAAAATATTCATTTCTCTAGGAAATAAAATCACTACATTTTTTCTTTGTGAAACTTAAATAACAACCAAAACAAGAACAGCCACCACCTAAATACTATTGAGAGGCTTTCAGTAATGTTGTTTATTTCCTTCTTGCGTTAGCATCTTCAAAAGTGAAACCATATAGGATTTGTATTTTTTTAAAGGAAATCTTATTATGCCATGTTGAAATTCCATACTAAGGACTTCTTACTAAATCATGTCCTTTTAGATTAATGTTAGATTATTTGAAAGAACATACACTAACAGTAAGGCAACTTTTCTGGAAGAAGAAATTCTTCTGTTTTATCAAATCATACTGTTCTAGACAGTAGGCAAGTTTTCAGAAACACAATCAGATCTGAAAAGGAAACTTCAGGCTAATTGCAACAGTAACTACATTTGGTTTCAATATGTCATTCTCTGATTTAGTCAGTTGGGAAAGAAGACTTTGCTCTGCTGAACAGAACAGAGCTTTGTAAAGCCTGAAGAGTGTACACACAGATATATTCATATAGATCCTGAAGGAAAGACACCCCTGAATTTCAGTAACTCTAGTACAGAGATCTCATTTGTTGTCTTTTAGCATTGGTGCTTTTGGCTTGTCTTGTTCTTCGGGTTCATGGTACAGAACACCTATTAAAACTAGCATTAGATGAAAACTTGAACTAATTGGAAATAAAAGCCAAGAATATTTATAAAAGCATTCTGTATAGCTGATAAATTACAAATTCAGAGTTAACTGACACAGCCTTTTCAAGCTAAAAATAATTTTTACTCCTCTTTACATGAAAACCGTTGCAAATTTAAAGGGAATTTAAGGTCCTGTTATTTCAAAAACATTGTCATTGAAGTAGTATTCCACAGAGAAATATTGTAATTTAGTAGGGGAAAAAACATGTTTCATGTAGCATTTGCTACATTTCCTAAGTAATTATTCCAGTTTATAGGTACATTAACACTGAATCTCTACCTTGCCTGCAAGTAAGCTATATTTTAATAATTACAGATTTTAATGGAAATAAAAAAAACATATAAGGTTTCTAGGATTCTACCACAATCCAGTGAAGTACTTTAACACAAGCTTAACTTTTAGCACATAACCAGTTTTATTTACTTCAGTAGATCTGTTTATGTGTTTAAAATTAAGCATGTGCTTAATTGCTTTGCTGGAACCAGACCAGACCAGACCAATTAACATCTTTCAGGACTTTGTTCATGATCCTTGTTTAATTGCATTTCTCCATGAAACCTTATTTATGGAGTCACTACTGACGTTTCTATAATTCTGTATTTATACAGTGATACAATGCTTTTATCACATTAAAGTTTGCACAAATGGCCAATCGAAGGAGTGTGAACAGATGGGACTGCTGCATTAGCTCTATTTGCCATCAGAAAGCATATCTCTGAACATTTCCTTTGGCAAAAATAGTTCTCATGTTGAATTCAGATTGCATTGAGTCTCTAATGTATAATAAACAGGCTATGTTTTATGTATCTGAAAAAAATAAGAAAATATAATCTACAAGTTGTTCCCAAAGTGTAGATTCATAAGAAATGTTCACATGTTCAGCTCTTTCTCATGTGACTAGACCACAGAAACCAATATGAGCAGTGGAACTATTCATATGAGTAAAAGGTAGGCATGTCTTTGTGAAATTGGGACTACTCAAATGAGAGAATTTAAGTATATCCCTAATACACTTAAATTAGGGATCAAGATCTGAGTTTTAATTTAAAGAAAGGAAAATAATGTTAGGATGCAGATATAAAACAATACATTCCATTTTTATTATCTTAAAAAGAAATAAAATCCATCTTTTCAGTTAGTAGCTCAGTGGAGCCCTTGCAAAATACTCATCTTCTAAGGGACAAGGACCTGCAACTTGAAAGTCACTTTGTGGGGATTAAATTAGAAGGGAGAGCACATGATTTTAAATAGTAGTGAGATTATGTTGAGAGTAAGAAATACAAATCATATTCCTTAAAAAGCAAATTTGTTACATTTATTTCAGACTGTGAAGAAATACTGTATTGAATGGACAATATAAAAAAAATTTGCAAGATCAAAAAGGAATGCATTGATTGAATGCAGATTTTTATCACTAGAAACTTTACAAGTAAAACATAAGTACAAATGTAAAAGCACTTTCAGCTGCATCATTCATGCTCAGATAAGTCTGTTTCCAAATCATCTTTCGGAAAAAGGAGTTAAGATTTTCTAAATTTATATTCATAGTCTCAGAATGCCTAGTAGCCACATCAACCACTGCTCTAAGTCAACATCTCAGCTCTGAAATCAAAGAAAATCTAAACTGAATTTTTAGTATTAATATTCCTGATAATATTTTACTTGGATTTTTGCCAAAATATTAATGAGATTAAGTAGTTTTTCATTCTTGTTTTCAGTGAAAAAGTTGCATAATTGCTTTAAATTTTATTTAGGTCTAATGACAGCCATTAAAAACAATAGTTGAATTAATGTAATGACCTTAATACAGAAATATTATTTACTTAGACAACCTCCAACTCCCTGAACCTTCATAGCAAATATTCTAAAATTTTCTTTTACAGGCAGCTACTGATTTATTTGAAGATTTTGAATCTCCATAAACTCAATCTTCTTAAAGAGTGTACATTTGCTTTTGTTTTTCAGAATCAACAGCACATAGAAGAGAGTCAAACAGGATGGGCAGGCGGAGTAGGTTTTCTTGTTGTACTCTATTTTAATTCAGTTAAAAGCTACAGTTTCCTGCATCTTCCCATCAGTGTTTTGAAACATGAAACACCCTTCTGAGACATACAGCACCACTACTTAGACTTGTTGCACTGTAAGACTGAGGCTTTTAATGCTGTGCTAGATATAGAATCTGGCTACCTGCTTTCTAAATTTACAAACCTATTTCGGTCCCAACCAACTGACTAGACAGGAAAGTTGGTTGAGACAGAAATTAATGAAGGGAGGAAAGTAATGAAAAGAGATAGATTTACAGTGCAGTGTAATCCTTAGAAGCATTCTGGAACTTAAGAATAGATGTAAAATTCCTCTGGTGACACTAGGGCAAGGGATAAAATGGGCTATCTCAGTATCTTAAGAATAAAATCTGTCCATTCAGAACAGTTTAGTGCCAAGTGCTGCACATCTTCAGCTAAGGGGGAACCTTCAAGATAAGATACGCTCCTTAGAATGGCAGGTGATACTTCTCTGGAGTTACCTCTTAGCCAAAGATGTTTTCTCTGCCCAGTAACCCTAGACAGCCATATACCTTTTGAAACTTGCAGTAAAAACAAACCTACAAGGAAATCGTAAGAGCATGAGATCAGTACTTACAGTCATATAGACTGTATTCCAACAGTGAATATGTAGTGTTGCTTATATTTACTTTCAGGCAGGGGAAGTTAACAGAATCAAGTGTGTGAACTTCTCACTGCCTGAATATCCTGTAGTGGACTTAACAATGAGATTCAATTTTCAGTGCACTGTCTCTTCAGAGATGTTTTAATGAGAAGATCATATATTTACAAAAATCAGTTATTTTACTGGGTCCTTTTTTTTTTTTTTTGACACTTTACTTGAGGTTCTGATGACAGATTTTTATTAGAGCTAAAGAATTTGCACATATGCATAAATCCCAGCTTTTGCCTTTATAGGCTTTTAAGTATTAGGAATCACAGATACAGTCTCCAGGAGAATTTAACTTGTAGTCACAAGTCCTAGTTGAGCTTGAGTTAATATTATTCAAAAGGTATACTCACTCAGGGATGTTTGACTATGTTTGAAGTGCTTGCACATCATTCCTATATCTTCATATCTTCATGTTTTGAAAACAAAATTTAGAGTTGCAGTAATTCAATCTTGACTGACAATTTTAGTAAAGATGTGATTCTTTGAAAGAAAAAAAAAGTTGAATGATCTTATCTGGTATAATCTATTATTTAAAATTAGTGGAATAGTATGGGAAACTTCAGATATCCATTTCTTTGATGCTGTGCTTGCTCAGTGAAACAGACAAGCTGAGGTCCACAGAATACTCAGTCTGGCACCATTCATGAACATTAGCTTTATTCAGACACATATTTGTTAAAAATAATTTCTGCCTGTTTTTAAATAACTAAAGAAAGATTATTCAGAATATACCAATTATTCTACTTACAAGTAGAGAGCTTATTTATTATGTTCTTGAGGTATCTATATTATCAGTTTAAGAAATTCAAAATGAAAGAAATTGTAACATGTGATCACAGGGAGTTTTAATATCACAGGTACAAACCTGTGCAAAGTAGTTTGTCCCATTTGAACTGATTAAATAGCCTTGTTACTTTTAGTATGTGTAGTATAATCTGCTAAACAGCTTGGACAGTCTTATGTCTCATCTACTGTTTTTCTTCCATTGTTTCAGTTCTTTGTTTCTGCACCATATTTTACGTCAGACAGCAGTTCATACTACAAAATTTTTAGTGACAAAAATGGTTATAAGCATATTCATTACATCAATGGCTCTGTGGTAAGTCAAGCCAAGTGTTCTACATTGATCTGCTGTCCTGAAATAATTCTACAATATTCAGTAACTTAAATGTCTCACTACACAGGAGAATGCAATCCAAGTTACAAGTGGAGAATGGGAGGCAATATACATTTTCAGAGTAACAAATGATGCAATGTAAGTGTCATGAAGTAAAAAGGTTGTGAGTGTTATCAGTAAAAGCAACGCTTAATCATTTGAACACCATTTGTTAGCTCATCAGATTATAATTAGGTGTAATTTGTTTTTTATCTGAATGCATCCACAACAAATTTGTATGCTAAGGCACTGCATAGGTTTGTAAACATGATTTACTTATGAAAGATTCTTTGCAAATTGCCCTCAATTTTCTATTTATTTTTATCACCCGTCTTAGAGAGGCTTATTTAAAAACACTTAATTTAATCATGTGGTTAACCCTCACACAATTTGCAGTTACTTGTCTTTTTATGATCTCTGTTTCAGCTTACTGTATAGATAGAAACAGCTTACATAATTGGAGAGATTAGCTCATGAGAATAGAGAAGATAGAACTCTTAAGATAGAACTCTATTTATATGGCTTATGTGTCATCTAATCATAGTCTGAGCAAAGATTTATTAAGATGAAAGGTATATAAGCTTAACTACTCTTTCATCACATGCAGAAATCTCAAAAAGTCTAAATTAACTTCCAAGACGGCTTTTCATCTTGATGCTTGTTCATAGGTCATCACTTTATGGATTATTTATTAACATATAAATGAATTTGCAGTTTCTATTCAAGCAATGAATTTGAAGGCTATCCAGGAAGAAGGAATATTTACAAGTAAGTGTTATCAACATTATCTTAATGATAGTAGCTTAATAGAAGATTTCTCTGGATTTGTCAAGAAAACAATTTCATTTCAAGATGTTTAATGTATAATTTCACAAGCTATTTTAACTAAATTTTAACCTCAGATTCTGTCTGACAATTGAGAGAAATGACATCTAGCATTTAAATATACTCTTGGGAAAAAATTGATAAAAAGACCAAGCATTTATTTTAAATTAACAGTTGTGAAAGTACAGGGCCTGCATCCAAGAATATGAGAGAAACATGTAAAGTTAATTTTAGCAAAATAACAATTTCTTTGTTTGACTTTTCTCTTAGAATCAGCATTGGAAATAAACCTATGAGAAAACAGTGCATTACTTGCAATTTAAGGAAAGAGAGATGTCAGTATTATACAGCAAGATTCAGTGAACGTTCAAAGTATTATGCCTTGATCTGTTATGGTATGTATGGCATGGGACCAAACATATAATTAGTTGTTCTTTAAAATTTTATCAGTGCTGTAGTTAATACTGATTATCCCAAGTGATTTTTGTATGACTCACAGAAATTTCACAATAACCAGGAAAGAGACTTCTCATGTTCTAAACTTTTGTGATGTTTCAGTAAATACAGATATATTCAGGAATTTTTTTTAACTTTTTCAACAAAAAGCTTGGGATTTTGAAAATTAAAATGAATTTGTGAATGTCCTTAATATCACAAAACAGATTTTAATCCAGCTCATGAGAGCCATGTTTTTTCTTCTGGCAGCAGCCAGAACAGGATTCAGAAACATATACTGTTTTCCAGTTTATGTGATCAAAGTTAGATGTGAGAAACTACTGTGTTTCCCAATTGAAATTAAGACATGTGTCATCCATAAATGTTGGCTATTTAGCACCTGAGAATGTTTTTTAAGAAATGATCTAAGAAAAATTCAGTTCAAGATATGTGATCATTGAATCCACTCACATGACTCAAGTATTAAAGGAAGTCTTAGCTCTTTTGTAATAAATTAGTTAATTTCAGTGATCTGAGGTTTCCTCCACAGCTGTACTCAAAAAACAGTGACATCACAATCTAAAAAAAAAGAAAAGGATCCAAGGTTTTACTTTTGTGTACTCCATATAAAGTTTACTGTTCTTGTGATTCTGCACTGACTGATCAGCTGAAAAGTTCCTTAGAACTTCTGTTGAGGAGAGAACCAAATGTAGCAAATAACAACACCTTTCAATCATTCTTGCACAAAATAGTCAGTAAGGTCATCACCATGCGAAAGGCACTCACCTTCACAAATACGATGTGACATGTTCTCAGAAGAATGTTTCACATTGTTAGTTCTGCATTCACGTTATGTAATCACATCTCAGGTATTAACTAGATGTCACTCCATCTCTCAGGAGGAAGCATTAGTAGATTTAAAGTTGCTTCTATTATGTTTGCTGAGCAATGTCTGTATATATAAAAGTCTTTGTACACACAGTACCTTATGTATTGTAGCAGGGACTTACACAGCAGGGAAGATTCAAATTTTTGCATCAGCTTTGAGCTCTTTAACTCCTGTCAGCTATCAGTGTTAATGTAATACACACTGCATCACCAAATTCCAGCTTCAAACCATAAACTGACTTTTTATCATTCTTACAACAGGTCCTGGGATTCCCATTTCTACTCTTTTTGAGAACCATGGTGATAGAGGTACTGCAAGTATCCTGCCTATTTCTGAGCAATTGGTACACTCCTTTACCTCTAATCCAGATCAAGGTCTTCTAATACAATACTTAGGATTGTGATCAAGAAGTCTTTCATCTTGTTTGGTATTAAAATAACTAGTGTCTTTCTAGATTTGTTAATCAGTAAAATCCAAACATGAATGAACACACTGATGCATTTATCTCAATTCCTGAGTCCAGCACTTTCATAGCATCCTGCTGTTTTTTCCTGTTTACAGGAAAGTAGAGAGAAAATGAACACGGGCAACTCTTTGTCTACCAATTTTTGAGTCCAACTTTGTAGAAAACATTATTGTGATTTCCAGAATATTCCTTTTCACATTTGGATGAACACAAAACTTTCTTTTTCATGAGGCAACACTACCTTAAACAAAAGACAATAGTGTACTATTTCAAGTTTACAATTTGACCTGTTGTGCTGTACTAACTAGAATTTGGATCAATGACTTCTTCAGCCATCAGCAGAGGTATCGGAGAAGAGCAGAAGCTCTTTCAGATGATCAGTTCAAATAACTGCTTCAGACAAGGTGTAATTATTGATACAAAGTGTGATCTTCAGCAACAAATATTCAGAGCCCTTATTCTTTAAGTAGCCTGTTAGTGAAGACTGTATGCAACCAAGTCAAGCAGGAACTTTCTAGCTATGAAAATATTAATTGTTCTGCAGTGAATCTTCTCTCTCTGTCCCTTGTTTTTTTCCTTAAAAGTTCTTCTCCAACTTTAAGCCTTCAGTTCCTGGAATGTTATGAAAACTAGCAAACTTCAGAGATTTAGCATTCTCTTCCTTCCCCAATAACAAGTGGAAATGAGCTGGTAGTTGTAATGGTCCTTACAATTCAGCCTGCATTGATAACCCACTATTAATTTGAGTGTTGTCTGACCAAAAGACACACAAAAGCATAAGGAAGACAAATGCTGCAACATTGTTAAGCTAACTTAATCTGTGGTGATTCATGTAGAAGTCGGTGAATTGCAACATCATATTGTTTAGACTCCAGTAGCAGTTGGTACATCCTATTTTACAACCACTTAAAAATCTTTGCAAATGGAGAAGATAGGTTAACATGCCTATTACACTTATGCTATAGAAACATTGTGTTCTGGTATTTCTTTTGCAGGTTTGAATAGATTTAAAGGTTTAAATACAATGCATGCATGGATTTTTTTTTTTAATATTTAATCCATTTTTTATACCTCTCTGTTTTTTCTGATTCAGTTACCTTTTATGTAAAGGGCCCCTACTATCTTATCAAACTATGCATTGCATGAAATGCAGCTAAGTGCCCAAGTGCAAATATGTGTTTCTTAACCTCTCTGCAGCAGAGAACAGTTTCTTGTAATGGATTTTCACCACTGGTTTCATCATGCCTCCCTCTTCTGTGCTGTTATTCTCAGGAATAAAAACAAATTCAGCCTTCTCTTTAAATTCTTCATTACCTTTTTAGAATTAATTTTCCATCAGTTCCTTGCTTTCATAATCTCTTCTGTGGTGCAAAACTATTTTTAGTAAATCCATTTTCATTGCAGTTGGCAGCATTTTGAAACTATATCACCCATGAATTTTAGTAGGAGACAGTTAAACTGACATAGATCAGTTTGGAAGTTCCTTCCACGATACCTACAATTTAGTTGCGGTAATGGGGAAGTTTCAGGAGTTTGGAGGGGGGGCTGGAAAAGGGTTCAGCTGAGTTTGCCTGAGCATCCAAAAGCAGGATGATCTTTCAGCCATAAAAAAACCCACTTGAATCTGCAAAACTTGTCAAGAGTACTTTGAAAGAACGAATTCCAGTATTATATTTCTGGCATGTCCTAAGCACTACCTAGCTCAATATATGTTGAGAGAAGAATACTTCTTGTACTTTTTTGAACATTTCCAGAAACAAGGAGAAGGGAAAGGTAAAGGAAAAAAGAAAAATCTCCTGTAGTTTTAAAAGGTTCTTTCATTCTGAAAGTGAAGCTAAAAGTCACAGATTTCCATTATGTTTCCAATATTCTTCATCCTTCGCTACTCATGGGAAAACACATAAATAAACAAGAACCAATGGATTAATAATATACAGTTCTGCAATCTATCCTGTAAGTTAATTAAATTTTAAACAGTAACTTTTAAATTATGTAACTGAATTTAGTCTAAAGCAAGTAAAACGATAAATGCTAGTACTGTTTAGATTTTTAAAAGAAAAAACAAAAGAAAAAAAGTTTACTAAGTGAGCAGTAGTAAGGACAGTGAGATGGTAAGTCTGCTGTCTTTGTGTAGGAATGTACTGTACAGTGGTTAAATGCAGCTTTGCCATAACCCCTTGAGAAATTGAATTTCCTGCATTACCCAGAAACAAGATACTCCCTGAGGACCGTGTGCTTGACCACACTGCCCGAGGGTCTCGGAGGTTAAACTGACATTAGTCTGATAAGCAAGAGAAGAGATACAGGAGATATAGGACTGTGTTTTACACAGTGCCATGAATTTTGCATTTCTAGCTCCCCCATTTTACAAAACTGGGATGAGGGATCTGCAGGAGAAAGCTGTTTCCTCTTAACATGCGGGACTCTAACACTCAGAGGCAACATGTGAAATGATTTGCATTGCAAAATGTACATCCTATAAAAATCTAACGAGTATTTGTGCACTGCAATGCCAGTGCTTTTCTTTCATTTAGCTATGTGATCAAGCCCAATTAGAAGTGTCTGTGTGGATTTCATTACTCTGCTTGTAAAATTCACAGATTTCCTTTCTGTTCTAATAACACAAAGTAAAGGAATCTTAATTACTGAAGAGAAATTAACAATAAATATAGTTAATAATTCAGGCATTTCTTTTACTTAGAGCTCAGAGTATTGGAAGACAATTGGGAATTGCAGTCTGCTTTGCAAGATATCAGACTGCCAAAAGAAGAAATTAATAAGCTTGAAGTGGATGGTATAAGTAAGAACTACCCATCTTTATTGTACTTCTTATTCTTATCATTATAATATTTTGCCTTAATTTTGCTACAGTAAATATTGTCTTTCTGTAGAACAAAGTTGTTGGCCTGTCAAATTGGGAAGAAGAGGCCTGTTTCTGCCCTGTTTAATAACAGCTGATTTGTCTATGCCTCAGGGTATCTCTCAGTAAAATAGTAGTTAAAATACATTTGTTTCACAATGCACATTTTTAAATCTTTAATACTATTGATAAAGAGTTTAAATATTGTGTAAAAACAATATAATATGGTGGTAATAAAATGGGAAATGTAAACTGCTGTTCCTGTATTGTGCATTATATTGACTTGCTTGCACTGTTCTTTTCAGTAGTTACTTACCAACAGTATCCCATGGTTATAAATCAGTGTAAAGTGTCCAAAAGTAATATCTGATAATCTTAAAATGGTTATGCTTTTCTAGGCACCTGGAAAAACTGAGAATCTAGACTTTTGTGAAGTAATAATTTAGCGTAGCTAAATTAATGTGGGTTTCTTCAAAGCTGTTCTTCCACAGCTCAATATAAACAGTTAATTGCATCAGTTCTGTAATGCACAGTTTGTGCATTGTGTACTATGTGCTGATTCATGTTCATATACTGTTACACCAGACTCTGGATTATGCCTAAAGGAATCATTTCAATCATTAAGAGTCTAATTTTAATTTGTCTTTTCTAGCTTTGTGGTACAAAATGCTTCTACCTCCACAGTTTGATAGATCCAAGAAGTACCCTCTTCTTATTCAGGTGTATGTAACTCTTCCTTTCTTTGAATCTTGTTGTTTTGTTAGAAAACATACTTTTTCTAATTTAACAAAACCTGGGACATTTGCAACATTTTATATAGCAAAAGCAAAACTACTTGGTTCTGTTTCATTTGTTGAGGTTTTTTCAATGTATTTCTGGAATAGAAATGCATCCCAATGAAGATTGATAAGGATTTTAATGTTAATCTTAGCATGGTAAGGATTACTTTCTCAGAGAAAGAGAAAGGCTAAAATCATGTGGGTTACTCCTTGTAGATCTTAGCTCTGTTGCTTCTTCTCTTTGTCATGAGGCAGTCTGAAAGTATTGATTTCAGCTTTGCTAATATGAAAAAATACAAGAGCCTGTTTCAATTTTTAAGATGAAAAGAAAATTAAGCCATGTGGACTTGCTTGTTAAGAGCACTTGACAGAATTTATTGCAGGCAGAAAAGCAATAAAAATTGCCGTGGTGAAAAAAGGAAAAAAAATATGCAGAAAAGAGAGCTGAGTGGGTGTAATAAACAATTACATCATTTTTTATTAACCAGTGATGATCCAAAGGTCCAAGAATGCTAAGTATGTTTGAAGGTTAGAATAGAGGAGTCCTGTCCTTGAGGTCAAATTTGTAATTTGCATTAAGCCATTCTCATGAGGAGTGTCTCTGTTTGCTCAGCAATGCGGGGTGTGTTCTGCCCACAATTCCAACAGCACATGATATTCCCTACTGAAACAAATAAGGTCTGGGGATAGCCAAAAAGTGTAAGGAGCTGTATTTCTTAATCTTGCTTTTTTTTGGCATTACTGACTGCATGTGGAAATCAAATGCAAAAAAGCAGAAAAGCACCAAAAAGGGATGTTACTCCTAAGGAATTTGGAGAGACCAAAGAATTGAATCTTTGAGAGACGGCTTTTCCAAGGATTCCCCTTAGGACAAGCAGCTGAAATTGCACCACTTTGTCTGAGCTGAAACTAATTATTTCTCTTAAGGATAAGACCTAAATGATTAAAATGGATTTTAGAGAGCAAAATTTCATCACTAATTGAAAATAGTAGCAGAACTGTTTGTCTGCTGGGCCCTCTGAACCACAGTCATTTAGCAAAATACATGTGGAGGAAATGTTATCAGTGCCGATAGCTATAGTCCAGTGTCCAATAACCACTTATAATTTTGTAAGTATGAGTGAAAAATGTGTGAATTTTCTTCCTCAGGTATGGAGGACCTTGCAGTCAGAATGTAAAGGAAACCTTTAGCATTAGCTGGATAACCTATCTTGCAAGCAAAGAGGGAATTATTGTTGCTCTGGTAGATGGCAGAGGGACAGCTTATCAAGGTGACAAGATTTTGCATGCAGTATATCGAAGACTTGGAGTCTATGAAGTTGAGGACCAAATCTCAGCAGTTAAGTAAGTAGATTATCTCCCTGTATAGCTGTTGTATTTGCACACTAAGTAGTAAGGTGAAAGAAATACAAAGAATTCTCAGCCTTCTGAAGACCTGAGGTCTCCAGAATATTAGACAAAAACACTTGTAAAAATAAAATTTTAGTGTTTGCTTGATGTCAGTGAGGTTTTGTCTGGTATATTAAGTCCATATATCACTAAGTCCACATTTGGACCTCACCACTTACATTGCATAAGAGACTCATCAGAGGCTTCAATCCTAAACCTAAAGAAATACAATTGTCAATGGTGAAAGTTAAGCCAATTATCAATTTTTCTGAAGTTATTTCCTATAGGGCAAGTCTACCTCAGTGACCATAGAGATTAGCCAGAGATCCATAGGGATTTACCTCACTGATTAGTTAAAGGTCAATGAGAAGTTTGTAGCGAAACTGAAACTGACACAAAAGTTCTACAGGTCAGTTAGTCACAAACTTGCATTTTGTGCTGTTGTAGGATAGTTAAGAACAGAAAGTGCCTGAGGTCCCCTGATAAGTGTTCCCCAACAGCTGCTCCTTTGCATGAAAACACTTTGAAGTGTTCTAAGGGAAACTGATTCCCTATGCAGAGATTTTGAGAGAAAGTGAAAGATGAGGATTGCAAAGAAAGGTTTTCTTGTTAGTTTTACAGATGCAGTAACACTGCTAAAGTAAGCATTTGAAGAAGTGTTTGACCCCCACAGAGATGACTGCAAGGCAGGAGTTTAGCCTAGCCTTTGGTGTGGAATTTGGCCCATCAGAGATAGATTGGATAGATTTCAGAGAGGCCAGAGATAGACTGATGGATAGATTTCCAGGTGCAACAGTAAATACCTATTTCCTCCAGACTTGAGGAAGATACTCGAGTATCTTAGCTAAAAATTGGATGTAGCAATCCAGGTTTTCACAGCTTTCTCTGCTTGTTTGAGAGCGCTGCCTGTACTTAAAAGTGTGTGTGAGAAGGATATCTCTTCCTTCCTCTTTCTGCTTTGTGATAATTCATATCCTCCTCAATATTATTAATATAAATGTGCCATTGTCCTTTTCAGTGACAAATGAAACAGAATAGCTGTATATCATGTTAAGTTTTTCTATTATTCT
The DNA here is from genome assembly GCF_024509145.1 of Vidua macroura. Lineage (NCBI taxonomy): Eukaryota > Metazoa > Chordata > Aves > Passeriformes > Viduidae > Vidua > Vidua macroura. Next base: position 23,756,672 of record NC_071577.1, read on the forward strand.
ATTATTTTATTTTCTATCTTGAAACTTTTAGAAGGAGTGGCATACTTCAAAATATCAGAAGAATGCTTCTATATTATTCTGAATCATCACTCAGATACAGAATATCAGAGGGAACCTAAACTGATTCTGCAGTTGCAAAATCTGCTGAGACAGACCATGAAAAAATGACCTCAGACTTCACACTTCCCAGTTTTCTGTCAGCACCTAGACTAATTTTTTATTCAGTTAAATGTAGTGCATTCCATCTTCCTGATCTAACACATGGATTAAGATGCATGATTTTTAAAGAGCCTCTATACTCGAGTGGGAAGTTCTTGGAGGGGCTTTTACTGTAGGTGGAGCCCCAGGGATTAAGACAGTAATATAACAAAACTGAATAATTTTTTGGCTTTTCTAACTCTGTCCCACCCAGATAGTATCCCACATTTTGGGTGTTATCAATCACTTGGGCTTGTCCTAGTAAATAACTATATAAGTAAATATATAAGTAATGTAAGTAAATATATAAGTATAAATATAATAACTATATAAGGAATATAAATATATAAATATTTATATATTTATATATTTATATATTCCTTATATAGTTATTATATTTATTTATAAATATATAAATAAATATAATAACTATATAAGGAAATATATAAGGAAATATATAACTATGTAATAATATATAAGTAAATACTATGTGTCCTGATGTGTATCTGAACTTATTGTGTTTATCTGTCACTCTCTACCCTCTGTGGTCTTTTGCCTCATCCTCTTTTTTTTGCTTTTGCTATTGCATCTTTGGAAATACAGTCTCCACACTCTGATGCAGGATATTTGTAGGAGACCTAATATTTATGGTTCTCTTTGACTCATAAGAGCATAAGAAGTTCTGCACCTTTTATACATTTCAAGCTTATTACTGACTTGGAGCATTAGTAGATGATTCCTTCATTATTATTTTTTATTAAAATAGCCATAAGAACTTTTCACTTTTCAGGCACATAATAAAAAAGCTTATTTCTCCAGGGAATCCCTAATCTCTTCAGAAGTCGATACTGTTCCTGTTGAGAAATCAAAGTATTACCTCACTGTGACATCAGTATGTTGGGTATCTTGCACGATAAAGGCTGAATGTTAATGGTAATCCAGCACCTTTAGCACTAAAGCAATGAAAATTATCCTCATCCAGTGGAATAAAACTTGTTATTATGAAAGTATTGATTTCAGTATTTTTTATTCTTTCAGGAAAAGTTCTTCGTCTTCCCTTTCAACACCTATTGATTGAATAGTTGATGCTTTGTAGAAATCAGGCATGCTATGTTGATTGTCAGTTTGCTCAAATTGGTGGGATGTGTGGAAAAAAGTGCAAGAAAAACTATTTTTTGCTAATTTGTTATTGTACTAGTTATTTTTGATAATAACGCATATATTTCGGTGATTTTATTTTCCACAGAAAATTTATAGAAATGGGCTTTATTGATGAGAAACGAATAGCAATATGGGGCTGGGTAAGTGATTGGAGTTTTTATATTTATCTTTAAATCCTGCGGTATAATATTTTTTTTTATTATTATTATTCCAGGTTCTGTCTTAAGTATATATAAAATTTCTTCTGCAAATGTATGATGGTATTGCCAAAGGGGATGGTTCCTGCTGGTACTTACATACATGCAATTGCAACAATTCAAGCCCCCAGAAATGAATCTTTGGCAGCTCAAGAGGGAATTTTGAAAAGCTCATGTCTAATACATGTTTGGACTGGAAGTTAAGCCAAATTAAGACATTTTAAATGGCTTAACTTTTAACTTAGAGACTTACTGTCAAAATTCAAGTATTGTCCTTTCTGATCTGAGTTTAAAATAGTGAGAAAAGTCCTGTGACTATCTCTCATCAGAAAATGTGACCCCTGCATCATCCTGAATCACTGTGTATTTGCCTGGCTTTGCAATGGTTATCAGGGATGAATCTGGATCTGAGGGGTTTACAACATAGACAACTTCATCAAGACGTGGAAAAATTGGGCAGTATGGAAGCCATTCCAAATCATTAGCCAGTCTGTTTTTCGTCTTTGCTTTTTTCATGTATTTCTCTTTGTAATGCTCCTAGAACCTTTAATAGCCAGATATATTGCCTCATCTTAGACAGCACATGAGCAGAGTTGCTAAAATCTTTCTATGAAGCTTCTACCAACCAATATTTAAGTTACTTTGGTACAGTTACTATTGTCACACCAGAATAAAATGGGTGTCATACAGTGAAATTAAATGATACAGATGCTTAGAAGTGAATAATTCTAAAGTGACATTAGGTAATTTAAGGTCTCAAAAAATATTTTCTTTTTTAAATCACATCATATTTTATTTCACCACAGTGTTTCCAGAACCAACTAAGAGCTTGGACACATTGTATTCCAATAGTGGATATAATATTAAAATAAAGGCACTACTGCCAAACCTATCAGCCTTTTTTTCCAATTTATTTCCAATTTATTATACCATTTGCTGGTCTGTAAGCTTTGAAAAGAATTGAAAGGTGTTTCCTTATTTATAGGCTGCAGATTGATAAGTATGCATGAACTTGTGCTTTCAGACTCAACAAACTCTTCAAGATGGCAAAAGCTCTTAAATAACTACTAAAGTAATTTGGATTGTGAACTCTCTCTCTTGGCCTGTTACAGTGAATATATTTATCTGCCCAATCCTAATCCCTTACTTTTTGGTCTTGTGGACTGATTTTTTGGAATCAGATCAAATGAGCAGATCAGATGAGTTGGAAAAATTCTACTAATTACTGTTTCTACTACTATATCCCTCACTATCATTTCAAGCTGGAAAGTCAAGAGGATGGACTAACTTAACTTCTGTACCAAAAAAAAAAAAATTTAATAATTCTGCTTATTTCCCTTAGTCTTTCCTATGCTACTGAAGTAATCTTCAGAATTTTTCATGACACACCATATTTTTATCCCTTCCTCCATTCAAAAGTAAACAGAAACCCATTATTTTGCAAAGACCTTATATGAGTTTTTCCAACGTCAGTTCCACATCCTGTGGAGAGCCAAACCAAAGGCTTTTTATTTACGTTATTTTCCTGTCTCAGCAACTAGCCCCATTCAGTTTCACAGATCTGTTATATCCAGCTTACTTACTGCTTTGCCCTTCTTATGGCTGTGAACTTATTCTTCCTTTCTGGGTCCCCGTTTGAAGAATCAGGCCAGAAAATACTGGGACAGTGGCAGGCAATAGGGAGGAATTGCTCCTGAACTAGATGGGTATATTAGTACTATGACTGAGTTCAATAGGCTAATCTTTAGCAAAACCTAGGTAGTTTGTTAAGGGAGGGGGAAAAACCTCTAACTCTTCTTGGAGGTGCACCTTGAAAGGATGAGAGGCACTGAAAACAAGCTGCTAGAAGGAAAGTTTCTGTTTGGTTTTAGGAAAAAAAAAAATGAAAACACTGATCACTGTTGAAGCAGCTGGAGAGGATGGGTACTATGGATGAGACTGCAATCAGTATCATTTCCATCTGAAGTTAGCCCTGTTTTGAGCTATAGGTTGCATTAGATTGCCGTGAAGGACGCTATGAAATTCAATTTCTCTGTGACTGTAAGTGGTAATGAAAGCAGTGATAAACTTTGAAAAAGCAGCAAAAGAAGAAATTATTTGATAGATTTGTCTAATCTCTCTGACAAGAAATTACATCAGATCGATTTGATATCAATAAATTAATTTCAAAAAACTCTCAACCTTTTGTTACGTTGTCCTCCATGTGTGCAAAGCAAATTAGTTAATTTGGAATTAGTTTATATGAGTTTGACTCAGAAAACAGAATGATACTTCACCAGTAATTTTAAACTGTCTGTGATTTCCTCCTAGTCCTATGGTGGCTATGTAACTTCTCTGGCACTTGGATCTGGCAGTGGAGTATTTAAATGCGGAGTGGCTGTGGCTCCTGTTTCCAGCTGGGAATATTACGGTATGGAAACTTGTCATAAATACTGACTTGGAAAGCAAGATGTAGCATTTAATGACTTCTTAAATTAAATCATTGCAGAGACTGGCAATTTGAAACATAAAGACATTCAAATTACCTAGATTTAAAACTTTTAAGACCTTAAATTTAATGTTTTTCTTGCTGAAAATAACTGAGTGCAACTGGCAGTTTGGAACTGATTTTGTCACAAAGAAAGTATGTCTGGGTAATTCCATATGCACTTCTATAACAGTAAGTGCATAAAGCCCTCTCAATAAACTGCTGTTAAAGAGTGATCTGCCTTAAAGTCCTATTAAAGCATTATCACTGAATTCAGAAACAGCTGAACTGATTTATCTGCCAGCAACAGAATCATAGTACATTTCGACTTCTGAAACCACAGATGACCTGTGTCAGGAATCAGTATTTCTGATGACTGCAAAGTTGTTTGCAAAAAGCAGTGGAAAAAGAAAAGAACTATTGTGTTCAATATCATAATTTTTTAATTAAATACTTTTCCCTCTAAATGTTTCTCAGCCACACCTATATTGTTGTGTTACAATACATATTCTTATTTATGTTTATGGAATTAGGCTCCAAACTGTTGAGAGGAAACAGCACTGGGTGTATATTCCCAAGGCCTTCCTGTGTGAATAAAGCAGGCACATAGTCATACTTGCCGACCTGTTAAGCTTTTGGCATGGTGTTAAGGAACCTTAGTGTAAAAAAAAAAATCATGTCATGAATATTTTCAATGAGTAAAATGTAGCACTTTGAACACATTTACTTAGCATATGGTCGTTTTCTAAGAAGTCTTGGTTATGAGAAAAATTTTTGGTTAAATGGGAAAGATTCCTTCCCTGACTGCTAGCACAGACATTCCTTGTATTTATGGTGTTTTGCAAACAAAGGGGAAAATATTTGTATGACACAGGAAGCATAGTCTTCGTGTTTTCACTGGCATCAAGATTTTTTAAAGACATTTTTACTCATGATCACAAAATTATTTCCAGAATGCAGGCATAAAGCACTGCTTTCGCAAGAGTCCCTTAATAAAAGATGGGTTATAAAAATTTGTCCCAGCATCACAATTCAAATGAAGTTTTTAAGTTCAAGCAGATTAGACCTGCACCATTACAATCTCTACATCAGCTGAATTTCAGGTGGCAATTAAAGAATCTTGCTGAAAGCACACTATAAAATCCAAACAGGCAAATGTACCTCCACTAAGGAAGGAAGGAAACAAAAGGAAATGAGTCATAAGTTTTGGCAAACAGATTAACATTAGGGTGAACTGTGTTGGGGGCAAAACTACAGGATGTTACATCCTTGAGTTTCTGAGTAGTATCAGTATGTCACAGGATGTACTGGCACCTAGAGCTCCAACCCTCTTTTAAAGGCACAGATGAGATTCTGGACCATAATCTTTTGTCAGAAGCTGTCCCACCCCCCTCCATTTTGAGTCAGAGCTGAACAGTTATAAGATGTAAAGGAAGATTCCATTCAGGGACAATGTATAGTTAAAAGTATTATATCTGTGACTGTTTAATTAAAATTTATTTAAATTCATCTGCTTTTCCTTCCTCAATAATTGACAAGCTGAATCTTCCACTTAGTCATTATAATGCAATTCTGCTGACCTCTGTGGACTTGTTGTAGCTATACTGGTAGAAGAGGGTGGAAAAATTGGCTCAGAATACTGTAGAAATGTCAGCCATTCAGAAAGAGTCTATTTTATTGAAAACTTAAGCCCAATATGGTTGTTTGACACTGTGTTGACAACAAATATTGCACATTTTCTGTTTTCATGAAATGATAAAGAATTTTTATAAAAGATAGACTACTTAAATTTTTTTGGTACTTATATTACAAATTATCTTCAGAAGCCTTGCTTGGCTTATCTGGGAGACATAGTACACGTCTTTAGCTCTCAGAGGTAGTACATGTAAATGATACATAATAAACGATGGAAACAAGAGTATAATCCTGGGAGGATTATAATTTCTATGTTTTAACATCTTTTTTCTAATACAGTGTATCAAACTGGACAAGATAGACAATCCCAATTCTTTAATGATTACAGTGGCCATCACCTGTCTTTTGAGAGGGAAAGATGACAGCTCTTCTTTGTCAGAAAGCTTTGACTTCCTTAAATAAATAAAGTCCTTGTAATACTGCAGCTTGACTGCTCAATATGTGTCAGTTCCTCTTTCAAGGCAAGGTCATAAAGAAAGTCATCTTCTGGTAGTGGCAGCTGCTGTGTCAGTTTTCCATAAATTTTCATAACAGCTCCTAGTTAAAGTACAAATACCAAGGCAGCTCAAAGAGAGATGTTTCAACTGATTTCTTGGTGATGGATACTGTTTAGTTATTCACATTTATTTTGTCAAATCTGTTACCAGTCTTTGTTGTAGTTAGAAAAAGGAATTGAACAGAGACCTGCAAAACAATGGGCCACTTTTTCAGTTCATGTCTGCATCCTTTCCTGCTCCCTCTAGTTGTTGCATATTTACATTCAATAGGAAAATGACAACATGCATATCCATATTTACTGTTAATACACATACAATCCTCAACTCCTCTTTTTACAGTAACAGAATTAGTCTGTGTCATCTTTCCACCATGCACCTTTATTGGCTCATTGCCTTATTCAACTGGCTTCTGGAGCTCAACCCAACAGCATAAAGCTGTATCAATTAATTACCTTTATCCCCAAAACCTAGATAAGTATAAAACCACTATTTCTGCAAAGATGGTTTGGAGAACAGTAAATAATTAGCATTCATAGCTGATTTTAAAATATGTGTAAATTTGGTGTGTTATGACACAATTAAACATCATTTAATTTCCTATGTGTCCCTGAAGCCACAAAATAGCTGCACTTTCTTTATCTATAGCTTTTTTCTTCTTTAATTTCAGCATCGATCTACACAGAACGATTTATGGGTCTTCCTATAAAGTCCGATAATCTTGAGCACTATAAGGTGAGAATTCTGTTTCTGTGCCAATCTGCCTTAAATTTGAATCACACTTCTATGGATGAGTGGAACTGTGAAGAAAGAAAGTGGCCCACCAGCTCTCATGGTACAGTCCTTTTGTAGCAAAGCTACTGCCATGAAACTCTTATCTCCATAATGAATTGTAGGTTTGTATTTATAAATCCCAAAAATGCTAAATGGAAGTCCTTATTCTCTTACTTGGACAAGTCAGACTGTTCTGCCAGTGCAAACCATTAGCCTAGAAAAGAACTGAAGTGAGAGGGATTAAAATGTTGATCTTAATAAGGTTTTAGTTGGTACTGTTAGCTGAGATATGCAAACTGCTTCATCCAAATTTTGCTCTCTGATAATAAGATCATAAGGACACTAAATGATCAGAGCAGCTTTCCCTACCCAGTACAGGTTGCCATTCTTTTCTTCACATTGGTAGGAAGTCTGTGGTTTCCTTAGCAGCACACACACCAGCTCCGGATACAGAGAGGCCTGGATTAGCATCCAAAGAACTTAGTGGAAACACTCCTGTTAAAGATTTGGACTGTATTCTCAGTACGTATTTCCATCCTAACCTGAAGAACAGAAATGCTCAATACCAAACAGCCCTGGTGGAGCTGTCTGGGTAGTCAGGAACTAGAGCATTCTGGGAATGACATGACTAGTGGTGTTCTTTGTATGAATTGGCCCTTAGAAAAGACACTAAATATCAAATCTGTTCCTGATAGTGTAGACATTTGTGACAGCACAAAAAACAACCTGCTGCAAGCCAAGCTTGCACAGGGACCTTCTATGGACAGATCTCATCAATATGGTGCAGATTAATATTTTTTCTTCTGCTGGTGCTTTTCAGAACACATGCAAATGATGTAAGAAAAAAACAGTATTTATTTATAGGTATTCATGTCCTGAAGCCAAAGTCACAGATCACAGATGCACAGAATAATTTAGTTTGTCAAAGACTTCTGAGATCATCAGGTCCAGCCATTAACCTTACACTGCCAAGTGCATCACTAAACCATGTCCCCCAAGTGCCACATCTACATGTCTTTTAAATACCTTCCCATATGGTGACTCAATCACTGCCCTGAGTGATTGTCAGGCCTGTTCCAATGTCTGATAACCCCTTCCATGAAGAAAATTTTCCTCATATCCAGTCTAAACCTCCTCTGGCGTAATTTGAGGCCATCCTCTTGTCTGGTTGATTGTTGCCTGGGACAAGAGGCCAAGCCCCAGCTGGCCAAAACATATCTTCAAGGAGTCATGGAGAATGTTAAGGTCCCTCCTGAGCCTCCTCTTCTCCAGGCTGAACACCCTCAGCCATTCCTCAGAGGACTCACTCTTCAAACCCTCACCAGCTTCGTTGCCCTTCTCAGGATACACTCCAGCACCTCTGTCCTTCTTGGGCCCAAAACTGAGCACAGGATTCGAGGTGTGGCCTCACCAGTGCCCAGTAAGGGAGGTGATCACTTCTCTGGTCCTGCTAGCCACACTACTTTTGGTACAGGCCAGAATGGCTCTGGCTGTCTTGGCCACCTGGGGGATGCACCGGCTCATGTTCAGCTGTTTTCAACCAATTCCCACAGGTCCTTTTCTACCAGAGAGAGCTTTCCAGGCACCCTTCCACATGGCCCCTAGTGCTGAATAGGGTTGGTTGTGACCCAAGAGCAGGACATGGCACTTCGCCTTGTTGAACCTCAGACAACTAGCTTTGGGTCTTTGATTTAAGTTGTTCAGATCCCTCTGAGATAGATAGATAGATAGATAGATAGATAGATAGATAGATAGATAGATAGATAGACACACACACACACATACATATACAGCCATGGTTTCTATTGTAATCTCAGATTGATGTGAAGTCACTGCTGTCATGTCAGTTCAACTGTGTGATTGTTTTTCTACTAGGTAATGAAAGCCTTTCAGCACTATGAATAAGTAGTTTAAATTGAAGTTGCTGAACTGTTCTTTTTTCCTCTCAACAGAATTCAACTGTGATGGCAAGAGCAAAGAATTTCCAAAATGTAGAGTATCTTCTCATCCATGGAACAGCAGATGGTGAGGTTTGCAAATGGCAGAACAAACACAGAGCCAGAATCACTTTGTTTGAAAAACATTAAGCATCTATTTTTGATTGGGTCAGGTCTTAGATCTTTGGTAGATTTCCATATGACCTATCATAAGATGCTTACTCATTCTTAGTAGTGTCAACTGTATCACTTGATAATTAGTGGACACAGCTAAATGCACTCTAACTTTATGCTTTGTGGTATTAACACGTTTCAACAATCTTTTTTTTTTTTTCTTTTTAGATAATGTACATTTTCAGAACTCAGCACAAATTGCAAAAGCTTTGGTTAATGCACAGGTGGATTTCCAGGCAATGGTAAATAATAGACTATTTTTCATTTTGAAAAGTGGTTCTTAACTTTATCAATAAGCTTATCTGACATTTGGCAGTGTTTTTAACTACCCTGTTCAACTGAACATGCTTCAAAATTTGGCAATTGCTAGTGCATTTGTTATTCTTCATAAACAATTTCTCAATTTCTTCCCCAAATGATTTGTCTGCTCTTTTTTTTTTTTTCCCTTGCCCTTTGCATGCTAGCAGGATTTTCCTCTTGTCAAGAAAAACTTGGAGGCTTTTAAAATGAGCCAGGAAGAATAAGAATTCAGCCTCCTTATATATGTTTTTGATTCCAGCTAAAAGAGGAAGGTGAAAGAGCTGAGTTCTGGGGCTGAATTGTCACTAGTTGTGATAGATTCAATCTTGAATTGGACTTGCCCACAACAGGCAAGAAATGAAAGAAACAAAAAGGGTGTAAGATATCCAAATATATATTCAGAATCAGCAAAAAAAAGTTCTCTGAAGAACTTGCATGGGATAGCAGGCACAGACAGAAAGAGAAACACATAGGCAAGAGGTTGCAGGATATAAAGGAGAACTAAACAGGGGAAATGTAGATCTGATGTATATGCTAACCTCTGCTTCCAAATCATTTCTCTCAGGGCTAATAACCAAAGTGTGCTTGCTATCAAACATACTGATCTTCTGCCCGAGTCTGGTTTCACAGGGCCATGAACTCCCCAAAAAGGGATAACAGGGGTTAATAGGCCCTTTTATGTATTACACATTTTCTGCCTCCTTTGCTGATCTTTAGCAAATCTGGGTTGTATCTTAAGTATCTGGAATACTGTATGCAGATGTAGTCATTCTGGTTGAGGGGAATGGCAGATATTTCTGCGTTAGCATAATTCATATGTGTGTTTTATTTCCAGATTGTCACTCACAAGTTTCATGGCTCTGCTGTAATGCAGGATGTTTTGAATAGAACTCAAACAACATTTAGCTGAAATTTTGTTGCTTAGAGCTCAGTACTTATTCCTAAGCAAGACTCTTACCCATATTACCCAGGCCATGCAGCAGGTCAAGGGAATTTCATCCCTAACAGCATCTTAAGGCTCTTTTGCCTGACTTGAAACAACTGGCCTGTAAGTACTGAGGCAGTAATGCTTACTCTTAAGTAACAGAAGGTTTAGAAACCTTTTTTTTCAGCAAGAATAAGAATATATTAGGAACTGATGAAAAACAATTATCAGGCTCCTAGTCTTTCTTGAGCCATCCACTTTCTTATGTGTAACAATAAAATACATTTTTTGTATTGTTTAACTCTTGCAGAATTGAAAATATAAGGGGTTTATGTTTTGGTTTTGCTTTTTCTTTCAGTGGTATACTGATCAGAACCATGGAATTCCAGGCCTTTCCAGCAAACATCTCTACACACATATGACCCACTTCCTCAAACAATGTTTTTCTTTGTCAGAATAACTAGGATACTCAGAGCATGCTAAGGCATCTGAGACATCTTTGGGAGAATGAGAAGACAGCAGTACCCAAGTTGTATAGTGTTCAGGTGAATTGATCACAGGAACTTTGACATTTTAAACTTGATGTTTACATCCACTTTTGATATTGTATATTAGCAAAAGTTATGGTAACAAATGTTTTGACACATTTGATACCTGTTTGACAGAAAAAATAAAATCAGACTGTAAAGCGTCTTGTGCATCTATTGCTGACTTGCTTAAACTTGCTTAAATTATATTCTGCAGTCCAAGAAAGGTTGTTCATTGCAAATGCACACTGTCAGATTAATATGATTGCATTTGTTAACTAGAACTGTAAAATGGGAAGGGGCAAAGGAAGCAGTGCAAATACCTAATTAGCATCCAAGAACCAGTTTCTCAAAATTTATTTCCAACTTTTTGTAAAGAATCCAAGAAGAGATAGGAACACACAATATTTAACACTGAAGTTTGGGTACTCATTGAGAGTATTGAATGTGTTCATATTTTATTCAACTCTTATTTGAAACCTTGATTCTGCAAAACTTTTAGTGCTCATGTTTAAGCATGAAAGCAGGACACTTATGATAACTATCATATATCAGTGGGTTTTTCACCTGTATTCAAAGAATGTGAGCCATATTGACCTGTTTTTAATTTCTAATCATCACCTCAGCATTCAAATTGATCTCAGTGTCATTCATCCCATACTAGAGGGGAAGGATCAAAGGATTGTGCTTTCTTTGCTTTGTTTCTAGTGCAACTATTTTAGGAAGTCTTTAAAAATGATGGAAGCTAATAATGATTGCAATACTTGTATTCTTTTCATTAGTAATTAAATCAGTCCTGTCATAATATAAGAATATTAACAAGATAATTGGCAAGAGATCCATTGTAGATTAAACAATTCCTTGGTCATGTGTTTAAAAAATTCTGAATTAGTCTTCTGCATAAGAACCATGGTCTTTCTGACCCAACCTCTGCTATTAGCTGTTGAGAGTGCAAAATAACCTAAAACAGATTGTCTTGCTTTGTTACAAAGCAAGCTGCTTCAGAACTCTCAGTGAGAGACCAGTTGCTGCTTCTTTGTGGAAAAGCAAGGGGTTTCATTTGACTTTCTTGACAAAAACATGGGGTCTGGCCAAAATAATTAAAATGTGGAAGTGATTTGCTATGTAACAGCTTCCTTCGTTTGTTAATGGCAATATCAAATCTGATTTTCCACACATGAGAACATTCCTTAGATACATCTTTATGCAAATGTAGTTGCCAAGCTGTTTGTAATGGTTAAATTATACTTTGATGGGAACTCTTCAGAAAATACTCAATTAGTTCAGGTTTTTTTGGAAACACTGCCAATTACGTGATGTTAATGAGCTTTTTGTTGGTAATGTAATTAAAATTCAACTGCCATAATGGCTAAAGGAAAAAATTATAGCTGTAAGAAAGTTAAAATTAAGCAAATATAACATGAAGTGGGCCTAATTAGATGTTGATTATATGGTCCTATGTGCATTTGCTGCACACAACAGTACTCTCAGAAATATGGTTGTCTTACAAATAAGGAATACAATTCAGTTGAAATAATGAGATTTAACTCTCAATTTCTTATATTGATACAACACCATGGAAATAATTGTAATGTTGTGGTGAAAGAGAGAAAAATTAAGCTCTTATCTGAGATGCTTATAAGTTTAAGATACCTGAATATGTCAATGAGAACCTAAGTAATTTCCAAAAAAGCATGGTATCAATCTCACATAAATATCAATACATTAAGGTCACTTTAACTTCTGCACCTTTATTTTATTTATTCTATTGAAAATCCTCTAAGTTCTGGAAATTTGGGCAGATAGATTGGCCCTTTGTCAGTACTGTAAGTAATAAATGATGCAATGTGTTGTTCACACCCTGCCCACAGGTCGGATGTCTGAAGGTTTTGGAAGTATTTGAAATAAGGGACATTTCAGGAAAATCAGTCAAATAAAATAATAGAAGGTACCTCTTTCTCAAGAGGTGCATTAGCTATTTCATTATTAATCTGCCCTGAGGCCTGTTTGTTTCCTAAGGCAATCGTACACATCTTCCAAACTGTCCACCATCTACTTTGGCTTGTAGGCAGCAGTTGTGGGGATAAAAAAAAAATAAAAATCATTGCAGTTGCTGCCAACATTTTTCCTTCATTGTTTTTCATGTTGTTAATTTCTTTGCCTTACACAGTGTTCTTGCCAAAGAATGGGAATATGTCTCCAGCAGAGTGTGACATTTACACTGAATTGCTGAAATAATGTTTAACCTGAAAGCTTTATGATAGAGCAACCATGTGTTTTGATGACCTGGGAGAAGATGTCCTAAGTCTGTGAGTGTCAAAAAAACCCTCTTAAAAATACATCAACATCAGATTGCTGGCTGGCCTGTGCTTATAACAGGTGATACCACAGTCAGTCACTAGAAATGGTGCAGAGCACTGCAAACCTACCCTTGTACTATAACAGAATCACAGTATGGTTGGGGTTGGAGGAGAACTTTGGAGGCCTACGTATCCCACTTCCCTGTTCACACAGGGCTACCTACATCCTATAGCCCAGGACTTTGTCCAGATGGCTTTTGAATATCTAAACGGCATCTGGACACTCTACAGCCTCCCTGGGCCACCACTACCAGTGCTTGGTCACCCTCATAGTAAAAAAGTGCTTCCTTATGCTCAGACAGAACATTCCAGGTTTCAGTTTGTGCCTGTTGCTTCTCGTTCTGTCACTGGGCACCACTGAAAAGATGTTGGCTCAGTCTTCTTTGGAAGATATCCCTTCAGATATTTATATACAGTGATGAGATTCTCCCAAGCCTTTTCTTCCCTAGAAAGAGAACATGTTCCATTCTGCCTTGTCTACAAACACAATTCATGTTACAAGCATTACCCCAAACATTCACTGGATAGGTATTTGCCCTACTCCAATCAGAGAGAAGAGCCTTAAGAGGCTACAGGACAGGCTCTGTTGTAACAGATCTTCAGTAGTTCAAGTTGAAATGGCTTGTCCTGAGGTATCAAGGTGAAGCTAACAAAGTATGTGAATAAAAGTATATATAACTATACTGCAAACATAGAATATGGTGTGTAAGAGCCAAAACTAGGACACAATTTGAATTAAGCTAAGTTCTTATGACAAGAATGAATATCCTCAAAGTTTTGCTTCCCACTTTCAAATGTTTTAGAGGATCTGGTTTTCAAAAAATGCTGAGCACTTTCTGTTCTTTTCTATTTTGGATAACACTCTCACACTTCATACCACGTCAGACAATGGAACATGAGTCTTCCAATACCTGTCATATAAACAAGGTATCCAAGCCTCTGAAGACAGGAAGTAGTTTTTCTGAATTAGGTAGACAGGCCCTTGATAAATAGCCACAAATTCAGTTGTTTTCAAGCCCTATGAATTATTTCTAGCTTTTGCAAATTAAAACTAGAGCTGAAAAGGAAAAATCACTTTATTCTAGGAGCTGAAGTGTACATAAATAGTAGAAAGTCACTGATTCCACTCCAAACCTGTTCTCATCATCTACCTTATTTGTGCTGTGTGAGCTGTGCACATGAAAGAACCTGCAATCCTTTTACTTCAAACACAGACCTACAGGATTTGTTTCACACAGGATTACTGCAGCTGTAAGAAAGAAAAAGCCTGAAGAGAAATTTAGCAGAAAACCAGTCAGGTTCTAGAATATGGTTAGTGTTATACTCATTTTACTCGGATATCAAGTCCAATTCAAACTGCATTCAATAGTTCCCAGTTTGCCAGTCAGTTCCAATTACAAGGCACAGCTGTTTAGAACATTTTATAGAGTCATTTGAAGGCTTTATATTTAGTCTGAATAATTCATAGTATTTGCTAAGAGCATTTGGTATTACTTTCAATTATGAACATTGTCTTCTCAGAATGTAAAACAACTAGTACATATTGGGCCAGCTCTTCTGCTTGCGCAAATTGATGCAGCTCCATTGACTTGCAGTGGAGCGATTCCAACTTATGTGAGCAGACAGTGTGGGCTGCAGCTCAGTTACAATGACTGTGGCTCCTGAGGTACAAACCTCTCATCATCCCTGGCGGGATGCGCAGAGCTGCATGCTGTGGAAAGGCCTTGAGACCCCAAACTCACCCTCCATTTCAGAAAAGCATTCATGCTCCCTGAAATGTGGCCGTGGAATTGTACACACACATAGGCACACACTGTGTGTGTTATGTACAAGCACATATTTATGGATGTAACATGGTGGTTTTTTTATGTGTGCATGTGTTTACACATATGTTCCTCCTATATTAGTTCCCATTCTGAGAAGGGGAATGCTCTTTGTGATTATCGAGCAACAAAGATAGCAAAATGAAAGGGGCTGCAGAGCCCAGCCCTCTGAACTCACAGCTGACAAGATTAGGAGAGAATGCTTTCTGTATAATATAACAAAGTAAAGGGTGTGGGCCTGTGGTCATACCCCAAGATACAGCCTCCTCCCTTTAGACATGTAATGGATAATAATACAATAGTAATAAATATGTAATGAAGAAATACACAGAAGAATTTGGGCATGTCACTTTTTTGAAAGCATTTGATGAGTGCTTTTTTACTTTTTACTGTTAAAAGCCAGCAAGTTCTTAAGTCATTAAAATGTTCAATTTTGACAATTTTAGTCAGATGATGGTGCAGGAAACTTTGATAAATTCCAGATACAGTGAACACAACCACTCCAGTTGAAGCCCAAGAAACACAAAAATTTCCCAAAGGCAGGCCACTTTCAGCTTCTGTCTCAGTCTGACTTAAAGTATTGTCTCATTTGAGAACAATGATATAGAGGACAGTAAGGTTGCCCTTGATTTTGCGAAGAGGTACCATCTAACCAGTGTATTTTAAAATGTGAGAGGAACAAACCTGAGTATATGTGCATGTCTCCTACACTTGTTATAATTTTCCACTTTTGTTTGGAAACTCTTCTTTGCTGTGCTCCTGAAATATATACTATAGACTCAGTTATGGCAACTGAGGTTTGCATAGCTCTTGATGGCAGTTCATTTCCTGTACATTTTATTTTACAAAATTTACAAAAACAAGTAACCAGTCACCTTCTAGATGCTAGATGACCTGCTAGATGATACAGCTCTGTGACAACCTGCCCAACCAGGTGCACTGAGGTGCTCTGTCTGTTTTTTCTTTTTTTTTTTTTTTCTGGAATCATCCTACTGTAAACAAGGAACTTTATATGACACAAGAAAATAAACTGAGATAAACAAAAAGAGAAAAGCTGTCTGTTTCCTGGAGGAGAGGCTATGGTCTCACATTCCGTATTGCCTCTTTCCAAAGTACCTTTAACTCAGCGTGTAGAGAGATGATTGTAGCGATCCATGTAAAGCGTGCGCGTGTCGGTCCTGGTGCAGAAGCGGTGGAAAGGGCCCTTTGATCCCCATCTGCTGCATTGCCCCGGTACTGCAGGACGCACTGGTGGCCTGGAGCCGCCGGGTGACCCACCCCGAGAACTAGAAATGGAAGAAGTAAACCAGGAATCTCATAGATTGATTCAATAGCATAGAAAAATTACACTTAACAGAAATTAAACTTGATGATGTGGACTGTGTAGTGAGACTTAATGTTTCCCTGAACCCCTACCGTGGTACCACAGCCAGGTATTTAGGATAGAGCTCTGGGAAGGATCCTGTAAATTTTGTTTGCCACTCTAATATGGTTATTAAGTTTATACACTACCTCAGTTGTATCTTATGGGCTATGCCAATGTGGCTGTGGTCAGTCAGCAGAAAATTGCCTCACTGAAGCACATTCTTTGCTGGCTTCAAGGAGCAGTGTCAAGGCAAATAAGGTTTGTTGTAATATGTATGTGCCTTGTGCCACAAAACAGACCATGAGGCCCTCCAGACTGGGGCACAGGCTGTCACTAACATTCAGTGAGATGTGTGCTGTGATTCCAGAACCTTCCTCCTACCTGACTATCTCTCCTACCTGTCTCAGTCTCTGTGTTGTCTCTGCATGGATGACCACGGCTTCTTTGGCAATGCTGTCCCACCAGAGCTTTGAAATTCTACAACAATAATTGCATTGAACAGGCACATCTCAACAGTACACATCTCAAATCTATTTTGTTTAATTTTTTTCCTTGTAGAGAATGGAAATGTGAGCAAATGGTTTATCTTGCATAATCTATAGGCTACTCAATTTATACAGAATGTTTGGCATATAGTTCTCAAGTGAGTATGAATTTTCTTACAGTAGCATTTACAAATTTGGAATTTTACATCTAAGGCTAATCAAAACATTTTTTTATATTTCGCCTGTGCCAGGCATGGCGTAGTGGGTAGCCATCACTGCAGTATTTCACATCTCTTCATATTCGTTATATTGGCACAAGATTACCTGAAGAATCATTCAAGGGCTTTGGGAAAGTTGTGCTTATTTTTAACAATGGATTAAATTTATAAACTCTGATTTAAAATGGGTAAGTGAAAACAATGCTATTGATGTTGATAGAATCAGAATTCTAAATATTAAATGTGGCAAATCAGAAACTGGAGAAATTGCTGCCTTGATCCCAGGTACCTTTTGCCCACTGTTTGTCATGTTAATGCCCTTCTGTTTGATATTTACTACTTTGGACATTGCTACCTCACTCCTTCTGCAAATCCATGTTAGCATTGATGTCATAAAGTAAGCAGAATGAATGTGTGAAATTGCTTGTAAAATTATCAAATGAAATGAATAGCAAATATGATGACTTTTTTTTAAAGTTGAATAAGGAAACTGTCAGCAATGATGCACTCTTGTAATGCTTACTAGAGCTGAACAGTATATATATAAGTCTGTGCAAAAGAGGCAGCTAGGCAGAGCTCAGGATCCTCAAGGCTTGCCATAGTTGCAGAAGAGAGAGTAGCTCTTTCTGCAACTGCCACGTATCACTTCTAAGTATAATAAGGTAAGATTTATATGAACTACCAGTTATTTATTTAAGAAAGCTGAGTGCGTTATCTGCATTTTGTTGCCCAAAGTTTGCAATAGAGGTGCAGATCTTTCAGCAAATTGGTGTTTTCTTCTGAGGTTATACTCACTGATATTTGGAATTAATGACATCATAATTTAAATATTTTGATGTATTGATTACTTCAACAGAGAATTATCTGAAAAATGGAAATCAACAGTTTGTGTTGCAGAATTAATTGAAAGAAGGAAGATTAACCACAAGAACATGACAGACATTGTAGTAAGAATTTAAATGAGATACACAAGTATTGATTTTTATATTTTTATCTCCTTTAGTATCTTCTGTAGAAATATTTAATTAATGTGAGTTTAAAATTATTCACTCCTTATAGATACTGCCTAAATATGAATCAATGAGGATTAAGTTAGAAGCATGGAAACAAATTCAGTGGGTTTATGTAGACACTGATTTAAAACTGTCCAAGACAGACTGTCACTCTGTCACCCTACAGACTGTCACTCCACTGCCCCACTTTTAGATTAGTTTGTCTCAAGCAACTATTATTTTCATATCACTGTAAGATCAGAAAAGGAAATTGCATAGCACAGAAGTAAAATTAAAGCCTTTCAATAGTTATTGTGATTATTGCATAAAATTTAATTTAGTCTTCCATCCTACTATGGAATTCCTTAGACTAGAACTGTTGGATTTTACAGAACTTTCCACAAGGCATTATAGCATGGTAGGTAAATTACACCTACCTGAATGGTAGGTAAAATACACCTACCTGAAAAAGTAATTTATTTATTTCTAGAAATTATTGCTATTTGCAGACAGTTTCATTTCAATAGAAATCTATTTTGTTCATTCATGCATGTTCATATGAAAATATTTCCTTTTTACTACTTTTTTAATGTAACTTCATAATTTCTATTTTTTAACTGGAAATAGATACAAATGTGTCTTTTGAAAGATTTTTTGAAAACTCAATTAAATTAAGCTAGTTTAAATTGTACATAGATACAAAAAATCTACTACATCTTTAGTACAATATATTAGAAAACTAGAAAAATCAGGTTGGTCAAGGAAATAATATTCAAATAAATATCTGATCAAGATTTGAGAGGTATATTTGTTACATATTTCTGGTGGCTCAAACTGAGATATCCTAATTTTTTCATTTTCAATCAGAAAGAAATGAAAATATTTTCATTAGTCTAATATGCATAGGAATAAAAATTTTCTGTGTAAGATTAGCTTCAGTTATCCTGCGCCTTGACAATATGTTTCCATGGTTTTTAGCAGTATCTACTGGTGACCTAAATAACTTACAGCAAATAAAACCTTTCTTCTGATTGAGAAATTAATTGATTAGCCAGCATAAACTAAGAAAATAGTATTTTTCTGATCATATCTTTTTCTGTATAACACAGAATGTCTGTATTACCAAGAATAAAATTACAATTTCTTCTTTTAAAACTGTATCCTGTTTAACTTGTCAAGAACCACTGTTGCTGGTTTAACTTACCAATAGCAAATACTAAATGTTGTAAAAACAGAACTGATGCTAATTTTTTTAAAGAACATATTTAACAGAAGGTTAATAGTTTTTAGAAAAGTTTATTTTATTAATAAGGATTCTTGAAATTTTTTTTTAATTTCAAAAACTGCATTTATACATATTTCTTTTTAATAATCTCACAATATTGATTCTGAAAAATTTAGAAAGCAGCTGAAAATGTATTTAACTTTGATCTTAACACTTAAGGAATAAAGTAGTCAGTGGGACTGTTCACATCTGAAAGTTCTATAGGCCTGAGACATTAGAGTTAAGAGCCAAGATAAAGTGAAATCACTGAATATCTCTTTACTGACTACAATGAGTTTGAATTATTTTTAATAACTTTTATATAAAAGAAAAACGTTTGGTGTTGGATATTTCATTCCACCTCAGTGACTTGGGTTTATGGCTAATCTGGATCACAGTTTAATAAAGCTACAGACAGCTGCAAGCTAGGACTATTAAGCAGGGCAAATTTACTTATGTATGCTGTAATAGCCAGACTTTATCTGGTGTCCAAGTCCAGGTTAACTCATTTACAGCTGTATCAGCTACCAGATGGGTTAATCAAACCATTTTGAAACAACCACAATAGAGTCATTTCCCAAAGAAAAGGCAGAGCTTTTGTTCCATTGCTAGAAGCCTATGAAATGTGAAATTAGGCATTCCTTGAGATAAACATTGGATGTCAGTGTTGCACCACCAAATTACAGCTCCAAATGAAACAGTGAAAACAGAGTTCAGTACTACAGCTAGGGATTTAATAAGACTGACTATATGACCACTGTGGTATATGTTGGTATTATAGCAGGGTATGTTCAAGTGAAGGGGTCAATTCTTATATACCAGGACATTGCAGAAGGCAGAAACAAGTCTCCACACACTGATGAAAAAAATTACTAATACTGGCAGTGGCTTCTGGTGGAGAGAGGGAAACTGACTCCATTGCTTAATAGTAAAATCCATCAGAAAATATTATAGCTACACATTTATTTTCCTGAGTTTGATCAATATTTGATTAAGATTTTGATTGCCCCAACTATTTTGATACTGATACTGAGGTATTCTAGTAAAATATTAATATTATTCAGTTAGATTCTTCTAAAAATCAGGCAGAGTAGGAGTCCTACAGCAGTAAAATTTTTTATGCAGGAGATTACCTTTTCAGAGGTGTTCATATAGCCCCCTCATTTGCATTGCTCAGTGCAGAGCCAAGTCTCAATCTCAAAATGGAGTAACCTGCACCTTCACTACACATCATTCCCTCATAATTTTCTAAGACTTCCTCCTGCCCACAGTATATTTAAGTTCAGCCTATTGTGACAAGGCATTACAATAGAGAAGATATATATTTTCACTCAGACAGCCTTATTTTATAAATCTGTAAGCAGTAAGTAAATCAGCTTCAGTAAGAAATTCCTGCAGTGGAGCCACAGGAATAGGGTACAAATTATATTTAGTGGGGAGGGTGTTTTGTGACTGCGACTTACTTTGCTACTACTTTGCTTCAAGGCACTCATGTGTCCTATCTGCCTTTGTTTTTCAGACTGTATCATAAACCTCTGTAGGAAAATGCCATGGATGGCAGAAGGGCTTTTTCAAATACACAAGTATTAGCCCAAGTACATGATGAAATTATTTCCAGTGATATTTTGCTAATGTGAACTCATTGCAACTTCTATGAGAAAGATGGATAGGGAGCTGCTAATGTGACAGTATTCTTGACAAAGATTTGCTTTTTTTTTTCTCTAGTGAATGACCTGGGAAAAGAAATCACAGCCGCATCACTACCCCTAGTTTTGCAATAGAACAGTAGTACAAATCTAGTGCTTGCCATCAGCAGAACACAGAGAAAAGGAGAGAGCAGACCTTTATCCTCACATTGCAAAAGACAGTGAGGATGCAGTTGCTCTCAGTCCTTGCATTCTAGAATACAGACTAGAGCTGAAAGACTGGAACAGAAACTACATCTTTTGAATGCCTACCCAAGGCCCTAAAATGGCCACTGGACATGAAACCCATCCTAGAAGGCTCTTTATATTTATCATCATGTTTAGATCAACACTAAGAATGTAGTGCACTTTTCGATGCAATTGATTCAGACATATGTAAACATTATAATACTTTTCTTTGTTGCTTTATTTCTGTTTTGACAGGCAATGAAAATGAAAAGCATTTATTTTGTTGCTGGTCTCCTTTTAATGATAGTTCAAGGCAGCTGGCAAAATCCTCTTCAGGATACAGAGGAGAAATCAAGGTAAATTCTTCAGACCAAACTTCTACAAATACTTGGCCTGAACTTTGTTTTCTTACACTTTGAAGCCAAACATGCTATGACTTAAAGACAGCTTTACGAAGTACTTGCACTACCATTGAAATCAACAGGGTTTTTAATATTGCAAAGCTTAGCACAGAAATTTGGGGTATTGAAACAATAGCTACCTTATTTATCCAAGAAGACTCTGTAATTGGGCAGTGTCCAATCTGCTATACAGATTCCTTTTACCAGACAGCTACTAATCAATGTGCCACTTGCTTTCACTTTGTGGGAGTAAAAAATAGTCTTGTTAAAAGAAAAATCAATGCACCTGTAGACTGTACTGCAACCATTGCAGATTAACAAGGTGTAAACTTTTCACAGATCATTCAAAGCTTCCCATTCTGAACCAATAGAGGAATCTAGACAGCTGAATGAAGTGAAACGTCACTCACAAGGCACATTCACCAGTGATTACACCAAGTACCTGGACACCAGACGAGCTCAGGACTTTGTGCAATGGTTAATGAGCACTAAAAGAAATGGGTAAGCATTTTGGTCACATTGATACAGATCTCCACAAACAGAAACAGCCAAGAATCTAGCCAATTCAGTTTCTTGGTATCAGCTTCCCATCCCAGACCATGGATAAACCTCAAATAAGTAAAGTGCTTGAGGAAAATTTATATACACAATCATAGGATCATTTAGGTTGGAAAGGACCTCTAAGATCATGTCCAGCCATTAACAGAATATGAATATATTATTAGAAATTAGAATCATGTTAAATCAATCAAATTAATTTGGCTAAATCAAAGTGCAGTATGTGATATGCCACCTAAAAAGACTGTCTCAGCCTCTTTGAGGCAGATTTTCTCAGTGAATCAATTTTCAATACCAATAAGACATATTAATATAATGTACAATTCTGGGCCATTAGGCCTTAACAAAACTTTCCTATCTATAGATACTCTAATCCTGATGCTTCATTTGTGAAAAGGCAGATGAAGTGTAAGTTTTGTTGACCACTGGATAATTTACCACGATCATCACTATAAGCTGGCATGTTTTTTTTTCAAATATACTTTGATTAAACTCAAGCTAGCAAGCTGAGAGCAAGAATAATGTACAAGTATGTCAGTCTTGTTTTCTAGGGAAAATCTGTCCAAAAAGAATCCAGACATCTATTATATTAATGCTTTTAAATCTCTTTAAGTGGAAGTCTTTAAAGTATAAAGTAACAATTTCTACACATTATACTAATTTAAATTCATATGTCTGAAATATAATTAATATAATATTCATCTATGAGTCATCGGGATTTACTATAATATTCAAATAATAACCAGTAAAACTTATGCAGGCTCTGCAGTGTACTGGTAATAATGATCTAATGATTGTGCAATTTCACTACAGCCAACAAGCACAGGAGGACAAAGAAAATAACAAAGTCCCTGACCAGCTCTCAAGGTATTCTATTTGTCACAACTTGTTATTCTAAACCAGTTTGAGTTCATTTTCAGTTAAACAAGAAAGAGAACAACTAGTGTTCTTTGAAATGTTACCACAATCAAAGAAATATCAATGAAATACATTATTTCACACCTGCTTTTTACAAGGAAAGAGGATATGCCTCTATGTTATTTATTCCTGTACCTATGTTCTACAGCTATAGATGCAAGGAATGCAACAGGATGAGAATACATTTTAGGAAAGCACATTTTAAGTAATCAAGGAGAGCAGAGAATAACATAAAAAGAAAAACTTGGTATAGAGAAAGGCTGAAGAAAAAAAAAAATCAACAAAACCAACCACATTATGTTGAAGAATAAAAAAACAGTGAGAAGATTATTGAGAGGAAGATGGACAGGAAAATTTGCAGAGAGCTGATTAAACATGATGCAATGTTCAGCCCTGCACACTCAGTCCCATGTTTCATAAAACACTTATTACAGAAAGGAGAAGACCTGCTGAAGGCCAGAATTCTGTTTCTTGACAGAATTGGACTGTGTCTTTGGGAAAGGGTTAGAGAGATTATAAGTTTTAAATAAATAACGGAGAAATTGAGTAAGTATTTTTGCAAAACAGATTAAAATACCTATATTAAATCTTTCTCTCATCAGAAAATACAAAAAGGATAGCTGAGATCACAAAGACCCTTACATTCACACTGTCAATATTAATAACAAATTTTTAATAATGTTTCTGCTTCATTTAAACAGCATATCTCAAAAAAATTAACATTTCATTAAAAATGTTCCAAACAACTCTAGTTAGCATGCTGATGAAAAGTGCAGATGGTACTAAATTAGGAGGAATGGTGACATCCCAAGAAGAAAAAATAATAGAAAAAGCTAGATTTGGGCAGAAATTAGCAAATTTTGAAACAGAAATGCTAGGAAATTTAGTCATGGAAAATATTCCATAACATGTCTACTTCTTAGTGCAGTTTGCCCTCCCAAGAGCCACTGTAACATAATTTTGTGTTATATCAGAGAAAGAACCACAATGAGGTGTAGGGAGGGAGAAGATAATGTCTTTAATAAGATGGAGTTGATCAGGCTTGAAAGTTTGCCAAGACTATGACTTGGTCAGAGTGATTATTTAAAAAGTGTTCATAAAACAACTCAAAATGCAAACTTGAAAGGAATTAAGTCTGAATAGTTTGGCTCAGAAATAATGAAGGTGAAGGTAGGGGGAGCATTTAACAAAGGGCAACAAAAAGCATGTCTGTATAATACAATACAGTTTCCAGCTCATACTTAATTAGTAAGACCATTCCAATACAGCTGTAATTGCTGTATTCTGGACAACCTGGAGTTGTTCAGAACTAGTTCAGCAATCTCTGCACAAAACTGTATTGCACAGTACAGGCAATACCGTCAGAACTGAAACCTAACAATAAAAAATATGTCAAGATCCATTTGAGGCGCAAAAAGAACCCCTCTCTCCTATAGGAACACTAGTCTGGCAAATGGGAAGTTGAAATCAATAAAGATTGTTCAAAAGTTACACTCTTACGCAGTCTGCTCCTGTGATGCTGCTCTCCTTTCAGCAATGCAATCTCCAAGCGCCACGCTGAATTTGAGAGACACGCAGAAGGCACCTACACCAGTGACATCACCTCTTATTTGGAAGGTCAAGCTGCCAAGGAGTTCATTGCTTGGTTAGTGAATGGACGAGGAAGAAGAGAGTAAGAATCCATCCATTCCTATTATTAAATTTTGCCTAGTATTTGGGATTAGAAATCATGTCTGATGAAACTTTGATGTGTTTTTGATCATTCTTGCTATACTTCATGTCTTTCTTTTGTATTAGAAGATATTCTCTTGGTGACTGACTACCACTTCATATTATTAAGTTCAAATACAGATTACAACCTGTTCAGTATGCTGTTACACTCTAAAAGGTCAAGTTTTATTTAAGGTCAACACATCTAAAACTAAACCAGACCTTCTTCCTCTAACTATGACCTTTCCCCTTCACATAACATTGCTTACAGTCTCCTTAACTGTCATTGAGATTATCCAAGTCAGTGTCATCTTAAATTGCCTTCTCTTTGTTTCCTTTTACAGTCCATCCTTTCCTCTGCAATATTTCCAAGATTAAATTTTTACCAATGTCATCAGGTGTACTCTGTGTGCTGATGATCATTCCCAGCAGTAACTAATAACTTCTTTTCCTCTTCCAATGCTTCCCAAGCTACTGCTGCCATAACAACTATCATTTGCTATAACTTATCTTCCTTTTTAAGATGCCTCTGATTCTTTTGCCATGGTTTGCAGTTCCCTGGACACAAAGCTCCAGTAATGGTTTTGCCTACCTATGATTTCTTTAATTTCTACCTTGTTCTCCACATACTCATTGCAGATTTCTCTATCCTATCCACTTCATGTATTCCCTCATGACTTTACATCTTTTGTCATGATGGTCTTACACTTAGAATGGCATTGCCTTCAGTCTCCTGCAAGTATCTTTTGTTCATCTATTTCCAACTCTGCATGGTTAGGAGCTACACCATGCAGCTGCCACTCCCCACCTTTTAACTGTTCTGTACTTATTTGTGCCTTTAGACTGTAAGCTCTTTGGGGCAGGGATTTCAGTTCATCCTCTGATTAAATATTCTACCAGCTGTAAAGTATTATGTAAGTCTCTCACCTTACATAAAAAAAAAAATAAATAATAATAAAATACAATCTGTAAGACAAGATTGTGTGTTGTAGTTAAGGAAGACTAAATAGGAAAAAGTAAGTTTTGTAAATATTGACAATTTCCTGAAAAAAACAGATTTAAATAAATTAGGCCAGCTATACAGAGAAGGGAAAAGCTAGTTCCCCTTCCTAGTTATGTTCAGACTTCCACTTGTTTTTCAGACATGTTTTATTTTCATGAGCAGAAATAGGGCATTTCTGTATCCATTTGAGAGAAATACAACCTCAACTGAACTTAGAAACCTAGATGGGCAATTAATTGTAGACAACCCTTCTGCTTTCCAATATTTAGTACTATTTGTGGTTGAACTTGTATATAGCTCTTCCTTGAAATGAGCCAGTCTGCCTGTCATTGGATCCAGGACCCAGGGCGCTTCAGCATCAGCCCACCTTAATGAAATCCATCAAAATCTTCCTATATTTGATGGGATGAAACAAGAGAGAAAAGTTTTTAAAATCAAACTCTGATATGACAAACTGGTTTTCCAGCAGTCAAAAAAAAAAGAATTGAAAAAGAATCAGGATCTGATTCCAAGTATAAAATGCAACATTCTATAATTTTACAGCAAACAAGCACACAGGTTTTATACAGGTGCTTTAAGTGAGCTATTTCATCCACCCTTCCACAAAAAAAAAAAAAAAATTGCTGCTCTTAATAATTCTTATTAAAAATAAGAAATCTTAGGAAATATAATTTTAAGTAAATAAATAGGCCTTATGTCCAAATAAAACAGAAAAAGTATGAAAATTTGACTGTAATGTTTTAGTAGTGGTATTTCTTAAATAACAATTCTTAGTAAATGTACTGATGCCTACTATCCATGGCATAGATATTGCAGACTGAGATATATTTTTGCATGTATGGCTTTTTCAAAGCTGCTAGAGAGGAGTTTAGGCTCACCGGAAGGAACACCTTTGTGTTTTGATAATAATGCCTCAAAAGATGTTCTGACATGCGTCCTGCTGTACTGAGCCATAACATCAGGCTCAACCCTTAACTCCTTAAAATGACAGGGAATATGCAGTGCATTAGAACCCTGTAATAAGGCCCTTTTAAATGGTTTGTTTGTTTTGATCTGCACAGTATTGATAATTTCTTACCTTTGAAGTTTCCCAGAAAAAGCTCTTGTGGCTGAAGAAATGGGCCGAAGACATGCAGATGGCACTTTCACGAGTGATATCAACAAAGTCCTTGATGACATGGCTGCCAAAGAGTTCCTAAAATGGCTAATTAACACAAAAGTTACCCAAAGGTGCCTGAAATTTTTACTATTCTTAATATACTGATGTTTAAAATACATCTGTCATACCTGGGGAAAATACTATTATTTTTTCTCTTAGCTATTGATATATCTGTAGTATGTTGCAAACTTTGTTACAGACAGATGATGGAACTCATTCCAAATATTATTTGAATTTTTATCAGTGGTGAACCTCTCCAATAATTTCCTATTTAACTTGAAAGTGACATTCATTGCCACTGAATGATACCAGAAGTAAGGTCATATTAAATTACTGAAAAATAAAACTTTGCTTTGCATGGGCATTATAAAATCAGAAATATTTATTGGTAAAATTACACCAAACTGATTATTCTTTAAAGACTGTGATATAAAACACTGCCTTAATCTGTGGCTTGTCATTAGGGAACAGTGCTGTAACCTGAGCTCCTGACAGGTGACTGTTTAGGAACCCTGCTTTCGTTTGCCTGTATGTAGACAAAGCAGCATTTTCTAAATGAGCGCTCCGAACAGGTTAATATTTGGGAATTATTTGTTAAAAATAACAAAGCATTTAAAAAAGTAATTAAATGCCAACTCAAGACACATGTGAATGGCCAGATTTTTTAACATGTTGGCTATCCCCTTTGCATAATTAAAGCACCCAAAAAGACTGGTTGATTTTGGAAATCTGAAACAAAAGTAACAAAAAATTTAGAAAGTGTAGCTAAAATACAGTTTTTATTAAAATGTTACTATTTTTATGTTAGTAGTTCAGCATTGAAACAAATAATTTAGGAAAATAATCTA
Source organism: Vidua macroura (assembly GCF_024509145.1). NCBI lineage: Eukaryota > Metazoa > Chordata > Aves > Passeriformes > Viduidae > Vidua > Vidua macroura. Next base: position 23,784,500 of record NC_071577.1, read on the forward strand.
TTAGAAACGACTAAACTGCTTTTCCTTTAGGAATAATTGTTTTCAATCTGTTATTAGAGAAAGGCATTGAGGGGTCTGTGAAACTAACATCTGCTCAGTCTTAAACAGAAAAAATATGTTCCATACATATTTCATAAATCTTGGGAGACGTAGAATATTTCCTAATTGCTGCTGCTTTTTTTTTTCTTTTTTCCCCAGAGACCTTTTGGAAGAATACCAGTAAAAATGAAGAATGAAATGGGATAAATGAAGATCTTAATTTCATCAACTGCCAGTTATTAAGAGATTTTGAAATCTGTATTCTGTCATTTACATTTGTTGTAACAAAGCTATGTCACCTTGCATGCCAGGAAATAATTGTACTATAGTTTAGTGTTGCCAAAGGTTTATATATGGAAAACCTGTTGTCTAAGGGATGGTTTTCTTAACAGCTTTAAGACTGTGAAAGTTCGATAACTTCACGTTTTCCATTTATTAGAACTAAAGTAACTCCATTTATATTTAAGGATAAAATTATTTTTCTAAAAAATTTACTTCTACACACAAATTATTCAATTACCAATTATATGTGTTATTCATAAGGGGCTGGCAGTTACAAATGCCTGAGAAGTGAAGATCCCTCTTAAAACCTTTGTTATAAAAAGGCTAAGCTTTAAGGGTATTAAATTATAGCCTTAAATAAATTTTTTCAAGCTTCTTTTCTGTTGACTTCTCATGTGTATATGCCATGTTCCTCTTTGCACTCCATTTCGTTTTATTCTAATATTTCAGCGTCACTGAGATCTTAGAAGTGGTTTGTTTGGAATGATATACTGAGCATTGTTTGGTCACATTTTCTGTGCAATGATTCCCAGAAAAGAGCTGTGTGAACTCTGAACTATCTTTAGGTGAAAAATAAATCATGTAAGATGAAGCTATAGAGGGGAAAACATGACTGAAGAGACAATTATTCTTCATTAGCATAAATTCTGGCTCAGAACAGGAGGACAGCTTTGAAAAATGTCAAGTGCAATATACTCCATAAGTGTGGAAACTGCCCCGGAACTACTTCAAATGTTGTAAGATTGCCAAGTCAAGCCAACACTCTCTAATGTGTGTTATATTCCTTCCTTCCTTCTTCCTCTCAGAATCACTTTTATGGGCTGCTACCTCCTACTTCCAATGACTACCCAAAGCCCCTTTTCTCCCCTTGCTATTTTAGCAATATACCAGGGATCTATATTAAAATGTCCTAAAGGGCAAGTGGTTTAAGAGAAATCAAATGGTCGTAACAAGTATCTAGTAGAAGTTGATATGAAATAGGACCATTGTTGAATCAGAATTAGTACCTATAATCTTTGCTAGGAATAACATTTTTATGGGAATAAGTTTTTTAAAAGCATCTGAAACTTCCACTTTATAATCTAAAATTTCTGGGAAAATATTAGATCATTCTTCCAAAGTGCTATAGGAATGAATATTCTGTAATTTCAGATCAGAACACATCATAGCCAATTTGGCATCTTGATCAGCTTCTTGGCAACAACAGAAAGCTGTTCTAATATCCCAACTTTAAACAATTTAAATTTAATAGAATCTTGCACAAAAAAATATATAGAAAATCTTAAAATCCAAAATACCACTGGAGATAAGAAAATAAAAAGAAAAAGAATGGTGGAGGCTATTATACTTATTATTTGTTTATTTAATCCCATTTGTACACAGTAGTTCAGGTCCAAGTGGAACTGAAAAAGATTCAGTTATACACAGTTGGATATGTATATGGTCCAGGATAAAACAGTACAAGGTAACTCTTCTGTTCCTACAGGCTGAACAATTGCCTTTGAAATGTTTTATTTCACTTTGTCCAGGATGTTTTAGTGCTCTGAAGGACAGGATTCCTCAGTTACAAATCCATTTTTCCGTGGTGTCTGTTACCAGGGATTTTGAGCCTCTCCTGGTGATGGCTTTGTCAGCTATGAAAATACTGGGCTTTCCACACATTTACAAATTATATGCTTTAGGAACAGAGGGATATAAATTATTTTCTCAAGTTTATGCAGCTTGTCTGGAACACAACAAAAACATTTAACCTCTAATATTCTAAGTCCTGATCTAGAGCATGAATCAAAAGTAACCCTTTCTTCACAAGGGAGGTGAAGCTGAGTTTATAATCAGAAATATCAAACACCTGTTTCACCTCAACAGGACTAGGATTTACATATCCTGGAATAACAGAGCAAGTCCATATGGCATCAGTAGTAAGGTATGCCCTGGTTATTTCTAACACATGCCACATGAAATTCAGTGAAGAGTATAAATATAGGGAGAAAAAAGTCACAATCTCTTTGTCTTTACTACAATAGCTGGAATCCTCTGTATATTGCACATGTGCTGCCTTGAACTTCCAGGTGGCCTTATATTTAAAGGTGTCCCCACTGTATTTTATTTGCTGAGTGTGCAGCATCTTTCCACTTCCATACTATTTATTAAGTATCTGGAAAAATAAGCATATTGCATTAAAATAAGACAACTACTTGGAATTAATTAAAAAAAAAAAACAAAAAAACCCAAAAAAAACCCAAAAAAAACAACAACAAAAAAAAAAAAAAACCAAAAAAAAAAAAAAAAAAACAAAAAACAAAAAAAACAGAAACAGAAACAGCAGAAACCTGAGATGCTCTAACCATTCAGAGGACATGTCAGAATCTGTAGTTCCCAGGAAAATAATTTTCTAAAGAAAAACACACAAACTATCTAATTGACAGCTGCTACTAACCACATTGAAATTAATGTCCCAGTGACATAATCACATAAATCGGGGATTTTTCTTTCTTGATTTACAGTTAACACTCTCTTCACAATCCTCTCAAACAGAACCAATGCAAAGATGTGCTACAAAACTGTCATGCCATTTCAACTTCAAATGCAAAGAAAAAATGAAACTCCACTATTCACTGGAGCCACTGAATCCATACTATCCAGCCCATATTTTGTCTCCCACAGAAAAACACTGAGAAATCTGGAATACATCATTGCACCTGCAAAATAAACTGTACACATTTTAGTCACAATTTTTTTTTATTCTGCAGAGAGTTTAAGTTTTCCATTTTTGCAGTTTGACTCTTCCAAATATTTCTGGAGGAAAGGCTCAAACATATAAACAGATGTCTAACAAAGTCTTGAGTCTTACTGAGGCTAGAAGTCTGAGGAAGACGTTGCATCTGGCAGGTCCCCTAATTGTTTGGGAAGGTCAACTTCAGGCTGAAAGGTGTATTTTCATTCTTTTCTAGTAAGTAGCTCTTTGCAATCATGCAACTTCTTTATGAATACCACTGTGTTGAACATACAACATGAAGCTACAGCTTCTCAAATTTCATCATGTAGCAGCCAGTGCTGTATCGTCATTTAATTTCTTGGCATGGTGCTAATACATACGTATCTGATTACAAAAGAACACCACAGTATAAAGTAACTTGAAATATTTAGCTGGAGGAACTTTTTTAAGCCTCACGCTATCACAAAAGACAATCTGACTGAGAACCAGAAGCACAACCATAATATGTTTTTGGGATCATGGGTGTTTTGATCAGTCGGGAGGAACTTCAGATTTTTTTTCAAGTTGTAGAGAATCACTGTTAGGAACTATTACAACTAAATGGAAAACATATTCTGCTTTACTGACTTTTACTGATTCACTCAGGTGGTTCTGCCTACAGATTTGGGTCCTGTAAGTCCCTCAGGCATGACCAGAGTCAGAAGCTCTGTAGGCTACTAAAAACTTGATCTAGACATAGGAACCCACATTCCCAAAAGCACTTCAAATGGTGTTCCCACAGAAACCAGCAGTAGCCAGCCATATGCACTGACAATACTGCTCCTTTTTTCTCCTTAGAATTCACCACTGAGAAATTTTAAAACATGGCAGATAATCTCTCAAAATATTACTAAACTGCAACTTGGCTATGAAAAGCTACAAAACATTCAGGTACATTTTTTCACACAACTGATATAATTTGATTGTGCTGTATTTTTAGACATTGTGATGATAACTACTTACATGTTTAGGGGGAAAAAAACCACAGATTGGCTGAATTATATATATGTTGTGATTCCTACTCACTAGGAAAAGGAAAATTCACCCTGGGGTGAGGGGTGGTGGTGTTTTGTTTTTGTTTTTGATTGTTGATAAGACAAACAGATGCACAGTATACTAGATTTTTAAGTGGAGCTGTAAGATGATATTTATTTAATGATATTTAAGTGGAGCTGTAAGACATTCTGAAACATTGGTCATGCATTTTACAGCATATAATGAGATGCTACTTTGAAAAGTAATGTAAAACACTGTCATTTCACAGGGATTTTACTTTATAGAAGTGGCCTTATCTACTCAGAGATTAGTGATTAGCAAGCTGTGAAATTGCAGCAGGTTGGATGCTGCATGGCACACGCACACTGTGCTACCTGGAACCACTGTCAGAGCACATTAATGACCTTCCTAAGGTAACCCAATACAGCCAGCAGAGCATAAATTTGTAACTAATACCAACTACTACCTTCAAGAATGGCATACAACAATGAGCAAGAACATGTTTGTATCTAGATGAAGTCTGTTAGTTCCCATACAGACACAGCTTTAATGTTTGTAAACACTTCAGCAATACTGTAGGAGACTTTTTAATCACAAAAAAGCTATTATCCCACTTCCAGACAAGGCTTTCTTAAGAAATAGCAGTAAAATATTAAATGCTGTGCTCCATCTGAAGAAGTAGAATGAAGGAGCAAGCAGCATAACCTTTCTGAAAGCTTTGACAAGTACTTTGAAGGCAAAACTAAGAACATTTGCTATTTCCCTTGACACGAAATTTTGCTTCAGCAGATCAACTACTTTTTCTGTTAGATTTCTCAACTCATAAAATACCTGCATCTGTCTCTGGTAGCTACTGGTGTTCTGCAATTAGAGGAAAATCTAACATGGATAAAACCAAAAGCATGACTTATAATTATGTTTTGGAGCCTACAGCTCTTAAAATCATTTAGAAACTTGGACAGGTTTTTTTGGTTGTTTTTTGTTTTGTTTTGTTTTGTTTTTGTTTTGTTTTGTTTTTTAATAACTGGTAAGACTCAGCTTTTTAAACAACCAAAAGCTTTACAGTTTTGATTTACTGGTTATTCTATCTTTTCCAACAATTTGTCCTAGTTTTTCAGCACATATTCAAAACTCGCCTTGGAATTGTTTTATGTGATAAATAAGGGTCATCTTCATCACTAAATTTTAAACTTTTGTCCTATACTTCCACGTTCTGGTCTTAATTTAAAAACCCACGTAGCAGACTTACACCTCTATCTCCAGTGCCAAAAAAAACCGATAAATACAAGCCCTTCCTGCAATTTTGTCAGATTTTTCATGACTTAACTGTCAGAAAAAGAAGTTCAAAGAGCAGAAACTTAACAAGAAATGTTGGTGTTATCAAAACATTGGGAGTTTTCCATCAGCATTTCACTTCTGGGCCGTTATCTGATTTCCGACAGAAAGCCCCCGCTGTCCCAAGTCTCTCCTCTGCCGCGCACAGCTGTGTCACCGCGCTGCCGGGGAACTGACGGAGAAACCGCCGCTCAAACCGCAAAGCCAGCAGAAAGCCGGGATCTTGCACAACCCCCAGCGCTGCCGCTCCCCTGGCAGCCGCCCCCAGCCCCCGCCCAGGCGCCGCTCACGAGGAGCGCCCCGCGGGCAGCGCGGGGGCTGCGGAGCCTCAGCGCGCCCGGCTCGTTCGGCGGAGCCGCGCCCCGCCCGCCCCGCTCCGCGATGCCGGTGGGCGAGGGGAGGGTGGGCGGCAGCGCGGGCAGGGCCTGCGCCGCCGGAGGCTGACGGGACTTCTTTTGCAGAGCTTCCTGAAGTGGCTGCTGGGGCTCTTGGGGGTCGCCGTGGTTGTCGTGGCCATCACCGTGCCCCTGGTGCTGCTCACCCGCCGTAAGTGCGCGGCGCGGCCGCGCGGGGAGGGTGGCGGGGGCTCGCTGCGGCCGCGGCAGCGGGGAAAGTTCTGCGGAAAGTTTCTGCCTCAGGGAACGGGGTCCGCAGAGCTGCAGCTGGAAACTGGGAGGTGGCTGCCTCACCAGAGAGGGTGGGGGGCGCGGGGACAGTTAAAAAAGTCTATTAATTTTCTTGTTTGCGTTGGTAATAGTTAGAAGCTTTGTCGTTTTCACCATCTTCTGTTCTTATCGTCGCCAAAGGCTCTCGAACCAGCAGTAAACTGCCAATTTCTCATTTTTCTAGAGTGTATTGAAGGGAAAAGATTATATTCCCTCTTGTTTGCTCTGTTTGCACAACTTTTGTTAACACCGTTGGGTGAAATTACATAAACAGCACAGTTACAGAAGTCAGAAAAGTACAGAAAGATTCGGAGTGTGGTTTTGGACTCTGACCAGTTAGCACTTTCCAGGTTGCCCTTGTAGCTCTGGATGTTAATGTGAAACAGCATTAAATCCTGGTGAAGCAATGCATTGCTTTCAGCTGGCAGGACAGAGCTGCTCTCGTTTTGTGCTCTTATGATGAACAGCTGAGCTGCATGAGCTGCATGAGCCGTGACATGTATAGCCAGCACAGCACACGCTAAGGGAGGGTTTTCTAGACCAGACCTAGATCCGAGAAGTGCACCCCAAGAAAAAGTGAAGATGTGTAAGTGGATCTTGACGATGTGTTCAGGAATTGCTTATGTGTGCACAAAGTTCTGGGGCTTTTGTTGTATCAGTTAAAGAGGCGGCGCTTGTGTCACTGGTGCTCATGTGGCATAATTGACATGAAACTGTGTTGCAGTTCAGGTCTATTAATATTAATGTGAATATCACAGTCATTCAGAACTGGATTTTCAAAGTCCAGATATCTGAGTTATATGCCTTCTAGGCTGAAACTTCCATCAGTGGATGCTGAGTCTATTTTCTCTTATTTTTGGGCAGCTTTTTGCCACTTATCTCAAAAAAGCAGATTTTTGAGGTGACAAAAAATACTCTGAATTTCACAAGTGGGGAAGAGCAAGAGAAAGGGTCTTGATAACTTATCAGATGGATGTGTGCAGGCGTAACACCTAGTGAAAGAATTCAGTATGCAGGCCTGAACTCTGCTGAAGAGTTCATACTTGTCTATCTTGATGCCAATGCTATGTCTTACTGTAAATAAAGTGGGTTTTCTTCTTTCATGAATTGTAGCATAGGAGTTCTTCTGCTCTAGAAGTGGCTGCAATTCAAGATCAGTCATCCAGTTACACAGTAAATTCATTTTACTTCAAATAGGCATTTCTGTTCTACGATACACAGAATAAATACCACCATGCTGTCAGCCTTGGCTTGTGTCCTTTGGTTGTAAAAGAGTAGAACAGTGTGTCAGACTTCCTACTGTTGGCTCAAATTAAGGCATAGAGAACACATCCAGGTAGTTCATTAAGGCCCTCTGGGTAAAATAAGGATTGAGATGGAGTGGTCCAGTTCAAAAACTTGAATTCCTGTCTCTTCACAAACCAGGCCAGCAGTAACATCCGAACAACTGTGACCATTGTAGTTTGAGAACTGCAGAGTTCTTTGGAATTTTGACTGAAGGGAGCTAAACAGATGTTTTCTGTTAGCTCAGAGTGTACAGGTGGTGTACTCATAAAGTAGTAATTTATAGGTTAGGGCAGTTAATCGCTAGTTTGATTATATGGCGTTTATGAGCAACCACAGGACATGAGTCAGCGAGAGATGCCTCTTGGGCCATGCAGGTGACTGGGTACAAAATGAAAAGTGGTAAAACTGCTTTGGGAAGGAGCAGCTCATGTGACTGTGTGAAATCAAAGTCTGTTCTGATAAAAATCCTTGTAATTGCAGTCAAATAGTTTTCATTTCATCCCAATGGTTCAAGCATTTTACAGGGAGTGAATATGACAGTTATTGATATAAACAGATAATTCTGAGTTTGAATTTCTTCCCTTTGGTCCGCAGCTGTTTTCCCTGCCATGCTTCTCAATGTATTTTCTTTTCATAAGCTTAGTATTCATGCAGCACATAATTAGTTTGATAAATGGTCTCCAGTGCAGTGAAAGGTAGTGAAATTTTGCCCCTCCAGCAGAGTTCTGGCTTGTTGGCTGGCATGTAGGCCTTGCAAGGAGAACTTCTGCTTCTTTTCATTCAGACACTTAGCATGGACAAATAGTGAAGACTTCAATTTGTGGAGTGGTTCCCTCATTTGACATTTACCTGGAGGGTCTGCTACCAGAACTCTGTACAAAATTCTATATTTCATTTAGACCCATTGCCTATTTTGACACTTCATTTTATATTTAATAACCACATGGGGCTATTTTCATCAAACAGTTTAATTTCAAAACAGCGTTGGGGCTTGTATTTGAAGTCTGTTGATCAAAGCATTTTTGTGCTTTGAGGAGCTATCCAACAGGTGACTACAGCAACAAGTTGTTACCCTTAAAGCATGAGTATTTTATAAAAAAATATTTGGTCTGTTTGTTCATGATTCACCAATTTGCTTATACTTCTCACAGTTTGTTTTTTTCTTCTATAACCTTCCATGCAAAAGGCAGATTGAGACATCCCATGTCTATATATACCTTTACCACTTCTCTAACTGCAGGTCTTGTTACAGCTGGGCAGGAACACCAGGAGTGGGAGGATGAGCAGCCAATGCTGGGAGCAGGAAGAAGACAGTGCAGTATTTACTATTATTCTACTGCCATGAGCAAGTCATAGACAGCCTTAGAGTGAGGATCCCTTACAGCTATCTGTCCGCAAACCAGGATTCTTCACTCACAGGTGTAATTCTCCAAGGGTGAGATAGTCACTAAATGAGAAGGGTCATCACCATCATGATTATATGGTATTATGTGTGTGCTTTTGTGGTCTTTTGATAGAAATGTGCCTAGGAGAGGCTGGAAGAGCACAGCAGGTCTTGGGGAAGTTAATGGCCCTAAAGTGCCTGAGTGTTCTGTGTGAGTCTGAAAAGATAGGGAATGGGTATGTTTTCCTGCTACATGTCCTTGACTTCTGTAACTGTCATTTAACTCAGTTATCTACCCTAATTCAAATGTTGAGTAATACAATATAAAACCCCATTATCAACAGTAGATTGCTATCTGTAGAACATTTCTGCTATTATTTCCTTGCTTTGCATGAGATGGGGTAAATTTGAGAGAGATTCCAGAGCTATGATTTACCAGGTTAATGATTAAATCCCTCCAGGGAAGTAAGTCTCTGCAGCCCCATGGAGTGGCTTTTGGATGAACTGCTCCAGGAGGTGTCACAGCACTCATATTTGGTTGTAGTCTCTCCTGAATGTCCTGGGTATTGGATAGAATTCTGGATGAAGTGAGCCTTTGGCCTGAACAAGCAAAGTAGTTTTTAACTACTTTTTTTTTTTCCTTTTTTTTTTTTTTTTTTTTTTTTTTTTTTTTTTCCTAGAAATCAATGCTGTAACTGTCACATAGTAACTGGGGGCTGGAGTATACAGGAGGGGGGAAGAATTAGAGTACTCTTTTACACATTGGAAGAGAAATGGGGAAACAGCAGATTTGGAAGAACTAGCCTGGAATTTCTCTTGCTTTTCTGACCACTGAATCAGCCAGGATTCCCTTGCATTTCTCCCACTGCTCCTAAATTACATGCTTTGATTGCAGATCATTCTTGCTCTTCTGCCTTCACTTTAAAATGGCAATAACCATTCACCTTTTCTGATTTTTATAATTTCTCTATCCCTTTCTTGTTGTTACTGAACATCATGCTTACTCTTGTCTTTCCTTTTATGTGGTTTTTCCTGTCTCTCTCAGTAGTGGTGAACATGCAGTAAAGCTTCCAATATTACTGCTTTTATAGTTTATCATGGTTTAAAGTCCACTAATTTCTTGCCCCTTTTCTTTTAAAAGTACATGTGGAAATTAGGAAAATGTACCTTGACACTGGGGAATAACCAATACATGTATCAAAAGTAATTTCTCAACATGGTTCCATTTTGGTATAGTGAGATGTCATACCATAACATAGTTGTTAACTTCTTGTTTGTTTTACACCTGTCCTTGTTTTGGCTGGGATTCAAGTCATTTTCTCCTGGTAGCTAGTTCAGTGCTGTGTTTTGGATTCAGTATGAGAATAATGCTGATAACACACTGATGGTTTTTGGTTGTTGCTAAGTAGTGCTTACTCTTACACCAGTCATAGACGCCAGTTTCCCAGGCTCTGCCAGGAAACATGTGCACAAGGAGCTGGGAGAGAGCGTGGCCAGGACAGCTGACCTGATCTGGCCAAAGGAGTATTTCATAACACATCATGTCATGCTCACATAAACTGGGGGATTGGCTGCAAGGTGCTGATTGCTGCCTGGACAGGCTGGACATTGGTCAGTGGGTGGTGAGCAAATGTGTTTTGCATCAGTTGTCTTTCCTGGGTTTTATTCCTCTTGCTTTCCTTTACATTGCAAATATTATTACTATTATTAGGAGTATTATACTTAGTTTTATATTGATCATTAACTGTTCCTATCTTAACCTATGGGTTTATCTTTTCCTGATTCTCCTCCCCATCTCCACTGAGGGTGAGGGGGAAGCTAGTGGTACTTAGTTGCCAGCTGGGGCTAAACAATGTCAACCCCTCACACCTACAGAAACCAACTCGATTTTTCTCTTTAGAGAGGGTGGCATATTAATGGAAAATTCCAAAATTCAAATGGAATTGTTTATCAACTTTGTATGACTGCTACTTTTGTAAATAATTAAGAGACTTTTTGCAGAAGGACTTACGGTTTTACTGTTGTAACAGGGGTATTATGATGTAACTATTTCTAGTGTATCATTATGACAGTGGAAATTCATATGTACTGTCAGGAGTCAGACCAGGGTAGAGATGAATCATAAAATCATTAAGATTGGGAAAACCTCCAAGATCATCAAGTTCAACCTTTGACTGAACACCACTTTGTCAACTAAACCATAGCACATCCTGTCATCTCTTAAACATTGGCAGGGATGGTGACTCCGCCACTTTCCTGGGCACTCCTTTTCAATGCTTAACCACCCTTTCAGTGAAAAAATTCTTCCTGATGTCCAACCTGAACCTTCTCTGGCACAGTTTGAGGCTATTTCCTCTGATCCAGTCACTATCTGCCTGTAAGAAGAGCCTGTCCCCCACCTGGCTACAGCCTCCTCTCAGGTAGTTGTAGACAGCAACACCATTCCCCCTGAGCTTCCTCTTCTCCAGGCTGAATGCTCCCAGCTCCCTCAGCCACCTCTCACAGGACTTGTACTCCAGCCCCATCACCAGCTCCATTGCCCTTCTCTGGACATATTCCAACACCTCCAGGTCTGTCTTGAATTGAGGGACCCAGAACTGGACAGAGCACTCGAGGTGTGGCCTCACCTGTGCCAAGTACAAGGGGTCAATCACAGCCCTGTTCCTGCTGGCCACATTATTCCAGATACAAGCCAGCATGCTGCTGGCCTTCTTGGCCACCTGGGCACACACTGCCTCATGTTGAGCCTGGTGTTCACCAGCACCCCCCAGTCCCTTTCTGCTGGGCAGCTTTCCAGCCACTCTGCCCAGCCTGTGGCACTTCCTGGGATTGTTGTAGCCCAGGTGAGGATCTGGCATGTGCTGAACCTCAGGCAGTAGACCTTGGCCCATCAATCCAGCGTGTCCAGATCCCTCTGCAGAGCCCTCCTGCCCTCCAGCAGAGCAACACTCCTGCCCAGCTTGGTGTCGTCCGCAAACTTAATGAGGATGAACTCAGTCCCCTCATCCAAAGCATTGATAAAGATTATTAAACTGGCCCCAATACTGAGCATTGGAAGCTAGTCATTTGGAGTTTAGAAAAACAAATCTGTATGTGGAATTGTTGAAAAAGAAAAATAACAAGAAAATGCAGTCTCTCTGTACCTAAGAGTGAAAGAAGTTTTGCTAAAATATAAGCATCCATTGACCTGTATACCACCTTCAAAGTTAATAAAATGCTCTCGAATGTCAGCAATTACTTTATTCTGTCAAAATAAACCTGTTTGACCTTTCTTTTTAAATGGATTCTGAACACTAAGAACCAAAATTTGGAATTTAATGTACGTTGAGTATCTTTCGTCGGTGGCACAAAGTGGATAAATAAGAATATACTGGTAATGGCCTACCTTGTAGATTAAGAAAATGCTTCAATTAGAACTTCTCTGACTGTACCCTTACAGCTTGGCGTGTGTTTTCATATTCAGATACTATGTGGAAGGTGTTGACAGAAAATGAAATTTTAATTTTATACATAGCCAACAAATCTTAATAGTGGCCTGATTTTTAGTAATGAGACCTTAGCAAAATATGTATGTCACCAGGGAGAAAAACATTCATCAGTTTGGAAAAATCCCTAAACCTGTTCATCAGCCACCTGTCTTAAATTGCTTCTCCTTTTCCAAGAGAGAGTTTGTTGCTTTCTGAGGCCCCTCTGATTGAAAATGACACTTTCTCGATAAGGAAGAAGTCATATTCCCAACTAGACAACTGTGTATGAATATTAAATACCCACTTGTTCATAATCCATCAAATTAAATATTCAGTTAAATAAATAACCTGAGAAATTAATATTCTCACAGAAACTTCAAGAGCAATAAATCCAGCCTAGTATTTTTTTTTTGAGAGTCACATTTCAAATAGACTTGGACAAGCAATTTTTAACCTTTTCTGAGCATTTTAGACTAAAATCATTGTTTGTTACATCTCTTGCAGTGGTAGTTGTACAGTCTGTGCTGTATATATACAGTTATCTTATTGTTTGGAAATAAGAGTAAAGCTGTAATAGCTGATATAAATGTCTTCATGTGGTGTTCCAGATGTCACAGGTATCCAGCCTACAGAAAGAGAACCTGCAGAAACTGTTGTGAGGTGTTTTTCTGTGTATGTGTATTCCCAAGGACTTTGCTGTCTTTTCCTTCTTTGGCATAAGGAAAGAGAAGGCAGTCTGTTTAAATGTATCCAAAAGACTGGGGTGTCAGAATTGATAGGGACAGGTTAGCACCTTGGTTGATCAGTCACCACATCTGTATTTGAGTGTTTTTATTGATTGTTTTTATTCTAGTCTTTTGATTTAGCCAGTTGAAATTAGAATTCCTTTCCTTCTGGACCCTGTAGGTAAAAGGGTATATGCAGGTAGATTTTAGGTTTCCATTTAAAAAAAAAGGCAGGCAAGATGCAGGGAGAGAATTGCACACCTGAATTTAAAATCTGTAGTCTTTGTTTTCAGAGGAAAAAAATCACAAAGACTCACAGACTGAGTTGTTGTTGTTGTTATTACTTGTCATACTTTGGAAAAAATAGCTTGTGCATGGCAGGCAGTAAGAAAGAAATACTCTATATAGAAGCCAACTGAAGCTGATGACCTAATTCATTAGCTTAATTAGATTCAATGTTTCACTTGGTCTTTTCAGACTAACCCAGTTACATGGCTTTAATTTTCCAGTCAAAATTGTAATGCTAAAATAAACTTAAAGATACCTTGGTGAAAATTACATCAAAAGAGGCAAAAATATTTAATCAATTATTTCATCATAATCTTATCAGGAAGTGTTTGTTATTTAAATTTTTTTTTTTATTAGACCTTCCCTGAATATTTTACTGCTTCTCAGATTTTTAGTTTTTTTTTTTATTTGAGGCATTTCTGAAATTTGAGCTTAAGGATAAGCAAATTATTCACAATTGCAGCTATTAGCAACTGGGGTTTTACAGTGAACTTCCTAGAGTGAGCACAGGGAGAAAGGCACAAAGATCACTTCTTTTCAGCTTTTGAGGAGTACATGTTTGCTGAGGTAAGAGAGCCAGAGTCAAAAAGGTATTTATTTCACTGTCAAAAAGGTATTTTCATTTCCATGAGTTTGTTGAATGACCTTGCTGATGCTCCCTTATTTTATGCTTGCTGAATTTACCTTGCAATAAAGTTTTATTGCCTTCCCACTGCTGCTACTTTAGAGACAGTTAGCTAAAACACTTTAATAACCAGCAACAAAAACCCACTTAGTAGCTGGGTTAAGAAGCTGGGGTGGAACAATTTGCAGCAAAGATCAGAATCTCTCTTCTGTCTGTTTCTTTCAGAAGAGACCTCTTCAGGAAAAACATATACTCTACAGAATTATTTGAATGATGACTATAAGTACAAAACATATAATTTGGAGTGGATTTCAGGTAATTCATTTATACATACAACTTGAATGTCCATAAAATGCACTACCTTCAGCGATGTACCACCTGCGGTCACCTCGTGCTGAGGTGACTACTGTATTCTGAAAGAAGGCCAAATTATTTAATAGTGCCATTACAGAATGGTGCATAGCTCAAAGGATTGATTCCTTGTTTGCCTTAGAAACATGCTCATGTTCATGGCAACTTATATTCTTCCTACTGCTAAAAGAGCACACTTACTTCTGTGCTTTAGGGTAGAAGCATGTTACCCTCTGAGGTGTGTCAGCTTCCTGTGCATCAGGCTGCCAGAGAACAGGGAGATACAGGCTGCTTTTCCTTCTGAGAACGCCTAGTGCCCCAAGGGAAAGAGATGCTAGGAGGTGGATGCTGTGGGCTTCACAACTACGTTTTGTGAACATTCACGTGCTGTAAGCCTCCTTTCATTGTAGAATTGGGAAACACAGCATTTACCAGATTTTTGGGATTTATTTCCTCCTTAAAAGCATAAAGGGAAAATTGAAGTAACTGATGAGCATTTCATTTACTTTTTGTTGTCATCTCTCTTGTGCTTTTAGGAAATCAGTATCTTCACAAAACAGATAATGGGGACATCCTGTGTGTCAGTGCTGACAACGGAACATCCTCAGTAATCCTGGCAAATACAACATTAGTATGTTTACTTACATGTAATATATGCAGATATTGGGAAAGGTATTGGATTTCATATTTTGTTCTGCATAGTCTATGGAATCAATGTTTAATGTGTTTCTTTTTCCCTTCCTTTGTTGACAGGATAAGTACCAGGCAAGCACTGTTATATTGTCTCCTGACCAAAAGTTTGCTCTTCTGCAATACAGCTATACAAAGGTACAAGTGCACTTTACAACTGAGGATGAAACTCAAAAATAAAGGTTTGGGAACAACTGAGAGGCTGGGAGAACGTGAGGGAAATGCAGGAGGATGGATGAATGTGATGAATGTAAGGGAGCAGTCAAGTTGAGCAGACAGGAGGGGAAGAGACTGGTATTATCTGTGAGCTTGGCAGAGGAGAGTTGACTGCCTGAGGAAAAAAAGGATCTGGATAAAAAGAAGATGTAGAGTTATAGCAAGGAGAGCAAGGCTGGATGGTTTATCTGGGAAGACAATCTAGGAGAGTAGATAGGATAGGCATGGCTCTCCCAGGAGTTGTGTGGGTAAGGAGGAGTGATGAGTAGATATGCTGCTATACATCTGCTTGTATATGTATGCTATATATATATATGTGGTTGTTATATTGTGGTGGTAGGAGGTAAGAGTTTAAAACTGAGGTGAATGAAAATCTGCATGTGCTTCAAAGAAGGCTTGTGCTTGGAGTGGGCTTGTGAGTCCCTGTTGCCTCCTGTCAGTGAGCACATGAAAAGCCTGCAGCAGAATGCCTCATCCTGGCACAGTGCTGAACCAAGCAACCAAGGTCAACCCACGTTTATGCCAGGTGGCATGAAAACCTGGCTCTGTGTGCCAATTGAGAAGCCTAATGGTGGTGATCATTTGCTGTGCAGTTTGTGCACTGAGAAGCTGCTAACTTTGTTGTTCTTTCCTTTTTTTTTTTTTTTTTTTTGGAGAGGTGGCTGTTCTGTTTCTAAAAAGTTCAGTGCTAACTTGTGCAGTGTACAAATACTTGAGCACTGTGTCACTGAGCACTGTCTACATGTCCTGGCTTTCCTGTCCCAGAGCAATTCTTGCACTGTGTCACACACAGTCTGTGCACTCAGTCATCAATTTTTTCAATTTTACCTTCCATGCTGGGTCCTCCTAAGCCAGTTAGCTTTCGTTTTTCTGAAGTGTTCAGAATTACTGGACTCTTCACTACATCATTAGGGGCCACAAAATGCCTAATATTTTACCAGCCACCCTACACATCCCCTCTACTTGTAATTTACTGCTCTGTAGTATTTTATTTGTTGCATTCATAAGAGTTAATTTTGTTTTAATGCTGTTAATTTTGTTTTAATGTTTAATATTTTAACCTTTATATAACAGTGTGATTGAAAGTTCTGTTATTATTAATCTTCATTGCAAAGAAAGAGAGTAACAAAATGAATCATGAGTATGTAGACACTTGTTATGTAATAGCCATCTGGCTGTGTAGTACTAAATTGTTGGTTTATATCTTCATGCAAATATTCCAAGAACCCTCTTAGAAGGGAGCATTATTGCAACATGTCAGTGCTGTGGGCTAAATCAAACCTCTCCAGCCCCACAAAGTGAACATGTTTGAATGTGTGTGCATTATCATCATCCCCTTTCTCTCTGTTAAGTGCCCATAGAGCGATACAGATTTCAAGAGGCAGATTTCTTACAGAAGGGTTTTATTTCTGTGACAATATGAATGGGAATAGGTCACCCTGGTACTGGAGGAACTGCTGCAGACATACTGCTGGGACTTGTGAGAACTACTATAACATAAGATGCCAAGTTAAATAATACAACATGAAAAATGAGACAGAAAACAGCAAATGAGCCAGTAAAGCACAAGGAGGAGGATTAACTGCCACTGATGATAGTCTGCCATGTAGCTACAAGGATTTCTGAAAATCTGCAGCATCTCTGGCATCTGTATCTCTGTCCTTAATCAGTAAATGGCCTCAGTCAGAGTATTTAAGTGATGACCCCAGAAGAACGGAAATTCTTTAGTCTTTCCTTAAACCTAGTAGAGATCTGTTACCCTTGTATGTTCATTGTGTTCTCTCGATCTTAATAAAAATCACAAGGAGAGATTTAGGGGTAATTCAAGCTGCAAGAGATATGAAACCTGGTAAAATTTATTTTCTTACTATTAAAATAATTCTTTTGCAGTTGTGGAGGCATTCCTTTACAGCTTCATATCACATCTATAATTTCAGTAGCAGGTCAGTAATTTTTGCACATAAAATGTTGTTTTAACATGCATTTTGCACTGAAATGTCATTTCACTGATTTCTCTTGGCTGCATTTTGGTTTTGTTTTTCCAGTTCTATTTTAGATGATGGACTACTACCTAATGATACACAGTACATATCCTGGTCACCTGTTGGTCATAAACTGGTTAGTAAAGAAAAATGAAACTTATATAAAGAGTCATTTTCATACACATGACATGGAAGCTCATGTTGTCTGTACCCTTGAGGTTTTGGGACTTTCCTACTGCTAGGTAAAGTAGCTGAACTAGTTTCAAAATTGACTGCTGTAGCTGGAAAGATTCCAGAGTTCCTCTGTGTGTTTTGTTTTGTTCTTTAATGAAAATGCATTCCTGAAAGTAACTAGTGGCCCCATCAGTCATGAAATGCACAAATGCACAGGAACTTTGTGTTTTTACAGTTGCAGACAGTAGTTCATCCCTTTCAAAGACAGCACCATTAGAACTGTCTGTTTAATCATCGCTGTGTGATTTTTATCTCCTAATTACGCAACAGTTGATGAAGTTTTACTTGATGGAGGCATGTAGTGGGATTAGAGGATTAAAATCTGTTTTGTACTCTTTCTCACTGTTGTTTTCTTCCTCCCCTCCCCTCCAGTCTACGTCAGTGGTGTCAACTACCACATTTGCAAGGCTTGTGCCTTCCTTGTGTTGAGCGTTAGTCTGCCCCAGGAGAATGTGGTGTGCATTTATTCTTATTGCTTAGTGAATTTATATGTCAAGTATAAAGACCAGCAACAGAAGCAAAGCAAGTAGAAAAGAGTTTCTGTATCTTGGAGCAAAGCTCTGGAATAAATCTCTGTTGTTCAGTTATTGGAGGTGAAAACCAGGGGTGATTGGAGAGGCAGGCAGGTGCCAAAAACTAGAGTTCTGAATGCTACTGAAGAAATGTACCATCTTTGCAGATCTGTTGGCAGCACTGAGGCCGCAATGAATGATTGTTTTCTTTGAAAGACAGATTAGTGGAAAACAACTCCTGGTGAAGGAAAATAAGTTTGTATTACGGAGAAAATGGAATTGCAAGATTTTCAAAACTCTTTAAGTAGTCATGTCACTTTTCATATTTTATTTGGTTTTTTGCATCTATGCCTGAAGTTATGTTGCTCACCCTGATCTGTATTAGTAATTGTATTAGTAATACCAAGTTTGTTAATTATCAAGGTTGTTTGGTGAAATGCAGCTTTTAAAGATGTTTTTTGTCATCTGTTCTAAATTGCCCAGTAGATGAAATAAAGAAAGGAAGTAGGATTTACTATAATAGTAATTGTTATCACAATGATGTTTTGCAGGCATATGTTTGGAATAATAATATTTATGTAAAAGCTTCACCAACAGCAGAAGCCGTGCAAATCACTCAAAATGGAGAAGAAAATAAAATTTTCAATGGAATACCAGACTGGGTTTATGAAGGTAACTACAACAAGCAAGTTTTACTTTCCATTATTATGTGAAAACTTTGGTTTATTGTAATTATTATTTCATTCCTTACCGCTGAAAAATTCAAATTAATCAAACTCTGTATTTTAAAAGAAACATGCATCTTTATCTGGGCTTAATACCTGGCTAGTGTGAGGGTCTAAGAATATATATGAGTTTGCCTAGTTTGCTTTGTGTCACTGGAAATTTCCGTGTGAATTAGATTCACGTGATAGATTATAAACATTGATCTCATGTCTCATTTCAGAACCCAAACAGTCTGCATTTTAGTACCTGAACTTCAATTAAAAAAAAAATCCTATTAAAAACTAATGAGAACAGCACCTAGGATAGAAGAGCCGACTTATCAATTATAACTTAAATACATTTGCATCTCTTTCAGAGGAAATGTTTGGCACCCATTCTGCTCTGTGGTGGTCTCCAAATGGCAATTTTTTGGCATATGCATCTTTTAATGATAAAGAAGTTCCTGTTATAGAGTACTCCTTTTATTCTGAAGACACCTTGCAGTATCCAAAGACCATTAAAATCCCATATCCCAAGGTCTGTGTTATTTATTAAACATGTTTGTTCTGCAGTTTCATTAAGAGAGTAGTCTCATTTAATCAGTTCCTGCTAATGAAAATATTGTCTGTCTCTCCTCAACAGCTTGCTGTGATTACTCTTTCTGAAGTCAACAGCATCTGGCAATGTTAAAGTATTTTATTATCTCCAGGGGAAAGAAAAAAGAGGAAAAAAAGTATGATTTAAGGTTTTGTTGTTTCACTATAAAATTTAGAGGTAGTGCGTAGATGTTGAGATAAAAAAGCTCACAGGGAGCTAAGTTGTTACAAAGCATTCGGCAGATGTACATTAGGTTAGGGTTGTGCATGGTATTGATAATGGAATCTTCTTCAGCTAATACAGCATTTTCAGTTTCCTGTATTGAAAGGAAGAGGAGGAATCTGCTAAGGGAGTTTCTTTGCCCACACCTTAAGCTCTTCCAGTTTTAGCTGTAAGAGTGAAAGCTGTAGTGCAAGGAGCTCCTCCTTCCCCCTCCTCTCCACATGACTTAATGCCCACTGCTGGCACAGTTGGCACTGGGCTGAATGGGGTGAGAGTCAGAGTGCACAGTGCTTTAGTGGGTTCCTTCATGTGCTCTATGTGGAGGGGGTTTCATGTTTAATACAGGACTTACCTGTTATTTGATATTACACAGATTTTAATTTATCTGAGCAATGCATTTAAGACGTAAAGCAAGTACAAATTACACCTCGAGTACAACAATTGCAATACCCTGCTGAGTGTCAGTACAAACATGTTCTCATAGTTGGCCTCCATAATACACTCACCATCACAGGGCTGGGCATCCCCATTGCTGGGAAGGAATAGATGGGGTGAAATCATCTCAAGTCCATTATTTTAGTTCTTTCTGTTCATCCCTGGGTTTTTATACTCAGGGGTTGAGTTGTTGGCTAAAGGCATCAACATGCCCCGCCCCAATCCAGAATGGTCTGACCATCCCAGGAAGATATTTTCACTCTTGATTAATGGTGCAGGACAGGTGATACAGCCAGTTTATTGCTCATCTGGTATGGCTGCCTGGTGGAAAAATTGCCCTCTTTGTGCCAAGCTCATGTTTCTCTGCAGCAGCTGTGGTCACTCCCTACCCTTCCCAAAGGTCCTGGAGCACGTGGCCTTTGCCTGTGCCCTTGGAGCCTCCCCTAGAGGGGTCACTGACAGCTCTGTCCTGAGCATGGCCCCTGAGAAGAGACATAGGTGTAGAATGAATTGCCAATCTAAATTACAGATTTTATTACAAGCCCCTTTTGTTTGGAATATTGCTGACTTCTGGAGGTGGATCAAGTATAGCTGCCTGACTGTTACCATGAGGACTTGGCTGGTTAACTACAACAGAAACAGCCCTTCCTGACACAGCTCTTTTGCTGTCACAGCATTGCATTAGAGACAGTGCAGGGCATGCTGCAGTCACAGCTTTGATTGGGATATAGGCAGCTGTGATATGATTAGTTCCTGTAAGGTGCTGCTTCCACAGAGAAGCATTTTCCCGTGTGTTAGCAATGGATTTGATTCTCTCTAGGTACTGTGTGTGGTATGTAGGACAAGATCTGGTCAAATACAGCAAGCCCTGTGATTGTTTCTAAATGTAGTAGTCTTTCTTATCTAGAAACACATAACTAACACTTCTGTGTGAAAAATACAAAGGATCATTTATGTATCAATCATAAAACTGCATTTAGGAACTTGTCTTTTCACATGTTTGCAGTTGGTTGGTTTTACCTTTCTGTCTGTAGTAACTTATTCATTTATAATTTCAAACACTTCACAAAGAATATTCTTTCTTCAAAAGTACAATGAAGAATTTTATTTTTAGGCAGGAGCTACAAATCCAACTGTACAATTCTTTATCGTGGATACCACATCACTTCCAGCTTCCAGCCCTGTTGAAATTGTTCCACCTGCAGAAATAGAATCAAGGTGAGAAATTTTGATTAAATATTTGATATTTGATTGTTTCTTTTGATGGGAGAGGAGGAGCTTTTATATGTGACCTCCCTGTATTCACTGTGTATGGCAGTTTTTCCCTGTAATGTGGCTCTGGTAGCAACAAGATTTACCAGAGAAAATCTGCACAGAGATTATCCTCCTAGTGATTATATATAGATGGCATATTCCATGTATGTTATATTCAGAATGTGACAAGTTCTTGGCTCATCACATTCAGTGGAGTCTAACTATGGTGAAGTCATTTCACAGTACAACTTTAATATGAGCAAGTTTTCGTATAATCAAATTATAATATATGTATTTCTATTCACTGGAGGAAAAAAAAAAACCCAGCAAAACAAAACCTTAATGGTAAGTGAAGATTTGATTTCATTGGAAGCAGACTTCATGCTAAGGCAAGGTATCATGGTTGTCTTCAGATTTATACTTAAAATGTTTGTTTTCTTTGGGAAGATGGTGAAAATCAGCACCTCTCAGAGTAAATGGAAAATTGTATTTCTCAAAATGCCACTGGAAATGCACAACATGATATAAATGTATTTTGTAAAGAGCAGCTACATCAATTTAAAGTGCATGCACACAATTTGGTATCCCAAATCTTGGGTTTTGTTTTTTTCTTTTTAACAGTATTGTGGAAATGTTTTAGAGGTTTGCAGTTACAAACATGATGGGTATGAAAGCACAGGTTATACTGATAAACCAGAAAAAAACAAAGGTCTGTTAGCTTATGCATAAAACCAGCATTTTATACATGGGGGCCAAAAAGCTATAACTGGAAAATCAGTACTCTTCCGTTTCAGCCGCACCACAGTGTAACATCCATGTGTTAACAGAGATGCAAGTTCTTATGAATATGTTGTTCTCTATCCTTCCCTTACAGTCACACTGCAATAGCTGCATGTTAGATAGCTGTCGTGCCTTGTTTTCCTCCAGAATTCCAGTGCCTCAGAATTAAAAACCCTTTACGTTTTGCTCAGTACTGATTAAGATCTTTGCTGTCTTAGAGGTTTTTTTTACCTTTTGTTAATATCTTAAGGAAGTTGATGTGAAGAGAATAACCATCAGCTACCTTCCAGGCTCACACCCATCTGGCTAACAGAGGTGTGAGTTACATGGAGTTCATCCATGCTTCAATTGATTTTCCACTCAGTTAGGATTAATACAAATATAAATCTTGAACGATGAGTTCAAGGATCAGAATTCACTCCTTCTCCCAGTGGCTGATCCAAATAATGGTCAAGTCTCACCATATGTGTCCTGCAGAAGTTGAGGTGGCCACAGCGAGTCTTGGGGAACTTTGCAAGAGCAAAGGTACACGAGTAGGAAAAGGTGACCAATGCGCTGTGTTGCTGTTGGGTAGGTTTTTTCTGGAAGTGCAAACTATTGAATATTCACATTGTGTTTATATGTACACCACTGTGTGACAGGAAAGGTTAGTTTCTGTGATGGAAAATTCTGTTTTTACTTCCACGGAGCTAAATTTTGAGCAAAACTGAGTTTGAGTTGGTGGCATACCTCACTCTGCCTGCCTGGTTGGGCATGTTGAGGGGCAGTGCCTCAGCAAATGTTTGCCTGCTACAGCACTATCCAGAGCTTGGATGAGCACCAGTTTCACCCCTACATATGAAGGGGGCACAGCTCACTTATGTTGCAGAGCAAGAGTTTTATTTGTCAAGAAAAACTGCCAGAATCTGGAATGGCAATGCTTTGCCATATGATGGTACTTGAAACCTGACACTCTGCTTGAATGACCAGCATGAAATCTATCCAGCATTTAAACACTGGTTTTGACACTATGGATGCAGGGGGCTCCTGTTAGCCAGCAGGAGGATGAAGGGAATGGATCATTTTTGTCTGAAATGATCTGTCCTTGAATAAGCTGACTTCTGAGTAGAGTAGTTAGAGGGTATCCCTTTTCAGCAACAAATGAGGAAGGGCAGTGCAAAATTACTGTACTTGAATTAATTGCCACTTAGTTAACCTTTTGTGCATTGTTGAGTGCTGAAGGTGCATTCCCACTCTCACAGGGGAGAGATAGTTATTGTAATAGCTCGATAAATAATATTTGTTTTGTTTGTTTTCCTTGTGATGTTCATCTTGTCTGATTAATGACTTATAGTCACAAGAATTGTTAACAACTCTCACTTTGAAGGAATGAAAAGTGTGGGACTAATTCCCCTTACACAAACAGGGGAAACCACTATTATAGGTACAGGATGAATGGTGTTGTTTTTTTGGGGTTTTTTTGGGTTTTTTTTTTTGTTTGTTTGTTTTTTTTAACAAACAAGCTCCTGCAGACTCAATGGCAGTAGCAATTAAATGACCTGCTGACATCCCAGTCAGATATAAATGCAGAAATAGACCTTTTCCAAACATGAATTTGAAACTATAATCTAGAAATAAATCTGAATGCTTTTGATAACCAGCTGACATATTTTTAATCCATCCACACTAATTGTGGTGTTTCCTTCCCCAAACTGCAGTGATCAGAAAGATACTCTTATCACAAAGCTTCCCACACATTTTTGTTAACTAACTTTGGGGGAAAAGGGAACGTGAACTTGGAACTATGTCAAATGTGCAAATTACGGTTAAAAATGTATACTTGCCTTGGAGGGGAAGTTTGTTTTATTTTAGTTCATAAGGCTTGAAGGAGATAGGAAAGATCTAAAATAAGAAAAGACAGTACATCTAACAGATCGTTATGGTAAACAAAACCACTAAATTTTATGTGGTGCATTTTTAAAATTAATATACAGAAATATTCATGATTTTTTTTTTCTGATACTTCACCCTCATGTCAGCTGGGTGGTATTCTGAAGATGAAAGTAAAATATTCAAATAGTCATATCTGGTTCTGGTATGATCTCTCCCTCCACTGTAACTAAAGAAATAACTACTCAATTGTTCAAAAGTATCTACCATTCAGAAGATAATTACAAGCAACCAACTTCAGGCAGCTAAGGATAAAATTGCTTAATCTAAGGCATATACAACTTAATATTCAGAAAAATTTCCTCTAGATGCACACAGTACAAGATTTATGAGCAGCCTGGAGTAGCTATTATTTTATGCATTAGAGAATAGCTGTTAAAATTTAATTGCAGTCTTTCTGGAAGTGGGTTTGTATGAGCCATCTAATTCTTTATTGTATCTCTGAAAATAACCAAGGCATCTTCTAGCAGCAAAAACAATTGATGAAAAAATGGCTCAATTACATTTGCATCATTGTTTATTGTTGAAGAATAGATTGAAATGAAAATAGCCAGATGAGTCTCATTCAGTGAATTGCTGAATGCAATTGTATGGTATGCTATTATAGAGAGGATTTTAAATATCTTATGTTGTTGCTGTTTTCAGTGATCATTATTTGAGTGTTGTAACATGGGTGACAGATGAAAGGATTTGTCTGCAGTGGCTCAGAAGAATTCAGAATTTTTCAGTCCTCACAATCTGTGACTTTGAAAATGCTTCTTGGTCATGTCCAGAGGTAAGAGACATTAGGAGGAAGAGTTGCAATGGTAGATGAAATTAGGAAGGAGTAGAGTATATCTGTATGTTTATCTTTGTAGAAATAAACCCTGATGTAAAATAAACATAATTGTTGTGGGATTGTTTGTTTTTTCTTATTCTTAGGAAAAACAGTTTACGGAAGAAAGTACAACTGGCTGGATTGGCAGAGTGAGTATTCAATTTCTAAAACTGCTACATGCTAAATAATTCTGATGAGCCTGTTGCATTTTGCAATGCCTCTTGTGTGTAGGTCCAATCCTCTCACTTGCTGTGTTTTACATATACAGGAAAAAATTATCTCAAATGTTACCCCATGTCTGGGGTTAAGCTTAATTTTTTTGTGGGTAATAGGTTCTGAACTCCCAGGCTGGGCTGACAGTGCAGTATGGCTGGAGCTCTAATCATGCCCTCTGTGACCTGTGCATCTTGTTGACAGGACAAGAGGTTATGGCTTTAAATTGAAAGAGTAGGCTCAGATTAGGTGTTAGAAAGAAACTCTTCACTGGGGGTGTGGTGAGGCACTGGAACAGGTTGTCCAGAGAAGCTGTGAATACCCCATCTCTGGGAGTGTTTTAGACCAAGTTGGATGGGGCTTTGAGCACCCTGGTCTAGTGGAAGGTGTCCCTTCCCATGGCAGGGGGGTTGGAACAAGATGAACTTCAAGGTGCCTTCCAACTCACACCATTCTATGATTCTATGATTTTATGTTCAGCTTACCAAAAGCGTAGCGCCCTTTCCAGACTCCTTTCCGCTTCTGACCTGCTGCTTTGCTAGCAGTAGGTAGGGGAGAAATTCAGGAACCTAGATTCAGAATTCCCTTTGTACTGGGGAGTTGCCAGCTATTCTGGTATACCTGCTTTCTAGTCTTCCTACTACCTCCAGAAAGATCTAGGGAATAAAATGTATTCAGAAGTGTATTCTGTAACCTTTGAATCATATTGGAGTAAAGGCATAGAGGGCAAATGTAATTTTTAGTGTATCAGGTTGCAACAAACCATTCCAGTTTTAACTTCAGCCACTCATTTATTTATTTTTCCCCTGCATGAAATATCCACTGAAGAGAAGTGGGGACAAGATAAATGTAACTGGCCAGATTAAAATTTTTATGCACTTCTGCCAAACCAGCCGCTACTGTTTGGATGATGCTTTCGAAGCTGCCTCTCAGTCCTTTTGTACATGGTAGAGAGTAGGCACCTAATGAACTACACAGAAGATCTGGGGGAAGTGAAGCAGAGATGCAAAAGTTCAGATTTGGAGGGAGAAATGAGTTTCAGAGTTTTTGATGAGAACACAGAGTACACTTTCCACTCCCGCATTTTCCACACACTGATTATGCTTTAGTCACTAATTCACTTTTGAAGTCAAAAATGAAAGTTTAAAGAAATGCAAAGAGGGAGGCAACAGCAGGGATGAAATCATCCGCAGTATGAAGATGAGAGATCAACCCACCTGCTGTCAAATTTGATATGGAAAGGAAGGCCTTAACGCTGACACATTTTGCTTCTCTGCAGCAAAGGCTTCACAATTAGACAATGTGATGATCAAGCTGCAGACTTTGTAAACAGTTGTGCAAAATGAGAGGGCAAAATGCAAGTCTGTGCCACTAAACTAGGTTGTTGGTTTTTTGTTTCTTTTAAAGAGACAACCCACTTCTTAGGAGCTGTTGGAAGAAATGATAATCTCACTGTACAATTCTTGTATTTGAGAAAGAAATAGAGAGTAGAGAGGACTAAAGAGGGGATAGGATAGGTATATTTATTCCTTTTTTTTCCACCTTCTTAGGGATGATAAAATGATATTTGACTGATAAGGAATATCTTTATAAATTTACAAGATGTATATATGCACATACTCATATATAGAAAAATTTAAGTAAATTATCTATGTGTGTAGAATACAGACATATAATCCTCTCTTTTTAACTATAATGTTTTTATGTGTTTTGTGGGGGAGGGATTTTTTTGTTTTTTGTTGGTGTTTTTGGTTTGGTTTTTTTTGTTTGTTTGTTTGTTTGATTTTTTTTGGGGGGGGGGGGTTTTTGGGGTGTTTTTTTTTTTTTTATAGAGATGAAATTATGTTTAAATGAAGAATGCTCAGAAAAGCCTGCATTGCTGTATAAGGCTTCCAGGTCATTAGCTGTTAGAGCTTGCCAGTTGAGTTAAAGGAAAGTCACACTTTGAAAAATAAGGGAAAAGCTAGCAAAATATTTGCCAGATTACTTTTTGCAAAAATACTGCTTGGGAACAAGGAGAGGTTATTTGGAGCACGCAGTTAGAAAGACTTAATTTCTGTCATTGCTTTCTGAATGACCGGAGGCAAATCACTTCAGCTTTGTTTCACCATTTCAAGATGGGTATAACATCTCCAAGGCAGTTACATTGTGTCAGTTCCCTAATTAGCATTTAGATCCTTTGGGCATTTGTCACAGAAATAAGTTTTATTTCATTCAGCTCAATTTCATTCCTCTCTTTTTTCCTACCATATGTAGCAAATTCAAATGGCAGTCAATAGAAGAAATTGATTCATTTCTGTCACTCTCAATTGATAAATGGGTAATTACTTCATGAAAACATTATTCCAGTTTGAGTTCTCTGTCATTCTGTGATCACCTACTTGCTAGCAAAATTTCCTCTTGGAAAGCAGCTTGTGTTTTTTTGAATAGAACAGGACATTTTTTCACCGTTAAGCTAAAAGTGGCATTGAGTTCAAAGAATTTGTTCACAAAAAGAATTTGAAACACAAATATGTGTTTCGAAATGAAAAACTGAAGAAAAACATTAATTTGCAAAATTTACATTTTTATAGGTTACAGCTGCATTGGATGGAATAAAACAGTGCCTTTGAAAGAAGATGCACATATTGTTTCCTAAAATTGTAGAAAACTAAGACCACCGAAAGTACTTCACATTCTATGGGAGGAAGGGAGTTGGGGGGTGTGGATCACTGCTGGGACTAGTACTCTGGAAATTCTGCTGCTTAAGGAGCAAGAAAATATTTCAAGTGTGTTTATTTTAGGAGTGATGGCTACAGGTTCTACCTACTAAGTCAGAAGGCAAAAACGTTTGCAGTACATTCATTGATGCCTTGTTGTAAGCACTGAAAGTCCTGGTTAGAGATATTAAAACCTAAATTTATCACTTAGGATCTGGAGTTTTGTTTTTTGCTTTAATAGACATCTCTCTTATGTTCAAGTTTCAGCCATCTGTCCCTCACTTTGCACCCGACAATTCTTCCTACTACAAAGTCTTCAGCGACACAGCAGGTTACAAGCACATCCATTACATAAATGGCTCACAGGTGAGGAATATTGTCTAGGACAGTCACTGCTGGCTTGTGTTTCTCCTGGTGATCAAGGAGTTTCATGTTCTACTTCTTGCCTTGCCTTTTTCCCTGCTCCAGGTTCCAGTAGCTATTACTTCAGGAGATTGGGAAGTAATCAGCATAAAAGCTGTAACCAATAAATTTTTGTAAGTATCTATAAATAAGGTACCTCTTCCTATCAGAAGGGCTGGTAACAAGGGTCTAAGCAAGCACAGAGAGAGGAGAGGGAGGAGGTTTTTAACTTACTTAAAATCTGATTTAAACATGTCAGATAAACTTTTTAAATATTATGTTGTAAATATTTTACTAAAACCAGTATGTTTTGCTTTTATAGATACTACATCAGTAATGAAAATAATAAAATGCCAGGAGGAAGAAATCTTTATAAGTAAGAAATATTTTTTTTCTGCAGTATGAGTAAAATTTTTGTTAATGAAAAAGAGAAACTTTAAGAAAAATCACTGAAAACTTAAAGATTCATATGTTCAGCCTAATGTGGGATAATCTTTAAGATATTTAATGAAAATCGGTGTAAGAGTATAAACTGCAAAAATAACTTAAGTATTTTTCTATAAATTCAGTTAATAAAGGGAAATTGTGAGAAGAAACAACCAATCCTGAAGCAAAAAAACCCTAAAAATAACCCTCATGCTTTTTTTCCTATTACAATAATTTCAGTATTAATTGAACTCAAAAGCTGAAACTCTGTTTTCTCTAGTTTTTGAATCAGTTTCTATCACTTCTGAATTTTAACATTTTTCATTTGGCCATCTTACTTAAAAAACATATAGTGGTTTAGCATAGCTTAAAAAAAATATCTCTGAGATAAAGCTCATTTACTTTGCAGAGTGCTCTTGGAAAGCAGTCCAAAATTTACTAAATGTGTTAGCTGTAATCTGGATCAAGAAAGATGCCAGTATTATTCTGTGTCCTTCAGCAAAGACACACAGTATTATCAGCTAAATTGTCTCGGTGAGTATATCCCGAATTAATTGACATAAACATGACTCACTGATTAGCTGGGTGGTGAAGTTCACTTCGTCAGGATCTTGATATGTACTGTGTAACAATGATATGTGTTGATAACATTGGATAAATGTATTGGCAGTGGAAAAACATACTGCCTCCTGGGCTCAAAAGTACCTTGACAAAAATTACTAGGATAAAACTTGTTAGTTCTATCTGTCAGTGGACCTGAAAGAGCTGCAAAACACTCCTGTCCACTGTGCATCTCCTTGAGAGATGTATGGGGAGCTCTGCCTGCAGAAGGAATTTGAAGGCTCTGAAAGTGTGACAAGCAACAGACTGAGTAAAGAGCAGTGCTTTATGTATGAGAATAAAATTAAGATTGTGCTGGTCAAGAAAAAAATCCAAGTAATGTAATCATAGGTAAGTGGTGGGACTGTCTGTCTCTGACCTGTACGTGCTCCTGCTACATAGTACAAGGGTTAAATAAATCAAAGGCTGGGAAAAATAAAATGGTCTCCAAAATTACTTTAAATTTAAATGTATGCTGTTTTTTAACATGCCACGATCTTCCTTAATCCATGGGCTAGAAGGACAGACAGCAGGCGGAATTTTCTGTCAGATTGTAAAAATGGTTGAAGACAGCTGCTGTGGTCCCTGTGACAAGGCTTCCTGACGGCCAAACCATTGTCCACAACCAAGGCATAGGCTTTGCCAAAGAGGGGAAATTCTGTTCTTCAGTACCTCACAGTCATGTGGTTCATCTCTGAGACAGTCTGAATATTTTTTGGGATCCTGTGGCTTGAATTTGAGCCCTGCTAACCTAAAATTCATCTTGAGCAGACTGGAGGGGAACAAGTTCTGAGCTTTTATGATTCACTTGTTTCCAATTACTTTACAAGGGCTGTGTTTCGAGCCAGCATGCAAACATGAAGGTTTTGTGTCCTGTTAACAGGTCCTGGCCTGCCCATATCTACTATACACAGAAGCACTGATGATGAAGGTATGGGATTGTCTTTAATTTATATTACACCAGAAAATTGCACTGTAAATTTATTCTAATTTTCTTCTCATTGCATAGTATAACAATAAAATTGTCAGTTATAAAGGGTAAATTTAATTTCAAATTATTATCACAAGAATAAATTATATCGTTTGGCATATGCTTATTCAGAGTTTATTTAACATTATTTTACACAGGGCTAGAATACAGTAAGTAGTGTATGACTTATTTACTGAATAATTGTTCAGTGTTTCTGAAACAGTATTTAGATGAAAAACAGGGAAAAAAGAACTGAAGGAAAACTATATTGTAAACATTCAATCTGAGAGGAAAAACAAAAAGTGCAGTAAACTAAAACTGCAATATAAGTTGCCATCATCTCAGGTTTAATATTTAAAGTGGTTCATAATTAAAGAGCAGTGCATTTAAAGAAAATCTTTTTAGTCTTTGAATCTTACTTACTCTATTATTTAGTCCTCAGATACTTGGAAAATAACACTGAACTGGAAAATTCATTGAAAGATATTCAGATGCCTTCAAAAAAATTTGGTTCCCTTAATATAGATGGATACAGTAAGTTCAAAAATGTCTTTTACCTTTCCCCTCCCACCTTTTTCACCAAGTGGTTCAAGGTCTTCTGCTGAGGAGCATGACAGGACAGATGGGTGTAATGGGAATTCTTGCAGTTATTCAGAACTTAGAGGCAAGATGATTTTTTTTTGGACATTTCCAGATATTCTTGGTTATTTTCTGAAATCCCAAAATGTTCCTATCTAAAATGTGCTTTTTGCATAGTATGGTATCATTATGTTTTCATCATGAAGTGGCTTAACTCCCCTTTCCTTTATAATACGCTAGAAACCAGAAGTCTCTAACAATGCATTAAATAAATAAGAGAAATGAGGTTGGGGCACAAACCCAAAGCTCTTTAGCATTGTTGAATTTAAATTACATTATAAATTCAAGTAGGTCTTTCTGATTTACAGGTGCAAGTTCCCTTGGTTTGTGTTAACAGGTTGGGAGAGTGGAGAAGTTCAGTTACTATGAAAAAGCAGACACAGTCTAAATGAAAAATCTTGAAAAAACATCTAAGCAACATTTCAACTCTATCACCTTTGACTTTGTAAGGGAGGTTGAATAGGTTAAATAGATTTGGATTGAACAGTCATTCTTGAAAGCACATTCATGCTCTGAGACTGCATAAACCTTAGTACAGACCGGAACAAAATGCTGGAAAATGAACTGTTAATGCCTTGTGAGTGGTGCCTGAGGGGCACCTGAGGGGGGTAGAGAAATGTTCTTGTGTGCTCTTAGGCTGAGCAGCATCAAAGAGCCCAGCAGTGGGAGGCCTGGTACCTGTCTGAACTATACTTGCTCCAGCCTTTGCTACTAGCTTTTCTCTTCATGACAAACTTCCTCCTGTTAAAATGAGCAGATATTCTTAATGGAATTCCATTTTACAAACTGTATAGGTCAGTCATTGCTAACTGTTCTTTTTGATGCCTCCCTTCTTTCACTGTTACCTTATTTATATAATAACTCTCTTTATCTTTGTGTTTTCTGTCTTTTATTTCTGTCACATTTTTATTAGGGCTAAAGATGAAATCTTCCAGGCAAGATGGAGATTTAAAGATGTTCTTCATGCTATCAGTTGTATATTCATTTTTTTTTAATTCCTCTTTGTTCTTACTACTTCATGCCTTCAGGGTAAAAGCTTTTGGGTAAGGGGAATCTATTTTTAATATCAAAAATAGGAGAAGCAAATCCATTTATGTAGTCCTACTTAAAGCTTCAAGTCTGCTCACATATCCTTGTAGGTTATTAGAGAAGAAATCCACCCCTGTGGCTATAGAGTATGCAAAATTTAAAATTCGTATTTTAATCTGTTCAATTTAGATTGTTTATGTTTCAGTGTTCTGATGCCTTGCATATTTGTATCTGGGCAAATTTCTGTAAGATTTGCATTCTGACTATAACTGCAGTGCAGTCCATCAGCATTGCAGCATCAGTTCACTTAAAATTCATGAGGGAACAATTGAGTCTTTCAGTTTGCAAAACTTACAGGGTGTGCCTTTAAAATGTTCAGCTCACAGCCAACTTGGGTAGGATGAATAACATGAATGGAACTGGAATCAATATTGCTTCAAAAATAATAGATACTTGGATATGTTTCTGGGATGCTTTACAAACTGTCAAGCAAAGTCTATCTGGCAGGTTCAAAATAATATAGAATTTCTTTCTTCTGCTGGGAGAGAAATTTTATTTTTGAACCTGTGTTAGATTTACTACTATAGAGACATAACAAGTTTCACATATAAGCTTAGAATAATGTCATGAAACGGCATGTTGAGTCCCCAGATTTTATTGCTTTCTGCTGGTTTAACTGTAAAACATTTTAAAAAATGACTAGCTAGGAACTTCTACATGTATGTATTAGGACAGTCCAGTTGAAACTGCTCTATAATTTTTAGGGGGTGGCTCAGATGTGCTCTTGTATGAATTGTAATGGTGTCAAGTAATTTCACTGGAGAGCTGACCTAAGTCAAACTCTTTTCGCTTTTAGACCTGTGGTATCAAATGATTCTGCCTCCCCATTTTGATCCATCAAAGAAGCATCCTCTGCTCCTTGATGTGTAAGTTTTCAACCACATGGCAGTGTTGTGTTAATAATCACTTTCATCTACTTCAAATGTTCTTAATAAGGAAACACAAATCTGGAATGTTTTCTAATTACTTCTTGAAGTAGTTTTAAGATTGAATGAAAAATAGGGGTTTATCCCAATACATGGTGGATTCCTGTGCCCTAAGATGATGTAATGCTTAATGAGCACATGCTCTGGCACTGAGGCAGATACATGCTATGTGATTTAACAGCCAGGATGTTCGTGATAGCTTACCTCCTTCTCTGCTTGTGACATTCCTTAGGAGTAATCCTTGATGAAATCACAATCCATAATGAAACCTTGAATAAGCCTTGTATTCTAAAGCTGAAGTAGTGTGTGTGTGTGATGTTGCACATTTTCTGTGATATTTGAGTGTCAGTCAGTGTTGACCAACATCATCCTGTGGTCAGGATTGCATTTACTATGTATTTTTTTTCATAAATACAAGCCCATAAGCATGTGCTGATTGGTCTGGTATTCCTCAGGCACTTCTGTTCATCCTGGTATGTTTTCTTCTAAATGTGAATTACTGAATTTTAGCTATGCATTAATAGAAAAATGTTACGTTACTCCTTTTTTTACAAAAAGGTGACTCTCTAAGGAAAATGGCTGTTAGTTGTTAGATATAGTTTTATATAATGCAATTTGGTAGCACTTTCTGATGTGCCGTTGAACATTGAACATTTTAATGAACAGCCAGTGCTCTTGGCTTCTCAAGCAAAGTTTAGTTATGATACTATTTTCATTGACTTACCTGGACCTTTGTCATGATCACCTCTGGTTCACAGTGATCTTAATATCAGAAATTGCTTTGGAAGTATATGGATCCATAGCTTGAATTAAATTCCCAGTAGTTTCTTTTAAAATTGATAAAAGTGGGCTGTAGGAGCCATTCTTCTATTTCCTACTCTGTTGAACAGTCGCTAGAGAAGTGCACTGCACAGAATTTTACCATCAAGGCACTCAGTATAATTTCATAGTGATCAAGTGCTTCTGAAATATTTTAAAGTAAAAAGTTACAATTATAGTTTTACTTCCTTTTTCTCAGCCTGCATAAGAAATAGCTCAGACTGATGAGACATAGAAAATGGTATTTTTCATTTTTCCAGTTGAAGGCTATTCATTGAATTCAGACTTAAACCAAATAAATCATGGGTGAATGGAACAGAAATAGAGAACATCACTTTGAAACTCAGGTAACCAGATATGCCAAAACAAAAGAAAACTTGGCTTGGATTTCTGATAAGCTGCCTTAAGTCAAAATAATGAAGGTTTCTTATTAGAGCTGAAAGAATTAAAACAAAAAAAAAAAAATTCTCCAGTCTGCTTTCTTGATTAACAGCTAAAGTTTCAAAAAAGCATATTGCTTTTAGTGGCATCTTGGAGTCAGTCAGTGATGCTTTTCTTGTTTCCTCAGTTTAATTTGAAAGTTTATCTTGTTTTAAAGGCCAAAATTGTCAGCAGTAATTATATTTCAAATACTTGATGTGAGAATATGTGGAGAGTAAATGCCTGAATTTTGTGACATTATTCCCCTAGGTATGCAGGACCTTGTAGTCAGAAAGTAGACCAAGCCTTCCGGATCAGCTGGGCGACTTACCTGGCGAGCACAGAGCGCGTCATCGTGGCCAGCTTCGACGGCAGGGGCAGCGGCTACCAGGGGGATCGAATTATGCACGCAATAAACCGAAGGCTGGGAACATATGAAGTGGAAGATCAGATAGCAGCAGCCAGGTGAGCCACAGAAAAAGGTCAACACCTACTCCTTCTTTTACGTGCTTATTGCGTAGGTGGGAAAAAAAGGTGAGGGTTTCAAATTGTCGTCTTGAAAATATTGGCAAAAAATAACTACATTCTGCTTAATTTTGTACACTGAATTGTGTCATTCGTATGCCAGCCATCATTTTATGTTTAAAAAGAGAGGAGAGTTAATGCTGTAATACCAATTAACCATATCTCTGATTTTATGGAGATGATTTTATAGAGATGATATGTGTCATATTAGTAGAAGAATATGCTACCAGGGAACTTGGAGATAGAAGTTCTGCTTCAAGCTTTTTGCAAGTTTCTGTTGTCACAGAATTACGAGAAATACTCAGCCTTCAAATCATAGTTCACATTTGTCACTTGGTTTATGCTTGTAGAACCTCTCTAAAACAAACAATCCCAGTATAGATCTCTCGGAATTGCAATGAAGTTTGATCTTACAGGGTTTTTTTTATGTGGGATTTTAAAATGTTAAGGAGTTTAAACAAATAGAATTTCACCATCTTCTTGTTTTTAGGTTTCTTTTTTTAATGGTGTTTGTATTTACATGTGTTGGTCTGTTTCTTACTGCTGCAAGTTGATTTTTGTGCATCTTTAAAAAAAATACAAGGCAGGTAGTGAAATCTAACCTAATACAATACAAATGTCAGCGAGTGTGGGTTGAGGGGTTTCAGAGTGTCATATGCACAGATGTTTTTCTAAATTTCCTAAAGACACACGTGCTTGAATTATCATATGTTTTCACGTGCAGTCACTATGATGGAGTGGGAAATGCTTGTTTGTACAATAGAAAGAGGCAAATTTGATAGGAAATAGGCATGTCTGTAGAATGGCAGATACTTGTTAAGTGTTTAATTATTCTGTTTGCTTTCAGAAAATTTTCTGAAATGAGCTTTGTTGATAAGGACAGAATAGCTATTTGGGGTTGGGTAAGTACTCAAATAATTTTGGTGGGAATGCTATTTAATTTAAGCAACTACTTGTTGTGAGATCCTGTAGTGGTTTATGTGAGGCACCTCTGAGATCACAGCACAATCCAGTACTTGAACTGATGAAGTTCATCTTAGAAGTGTGTTTATACATTGCTCTTTTGCAGTCATTCAGGAGCCTTTGTAAGAGAAATTAGGACTACTAGAGGGATTAAAAACCAATTTAAATGGATGCAGACAAGTTTTCCTGTGTACAGTATTATACTAAAAAAAAATCCAAGTATGTATTCAACAGTATTTCTTCAGTTGGATGACTGATTTTAAAAAAGATGTGAAATTACACTCGAGCCAGCTGTGTGGGATGGTTATCATGGTATTTGCAACCAGAGGCCAGATTTCTCTAACTTGATGCATCTTTAAAACCTGGCACAGTAGATGGAAATATTTAATAGTTTAATAGCATGCACATACCCCCTTAGCTACAAAGCTAAATGCGTACATAGTGTTAGTGATTCCAGTGCTGATTTAAGTTGTTAACTGAAATTTGGGCACTGCAGGTGACAGGCACCAATGAATAAATTGCTTGATGGCAATATGGTTTATTTAATAGTTTTTCTTCTAGGGGTAAACATCTCTGTTATATGAAGTTAGATGTAACATTAACTGTAGTGAAAGGAAAATTCTTTCTGCAGAAATTGATGATTTGATGCAATCCCATCTTAAGTCCTTATGACCCTCAGGATGAATAGCACAAGGGCATTCCTCTTTGGAGCTATCTTGGGATTATGCATCATGGACACTGAACCTGTGGGCAAACAGATTTTCTTTATATCTTGAGTTTTTAGATTGTCAGCCTGTCACTACGTACATGGATTTTGTTTGCCAGAGATTCAGCAGTAATACCTTTCTGTATGCGGCCAGGTTAGGCATTTATACAGTGTTTAATTACTAAGTGCATGCGTTACTTTGCTAATCTCAGTGGAATAACCTAGGAATTGAAGTTGGAGCAAACATATAAGGACTTTGAAATAAGATGCAATTCCTTTTGCCTGTAATCTGGTTTTAAGACAGGAATGAGATCCAAAAATATCTCTTGTTTTTGAATGTGGGTGGGCACTTTTTCCTAAATAACCCATTCAAACTCTTGTGAGGGCAGTCATTTGGGTGGTTGGTGACAGTGTTTAGGTATCTTGCTGCCTGGATGCTCAAGTGTGTCAGATATTTACTGATCTGTGTATCTGGCTAGACGTGAATAAATTTTCTGTGTAGAGCAAGGAGTGTGTTGTTGCACAGTTCCTCCCACAGACTCAGCAAATCCTTCACTCCCCAGTCACAGTCTTGCTCCTGACACTTTGGGGGAGAGTTAGGGAGCGAGTTACCATAGGCCTGCTCCAAGGGAGCTGGAAATTTTTGGAAGCCCTGTTGCAACTACTCATCAGAGCACACTGTGGGCCAGAGCTCTGCTTCCACCCACTCCCCCAGCACGGGAAGGGACACAGCGGTTCAGCAGTGTCTTGTTTCCTGTCCTTTGCTGCTGCCTACAGTGCTACCAAACACAGTCATCCTCAGCTGAGTCACAGTTCAGCAGCGTTTGTGCCCTTTTTCCCCATCAAGTTCTCATTCATCAGTGCCACCACAGCTGCCATGCGCTGTTTGATGCCTGTTTCCCCGACTGAGCAGGCTGGCTGAGATCTGACCCAAATTCAGAATGGAGTTCATTAATATGAAAAATGCTGAGCCTATAAATGCCTGATGAACTGTGTAGCAGATGGGCCCCATCCTTTCCCTTCCGACTAAAATAACAGCAATGTTTTCTTCTCAGTCTTATGGGGGATATGTGACCTCCATGGTGCTTGGCTCTGGAAGCGGCGTGTTCAAGTGTGGAATAGCGGTTGCCCCCGTGTCACGCTGGCAATATTATGGTATGTGAGGGCTTCCTCGTTACAAGGATTCCCATATGTCTTCCAGTGCACACGCTGCAAAGTGTGGATTCGTAGCGCAGAACTTTTGATTATCTACTAGATGCCACGTAAATGCCACTTGGTCTGTTTTTATGAGCTTGTGGCCACTGCATTTTGAAATTAAACCAATGTGCTAAATATTATTTCCCATTTTAAAAAGTCAGACCCATAACTTCAGGTAATCTCTTTAACCATTAATGAAGGCTAAATCATTGTAATATTGGTAGTACTGCTGTGATGTGTCTGCATTTGCTTTGAAACCAGTATTGTGTGTCAGAAACCCATTGCAGTTAAAGTTTTGTGTCTTCAAAATGAAACTTCACTTACAGGAATGAACTGTGAGGATTAACCTTGACCTTGCATTGTAATTTACTCTCTAAAAGTACCAGAACAGGATTTGAATTGCCTTAGGTTGGTTGGTCAGGGGTTTTTTTAGCATGTAAATTTTGGATTTTATAAATCTAATTCATCTTGAGAATAGCTTGATGGGAGAAAAACCTGATCAATTGGACAAGTCTCTACATGCTTCAAACCTTCAGAGCATAAGGTTTCAAGTGGTTGCACGAGGATAGAAATGGGCTAGTTATAGTGGCCCCCCTCCCAGACTGAAAAAATTATGTAAAGTTATAAATAGGCACTGGTACAATCTGAACACGTTTTTACATTTTCCTCATATTTATTTGTCCAAAATCATTCAAGGGAAAGCTTTCCCTGGCAAATCTCTGCTGAGGAAGGCATAATTTATCATTCTGCAACTAGCACAGGGGCTGTATAATAGCTAATTCAGCAGATCAGATCATACTGCCAGGCAGTAGTCTGCTGGGGACATTGCAATGTCTTCATAATATTTAGGATATGACTATTACAGTATGACAGGAAATATTTTTTTAATGATCAAGATCTCTAAAATTCCACTTTTACCTAGTTAAATGAAGGATTATGGAGGCATACGTATTCAGCATTAAAAAACCTCTAGTGCAACAACTCTGATGAGAAGTCAAATGGACATTAGAATATAGCAGCAGAGCATTAATTTGTATGGTTTAAAACAAAGCTGCAAATCTGCAAATGGTAAAATGGCAAAAAATACATGGAAAATCAATTTTTTTTCACCCAAGCTGAATCCTAAGATACTACTATATTTTCATAGTATAAATTTTTGGTAGTAAACATTTAGGTAAAATAAATAAGTTTTTTTTCAAATGCTAGTTATTTACTGCAACATCTTCAATCATCTTTTTAGGATTACTGAAAGAATAACAATAAGGAAACACTGACACAAAGTACTATATTAATATTCAGCATTCAGGTGTCCATGGCAACAAGAAGATTAACTATTCTGAATAACGATGGTTACCTACACCCCTCATTGTGGAAAACCTCATTTCCAGTATGCATTGTTACTGCTTGTATTGATGGGTAAAATTGATGGTAGACAGACTGAAAATTAAGTAGCAGATTCTAATTTTGGGATTTTGTAAATTTCAGATTCAATATACACAGAGCGATACATGGGCCTTCCTACAGAAAATGATAATCTGAAGAATTATAATGTAAGAAAGAAATCACTTTTTTCTTTTTTTTTTGTCTGTTGTTTCATTTCTAAACTGGTATATTGTTCTTTAAACAGTTTAGTTCTTTCCCTGTGGGGAGAAATGTTTGTTTCTTCTTTCCTGCTAGAACTGTTGCACTGTGCAACAGAGGCTGTAGTCTCATGTGTTCGGATTTGCACAAGGCAGCTTCCTCTTGGTGAATGGTGTGGGGTTTCTGTTGTTTGTTTGATGTGTTGGTGTTTTGGGTTTTGTTTTTTTTTTTTTACATGCACTTCCATTTTACTATTTTGCAGACCATAAAACAAGCTGTAAAAACTTTTATTCTAATCACCAAGAAACAAATTTGTTTTAAAATTTCTATGTTCATGAGCAAAGTATGCTTTCTCTTAAACATTTTTCAGAAGAACAAATGTACTCCCATTCTTTCTGAAATGTAATTTTTTTTAAATGGGTATTGTGTGAACTTCCCTGCTTTAGGAATCTGCAGGTTTTTTCCAGGGAAAGCAAAATTTCCTCAGTACTAGAATACTTTGACAGGTGGGCTAATCTGTCTGTACTGTGAACATATCAAATTGCAGACCAACTGAGAGCCAGCACTGTCGGGACTGAAATGTTGGCCCAATCTCCATAAACAGAGGGTGTCCAAAGTTTGTTCTCAAATGACCAGTGTTTGCACAGGAGTGAGGGAATTTGCATTTGTCCAACTGAAAGCAAATTGCAGGTAGCTTGTTCATCCTTGTTACAGCGTGATTAATCAATTGTTTGACTTGTTCTTCCATGTGCCAGATGATTTTTGTTGCCTCAAGGGCTTTTTGAAGTCACAGGTAGCTGGGCATAGGGCAGAGCAATGGAACATTCTGTTAGGTTTTGTTAAACTTCAGGTCGAGATAAAAATACAGAGGCTGCGGGAGAACTGTGTGGAATCTGAGGGGTACTTTGTAGCTGGTTATTGGAATGTTTCACAGAAAACTGTTTCACAGTCCAGCCATGGTGATACTGAAACCAAACAATGATATTAGAGGAGGAGTCAGAGCATTCTGTGTGTTTGGGTTAGTAAGCAGGGTAGAGCACAGTTAGCACTGTTGTGTTCATTAAAAAAGTGTCATGGGTAGAAAAAACGGTGGGGGTTGTTGCATTGATTTAAAAGTATGATAAAACATATAAATACATACATATATGTACTGAAGCATGTGGTTTGACATTTATTTATAGTACTCTAGTGTTGTCAACTGCTGTATGAGACGTTCTGGTCAAGATTGGGGATAATGGCAGTGACTTGCTGGACAACTTTGTACTGTGTCTGTGTCTCCCTCTTGTAACCACTGAGCTACTGGGCCCAGCAGGAACTGACCAGCAGCCTGCAGCCGCCTGCCTGCCTTTTTCCAAATGTGTTTCTTTAAGGCATGGGAACAGTAGGAGGTCTGCGAGGTAGCAGTGTAAATACAAGTTACTGTCGCTGTGCAGAGCGAACGTTA
Organism: Vidua macroura; assembly: GCF_024509145.1. NCBI lineage: Eukaryota > Metazoa > Chordata > Aves > Passeriformes > Viduidae > Vidua > Vidua macroura. The sequence continues at coordinate 23,824,691 of NC_071577.1, forward strand.
ACGCTCTGGGTGCACAAAGTCACTCACCAGCTTCACGGCACAGATGGCAACAGAGGACTGTTTAATCCTTTCAAGCCAGGAGTCGGATTTTCTTGGCATGGTATCCATTGCTGGCAATGGCCACGTTGAAACTGCCAGTACCAAAGAGCTAAAGGTTTCAAATGTGTTACTCAGAGGACTAATTGGGGAGAATGGTGGCTAGATGGAGGAGGAGTAATTGCCTAGATCAGATTGTCACACTTCGCTGCTGCTCTTAGAGAAAGGAAAATGCAACTTAAATCCTTGTTTGTTGTTAAAAGCTCAAAATAATATAGTACTACTTGGACTTTACTTTTAACCTGGAGGATGGGGTAGCTTGAAAGTGAGTTTGTTATTTTTCATGTAGCCTCAGTGACAGCGTTGTGCAATTTTGTTATTGCTGAAGACCCTTACTGACTTCAGCCCAGGATGTACCTGGCTTACAGCCCCTTTGATCCATGTCCCTGTCCCAATAGCCAGCCTCCTGGCCCCTTGACACTGACGAGAGCTGTTGGCTGAAATGAATGTTTTTTGAGGTGAATGCAGAATCTGTACTGAAAGCTAGTACATACAGCTGAAGCTGTTAAAGCTTGCACTGCTAACTCTGCGCTGTTAGGTTTGTGTGCTGCATCATATATTCTCTATCCTGCTGCATTGCTGTAAAGCTGGCATGAAAAGTGAAAAGTTTCATAAACTGTAGTATGCACCCTGATTTAAAAGAAATGAGATGGTGTACACACCTCCTTAGAGAAGATAAGCACTGCTAGGCACATTCCTGACATGCAGAGTATTGTTAATGACTGAATATATAGACTAAAGAAACTAGTTGTGGTAAAGAGGGGTACATCCTGCCTTTGTATTACTGTGGCATTCGGTTTTACTTTATTGAAGGCAGAGAATATGAGATGTTAAATATTGTTTGTCAGGAGTCAAGTCTGAGGGAGGACTCACACTCCTAAGTGGGCTAATTAGGTATGTTCAGTGTCTTTTAAGGTAGTTGTAAACTATTAAAAATTAGAGCTTTGTAAAAGAGAGGAGTAAGCATGGGTGGTGCTCCTAATATAATCCTAGGCTGAATGGCAGAGAATCTGACGGCCTGGAAGAAACATCCCTGATGCAAAAGACTTGAGACTGAATCAGGGCAGAGCTCTGGAGGTCAGACGCAGTAGCCATGTAAAGCATACCGAAGAGACTGTTCAACTTGTGAGAACATTATTTTGCAGTTCACTCTGAATTTGATATGCTTTTGGCAAGTGTTTGAAACAGTCATAGATTTGGCAATCTTTTTCTAGCAGATTTGAAATGTTCAGTCCTTAAGAACTGCTGCATCATTAGGTTATGCAAAACAGGGTACAATTTTGTAAATATGCCATCTTGTACTGATTTGACATTTGTTCTATTATCTGAGAATATGCTAAAGGGAGAGAGACCTTCAATTTCAGCCAAACCTTAACTTGTTTGTGGAGTGCTGATAAAATGTTGACTGCTGTGTGATCTTTAGAAAAGCCAGTTACACTCAGCAGGGCCTAATTTTAAGTACTTGTGCACGTTACCTTTTCAGAGCCTTTGTCCCAGCAGTGTAACTATAAAACAGAAGTGGTAAATAAAGTTGTATTTTTTTGCTGTCCACTTAAGCTTTGTTCAGCTGCTGTTGCTTTGTTGTCTGACTGTGCCTACTTGAGAGTGCTCCCTATCTTGCAACCTTCTTTAAGGACACAAAGGTACTGTGTCCTTAAAGCATGTTTTAGGGAAAGGACTCTTCATGTGAAGTATCACCAGTGATAAAAAAGCAGAAAAAGTATCTCATATACTTCTTTCTGAAGTATTTTTACAAATAACTTTATTTTATTTAATGCCTGAAGAGGAAAAATAATGACATCCTCTTTCTAAAATGGCTTTTGCCAAGTCAGGTTCTCAGAAGTGTAGCTTAAATAAGGCTTCCACTCACAGAAGGTTTACTTAAAACAGCATTGCTTTTCTGGAAGAAAGCGTGGCAAGGTGATCTATCAATTTTCCCTCTGCACATGTGGAAAATTGTTTACTCAAAGGATACTGATTGGTTTGGGGGTTTGTTTGTTTTGTTTTTGTTGGAGTTTTTTTGTCTTTAATCTCACTGGGCCATTTCTTTCTCATATGTTCTTTTGGTCAGCTGGTTTACCAGTGCTCCTCAGTGCATCAAAGTGCTCGTCATGTTTTGGCACTCACAGCTAAATGTTATTACTCCATGATATCAAATCATCTAAATGGAAAGTGTCATGCTTCCACTGCTGGTGGATTTCCATGTACTGGATTTCTGGTGCTCTCTAGCCTTTGACTATCAAAAGGGGGCAACTGCAGTGTTACAGAGTAGTAACAAGTAAATCAGTTAGTTACAAGTAAATCAGAGTAGTTACAAGTAAATCAGAGTAGTTACAAGTAAATCAGAACACTTCTGTGTCTTGGCAGTATAATGTATTTGACTTCTTGGGGTACTAAATGCAAATCTTTGTGCAAGGATACAGCCTTAGTACAAGTTGGGAAGAAAAAAAGCAAATCACTAAATTCTGTTCATAATTTTTAGTATTTTTTTTTCTTGCCAGATTAACTGGTTGCCTTATTAAGCCTAAAATGTCTTGTCCCTTTTGTTCTCTTCTTCCTCTGCTCATGGCAGAGCACCATCCTACTCCTTTCCTTGCCCAAATTAAAAATCTTAGCTGCAGTCCTTACTGTCTTCATTCTTTAGTCACAGCAGCAAGTCAGATGGGCTAGAATGTTCTAGGGAATATGTTGTTACTATGTTTTAAATTTCTTGATTAATCATAGTCACTGATTATTTAATTTTTTCATTACTGTATCGTGTTTCCATTCCCAAAATGTAGCCTGACTTCTATTTAGAAATTTGGTCTAGTGATTTTTGTTCAGGCATTTCTCCTTCATATTTGGAGAGCACATTTTTCTAAACTTCTCGTTACCCAGTTTTACTGGAGACTGAGGCATTATTAGCACTGGCGCCTTACCTGCAGGTGAGCCTTGTGGGGAAGATAATGTGCATAGCCTCTGCAAGATCTACTCTTTGCTCTCACGGGTGCACTGTTGCCATGGCAACATTTTTTTAACTTGTCTGCAGTCAAACATGGCACACGGTGTGCTGCAGGCTACCACCATGCTGGCCATGCACTGAATGTGTACCTCGGTGCAGAGCTCTTCCCCTCGGCAGCTCCTGTTCCTTGGCAGCCATAACCTTGGTAACAGTTGTAGGTGGGTGTGGGGTGGTTTGAGTAGGGGCACCCAGCCCCTGGATGTGTGACCGTGTCCCATGGCAGTTCAGAGGGGGGTAAGCAGGGCTGTGCTTGGTTGGAGCTGAAGGACCCCAGACAGTGTCAACATGAATCAAATTCAGTTGGTAGCAAGTCATAACCTAATAAATAGCACCTTTTTTCTTTTTTTTTTTTCCTTTAATTTCAGAGTTCTACAGTAATGGCCAGAGCTGAAAAATTCAAGGAAGTTGAATATCTCCTTATTCATGGAACAGCAGATGGTGAGTTGCAGTTAATTAGACATTTTAGTATTACAGACAGGTTCGCAATTCTACTACTGACAAAACAAAAGCATGAAGGGGCAAGGCTGTTACATTTGCGTCAATAAAATAATACCGATTTTTGCAACTAATCTGTGTTTCAGTCAGCAGTGCTGGGGAGTCTAGTGTGTACATTGCTTTGATTTTCCCCCAGAGTATTACAGAAGCAGTTTTTGTTTACCTTTTTCCTCTTCCACTTTTCAGATAATGTTCACTTTCAGCAAGCAGCACAGATTTCCAAAGCTCTTGTTGATGCTGAAGTGGATTTTCAGGCAATGGTATGGTTATGTTTTGTTTATCATTATACAAATGAGAATAATAACATAAGCTCTCTGTGGTAAGGTATAAATTCATTGCCTTCTTAAATGAAAGTTCATATAGTTGCATTTCATGTTCAGTAACTGAAATGTGAACATAAAGCATGTATTTTATTTCTGCACAAGTAAAACTGTAAAGCAATACCATCTCATACTCAATCCTTTTTACCTAATCTTTCATTTTCTTAAATTTTTTGTGTTCTCAGACAAACAGCCAGTCCCAACCTTTGCATATACCCAAGTGCAATGAATAGTATCTTACAGATAGGTTAAAAGGAAAGGTTGGCTTCAACAAAATCCCAGATAGCCTGTCCATCACGTCTGGTGTTTACTGTACTTGTAAGACAAGCAGTTACTTGCTATTTCTTATGTTGTGCATGGAAGTTCTCAGACTAAGGTGCAAGCTCTTCCTTTCCTACATTCTCTCAGCCCTTGGGGAGCAGTGCTAGAAAGGATGATGTATAGAAGGAGGCCAAGTGCATGGTTTTCCTTCAGCCAAACTCAAAGGACATACAGAGAGAGAGGTCAGGCACCCCTCATAACTGAACCTCCATGTGGACGAGCCACATGTTGTGTTTACACCTTCAGCATAAAAACAGAGCATGTCCCATATGTAAAGAAGGAGCTTGTGTCATAGCAGCTTCCTACCCCATCATGTCTTTGCCTCCATGCTGAAAGCCTCATGCTAGGATCATTTTAAATTGCTGCACAGGTTTTTATGTCTGTCATGTTTGATTTATATCATTTAGATGTAGCTGCAACTAACACTCTCTGTATTTCTCTTTCACACAGTGGTACACTGACAAAGACCATTCCATCTCCGGTCAAGCACACAAGCATATTTATACCCATATGAGTCACTTCATAAAGCAGTGTTTCTCACTGCACTAGCACCAGCATTTTGCCTGTTAGTGATGGTACTTCTCCAGAAAACTCTCATGATAATGTACTCTGAGCCAGTATAAATCAAGATGAGAGAAGAGTCAGCTCTTGGGATACCAGTGTACACAATGAAATGCTAATCTTTATAATGATTCCTGTTGCCAAGCAACTATTGCATTTTTATTGATTGTATTTAATCGGGTCTTAACATCACCAGAATGATGTTGGAGACTTCTAGGAAGCATGGTACTTGCTTGAGTAATTACCTTTTGATATTTCAGTCTAAAAGAGAAACAATTCAGTTTGTATATCAGAGAAATGAATGATAAAATGTCACATGGCAATCAGTTGCAGAATAAAAATATAATAATGTTTCCATCAAAAATGAATGAACCCTGGGGTAATTTCTGTGAAAATAATGAAGAAATGTTTTTGCAGAAATTCATAAAGCTTAATAATTCTTATTTTAAAATTGGTATCAGGAATACTGCAATGTTAATATGTGCAGATTGAAATACTTTATGCTGCAGTTCCTGAAGTGAGTGTGTTTTCTCTGCATTCCCTTGTATTACAGTTGTAGAAGTCTTGCAAGGCAAGCACATAACAAGCTTTCGCCAAAGATTTTGAATGATACCTAATCAAAGCAATGGCAATGAATTTCTTTGTGTGCTATCATAAAGTACTGTGATTTTTGCTTATTTTATAGTAAAAACGGCTGCTACACTGGGAATCTGCACTGCAAAATCTCCTCTGGGAACAAGAGCCCCCTTTTTAATATAGAAGTTGCTCATGTACTGGTGAACAGAAACTGCTTCTTACACTGAAACATAAAACATTACAATGCGAACTAGCGGTCACTTACAGCAAGGGCTGGACTGTCACTCTCCCGTGAACAGGCTCTTTGGCAAAACTGCTTTCCCTTACAGCCTACCAATAAATAACTGCTTTCTTTACAGCACTCCAGGTAGGCTTCTCCATCTAATCTGAGGATTAGTTTTCTTAATTTCACATAGAAAAAATGCAGTCTACTTGTACTAAAAATTGTGCTTCTTTAAAATAATAAAGATATTAATTTATGAAAGGAGGTGTAGTCCATGTCATTGAAAATGTTGCTTCAGAAAAAGAACACTAGATTTTTTTTTAAATCCCCATTAATTTTGAGGATTACTTACAGTGAAGCTTCTGATTTTATGTAATGGTATCATGTAATGGAGTGTGACATGATTATCTAACGCTTAGCTTCTTGGTATTACATGCCAGCATCTGATTATGTCTGTATTGTGGGTTATTAGTGACATTAGGTGTGAATGTAAAAGTACTCATGCAGACAGATAAAGCATGGGGAGGAATGTTAAGACACTTTGTGCAGCTTGTCCTTAAATGAGAAAGTCTCAAATAGAAAATCAGATTTTGTTTTCACAAACTAACAATTCCTTGACTCACAAAATAAGATGGGCAGTTTTGTTCTGTTTGTTGGCATTTTTTTGAAACACACTGGAGCTGGGTTTTGCAAATACCATCTTGGGTTCAAGGGAGTAGTGGTTCTAATGTAGACTGGTACCACTGTTAAAGTTCTACAGGATTACAGGCTGTCAGTTATCTCCAAGAGGTTTTATCATCACATCTCTCATTCTTTTGAGTCAAGGCAAAGAAACCTATATCAGTATAAGGTAGATCCCAGCAATACAGGCAGGTTATAAAAAAAGAGTATCATTATGATATGGGTTGTGTATGCAAGGGTAAATAGTTAGGATTTTTTTTAATGTTATCACTCACACTGTCATAAAAAAAGTGTTTCTGTAAGTCAGAAAACTATTTTCACTAGGCTCTCATTAGATAAGAGCAAGAATTAGTATAATTTAAAAAGTAAGTGAAACTAGAAATTATATGGTTTGAGTCTTTCATTAAGATGCAATTCTTTGCATCTGACCTGTGTTAATGATTCTAGCATCTCACTGGGAAACTTCTGTACTCTCAATACATCATCCCCTTTTAACTGTCTTATCTGCAAGGCATTACATAATGGAATGCTAATTACCTTTGTCTGGAAAGCAACTTCTAAGATATGCTGCTAATAGACAATGATGCAACTTTTAAAACAAAAGAAAATTTCATTGCTATAGTAAGTGTCCTAATTAACATCAATTCAGTGTCTAATTTTTCACTCTGGTAGAACTCCCTCAGCTCCAAAAATAATGCAGGCAATAGGATGATAGAGCTGCCTCAGGGAACTGACAACTTTCTTGAACTGCATGAGCACAGGTAAATAACTAAAACTGAGGCCACAGAAAATATCTAGCTCATTTCATTAATGTCCAAGGCTAGAAGTCAGTGGTGCCTGAATTACTGAAACATGCTAGTTAGTTGCACACCTACCAGTTATGGGTTTTCTCTGTGGTTTTTTTTTTCCTATGTGAAATGGATGTTTAAGTTTGTTGTACAATACACTTCGTGTAAAATCCTAACAGAAGCAGCAGAAGCTTGAGGTCTCACTGTTACCATTCTTAGGCTTGGACAAGACTTCTAGTCTTTGGTTTAGTAATTGGTGAAAAAGCTCAAAAAGGGATTTAGTAAGATGGAGTCAATACTGTATGTAGTACCGTGATTCGTGGCCTTAAAGTTTTTCAGTAGCAAAAATTGAGGGTTCTGAGAAGAGCAGAAACATTTTAAAATGTATGACCTTACCCATTGATCTCTAAAAAGACCTGCTTTTTCCAAATAATCTCTCTCAGGAGGTAGGGGGACCAACTCAGGAGTAGTAAATTGGAGCTTCATTCCCATTCTCTTCCTGGAACAGTGACCTCTGAGCTGTCCCCAGTGTCACGCTTGCTGTTAAGGTCAGACCAAGTGCATCACCACCAACTCCACCCAGGGAGCAACACTCACAGCCTTGCATGCTTCAGTGAGATTCCACTTGCAAAGGGACCCATGCTGGGCTCTACCACTCATTAATTTGGGAAGCCCATTCAGGTCAGGTAGACATTTCAAATATTGCATGGTATTGCAAACCTCTTCCGGATTTTGCAGTATAAAAATAAAATTGAAAATTAGTTAGGATAAATATTTATTTTCACATAACATATCTTAATTGTGAAAAACACAATAGTCTATTCACATGTACACATAAACTTTTGTAATAAATTACATCCAAGAAGTTGAGTAATTTTGACCAGGAATATGAAATTAGAAGTAAATATAGCACTACATCTGCTTTACATTGTGTGTGATTTCAGAATGTTAAGATTAGCATTGGAAAAGCACTTAAATTCACGCAAAACCAGAGCGTTTTAAAATAAAACCACTCTGAAATACTGAACAGAAATACAGAATGCCATTGAATACACTGATTTCTTAATATTCTAAGAGTTGGTCAAGTGAAGCTAATACATTTTGATTGTATACATTATCCGTAACAAAGTCAGCAACATGTTAAAACACCATCAGGCTGCTTTCAGGACAAACCAGTATTGAGCTTCTATACTAACTTTAAAACAACTGGAATCTTACAATTTATCATCAAGTACACAAAACAAAGCATTTAACCTTAATGCATCAGATTTTTTTTCCTAAATTTACATATACAAAACATTGAATTAGATGTGAATCTTTCTTCGCATCCATTGGATTTTTTTTCTCCATAAAAATGGCTTTTAATGGGCTTTGATAATGCTAAGGTAAATTTAGAACAGTGACCCTATTAAGTTTGCAGCAAAATGCAATTATTTATGGCTAAAGTATTAAAACATACACACTCACATACACAAAAACATTGGAATACTTTAAATGTGCTGAATGGGAAAACTTGTTCACGAGGTGTATAGAAAATTAGCGTATTTGGGAAAGCTGGGGAATGTTAGAGCCCTATGGATGAGTTCTTACAAAGATTGCAAGACTACAATTCTTATTTTTAGGATTCAAAGTTACAGCATAATACTGAGAGTTAGCTTTCATTTTAATAATTTAAAAATTTATCTTAAAAAAATTTAAAAATCAGTGAACTCCAAATAACACAATAAAACTTCAGCTCCACATCCCTGTTCATTCAATACCTAATCTCGCAGTCTTTTACACAAAAGAACAGCTTGAAGGATCAGGCAGTAACAAAATCCATTACAAAAAATGTATAGCCTTATAGCCACATTTTACTTTGCAATGTTGTTTTTATCTTTTAATCAATATGTACTTGATGGAATAATAAAGAGCTGTAACAAAACAACAGCAGGATACCCATTTAAGTATTATACACAATCTCTGAAACAAAGAGCTTTACAGTTGTTAGTGGAGAGAAGACAATATAAATACGTCCTTTATGTGGCTGAATTTTAGGCAATAAAGAGGAAGATCATTGGGCAGGTGATAAAACTGCATGTGGGGTATAGTTTGTATCTACAAAATTTTCCCTATTATAAAATAATGGATTGATAAATGACAAAATACATTGTTTTGGCCTACCATGGCAACATTCATACAATACAAGATAAGATACCGTAATCACAGATCGCATTTTACGAAATACTGTACCCATGTTTCACATCAAAGGATGTGGTGGTGTTCTTTAGCTAAGGTGAGAAAATGTTTTAATATATAATTTTATATATATATATATATTTATATATATATAGGACTATGTTCCAGTTACATACAAATTTTAATATTAAATACACTGTATTAAATCAAGGAAAACTTCACAAATACAGAATCTGACCCTGCAATTCACATTGCAAAACTGAATCCATGACTTCAAATGGACAGATGAAGGAGGAAAGTATTATCCTTGTTAGTTTATTCATGGGGTCAGATCAGCTGTTATTTTATAAACTTCTTAATGTTTGTTTGTCAGTTTGGGTCTCCAGAAATCATTTACTAGTTAGGTGATTTAAAAAAAAAAATTGGAACAAGGGTTTTCAAGTTCATCTTGAATCAAGATTATTAAGTATTTTCACACAGAAAAAGTAGCAAAATACAGTACAAACCTATTAACAGGAAAGTTGAATTTGAAAGAAAATTTGCTTCTTACATTTCTGATACGAGTACTGATAAATGGCCAAGATCAGCAACGAACACAAAGATTTTTTGCATTGGCTACTTCAGACATTTACATTGATACTAGACAAGGTAGACAAGGTGGAATGAGACAAGTATTGCACTACATTACCTGTGCTAGTTTGAGATGAAAGACAAAAGTTACAAGGTAAATAATTTATATTTAGTGGTTGTGGCACTCCTTTAATTCATTTGTAAAAAAATTACTTGAAGAGCAAGTCATAGACAAGTCTCCCGGTCAACACCTTTCCCTGAGTCAGCTTTCTTCTCTTTTCTGATTTCAGCACTAGGAAACGAAAGGGGAAACAAAAAATATAGAGTTATGGTAGCACTATCACACACACAACTATATATATATAAAATCTACCTGAAAACCAACATTGCACAGATAACTTTATTTTTCATGCTTCATGGCACAAACTGGGAAAGCAAGTGAAAACTTCTGTGCTGAATGGTGTAGAAGACATCAGGCAGCATTTTAGTGACAAGGTAAGTAGAGAACTTAAGATGTACAGACAGCCAACATGCAAGCAAAGATAGCCACTTGTTTTTTTCTTTTTTGGCAAATACAACTTAATTTACTAAATAATGGTAATGGTACAGTTCTCAGACAATACCAGCACATTTTTAAATGGAACAAACAAGAGGTCACAGTAAGTATTTCTTGTCTTTAAAATGTATTCTCTTGTTCAGCTGTACATTTAGAAGGAATGTTTCTGAACTAGAGTAATGCAAGCCAATATCCAGCAAATATTTGGCTTTCAGTCTTGACTGGGGAGAGCAGAAGTCTGGGGAGGATGGGGAGAGACAATATTCCCCATGTGGAGTGTAATGCATACTTCCCCATGTATGTATTATAAGGAAATTAAAAAAAAAAAAAAAAGCCTGAAAGATCAGACACAAGCCATATCATTCAGAACACTAAACCAGAGTTCAAATTTGGATTCAGCTTTTTTTTTTCCCAGTTAAAACAATGTTGATTTGCCTACAGAAAGCAATATACGTGCAAAGCAGATGATTTTTTTGTGTGAGTGTCCTAATTTACAACAGCGTAAATAAATAAAAAGTCGTTCTTCCAATGAGTCTCAATCACAGTATGAAAATGCAAAGAGGCTTCCACAACACAGGCAAATCAAGCCTTCAACAAAGAGTGGCAGGGTATCTAAAAAAAAAACAGATGGTTCTGAGAACAAACCTGTAGCAAACACATAACCTACCAGGTTTCATGGGAATAATTCCTTAACTAGAATGAATGAGAAATAGGCTGAGTTACGCAAGGCTTAGAGAAAGCAAGATCAATTCTCAAATTCTTAAGGTGATTCATGCACAATTCTACAATCATTTGACATTTTTCTTCACATAAAAATTGCTTTAAGGATACAATTCAGTTCAGCCAAAGCTTACTTCTATGCCTATGGCAGCTTCCAGAGGTGTTAATGGAAATAGCTAAAGAATACCAACTTCTGCCACTTCAAGTGCCAAACCTGTCACCTTCTGTAGAACAGTGATAGAATTGGGTACGTTACACTTTCTGCACACAAAGGGTATTCAAACAAATGCCGAAGGGGGGTGAATGGAAAGTGCAGCAGTACAGCAGGCAGGGAGTTACCTGTGCTTAGTAAAAGCAAACACTGAGGTGTTGTATGCCTTACAGTCTATAATATTTCCACGTTTTAGGTGCCTCTGTGATACCAGGAAAGTCTTCCTTCTATTTAGGATTCACATCTCTGAGCAGCTCCTGCAGATGTGGGCTTTAATGCCTTGAGAAATTTGAAAAAAAAAGGACAAGTCCAGTCTTTTTCCAGTAAAACATGTCACTGGTGGATCTGTAAAGGAGTTGGAGCTCTCTTCCTCCCTACCAAGGGAGTAGCCTAACACACCTGAGCAGGAAGGTCTGGGATGTGGGATGTTCATATCTTCAGGTCCAAAAGGGAACTCACTCATATCTACGAAGTGACAGATGCCTCTTTCTCCAATATTTTAAAAGACGGCTAAGTCTGTCTCCTGTCCATGGTCAGATCTGCATATGCTTTGAAATTGCTCTCTGGAGGGCTTAATACTATGAGCAAAGACAGAGGAATGTCTAGTTACATGTACCAAAGAGGGCTGTGCTTCAGATAGGTGCACTGGTGTTCTGTTCTACCAAGAAAGGCTCAAAGGCAGACCTTTAGGTCCCTGGGAATTTTAATAATAAAAAATGAAGGTTGGAAAATTGTAAAGTTCAGGTGCCTCTATGGCTAGGCAACTTGACTGAATCTTTGTAAGTCCTCTCTTTAGACAGGTAAAAACATTCAGGAGCCTGGGATGTAAGAGCTCTCTCACACTATGCTACTTCACAGAATCAGGGCCAGGGCACATCTTGTGATAGAAACTATCCATGCATCAGACTGGGAAGTCATTTGTATAAACCCTTCCTGTCTAAAATCTCTTTTTGTAGATAATCTTAGTTTATAACTGGCCAAGTCAACTCAGTGTTTAATTACTATGAGTAACTTCCTGTTAATTGGTCAGTGCCTTGCACAAAAGGCCTTACATAAAATCATAGTATACTATCATAATTTAATTATCCCCATTTAATAATATTTTGAGATATAAGGAAGCAGAACTGACAGGAGAAAGGAAGTACTAAATGTTATGTAGTTGAACTTCACAAGGCATCAGTAAAATTTATTTCAAAATGAGATTTTTTTCCCCCTCTATGATAAGGTACCCTTCACTGTGGAAATTGTTAATCTAATACTGCTGATCTTGATCATTTGCAAAAATTATCCTTACACCTGCTACCATTCCAAGCTTTTTTTCCTCACTAATTACCTAGGATTGAATTATATCCTCATTTAATGATACATGCATTATGCTCTATAATATTTTTATAGTTCTATCCCTAATATGACTTAAGATTAAAGTTGCTCATGGCTTTGCTTATCAGAAACAAAGTCTTTCAGGGTTAAAGCTCTTTGAATCTACTCCTTTCTCAGAATCTGAGACAAACTA